>NW_023425404.1:130244997-130844997 GCF_014108245.1 Pipistrellus kuhlii
TCATATGGTATTATCTACTCTTTCTCCAATCCAGGTGTGGGCCCTACATAAGGTAGACTAATCAGTAGAATCCCAATTTTCTATCCACAGTGATTGGTTTAGAGAAGGCACACGACTCAATTTAGTCCAATAGGAATGAAGCCCAGAACATTACTGATTTGTGAAGAAATCCTTTCTCACTCTGGACAGAGTAGTGTGCAGATAGGAGCCATAAAATAAAACAGCTATTTTTCACCTAGGAGGAAAAAAGTCTGAGAATGAAGGTAGTTCCCAGAGGAGAACCAAGAATGAAAGGAGAGTAAAAAAACAGAGAATGGTCTGAACAGACCATTCCTGAAGCTTGAAATCCCCTGGACTTTTTCAGTATGTAATCCAAAAAAATCTTCATTGCTTAAGCTACCTCAAGTTTCCATTATTTGCAATCAAAAGCTTCCAAATTGGGAGTGGAGGAAGGTAATGCAGACATCTGTAATAGTGTCAACAATAAAAATAAAAACAAACAAACAAGCTTCCCAATTAACACAAAATGGTCCAATAAATATTTATTGAACAATTGCATAATTATATATATTTTAATTTAGTCCATGTAATAACATAGCATTGTTAATCAACACATCTCTGTTACTAAATTCCCCATCATCAGCAAGCTCTAAGAAAAGATTTTATGATTGCAAAGTACTGTATTTTTTATCCATGGTAAAAGATTATTGCCTGAGAATGAATGGACAGAAAAAGATGCTATCAGTTCCTGAAAGATTTTTATGCTTTTATAGAAATAAATGATGTTACATATTCTTACTACACAAATTGAAATGGGTCACAAAGTTTTAAATTGTTAAAGTAAAAAGTGTTAAACAAACACCCTAATGTTTCACCATGAGAAAAACAAAGATCATCTCAAAATGGTGATTTGTTCTAAGCCATCTATTTTCTCACCTGGTCTTCCAATGCCCAATGGCCCACAGATGTGATCAGGGCACAGGCGTGCTCTAGGCCCTGCAAAGACCATCTCTCTGCTATGTCAATTGGTCCTTCCACAGACCCTAAAATATGACCTATAAGGGCAGGAACTGGACTGATTCTCCACTGTTTCCCCATACCTCGTAAGTGACATATGGCATGTGCCTGCAGGTGTACAGTTTGTGACACACAGTAGGCTCTCAATTGTTGTGTGTTGGATAGAAGAAGAATGATGACCATTTATGACTTGTGTCTCATTTGTACGATTCTTACTCTGAGCTTCATATAAGAATTAACAGGAAGTAAAAGACATAATTTAGTTAATTTGCCCCCACCCCTATCTCCTAAACTGCTCTTGACACTCATCAGGTTCTTTTTTTTCTTCTTTTTTTTTTTTTTAAAAAAAAAAATATATAATATATATATATATATATATATATATATATATTTTTTTTTTTTTTTTTTATTGATTTTTTTACGGAGAGGAAGAGAGAGGGATAGAGAGTTAGAAACATTGGTGAGAGAGAATCATCGATCAGCTGTCTCTTGCACACCCCATACTGAGGATGTGCCTGCAACCAAGATACATGCCCTTGACCGGAATCGAACCTGGGACCTTTCAGTCCACAAGCCTATGCTCTATCCACTGAGCCAAATAGGTTTCGGCAACTTGTCAAGTTCTTGCATCCTTCCAAACTCTCTTTAGGATGCCCTCACACACAATTAAGGCATTTTCCTCAACAGAAAATATGCAAAGTCAGTCTAGAGAGAGAGCCAAATCAAGTGAATTCTTAACCTAAAGAGGAAGGTATGTGACCTTTTTTTTGGTAATTGTGAGATCTTAGGAAAGTCATTCACCCTCTCTGGGGTTGGATTCCTCATCCCTAAACTAGAAGGAGAGTTGAACTAAATGAGTAGCTCTTTGAGCTATGTTTTATAGAGCTCAGCGTATTTTGCAAAGCAGACAGGGGGTGGGGGTGGAGGGTGGGATAAGGCCAGGACCTAGGGTCCTGTACTTTCACGTAAGCACAGAAACATTCTGAAGTTGACCCCTTGGGTTCAAGTCACAGCCTATTCTTTACCAGCTGTATGATCTTGGGCAAGTGACTTGACTTTTCTGCATCTTAATTTTCTCATCTGTAAATAGAGATGACAATAATTTTCTCACCTGTAAATAGAGATGACAATAATATAGAGTGGTATGAGGATAAAATAAATCAATATATAAAACCTGGTACCTACTAGTAAAAAATGCTATATAAATTGTAGATATTATCTGTTTTATTTATTAGACTTCCCCATAATGTTTAAAAGGTCTTCTGTTGCCAACAAAACAAAAATACTTACATTTATAAAAGTGCTCAGAGTCTTTAATTAGGACGTAATAGGAAATACTAATTACAAAGGATCTGGTGGGCTGACATTACTTCTCCAGCCACTGTCATTAATACCCAACATTGTCATTAATACCACACCTCCCTGCCACCAGCCAGATTCCTGCCAGTGTTTAACTCTACCCATTGGGTTCCTGCCACCTGAGAGCCGGCTGCTGCTTCTAAAGATTATTCTGCAGTTCAATTTCAATGGCCTCTGCAGAGCTGGACAAGTGGTGCCTGGCGCTAGACAGAGAAGACTCCGTGGCTAATTGCCTACGTTCCTGTGAAGACAGAAGGAAAAGATCAATTTCCTTAACAGTCAGCACTTCCGGGAAGGCATTTTCTTAACAGAAAATGGTGACTATCTGTACAGGTAGAAACAGCAGGCAGTTTAAAACTTGCAAGGAAGGACCGTCTGGCAGTTCAACCGCTTTAACCTTCCTTTTCTGAAGATCCCATGTGAATCTACATAACACTTGAATGATTATGGTCATTACCTCCACTGATAATCTTGCTCAGAAACCTCTTTACCTATGGTTTCACTTCCAGAACATCCTAAGGACTTCGAGGAAGAGAGGTGAACTATCACAGTAGCTCTTTGAGCTGTGTTTTGGAGAGCCCAGTGTATTTTGCAGAGCAGAGAGAGGGGGGAGAAATAAGGCCAGGACCCTGGGTCCTCTACTTCCATGTAAACATAGGAAGGTCCTGAAGCTGACTTCAGAACCTTCTTACGTGGGAAAGGAGGTGAAGGGTCATTGATATCATTGTCTAATCTATTTTCGGACTCGCCCAATCTCTTCTGTCCCAACCTGAGTGCGGCTACCAAGCCCCATTTCCCTAGTTTGCTCCCCCGATGTTGAGCAATATTTGGCCTGCATAGAAATTGTTATATTTGTTTCCCCTCTTTCTCTCCCTTCTTTCAGTTCTCCCTCCCTTCTCTCTCTTTCTCTCCTTGAGCCCACTCAGCATAAAGTTTTAAACATGCTTCTTCCTATAATATTTCTCAGGACTAAGGTTGGACAAGGGCGTCTCTGTCCCAGATATAGGCCAGGATTGATCCAATTTGCAAAGGCATGTAGGAGCTGTAAATGTTTATGGGCCTCGGAGAAGAGACCGAGCCAGGCACACAGAGTTAAGGAGCTGGGCAGAGGAATGGCCAAACAGCAGTGACCCCAGATGTCACTGCCTGGGCTCCAGGTGCAATCAGCCACAGTGCCTCCCTTTTGGGGTGAGAAGCCACAGGAGATAGGAGCAGTAGAAGCATTCTACTCCCTTTTCTCACCCCGGGCCCATTCTAATGACTAGCCTGCTGGAGGTTTTAGGGACCAATTTAGTAATTGAGAAAACAGAGTCTCAGTGTCTGCTCCTCCACCCTCTATCCTCTAAATATTAGAAAGTGTCAAGGGACCATAGATTTCCCACACACACACACTTGTACCCAAGCACATGTGAATTGTTTCGAGGTTTGGGTTTAAAGGTGGATTTGTCAAAATCCACAGAGAGTTTCTAGATGATTCTCCTTGTAGGTTCCAATGTGGACAGAATTATTTAAAACTAAATACATTGGTTTTTTACTAGATGCTTTATTGCTAGGCATGTATTATTATAGAGGAAACCTCCACCACATGGTCACCAGCCCCTTCTTGCATCCTGCCAGAAATGGGGAACTCAGTATCATTGAAGGCAATTCAATCATGTTTACCCAGTTTTGTTCATTAGAAACATTTTAAGTAAATTAATATCTGCTTCCCAACTAAACATACCTTTTGCCCCTTTTCCTCCCACTCAGGGTTTTACACAAGTCATCATGTGAGAGACAGTTTGATAGACATGAGCAGAGCAAGGATGATGGGCCAGATGCCTGGCAATGGGCAAAACCAGGAAAACAAGGGCCTCGCCCCCAGGGTAACCTTTCCTCCCCTAACATATCACCGGTCACGGGGTTTGGACCTTCTGGCCTTTTCCTCTCTAAAGATAACATCTAGGCCTCAGTTGTAGTTCAGCTCCAGGCCAGAAAAGCAACAAAACCAGACAAGTCTTGCCATGGCTGCCTCAGGACCAGCTGCAGTGACTAATGACCCCTTTCCCTGGTGCCAACCAATCATTGGAGACCATGACCTTGAAAGGACACATCTGGAAAGCTTCTCTACCTACAAGAGAGATAAATACCCTCAACACAAAAGGAGCCACCCTCACCTTTTCTTTCCCCCAAAGGCACGCAAAGGATCTCAAGAGATTTGCAAACCAGGGGAGCAATGGTCAACAGCAGCTTGTCCCGAGCTAACCCCCTGAACCTGTCTCCAAGGCTCTCTTTTTTCTGACTTCCCAGTGAGCCACAGCAGCCCAGCCAGGGCTCTCCTGTTGCTTCTTCTATGCTAAGTCCTTCCTTGTGCCACTGTTCTGAGTGGGCATTTGCTGTGGCCAATCAATTCTTACGTGCTTTGCTGCACTTTGTCCCTTGACTAAAATCTTTCCTTCAAGAAGACAAGCTTCAGGGTCTCCTCATCTCTTCAGTAACACACACTGCTTCTTTATAGTGTACATTTGCTGTGTTTGCTTTTTTATTTATTCACTAGAAGCCTCATACATAAATTCGTGCACGGGGGAGGGGGTGCCCTCAACCCAGCCTGCACTCTCTCCAATCCGGGACCCCTTGGGGGATGTCTGACTGCCAGTTTCGGCTTGATCCTAAACTGGCAGCTGGACATCCCTCTCACAATCAGGGACCGCTGGCTCCTAACTGCTCACCTGTCTGCCTGCCTGTCTGATCACCCCTAACTGCCCCCCCCCCACCAGCCTGATCACTCCTAACTGTGCCCCCCCCACCCCCACTGGCCTGGTCACCTCCAACTGCGCCCCCTGCCAGCCTAGTCACCCCACACAGCCTGCTGGTCAGTTATTTGGTGGTCCCTTGCTATTCCCCTTGCTGGCCTGGTTGCCCCATGCAGCCTGCTGGTCAATCATGTGGTCATCCATCCCTAACCCCTCTGCTGGCCTGGTTGCTCCACACAGCCTGCTGGTCATCCCTCGCTAACCCCCATGCCAGCCTTTTCATCTCACATAGCTTGCTGTTTGGTTGTTACTGTGAGGCCACCTTAACCTATTTGCATATCATCCTTTTATTAGTATAGATATCTGTCTAGGACACCTAAGTCTTCTTCTTTTGCAGTTATTCTCAATGGTGTGTGTCTTAGGGAAAGTCAGAGCCCTGCCTCTCACCATGGAAACTGCAGGGGCCCGGGCATTCCTTCTAGGCTTTCCCAGGTAATGTAGCCAGTTGGAAGCTCTGAGCAGGATTTTTTTTTTTTTTTTTTTTTAATTCTCACCCAAGGGTATTTTTCCATTGATTTTTAGAGAATTGGAAGAGACATAAATGTGAGAGAAACACTCGGTTGGTTCCCTCTTACACACAGCCTGAGCAGGGTCTGGAATGGGGAGGAGCCTGCAACCATGATACATGCCCTTGACCAGAATCAAAAGTGGGACCCTTCCGTCCTCAGGCCAACACTCTATCCACTGAGCCAAATCGACTAGGACAGGATTATTATGTTTTTAATCCTCACCTGAGGGTATGTTTCCATCAATTTTAGAGAGAGAAGAAGGGAGGGAAAGAAAGAGAAACAATCTATGTGAGAAGAACATTTGTTGCCTCCCATGGGCACTCTGACTGAGGACCAAACCTGAATCTAGGTATGTGCCCTGACCAGGAATTGAACCCACAACCTTTTGTCATACATGACGATGCTTCAATCAACTGAGCCATCCAGCCAGGGCCTGAGCAGGATTTTTAATATGCGAGAGGAGAGAAGGAGCAGGCGCAGTCCATGGCTATCCAAGGAAGCGGAGAAGGGGCCAGCAGCAGTGGCCACAGTGTGCAGTGGAGGTGATGCAACCTAGCTAGGTGGTTCTGGAGGCATAGCTACGGTCTGTCCTCTGCTGCCAGCCTCTCTTGGCTCTTGAGTGTTTCCCCATCGGGCTCTCCAGTCTTCTGATGACCCTGCAAGTCACGCTTCCTCCAACACTTTTCCAGACGGTTCAGCTTGCTGTCCTCTCCCGCCCTCACTGCTCACCTGTAGACATGCCCAGCCCTCTCTGCACACCCTGATGAAGCAGAACCAGCAGGGCTCTACTCTATCCTTCTAGATCTAGATAGGTACTTCTGGTAATACTAATGTTACGTAGGATTTGTAACCACATCATCTGTCTGGACTTAAGGAGCCACTCCCGATGATACCATTGTAATAATCTGGTTATTACTTAACAGGAAAGAAGAAAAGAAAGACTAGGTAATACAGGCAAGTCAATTATACAGCTTTGCTAATTTAACACTCTCCTGGTCTGTTCTCTGCAGATTGATGGGGGAAGGGATGGAACAAAGGCAGTTTGAGCACATGCCCAGCGAGGTCTAAGTGACATGGGAAGGGGCTTACCTGTCTGTCAGTCACACCTGGGAACAGATAATTGGCCAGCATAGGCGCGTCCGCTGCAAGAGCTCAAAACCTGATTACAGTATTTAAACTTCTGAACACAGGAAGTTCCCTCTCTTGGCTCTTGGCTCTTGCTTCTCCTGATTGCCTGTGCTCCCCTTCACTCATCCATGTGGCCCACAGCCATGTGGGATGCACACAAAGGACTGATGGGCTTTCATTAGCCTGAATGCCGAACTGACCCCGGGCTTTACTATGGAATGGGAGCTCAGGACCCTGGCCCTCCTTTTGGCTCTACTGAAACCCTGGCTGTACATTTTACAGAACTGGTTTGAGGCCCATTGGACTTTACAACCCGAGGAATGTAACTACACCAATAAAAACCATTCTTCTGTGCAAATCTTGGAAAATTCTTTTTCCGAAGAGATTGCAAGAGCCACTCATGCCCACTAATGTAGGGAAAATTAGACCCCTAATCTCTCCACTATCACCAGCATGATGAACACACCAGCACTCCCACAGGCAGCTCTTGTTGTCGAAGTCACTCACCTTGTCTCTTTCTCGGATGCTACCTGTCCTCTTACTCCCATTTGTATGTCTTATCTCCCTGACTAAATATTTAAACTCTTGAGGTCAGAATCTGTCTCACATGTGTTTTTTCCTATAATATTTATTAAGCCTCATACTTATAGTACTTCCAAAAGTTTTGTTGGATGAAATCCTCCCTAACCCCTTAATTTACTTTTTTTATCCTATATTCATACCTTATAATTTTCCCTTTAAAAAGAGCAATTTACTTTTTGTTTTTCTGATTAGTAGAAATGGGGAAATAAAATATCTATATATGAAGGGAAGCAATTAAAAAATTAGCTACAAACTTATGCCCAAGTAATATCCAGTTATTATTCAGTATATTTTCTAGCAATGCTTTTTTTAAAAAAAATTGAGGGGGGTCTCGTTTATTGCTTGTAAACGTACTGCATTTACAGTTTTCCATGTCACTTTTTTCACTTAACAGTTACAAGTTATGTCCTAAGATATATTTTATTCTATTATATTCCATCATATGAATGCAACATACTTTATTAGTTAAGCTCCCTTTCAAGTTGCAGGGCCAACTCAAGTAAATTGAAGTAAAACAAGAAGGGGGATATTTGTGACAAAAACATGACATACATGAGTACAATTCAAGGTATACAGTGGTAAGTGCCAAAGGCAGGTTGAATATGGCACTGGAAGAGATGACTCTCTCTGGATGGGACAACTGGGTAAGGCCTCATAAGGAAGATGGTATTTGATCTGGGGAAATGGGAGAGGTAAAAGTTCTAATGACTTAAATGTCTTATACGCTGACCATGTGAAACACTACACTAATCATTTTACATGGATTGGCTCATTTATTCCTCAAAGCCTTTGCTTTCTTCACTTAACAATCACAGTGTAATAGTTTTTCTGTATCTTAAGACATTTTTGGTTATCTTACTAGAGGCCCGATGCATGAAATTCATGCAAGAGTAGGCCTTCCTTCCCCCGGCTACTGGCACCAGCTTCCCTCTGGCACCCAGGACCCAGGCTTCCCTCACAGCCCCAGCTTTGAACGGGAGGTCATCAGGTCTAATTAGCATATTACCCTTTTATTATTATAGATTTCTTCATTTGAATTTTATCATCTGAATACCTCATAATTTATTTATTAGTTAGGCTTCTTTTAAGTTGCTGAACCGACTCAACCTAAGGGGAGCCAAACAAACTTGTTACAGTTATGAAAAGATACTTTCATTCCCATTTCACAGACAAGAAAACCAAGGCTTAGAGGTTATGTAAACTTGCCCATGCTCCATTAGGATTTTCACACTCGGTAAGGAGGAATGGGGCCACATTGTGTGGTGGGGCAGAGGAGGGCAATTTACCAAAACGAAGAGCCTCACTCAGAGCATCAGTAGCCACTTATATATCTACACAGTGCCACAGCCAGTCTGCAACTTGGGTTGCATTTCTTTAGGACCTGCCAGATGGAGAAGACAGAAAATAACCACCTTTCACGGGGACTCTTTAATGCGGTTCCTTAAGCAGCCATCTGTGCTACCCATTGCAAGGAACCGAGGACTTCAAGTCAGCTCTTGAATCTTCTGTGTGACAGTTCCCCCCATAACGGCTCCTTCGGCGGAGATCAAAGGCCACCAGACATTTTAACACAGAGCCAACTTTTAATAAATGACTTCCGCAAAGATGGGTAATTTAGGTGACATCAGGAAAACACACACACACACAAAGTTTTCAGCTCATTTCCATCTTTTTAAAATGTGATTCATAATCTGTGACAGAAAAAATGAGTTGATCAAACTGGCACGTTATGATGAGCTGGTTCTCCTCATATCTACTTAAGACACAAACACTTGTCTGGGACAAATGTGCTTAGGACTTTGCAAGAAAGCCCCAAACACTTCCCTTGGCTCATTCTTGCGTTCTTGCATCAGAGCTCGCAGCGCGGATGGGAAAGGTCTAATTTCTCAGCTTCTCTTGACTCCCTTGCTGCGTGCAGGGAGCCACCAACTGGAGGCGGCAGCCCCGGGCTGTTGGAATGACTGCAGAGGGTCTGTCTTTGAAGTCCTACCCTGCAGTTATCTCTCACTGCACCAGGCGGCCTGTAAGTAAGCAAGCCCTGTTGCATGCAGCTGTCACCATTTAAGCCAGAAGGCGTTTGAAGATGTGCCGCCCCCCACCCCTTGTGAGGGGAGCCAGAATAGAACAAAGTGTGGTGTTCCCATGAAATCGTTTGAATGTTTGAATGCTCGATAAGAGTGTGAGTCTGCACCTTTTCCCCTTGACAGAGGAGGTGGGGGAGGCACTCAGGGGGTGGGAGGGAGGGAAGGGAAGGTAGCATTACTTCCTCTTGGCAAATGTCAAACACAGGTAGCTGGAAGGGCCACATGTGTTTATTTTGGTTCTGGAGGACAAAGTAGTCTGCATGTGGTAGAGACGGTGTGATGGCACTGGGAGGAAGAAGGGAGGGGAAGCGGGCCTCAGGATTTCTGGAGGATTTGTCACATGGCTTTTCCCACGCCGTATTTCTCACCTCTTCCCCTTCGTGTTCAGAGCACAGCGGAGACCCAAATCCTCACACTTCTGCTGTTGAACATATGTTTCTAAACGAGTGGTGAGATAGCGCCGCAGCCGTTGAGGCAAGGAGCATCGGCTGTGGTTTTGTATTTCCTCACCATGTCTTTATCACTTGACAAGTGCGTTGGTTTGTTCCACCCCTGGAGTGTGAGCTAGGACAGATTTTTGTCACCTCCTTTCCCCATTCCCAGGCCTTTTCTCTCAAATGAAGAAGACGGTCTTTCCAAGGAAGGTGGCTGCCCAAAGGGCACTATGTTTGCCCAGATCTCCCAAACCTCTCCTCCCCAGCGCTTCCTTCTGGGTAGATTTCTCCGTCGCTGCAGATGCCACACACAGAGAATTGGCGCTTGGCTTCTGCAGGCAGCTCTGTGTGACAAAACTGCACAGGAGCCCCATGGCTTCTGCTTTCACTGACCAGCTGTCCCCCTGGGTCAGCTGCCCTCGCGGCTGGCTTCACAGAGGAGCCAGGCGACCCAGAGCAGATTGCGCATTTTACAGACAGAAATGCAGACAGCAGGGGGGTCTGCGTCAGCTGAGTCACAAACTGCTGTCAGGCCCGCGAAACAAGTTGGCAGTCAGTAGCGGAGCCTGGAGCCTTGGATCCTCTGGGCTGGAAGGAAGCGAAGCGACCTGGAGGGAGGAGACCTGTTATCCACGCTGGAAGGACAGCGGAGGAATGCCTAGTGTGAGACTTGTCAGCCTCTCTGGGCATCTGCAGACACCATGTGGCTGGCCCCTCGGTGGCCTGGGAGATGACAGAAAGGATGGGAATGGGAAGCTCGCAGTCTTTGTGAAGGATAAACATCTTCCTTCTGCCATCAAAGTGGTAGCAATTGTGGTTTTGGGATGGGAAGTTTCAAAACAAAAGTAGGCCGACGCTGTTGGCATCACATTTATTACCTCCAAGGAGATACCAGCAGCCCTCATTAGACACCAATTTTCTAGTTTGTGGATTACCCAGACCTTTATTCTTCCCTTCCTATTGGGCAGAATCAATAAAACAAAATTTGAACCGGACATTCTTTCTATTTATAAGCACTTTATAGAAAAGCTTTGGTTGCAGACATGATTCAAGCTATTGACCATAATCAAGTTTCAGACGGCGTGTGCCTGTAAGTGGCTGTGTTCTCTTGGAGAGAAGTCTGAGAGGCATCAAAGAGGATTGGCCAAGCGGGTCCCAGGAATCCCCTCTTCTTTCAGCACAGGCCACTGTGAGGCCAAGAAGAAGGTTAAGCCTGTTCCTATTTTAGCATTTTTCGTCCTCAGGATGGGGTCATGTATTCTCTGTCAGAGCTCTGGGCAGCGTGAGGAACGGGGGTCCTCTTGTCCAAAGCCCATCACCGTCTTGGTGAAGTAAGCTTCATTGTTAAGACATATTTTAGGGATGAAGACCACCCAGGATAAACACCTGTCTGACCACGTTGACCCCATTTTTTCCTATAAGGGTTGAGCTGGCAGCGAGGTTATTTCTTGGAAATGACAGGAAGACTGTGGGTCACACTCTTTATTGACGGGTAAAGTGAACTCAGGAGACTGTGTCAGGCTTCAAAGCAGGCTGTATGCTCCAATCTCTCATTCACATACTTCAGTTTCATTAGCTATTTCAGAATAGTTATGTCAGAATCAGGCCAGGAGAGTCCAGAGAAGATCTGAGTCCAAATTCTAGATTTGCCACTTGATGGATATTGTCTATCCTTTCTGAGTCAAAGTTGCCTGATCTCTCAAAGTGGGACAATCATATTTGCAACAGAGATCTGGTGACTAAGAGAAATTAAATAAAAATCAGGCAGGCAGGCAGGCAGGCAGGTGAGCAGTAAATTAGGTGTAAGGTGTAAGCCTGTAGGGGTGTCGAACTCAATCAGAGAAGGGGCCAAAATCTAAAATCCAGCCTAAATCGCGGGCCGAATGGTTTACTGAACAGTCATAAACTGTCATTGTGATGGAAACGCAGCGGAGTGCAGTGATGATAGCGCAGTGCGGGCCACATTGCAAGGCCTGGCGGGACGGATTTGGCCCGCGGGCCTTGTGTTTGACACATGTGGTAAGGTGTCTTAGCACCATTGGTGGTATATAATAAGCACCCGACAATTGTAATCTCATCCTTTTAATCCCCATTTCCTCATGTCTAAGATCGATTCAGAAAAGGCACTAAAATACAGGGTTTAGTTATCTGAGATATAAACCTGGAGGTCAAGAGGAATTAGAAGTCAGTCTGTGAGGATTAGAATGGGCTTTATGCCTACGGCCACCCAACAGCCTCCTGGGCCTGGCATCCAGCATGTGTGTTGAAGCAGGCAGGCCTGAACAAGGGACTCAGTGGTAGCTGTGCCAGCAGGGCCTTCCATGAGGATGGTCAGCTATACGATTTGGACTCAGTGCTAGGGAGTATGAGGTTCACCACAGGCTGTCCATTCCCCCTGGGGAGGGACCAGAGCAGGTAAAAACAAAACAAAAGAAAAACCTGACCCCTTGGAAAATGGGGTGTGTAGAAGAACTCATTCATAGAAGAAAAAGGACATGAATCTAACTGTTGGGGAGTTGGTATTCCTCCAAGACAGAGAATTTCTGACCCTGTTAATGACTTGGGACTTCGAATTAAAACACACACACACACACACACACACACACACACACACCCTAGAAAGAGGGAGATACGGCTTAGCGATAGCATATAGAGAAAAGAATTGGGGATTTAACTTAACTCCGTGCAAGTCAACAGTGGGCTCCATGGGCATCCCTAATGATTAAAGAAGTCAGGGATGGAATGGTTAAATTAAGTCCATAGACCAAAGATGTTTATTTAAATCATTGATTTCAAACGTCTTCCCACTAATTTTTTCCAGAGGGCTAGCAAGTAGCAAAATAGCATGATTGATTGTGAATCCCACCAACTTTTGGTTGACCTACAGCGAAAGGCCAAAAAGGCAAGTAGCACGAGAAAAGGAAGCAGACCTAAATATCCTCCACCATGTTTCCCCCCTCACAAGCCATTCAGAGTTATAAAATTTGATTTTTATAATGCTAAAACATTTGCAATTCTGGATACATTTTATGAAAATTATCTTTTCCTCTAATATTTCTGAAGAGAACATTTGTCTGATTTTTCTCAAGGCAAGTAGAAGTAATTTGATCCTCTACTTTGTTTTAGCCAAAAATTTCTACAGCCTCGGCAAAGCATCTTAGTGGAATTTAACATCAAGATATCCAAATTTATCTCTTATCTACAGGTGAAAAGGCAACAATTTTACTTTGATGAAAATCATATTCACGTCCAAAGTTTCTAGATTCTCCATTCTACTAACGAATAGAAAGGTTGATTATCTCAAACCATGGCAAGACCAAATAGCTAGATATTCCTTTGCATCCCATGTAGGAAGGGCGATAAGACAGAGGAGAGGTGCCATTATGGTCCCTTTAAAAGAAGCCATCATATCAGGTATCAGTGCTGTAAGAGGTGGTCCCAGGGAGGCAGGACAAATACGCAGGTTGGTCAGAATCCTGACCTAGCATAACCAGCTCCACCAAGTTCATCTTAAGTGACATTTAGGACAGAACTTCACGTTCAAGAAAAGCAAGAGGCTTCTTTGGGCAAGGCCAGAACTTTTTGATACTTCCCACTAAACTCTCAACACAGACATTTGGGCTTTCTGATGCTTTCAGAGGCTCTCCACATCAAAACGTTCACTAAGGAAATACACATTTCTGGGTTCTGGAGAAAACCCAGTGCCAATGCCTAAATGGAGATGTTGATGTCACCGTAAGCAACAGCTTTTATCAGGATCTCAGATGCAGTATCTGAAGGTGGGCACACTTGAGGAATTCTCTTCTTTACGGATAGTCAGGGGTCAACAATGACATTCTGATGCTTCATTCATTCCAGCCTTCAGGGCCAAATGGCCTCTGAACAGAAGCAGTCAGTGGTGGCCAGTGCCCGTAGCAGCTGAATCCTGGCTACAGTCCAGAACTCAGTCCAGCCCTCCCTCCTTCTCTGGAGTTTCCCCAAAAATTTCTGTCTCAAAGACAAGGCCAGAGGCTGCCTCGCACTCGGCCAGAAGTTTGGTCAGATGCTGGAGGTGTCTCAGCACAAGAGAGTGTGGATTTGCAGAGCTTAATCTTATCACCTCTCAGTTTACAGAACTAAAACCAGATCCTCCAAGGCAGTTTTCTGAAAACATTTTTTTTCAAGTCATTAAAAATATGCATAATATTATCAGTTACCATTTATAGCTTCTGTATTTCTAGTAACTGGCATTGTTGTTACTTCGGGCAAGCCAGAAAAGAAGCATGCCAGGAACTGACATGGTGTGTTATGTCACCAAAACAAAAGTGCTCACACTGATAAATGTCAGGTTGGCTTCTTTGTGGGTTTCCTCCTTCCTCCTGCAAGTGAGAGCTTTTGTCTCCTTTTCCATTCTCCGTATTGGGGGACGGGCGGCGAGCAATACAAGAAGCTGGAGTCTCTTCCAAAGGTGTCTGCGTTCTGAAAGCAGGAGGCTTATGAAATGGCCAGGGCTTCAGCAGATTCAAGAACTGGAACTATTTCCTTTGCCTTAGATCTAGTAATCTAATCATGTTTTTAAATGATTGATATTCCTGGGAATCACGCTCATCTGGCATATTCATGATGTAGGGAGGAAAAGGCATGGTCTTTTCTTGCCATGAAAGTCTGGGTGGTCAGGGCTGCTTGAAGGAAGGGAAGACAGGAGGGCTTTCTCAAGTGGCCACAGACAAACAGAAGTAGGTGTGAGGAGGAAACGGGAGAGAGCCGAGGGAGGGTGGTGATAGAACTCTGAAAGATAAGGTTGCAAAAAGCCTCCTTCATTGGTTTCCCACCTACCAAGCTCTCACTCTTGGCATCTGTTCCTTTTACTGGCCAATTTAGTGCCGTCACAAACAAAATAGGAGGAGGGCATCTCTGCTGGGGCCATTTTCATTGGTTTTTGTCTTCCCTAAACCTAATGTGCATCACTGCTTCTGTAGAAGAGAACCTAGTGGTATTCTTGGGTTTACGTGTGTGTGTGTGTGTGTGTGTGTGTGTGTGTGTGTGTGTACTTATTTCTGCTCGGGGTAGACGTCCACATGCTGCCTGAAGTGTAAACAAAGTATGCACACATATTAGACATGAACAACTACTTGTGGTAGTAAAGGCTGCGAGACCTAATTTTCCCCAATTTCTTTCCTTTTTCCCCCCGGACACACAGCTAGAAACACTTTGAAGAAAAGCCACTCTGACCAGGAGCACCCACCGTGGACTCTTTCATGAGCAAGAAATTAACTACTATTGTGTTTAAACCATAATACATTTTTTGTTTCTACTTGTGATATCAATTTACCCTACCTTAACAAATACACTCACAGTCAATCTTATATAAACACACACACACACACACACACACACACACACACACCCATCACATAAGCACAGTTCACTTCAAAGATCTTTTGAAAGTTAGAAAAACATTTAGCGTTCTAAGAATATATTACATCTGAAGACTATTTTCCAGTTGTCAAAGCACTTTCATGTATATTCTCTCATATAATCTTTCTAGCAATTTTGCAAGGCAGATAATTACAGTTTGCAGGTGAGAAGTCTTGGCTAAAATAGTGCAGTGGCTCTGAGAGCGTCACCCAGGCAGTAAGAAAAAGAGTTTTTGGTTGGGCCTCGATCCAGAGCGCTCTCCCTGGAAAGCCCTTTCCCCTGTTCTACACGTCCACCCGTTAGAACTGCTGTTCTTGTATGCACACCCCCTACGGTACTTCCCACGTTGTACTATACTTATTCATTTCCATTGACTCTAAGGGTGCCGAGGGAAGAAAGCAGATCTCATTACTTCTCAGCCCTACCACCGAATCGGACACCAAAATGGCAACTTACACGGCTCCAAAAGTATGAGAACAATTTGAAAGGATCCTTGTAATTGTGCAAAGCAATGTTTCCTTTGATAGAATTTAAACATGATTAACAAGGCCCACACATTTTTCAGAAGTTACCTATGAATCAACGAGGCCTTCCTCATTTTGAAAGCTAGCTGGAACACAGATGACTCTGGTTTAGGCAAGAAGTGCTTTGGTTTGTGTCTTGACAATGGGAATGATATGAAATAGGCTGAAAATTTTTCAAAATGCTACTCTGTAGATGAGCGCTAACGCTAACGCTCATCTACACACACACACACACACACACACACATCTAGCCACATATTAATGAGAGGGGAAAAGACAATACTGTGTCCATTAAAAAAACAAAACCAAAAAAAACACACCTCACTTTTTTAATATGTTTATTTCTGGAAAAGGAATGCCTCAGATGGCCCCACACCTGCGACAATCTGGAGCAATGATGTGAGCCTCGTGTCCACTTGATTCTAAGTAAGGCCCTTGGCGGTAGAGACTCGTTACATCTCCTTGAGCCATGCACACAGCCATTCTTGTAGGCTTCAATCCTGGCAGCGAAGTTCTCAAGAAGGACTCTCACCTCCTTCTACTAGACATCTAAGACTGCAGAAATGCTCCAGCTTTATGAATGCAGATAAAGACCGGGGAAGGACGACGTGGGAAATTCTAAAAGGCTCACCAGTTGTCATCCCCAGAAATAAAACTGGGAAGGATGAGCACAGATCTCTCGAATGTTAGTTTTCTAGAACATGCCTTGGGCATAGTTAGTGAGGAAGAAAAGGGGGGCGGGGGAAGGGGAATCAAGTGGTGAGCATTCCTGGCTGAAAGACAAGATTCCAATAAGCTGTTTAGCCTTTGGTTTCAGCGTTCCCAAACATCATAAAGATTTCAGCTCTTGTAAAAGAGGAGCCAGTTGTTTATAATAGACTCTTCTGGAGGGAGTGGGGTGTGTCTCATGAGGCAAATATTTGCCCATTGGAGGTAATAAAATCGAATTAAGCTCTTACCCCACCGCTGTACATAGTCATCAATGTGACTAACTCACTCAGGTCTATTTTCGGATCCCATCAGGCACAAACATCGACAAGAACCTGGCATTTCTCCTTAAAAAAAAAAAAAAAAAAAAAAAGAATATATAATTGACCTTTCAAGTCTGTAATCTCGTTTATCAGAGCGGATGGCAGGGGTTTATGCGGAATAGTTTGCATACCTCTTTGATTTCAGCCCCCTGAGAACCCAAACACGCATCCCACCCAATCCTGTTTTATTTTCGCCATATCCTGTGTTGTTGAATGGGCCTCTTGTAAAAAATTCAATGTAACCCTCCCCACCTCCAGCTTTTTTTCTCATGTTCTAAACAAATCTTACATCAGTTTTGTAAAATGTGCAGTTCTCTTACATTCCTGAGTCAAACTTAAAAGGTCACCGTCCAAAGAGTTGGGGAAATCGGTTTGTGTGGACTAGGAACCATACGGGTGAAAGCGAGAAAGCCCTCCAACAGACAGATAAGCAAGCGTTACAGGCAAACTTGCACTCCAGAAAATATTGGATAAAGGTGGGTGGGAGTGTACAGATCTGCAGTTTTCTTAGTCCTTCACCCTCTACTTAAGTTATATCTTGATTAAACTTTTTTTGGGGGAAAAAATGTACTGACCAACAGCACTCTTTTTCCTTATAGCCACTGTGAAATGGAAGCAGAGAACTGTCCAGGAGGAGCAGAAGGACAGTGGAAGAGCTAGAAAACGAAAAGGATCGGGGTCTGCTTGCCTCATCAGAGCTAAATCTGGCCATTAAACTTCCCTTAGCATTTAAAAAAATATATATATTTTATTGATTTTTTTACAGAGAGGAAGAGAGAGGGAGAGAGAGTTAGAAACATCGATGAGAGAGAATCATCGATCAGCTGCCTCTTGAACACCTCCTACTGGGGATGTGCCCGCAACCCAGGAACATGCTCTTGACCGGAATCGAACCCTGGACTCTTCAGTCTGCAGGCCGATGCTCTATCCACTGAGCCAAACCAGTTTCAGCCCTTTAGCATTTTCAATTGAGTGCTTCAACTGTTGAGCTCAACTCAGTACCTCCAAGCATCATAGTGTGAAATCATTTTCTCCTTTCATAAACATTTATAAAACCGTGTTTCTCATGCCCATCCATGCTTTACCTCTAAATTATCTTTCGTGTCAGTTCAGGTGTGAACAAGAATCCAAACCCCTCTTTGTATGGGTCTGAGGGATGCACACAATCCAAAGACAGACGCCAAAGGAGCCCTCAGCTCTGTTGCTATAAAACTAATAAGCAGTGCAGAAAACCCTGCAGAGGCAGCCTGTGCTCCCGGGTGCAGATGCATGACTCAAAGCAGCAGCTCCCAATATCAAGAGGAGTCGGAAGATCGGAGCGTGAGGCTAGGAAAGGGATTACATGTCATAAGAAAAGGGAAATTATGTTGATAATGATTCCTGGAATCACTGCCAGCAACATCAGCCAATTCGCCTGCAGCTTCATCGAAATGTGCCAAGTGTAGGTCCAGTGCTGTCAGGATTAAGGATACTCTCCACACAGATCAAAAGAAGACCCTCAGAATCACTTTTTTCATTCAATACAAATATTGTCTCCCAAGTCAGAGATCTCCCAGACTCCCAGACATAACGTGTATGAGAACAATTTCCCAGGTGACTGTTTTCATAGGAACCTAGGGCTAATCCTTACCACTGGAGACTCATTTGTTCATTCATCTATTGTATTGGTTGGGCACTAACAGTACACAATGTATTTTGCTATTTCTGTGCAGGATCCAAAGTTGGCAAAGGTGAGAGGCAGGGTGGCAGCACAATTAAAAATGTAGGCTCTGGTGGAGTTCAAACCTCTGGCTGGCCCCTTAGCAGATATGTTATTTAAGCCATACCCACCTCAGAGGGTCACGGTAAAGATGAAATGGTCATACATGTAAAACACTTAGCTGAGCCCCTGATATACACCCAGAAATACCCAGTCCATGTTTGTCATTATTTTATGCCAAAATTTCTGGAGCATAGGCAACGTTTCTGAAGAAGAAAAAAATATAGGATGGGGTTATACTGATCTTAATAATATATTCCCTCTTTTCTCTCTCTCTCTCTCTCTCTCTCTCTCTCTCTCTCTCTCTCTCACACACACACACACACACACACACACACACTACTCATAGACACTCGAACTTTCTCTAAGTAAATATTTGCAATTAAGTTTATTTACTCATTTGTGCTCTGTTTTTTGTTTTGCTTTGTTGTTGTTTTTCATTAACCTTCTGTGAAAAGGGCGAGCAGGGCAGGAGGTTGTGTGGGGGGCCCACTGTGGACTGGCAGTTGAGCCCCAACAAATACCATATCCTCTGTGCCAAAAAGAAACTATTTCCAGTATCTTCAAAGAGTATTTACTCGCCTCTAAATTATGCCATTGTCCGTCTGAGGAGAAAGTCCATCAGCTTCCAAGGGGAGAGGGGAGGGGGACAGAGGACAAAAAGAAATAGTCGTGTGTTACAGCGGAGAAGGTCTCTACACGCTTCTGGTGTCCTGAGACAAACAGGAGCCGTGGGTCTCTCCAGTAATGAGTTTGCTCAGCAAAGCTTTGGACTCTAAGCGATGTCTCCGTAGAGCTACCTGCAAAGCCTTTTCCTGGAGTGATGGACTTGTCTTTTGCAACCAGTTAGCACCTGCTCTCAAAACCTGATCCCTCCCTGATTTGTTTCAAGTAGAGCCAGGGGATCAGGACTTAATTAGCAGTGATATATCTCCTACCCATCAGTTCCATCCCGCTTCCCCCAGGGCCCCAGATTTGTCTCTATTTGGAATTCCCGTGCTCCCTGGGCGGCTGGCATTTGCAGCTCTCCGGCAGACCAGACGGTGGGCGCCCTCCTGGTGGCCCAGCACAGGGCCCAGGGCCTCCCCAGAGCTGCCACCCACACAGGGAAGGGCCACTGATGCCTCCTGGAATGGGAAGGTGACCCACCAGAAGGGCAGGCACTGGAGCAAGCGCGGTGGAGGCCTGAACCCCTTGTGTTTGCAAATAGCCCTGGGGCTGCTGAAGGAGGATTTTCTTTTCTTTCTTTCTTTCTTTCTTTTTTTTTTTTTTTTTTTTTTTTTTTTTTTTTTTTTTTTTTTTTCACGGAGGGAAAACGCCTCCTGCTCTGTACCAGCTTGAAGCCAAAATAACATGTTTTGGCAACCGTTATTTGGCAATTAGGGCCTCAGCTCACTGAAAGCATTCTTCCATGCAAAATATGCCTTGGAAAGAAAACCCTAAACCACATCTGAGTGGAAATATAGGAAGTGAACAAAGGGGTGACAGAGCAGTGAGAGTCAGAGAGGGAGGAGGGGGGTGGGGCGGGCACCTTAAGAAGAGGCTCTGCAAGGACTCCGGGCTGGATGTTTCCACAGCCCTGGTTCCCACTCTGGCCCCGCCCAGGGAGAGGCCAGAGGCCCCGCACCGAGTCCTGTGTGTCTCCTTTCACTGTCCCTCCGAGGGGTCATGAGCACAATTTAAGCGAAGGCCCACAGAGCGGTGGGCCGTTGCCTGGGATGGTGCTGTCCCCCGCGGTGCACACCCCGCATACCTCCCACAGGGAGTGCACCCGCACCAGCAGGGCGGGCTGGGCTGGGGCGCTCCCAGAGTGACGCAGACTCCGGTGCTTTAGCTTCTTTCTCCTTTAGGCCAGTTGTCACCCGTTTTGAGGAGAGGATATGGCAGAAAAAGGGAGACTCCTCTTCCCACCAGCCCAGGGCACCCACTTTCTTCGTTGAAGAGCGGGCTTACAATCAAGCGGGGTATACTCCTTCATGGTGCAATTTGTTGTTGTTGTTTGGGGTGTGTGTGTGTGTGTGTGTGTGTGTGTGTGTGTGTGTGTGTGTGTTAAATATATTTTGTTAACTTTTTACAGAGAGGAATGGAAAGGGATAGAAAGCTAGAAGCATCGATGAGAGAGAAACATCGACTAGCTGCCTCCTGCACACCACCCTATTGGGGATGTGCCTGCAACCAAGGTACTTGCCCCTGATCGGAATCGAACCTGGGACCCTTCAGTCCACAGCCCGATGCTCTATTCAATGAGCCAAACCAGTTATGATTCATGGTGCAGTTTGATGAAAATAAAGGGAGGCTGTGACATGTGGCTCAGTGTCCCCGATCCACCTGCAGTTGTTTCCTGCGTGGTAATTGAAACCTCGCTTGCTACAGTCTTCTCTCTTAGAGGAAGCATCTTCTTTCTTCCCTCACCCTGCCCAATTCCCCAGTTGGTTGGTTGGTTGGTTGGTTTGGTGAAAAACCTAGGGAAAGATTTAAAGGCAGGAAATCATACCCAGCCAATGCACAGTAACATGACTGACAGTGCACTAAACAAATGCCTATCCTCAAGTGCCGCGGCAGGAGAGGGAGAGGGAGAGGAGAGAGGGCCAGATGCTGGTCTCTCCTCTTTTATAACCCAAAGTGCCATCTGAAATCACACCAAAAGGAGAGTAAGTAGATTTCATTGGTGATCTGGTGTCACCAAAGAGGTTATTTATTACCCCTACCAATGTGCTCATTTCCCATGAACACTGTTTGGTTTCATTTTACAACTGTAAACTACTTTTTCCTCACGATTAGGTTAATTTTCTGGGACTTTTTCTAATAATACTGAATGTTAGCATAGAAACTTGCTGGTCTTGGGTTGCTTATGCACAGCCCTAGGAGGAACCATTTTTAGCTTAATCAGAGATTTGCCCATTTCTATGATCTACTTCTAAATAACCACCCATTCTATAAACATGATTTAGTCATTTTGATGGCATTTCTGAATTCAGCTTTCATAATATAGATATAATGTTGGCGTTTTAAAATCAAATTATTTTGGTTAGCATAACAAATGTAAAGTTTCTAGTGGTCATGAACTAAGATATTTAAATTTAGGTGTGAATAATATCTGGCATACCATTTTATAAATCTAATGTGCATTAGATACTTTTGCATAGATAATATCCTCACCTATATTTAAATGAATAAAATTAGAATATTACCAACATTTCTCCATTTGCGTGTTATCCTCCTAACTTACTTATACATAGGGTGGCAAGGTAAACCAGACCATGAAGACTTGGAAGAAAAGTTTAGTTAGCTTGGCATTGGTCTTGCCAACTCTCTGTCGCTCCTTTTCTGTGTCTTAATGCCCACAATCTGGAAAAGTTAGAGAGGCTTGGTGGTATGCCTGCACATTTTGGCTTGCCTTTCTTTTGAAACTCTTAGAAAGAATTCTGCCTGCAACTGAGTTTGGACCCTGAAAAAAGTAACGTACATAACATTTCCCTCTGGGCACTTTTTCGAAAAATATTAATCTCTTCTATGGAGGCTTCAAGGTTCTAAAAGGGTTAGTATCTTTCGAAGGAGGTTATGAGGTCTCCATCCCTGACTAAGCCAGTGGCCTGCACGCATGTGGGTGTATTCTGCTCACAGAGGTGCAGCTGACTCTTGGAGAGCAACGTGTATCTACAGCCAGGAGTGATAGGTACAGCACATGATAAGAGCCCTAGGAATTTACATACATATTTTCATATAAATTTCTGTTACCTTTAGAGATGGCAGCTAGAATATTATGGTCGAATTCTACCCTTGGGATTGAAGGTATTCCTACCCCAGAAAAAAAAAAAAAGTAAGCTTGTTTGGCAATATTTGAAAGGCTCATAGGAATAGAAGGCATAGATTTATTTCAGAATAATTTTTTTTAAATCAGTTACTCTTTGGAACATCAAAAGCCTTGTAAGTTCATACTGCATATTGTAGGAACTAAAGAAACAATTGTTAAATGAATGGTTGAATATTAGAATCTGACAGACCTCACATACGTGCCTTCCAAACCAACTTTGGAGGTTCTAGATTTTTTGCAGGTATATGAATCTCACTGTATCACTGAATGACATTTTAGTGCATCCACCCTCAAGTAACTCAATACGTGGGTTAGAAGAAAAATGCCCCTAAGCTGATTCTCCTTATTAATTGGCTTATATGCAGTCAGGTTTGTACTTCCCTAAGTGCAAACTGCCTTTTCCTTAACACACTCGTTGGTGGGTCACCTGAGAGGGTTTTCCTCTTTGTCCACACCACACCATTAAGAACATTATTATAATCACACAGAGCACAGATGTCACTAGTCGTTAGCACTCATCCCGCCATCTCTTTCTTCCTTGCCTGAAGTCACTTACTTCCAGATGACAATGTCTATCGCTTTGCTACTAAATTACTATAGTTTATACTAGCTTAGTGAAAAGCTGCAACAGTTTTAAAAATTAAGCTAAAGCAAGAAATGAAGGAAGTATGTCAGCTCTAGAGTCATGGCGGGGAAGTGGGCATGAGGGGGAAACGGGCAGGCATTGTCATCTTGGAAAACTGTCTGAAATGCAATCAAGCAGCTCAGCAGAAAGAAGCTGCTGACTGGGGAGAGTGCCTCATCAGAGCAGCGATGGAATTTAACTCCCAAGATTGGGAACTGAATTCCCCATAGGAAGGGCTCCCAGAACAACATAAGCACTGGTGTGGATCTCTTGAAAAACTGTAACCATTGTCCTTTGCCCTGGGAGACGCAGATTCTGCTGAACTTGGGTAAATCACTTAACCTCTGTGGTTGGGTGTCTGAACTATAAAGAATAACAATTTTGTAATGCTCCCCAGAGACATGAGAGTGATAAGTGCATTGTCCTTAAAAGGCCTGCAGTGCCGCGGAGAGAGCTTCCACACGAAGTTATTTGTTTGATTGGAAGGAGAGAGTATTATTTCTTTGATTGGAATTCCTATATGAGAAAGAACAAAACTACACACCGATGTTGTTCTTAATTCAAAAAAGTTGGTGCTGGAGGGTGCTGGAGGACTATTTTATGTTCTTTATCCACTGAAAGTAACTCCTTTCATAGTGACCCCATAGTGTCTTTGTGCACTACCCAAGCTGGTCAGAAGCTAGGCGGCCTCCAGCTCCTAAAAACAAGAGTTTGTCTCTGTCTGCATGTGGGAACAGAAGCATTTAATTCTCTGCACAGAGCTTGAGAGTTGTCTCCTTTATTTCCTGTTGACTCAGCTATCTTCTTCCCACATTTTGGGGTTTGTGGTAAATGAAGAATTTGTATTTGGCCACTGGAAACAAGGCTTTTGAATAAGCAGAGAATCATGTGGGCCCTGTGATTTTTTTCTTCTTCTAAATGATTTGAAATTCTCCTTTTCTCATAGATTCATCAACAGTAATAAGAATTAGGTGTGCATTTGCTAGAAGTGGGACCACAGTGATAGGGGAAGGCTTATACGAAATACTATATAAAACACAGCTTTAAGATTCCTCACTTCCTTGGAATTCTTTCAAAAACAAATCAGCCCTTGTGAATGATGCACAAAGCCTTGTTTTGTTTCTCCGACTTCCCTCCCTCTCGACAGGCAACAGGCCTCCACCAAAGGAAGAAATACTTATATTCATAACGATAAAAATAGAAGCTGTCTATGCAAATGCAAGTGTACACTGCTAAAGAAGCTGATGTACATTTGACCAACTTTGTTTAATTATTTTGAAATACTTTACAAATCTTCTCTATTTCTCACTCTGATTTTTATTTCTGTTTCCTTATGCCTTATACAGTGACCAAAAATAAAACAAATCTTTAAAGTTATGCTCATGTTTGCTATTTTCATTTTAAAATTTTCCATTGAAAGAGTGAGCTCATTTTAATCATTTGCCATTTTTTTATGTTTTAAAACATTTTAACAGATTTTTAAGTGTCTAGTTCAGGGTTGTGCAATGGTCACCACCATCCATCTCCAGAATACCATTTTCTTTTAAATATCAAATTTTAAAACTCTCATCCCAAAAAATTGTTCCCACTCCCAGGATAAGATTTGGAATGGCTGGATCCCAGAACGAGATTAGGAGGATTGTTGGGGACTGGGACTGGTTTAGGGTGATTGGAGTTTGGGCTCCACTGACAGAGGCCTGTCTCAGGCAGAAGAAAGAGGCAGACATGTGGGCAGACACAGCCACGTCTCCACATAGCAGATGAAGAAAATGTTTTAAGTCTGAGGACACAGGGAACTCTAACGGGAGAACAAATGGTGATGCCTGTGGCAAAAACCTCTAGAGAGACAGCGAACAAGGTAGGAGGTGACAGAACAAGGTAGAAGGTGCAGGAGTATCAGGAAGTTTGGAAAGTAGATCTTAAGTGACCAAGTGTCTGTGAGTCCCTCTGATGCTCATAGGGCGATGTTTCCTAGTTTATTTTTCTTTTTCACCCTTTTGACCCCATATTTTCTAGGGAATACATTACCTCCTTTCCCACCAGTCATGATTCTATTCAAAGTATTTTGGAACAGAGCATGTGGAGTTGGAAGGACTGGAATCTCAATTCTGCTCATGAAGGCAGTACTCTTCATTCTTCCTTCTCTTCCTCACCCCATTAAACTGATCTTTTTGTTCCTGATATTATACACTGGAGTTTCAGGGTTGCTGCTGTTATTTGATAACTATAATGTAGATGGGAATTTTGGTGAAGGCTTAGTAGAAGGGTGTGAAGGAGATGGTGGAGTGCTTGTTTCTAAACCTTTCCATGAAAAGGACAGTCAGAAGCTTGTAAAACGGCGAGGCCATAGGCTTAGGAGCTCAGTGATCAAACATGGCCCAGAATTATGGAGAAAGCTATTCTCTCTAGCTTTGCACAGGAGCTGGTATTACATTGATATCCCAAAGGTGGTGATTTCCATGGCTTCGTCCTGGGCATTGCTTTTCTCATCCTGGGTGGTGGCAGAAACACTCTTCAAGGCGGCTTCCTGCCCAACAGATGCAGACACTTTGGGACCAAAGGCAGAGAAGAGTGGGTTGGGTCCCATGTGGTGACAATTTCTGATAGCCCTATTTGTGTGCACCGGAAAGACACTCCCTAGGGATTCCCACAAGTAACCTACGGACACTTGGAGGAAGGTCTAGAGACCTACTATCACTGGGGTGGAAGCTTTGAGCTAACTGATGCATTATATGACTCAACAGTCTTCACAGTATTCGTAAATTTCCTCTGCCAAGTGACAGATACACTAATTATTGCCTAAAATGAAAATGTAATGTTCTATGGCACAATCATATCTCAATAAAGGTACTGAGATACTTCCAGATACTTGGAAAGTTTGCAAGCCAAAGATATCCTATATAATAAAAGGCTAATATGCAAGTTGACTGAAGAGTAGAATGACCAGTTGCTATGATACACTCTGACCACCAGGGGGCAGATGCTCAATGCAGGAGCTGCCCCCTGGTGGTCAGTGTTCTCCACAAGGGGAGTGCCACCCAGTCAGAAGTTCTAATCTGGATTCATTGATGCCTGGTGGGAGCCTCTCCCACCGCTACGGCAGTGCTACCAATGTCCCACTGATGGCTTAACCGGCCCAAGCCGCCAGTTAGATATCCCCCAAGGGCTTCTGGACTGTGAGAGGGTGCAGGCCAGGGTGAGTGACACCTCCCTTCCCCCCTCTGAGTGCACGAATTCCTTGCACCAGGCCTCTAGTGACACTATATTATTTTAAAGTAGCAAAAATGCTACAAAATTTCAATTCAGTGCAGGGCCCACAAAAGTTAATTCATTGGATTGAGAAACATATTCTGAGGTCCAATTATGAGCCAGGCTCTAGGGGTAAGACTATGAAGGAGTTTCCAACTCAAGAGACACAAATTTGAGAATTACCTGTGTAAGAGAGGAGACCTGGAGAAAACATCGCATTCAAAGACTGGGCAGAGGAAGAGTCCCCACAGGGATGCAAGAGTGTCCTTCCCATCCTGGCTCCAGGTCCCCTCTGCACTTCATCTTCCCAGTGATGGCATCTGGGGCATTGGAATAGCTTCCATGCATGGGAAGGACCCAGCCTACATCAGGGTTTCCTTCTATTTAAGTATGGAATTTTTTCTTGACTGCCACCCATACAACCAGGACCACTGTACCAGATAACAGCCTTCTTTCAGAATCCCAACTGAGAAGAGTTACACAAATTCTTTCAGCTCCAGGATTCCCAAATCTCCCTGGGAGATCTCCATTCTTTCTCTCTCACCCTGTATCCCTACTTTACAAGTTTCATGGGCATTGAATTCTCTGGTGTTCCTTTGCCTTTCTCATCAGGTTGTACCCCCAGACCAGGACAGGTTTCTGTCCTGCTTAGCCTTGTTCCCCTGGTATGACAGGAAATGGCCCCACATAATGGTGTATCATTCATCTTCCCTACTCGGTGGTTATCTATCCACTCTGCTCTAGTCCTCTATTTTGTTTCCTTGGAATCCACACATCCTCTCTCCTCTCAACAAAGCCTGGCTCTTGCAAATGGAAATCTTGGCTTTCACATCTATTTTTCCTAAAATGAGCTTCAACAGCCTATTTTGGAGAAGTTCAACACTGACTCCTTTGTTTTTGGTGAGTTTCTATTGCCTTCCCTCTCAAGCAAAGGATGCTTTTGCATTCAGTGGATGACAGCGGGAATTACCGGAGAGGGAAAATACATCCAATAAGATTTTCAAATATTGCCCTGTTATAGAAGAACATCAGGTGACAGCACTAAATTTGTAGAAGCACTAATCTCACTATTGCATGATTTTCTCTGGCAGCACTCAGTAGACTGAGTTTAAGCAGAGACTTAGGCAGATCCAGGCTGGGTGTTAAGGGGAAATTTCTTTGAAAAGACCAGGGACAAATAAGTTGATGCTATTGACAAGACAACAATTCCTAGATAATGAAAAAAAAAAGCAGTGAGAGAGGGGCTGGAGAAAACATAAAGATCAAGAAACCAGACGTTTCTGAATATTTGAATTTGATTGGGAAGTGACTAAACAGGAGTGAGTGATTTTCTTAAATTTATGAAGTTAGTGATCAAATAGTTTACAGAAGTGCAACTCAGAGGGGGTCATGCCCAAGTGTGTGGAAACTCTACAAATTAGGTTGTTGATACTAGGGTCTCCTAAAACCTGGTGAATTATTCCTGTCACATTCCCATCAGAATTCCTCTGTAAACCACCCTGGGTGGTTCCCACCAACAGGAAAGGCTGTACCACAGGCTTCCCAGTTTCCGGCCTTCTCAGCACTCCCCACGGGAACACCTTGTCCTCACTGTGAGGAGGGCTCTTTAAAACAAAGCCAGGGGAAGAGTGAAATGTTGGCAACAATGATGTCAGCCCTTGTGGGTCTTACACACACTTCTTCACTGAAAACAATTCAAAGATACAAATAATAATGAGTATTTACAGATCTTTTATAACTTACAAAATTGTTTTATTTATCTAGTTTATTAACCCCCATGTCATTATTATGCCTACTAGAAGCCCGGTGCACAAATTCGTGCACGGATGGGGTCCCTTGGCCTGGCTGGCGATTGGGGCCCATTGGGGCCATCAGGGCTGGCTGGCCAGGGGGAGAGTTTGTGGGAGGTTGGATGGCCAGTGGGGGTGGGAAGGGAGGGCCACGGGAGGTTGGCCAGCCAGGGGGAGATACTGCCAGAGGTTGGCTGTGGGAATGCACTGATCACCAGGGAGCAGCTCCTGCATTGAGCATTACTTAGGCAAATATATATATATATATATATATATATATATATATATATATATATATATATATATGTGTGTGTGTGTGTGTGTGTGTGTGTGTGTGTGTATGTATATGTATATGTATATGTATATGTATATGTATATGTATACACACACACACACACACACACACACACACACACACACACATATATTTTACAGATGAGGGAAATGGAGGTTCTGTGAAGTCAGTCCAAAGCTTGTTTGTCCACTTTGCCCCTCATTCCTGGCCCAGGGACCGTGTGTCCTACTTGGACTCACCTCCCCATCCTCTCAATTCATCTTGTTCCTGAGCTACCTCTTGACCTGTACATACTCTCTACACGCCTCTTTCTTTTTGACTTACGAAAGGCACTCTAATGTGTTGTCATCACAGGGCTCCTTACAAGTCCTCATGAGTGGTTCTTCAGTGAACAAGTGGACGTTGGAAGGACTATATCTCCAATGGGAAAACACTATGGAAGGGCTGAATTGCCGGCAAACTAGAAAAACACCACCACCCTGTGCATTTCCAGACTCTTCTACTAAAGCCCCAGCAGCCTCCATCAGGCCCGTTAGCCACTCACTAAAGAGACATTTACCAAAACTGCTTTGCCGAGCACCACGCCAGGAGCCAGGAAATGCAGCCCCTGACCTAGAGGACTTCATACAGCACCTGGTCACCAGTGAAGTTTGCAAATAATCTAAACAGGCAAACAAATACCTGCACCACGCTGTGCTGAGTACAGGGTAGGAGTGTGAACAAAGAGCAAAGGGATCACAGAGGGGCGACCGCCTACTTTTGCCTGGGAAGATTAAAAAAGACTTTAACTGAAACTGTTACTTCATCACACGACTTAGAGGGCTGGCATTAGCGAAGTTCTGGATTAATGCTCTGAATGAAACTGTTAAGTGAGGACCACAGTGCTGTGCTTTCATAATCGTACAGGATTATCATACAGAATTAGTTACCCACACCCCCACTCCACCAGCAACGGAAAGGAACTATGCAGAGAGTTGCCATAATCCCTAATATTTACTTGGTACTCACCATTTTTTTTTTTTAGCAAGCATTGTTACATAAATTATTCATTTAATTCTCACATCTATCAGTAAAAAATATGTTTATCCCCATTTTACAGATGAAGGAGTTCACAGGGATTAAATAAATAGCTTGTCCAATGGTTCACACTAAGACAAATTACTGTTACTTGGAGAACAGACCCAAAGTTGAATTAATGAGTGCGATTAGTTGTTTTGTTCACACGTATACTGAGTTACACAAGTTTGCATTCATTTCAGCGGTGGAAAAAAAATGACAGCATTCATTTAATCAAATACAATTAACATTGACCTTTCATGTAAAATCTTTCCTTATCTCTTGACAATACCTCCCCACCAAAACCCTCTGCATATAAATGGAGGCAAAATAACTAATTGCCTTGTAGTTATTATTGTCATATTCTGGGCTATGTCACTGACACATGGACAACGGTCCCACAAGTTCAGAACACCTTTCATATAAGCATTAATGGTGAGTTATACTTAAAGAGGCAGCAATTTTTTTAAAGCTTCAGCTCAAAATCTCCTTGACTGGGTGTGTTAAACCAAAGCACCTAATTAGAGATGACTTAGAGTAATACCTTTCTTTGTCATTTAATCCTCTAACCACGAAAATCAAGAGGTTTTTACCTGTACCACAGAAACCTCACTTCCAAGGGCAGATCGCTCTCCAGGCTTTCAGAGGCTTGAACTCAGACAATGGGAGCTTCAGGACTCACTTCCCCTCTTCCCGCTGTGGAAAATCCCTGGTTACCACCTCCCTCTTCCAGCAGAGTTATGTAGAATCCCACAACACATATCCACTTAAAAAAAAGTGATTGCTGACCAATTACTTATTCATGTAGCTGTCCATATAGAGTGAGTATTGGTGGTACTTAAATGCTCAACTTTTAGCCTCAAAATGCCTGGTTTGAATCCCATTGCCTCTACTGAATAATTATACAATATGGAGAGAGCTATGGAAACTTGCTAAATCTAACTTGCCATGTTAGTAAAATGCAGATGATAACTGGTAGAGACTGCAAGTTGCCGAAGTCCTGATGGGTTTAGTTCAGTTAAGATTTCAAAGAAGCCCAAACATCGATAAATGAAATGCCAGTGCTAGGCTGGGTTGGAGGCCCTTTCTCTTCCTTTCCCACAGTCCTGGAATAATAGCTGAGTACATAACTGCTCAGCTAGACTACATCTCCTTGTTCTCCCTCAGAAGGAGGTGTAGCCATGACTAAATTATCCCTAATGGAATATAATTCAACATTAGTCACTTCTAGGTTAGAGCATAGGGGTACATGGAGCACTCCTCCATGCACTCTTCCCCCTTCCTCCTGCCAGAAATGGTGACAACTGCAGCAATCATGAGACACCTCCCACCATCCTGGGTCCCTGGATGACTGTATGGAACAGAGGCAGCGATTATTAGATTTATGGGGAAAATAGGCTTCTATCCTGTTTAAGTCATTACATTTTGAGAGTTTATACAATAGCAATATCTAACTCATAAAATGTTAAAAGGATTGAAAAGGATAATGCATGTGCTCTTGCCTATAACATTACTAAGTAGCAGCTTGTCATGTAAGAGGTTAGTGCAGTGGCTGTGTTTCCCAAGAACCTGTTTAAACTGAGAGATGTTTTGTCATGGGGAGAGGGGGGAAATGAGAAGTCTCCTTTCTATTCAGGATCCATCTGAGAAAGCCTAAGGGCAAAGCTAGGAATTTTTTGCAATATCACCACAATGCCAGTTCCTTTTTGCAGGGAAAGCTAGAGGTTGCTGAACTCTAAGTCCAATGACTCAGGAGCCCTCATTTGACCCAGAAAACCTGCAGCCAGAGTATAGAAGGCACAAGGTCAAATAGATAAGAATCTAAAAGCCAAACAGAAGTCTCTAATTAATGCCAACAGTCTGCCCTTTACAGCTTCAATTTGGTCACTAGTTGATAGTCAAATTAACTATAGTTCATTTCCTAGTACAGTCAACTTACAATTAGGCATAATAATGAGGGGAAGTAATGGCACTTGTGATTGAAAACAGCCAAGTACTACAAAATCATTGTCCTTGGCCTTGGAATTGTGTGTATGTGGAATGTACATGTTTATTCACCACTGTATCATGTACATATGGGTCCGCCCCTTCCCAAAAGAATTGGGAACAATTGGTCTGTATCTCTTGTTTATTGATTTTCTATTCCCAAGGTTAACTTTACATGGGACTAAAATGAAATCATTTGCTTCTTGACTAGTATAATTATGCAAAATCATTTCTGGACTAAATATTTTATTTATAGCTCACCCATATTTTAAACCTTAACTAATGTATCAGGTTTCTGGAAAACATTAAATGCACCCCCTTCAGCATCATAATAAGCTCTGCAGTTACTGTGGCTGAAGAAAAGAGCCCAGGATGCTGTGTTGTCCATTTATTCCTCTCTGTTCCATGTCCCCTCTGTACACGTGCCCTGTTGTAAAAAAGGAACATCCATCTAGAGACCTGAAATTCTTTGATGAACCATTTTCAGTTGATTGTTTTATTTGTAGGAGCTTTGCTTTAGTGGGATTCTTCAGGAAAAAGAGTATTTAAGAACTACAAGAGACTACTTGTTTCTAACCTTTGACCCATGTTGAGTGTCTGGTTTTCTCCAGGCACATTCTATTATCAACAGTGGTCTATGCCAGGACCACAGTATCAAAGGGTTAATTAGACCTGGGGGGGGGGGGGGAGACAAAAAACAAACAAAACAAAAGCAAAAACAAAAAACCCTCTCATTCCATAGCCACTGATAAGAAAGCAACAGCATCCCCTCCTAAATCAGTTTCTGGAAACTCAAAGAAAGTTGGGTTAGTAAATATTTATTTAATATATTTATTTCCTTCCATTTAAATGCCTCACCAAACCCTCATAGTCTGTTAAAAGCAATTTGGCAATATCCAATAAAGATAAAAATGTACGTCCCTCAGAACCTAAGAATTCTACTCTTAGATATACACCCAGACAAACATGCACATATACGCATAAGAACCTGTACAGATATATGTTCACTGCAGAATTGTTCAAGAAGGGAAAACTGGAAATAGCCTAAATGTCTACCAACAAGAGAATGAAAAATAAATTCATGGCAATGAGTGTGCACTGCAGTGAAAATCTATCCATTTTGATTTACAAAGAGGTATGTATATGAATAAATATAAAAACATAATACTGAAGAAAATCAGTGGCAGACATATAAAAACACAACATGTACAAATAATTAAGTATTATGTATGGATATATGTGGAGTGTTTGCTATAGCTATATATAAATTTTAAAATATCTTGGAATAAATTAAACTCCAAGTCAGGATAGTGGTTCTCTCAGAGCAGAGATGGGGTGGTCGGAAGACCAGTGGGCTCAGGGAAGGCACCAACAAACTCAGCCAAACACCTAATCTTTTATTTCTTACAGAGAGATCTGAGCAACTCTGGCATTATATTAAACCGTGCCAAAGCTCTGTGGAGCATCCATGAGGGTAGATATTATTTTCTAGATTTTTCTTACCACTGAAATACAGGACTTTCTCAAGAGGTCTCTTGATGGATGTGATGGGATGGCATCACGTCATTTATGTTCACAACAGGAAATGTTGGTCATGGCTTTTCCAGTCAGCAACAGCTCAAACTAAGCCAGCATGTGGTGCAGGCAAGGTCCCCTTCACTGCCACAGAACTGAAGGCAGTAACTAACATTATATATCAAGCATTTATTATGCTTCACAGGCACTATCTCCTGTACTCCTTGCAACAATTCCAGGGAGAAGACACTATTATTTTACCCATTTTATAGATGAAGAAACTGAGTTGTATAGTGCAGTGATGCCCAACCTTTTTCCTATCATGGCTCACATTAACGAATGACTAGACCTCTGTAGCTGACCAAAACATAGTATTTTGCTGATCTAACAACAAAAAGGTATAATTTAGATTCATTCACACAAGGTGGCTATTGTTGTGGTGGCTGTTGTCATTTTAAAAAAATATATTTTATTGATTTTTCACAGAGAGGAAGAGAGAGGGATAGAGAGCCAGAAACATCGATGAGAAAGAATCATTGATCAGCTGCCTCCTGCACAACCCCTACTGGGGATGCGCCCGCAGCCAAGGTACATGCCCTTGATTGGAATCGAACCCGGGACCTTTCAGTCCGTAGGCGGATGCTCTATCCACTGAGCTAAACCGGTCCCGGCTGTTGTCATTTTTTTTCATTTGACAATCTAAGTGGAAAAGGTTGGCTGCAGAGGTCTAAATAGTCAGGTATTGCATGTGTTAAACACTTGTGCAGCACATTGGTTGAAAATTGCTGCTTTAGTCATCTGGCCCTGGCTCCCTGGGGAGTGGAAAAGACAAGTATCATTCCAGGCCCCCTGGGACTCTTACCACCACTCTCTACTTCTTCCTCAGGACTGGTGTCCGTTGTCTTTACAAAAACACTTGTTTTCCGGAATGTCCAGGTTTAAGAGTTCACTGATGTTCCCAGGAGAGGAGGCGTGGGAATCGCTGTCGCCATCCTCTGACACGGGCCCTGTCCTTGCTGCACACCTGCCTAGCCCAGCTCCCGCTGCATGCTGGGAACAGTATCTCAGTGAGCCTGAAAGCTGTCCTGTCCACAAGACCTTGACTTGGGAGCCAGGTCTCTGGGGCCCCTCACAACAGCCCTGGAGGCAGCGATGTTCGTTCACAGTTTGGATCTGCTCAGCAGCAGGCCCGAAACAGAGACGTCATAAATTCCATCAAAATCTCCTCCATGATGTGACACGCACTTTGTTAGAACAGAATAAGGGGTTTGGCTCTTTTGGACCAAATCAAGTGGGTCTACATGGAATATCACATTTTAGATTCAAATCCTCCTTAAACCCTCTGCTTAGGTTCGTGGTTAATATTTTCTCTATCTGTCTGTGGAGATGACAGGCAGCCCGGCGCTGGAGCAGGCCCAGCAGCCTCTGGGGCTGCTCTGCCAGGCAGGCTGAGAGATGAAAGGCAGAAATCCCACCAGCCCAGTGTCTCCTGATTAGCCTGGAGAAAAGCTGAATGACAAACATGTTTCCAGTCTGCCTGGCCCACGCAGGGAAATGGGGCAATCTGGCCTGAAAAGGGATTTAGACTTTTGTTGTGTGCAAGGAGGGGGGGATGGAGAAAAAAGGCTGATTTAAATCCATCCACAATGCTTCCCCTCTTGGTGATCTCTCAGATAAGAAGCCGCCTGGCTGCGGTTCAGACCCCTACCATGCCCGCGCGCCTTCCCTCTGCCCTCCTCACCGCTAAGTAAGCAGGGCCCTCTCCGTGCAGATTAGGGAACCGGTTGTTTCAGAACACTCGCTCTTTTGGCCAGAATCTTACAATACGCTTCTTGATTAATAAAATTAGTTTACAGTAAAATTCCTTATAGAACTTGTAGCTTAAAATAAGCCTCAGTGCAGTGTATACATTACCGAGTTAGCTACTCCGTTAGTTATACTGATCATTTTACCCTAATTTCAAGTCATATAAAATGCTTCGTAAAATGATCACAAGGCTCCTGTCGCACATGCTGAGTGTGAAATATGTGATTTATTTATTGGAGACGCTGCGCTAAGACAAAATATTTCCCCTTCTCTCTTGCCAATAGAGAGAAGAGCCCCACAGATATTGAAAGTATACATAGTTATATAAGTCAATACATCCCCTCACTCTTTATTACATAATTGTGTGTTAAGGTAGGCAGGGCTTCGTGCTAAATATCTCTGAAAAATCCACAGGCCACAGAGATGCAAAGTCTGTCCTCTATGTCCTCTGGGAGGACACGCTCTGGTTCAATGCATGCACGTGGGCATCGTCATTACGCTGAGGGAATGGAGGGCAGGTTCAGGGAAACCCATCCCTTTGCTCGGATGTGGATGTGAGAAGAGCAGCTACAAGATGGCTGGCTGCGGGCTGCAGGCCCTGGCCGCGGCCAGCCCAGGGCGGCTTGCACCACGGGCCTCAGTACAGCGCTTCTTCAAGCACCATTATCAAGACAGTCTTCGGTGACCTCTCATTGCTGCCGTATTTGAGGAAACGCATTCAGATGCAGATTGCCCTAAATCCTATCAACCCATTCAACCATGTGTGTGAGTGTGCATGCCTGTGTGTGCGCACCCGCACGCCTGTGAGCACACAACACACATGTATTTGCACTTACACAAATTCTCCCTTAGGGCATTTAAACCCCCAACGTAAAATTTCCAAAATGAGGAGAAATGCTTATGTTCCCAGGCAACTTGATCAATTGCTCTTGTGCTCTTCTTATAAATATTTCATAGAAAATATTTAACACGATTCCCTCCAATCGGATCGGCTTTGAAATGCTCCTCAAAGTGAATTCTCCCCTAACAATAGCTTGATGCAAAAGCTTTTTTTTTTTTTTCTCCCCTTAAGCACATGGTCTGCTGCCATAGCAGCAGGAACAGTTCTTATTTAATGGAAGAGAAAAGATACTTTACATTGATTCAGTAGTGGCCGAAGGCGGGGGGCGGTGGAAGGCGCAGCACATGCCCACCTAGCGCCTCCAGCCCACCTTGGCTTCCCCTCCCCCCAGCACGCCTGAGATTATTACCCAGTCTGCACTGGAACCGTAATAGGAAGTGACAAGTTTATGTAAATGATCCACATACGGATTTTGCTCTTGTAAAACAGAGCAGTTACTTTTGGGCTTTCTAATTATTTCATGCCTTGTGGTTCTCTGATGGGGCAGAGATGACTATAGTTGGAAGGTACCCTGTGATTGACAGACTTCTGTCCCCCCGGAGCTCATTAGGGCTCAGGCTTTGGAAGATGGGAAATAACCCAACTAGGCACCAAAAAAGAAATTCACTTCAGCACCAGTGATTCGTGGATTCATTTGTTTAGATTTGTGTTTGATCGGGAAAACTGTGTTATCAGGAAAGTGCACTATTGCCCTCCTGATGCAAACAGACTCTCTGCTTCGGTGCTTTTGATTTTTTTAAAACCTGAATTTAATGTCACAGCGACTGTCTGATATAGAACTTGCAGGGTATGAAAACCCAATAGGATTTTTCACAAGGAAGTGAGGAAGAGAGTCAGATGAAAGGAGCAATATGCCTTATGGAGCAACTCCAGACTCTAACCAGACACTAGCCACTGTTGTCAATTTGCAGACTCAACCAGACCTCTTCCTATGTCAAATGGTCAGAGAAATCAATAAAAGGAGACAATAAAATGGAATCATTGGTTAGGAAAGTCTCCCTGTCCCCTCAGTTTAAATACATCCTGGTGAGAAAGCGAAGTGCTGACATAGGGCAAGAGTGTGAGGGGAAAATCCATCAAGCTGGAAAGACTGTAAGGTTCACTTATTTCAGTCTTCCCATTTTGTGGATTAGAAAACTAAGAGACAGAACTGTCACATAGCCAGCTGGCGGTGCAGTCAGAACTAGAACTGAGCCTGCAGCTTCCTATCCAATACCCACTTCTCTAGGGTTAGAACCAGAAAAGTAGAATTGGGGAAAACCATGTGATATGATGTCTGCCAGAGGGTGAGGTTTCACAAGGAGGAAGTTCAAATACAGTGGGTTCAGATTTTCATCCACTTCACTGAAATGTGTACAAACTGGAGCATTCTTTGTATTTTCGCAACAGATCGTTTAAACTATCTAATTAAGTTCAGCATTTCTGCGTTTAAAAGTTTCTTTCAGCTTAATTTATTTTCTTTTGGATAAATGTTCAGTCAAGTTCAATGTCCAAGCTTCCTACCAGGGCCGTTGGTCTTCTTTCAAAAGTTCCCCAATCCATGCCTGCTTCCCCAAGAAGGCTTCCGGGTATGTTGTGTGTCTTTCTTATGACAAGAGAAACTTGCTGGTTTATGTTCAGGTGTGTGGGCTGTGCTTGAGTTCTTTGATGTCTCTTCAACCATGTCCACTGTCAAGTAGATGCACGTGCAGACAAGCCTGCTTTCTTTCCCCTCACTATCATGACTACAAGTAAGTTTCCCTTGGAACCTAAGAAGAAGAGGGGAAGAAATTTCTTCAAAATGAGATTTATTAAATTATGAATACTTAGATACTTTTTTTTTTTCAATATTAGGTAAATTTAAACACAACATCATGATCTTATTATGCCCTCCCCCACATTGACAATAGAGGAGGGCTGAGTCAGTAATAAAAAATAAAAGTTACCATTAATTGTACATCTGAGCCAAACAGTGCAAATTTGATCCCCTGCTATATATTAACCAGAAACAAAGGCACAAACCATGGACTAGAGATGAGGTGGTAACTTAAGTGCCAGAGAAGCAAGTAAACCAAACCAGTAGAAGTAGATGAATAAGAATGGAAAGGAAAATAAGGTTAGCCTGCAACAGAGGCATACTGCAAAACCTCCAAGTTTAAGAAAATACAAGAAATTCCTACTCATTTTAGGAGGCTAATAAAACATTTTTCTAAAATCAGTATGGACAGCATAAGGAAAAAAGTGCAAGACAACTTAACCTATGAATACAGATGGGAAACTTCTATATGAATTATTATCTAAGTGAATCAATGTGCTAAAAAACAATCACAGCCCTATCTGTATGGCTCAGTGGTTGAGCATCGACCTATGAACCAGAAGGTCACCGTTCGATGCCTGGTCAGGGCATATGCCTAGGTTGCAGGCTCAATAACCAGTAGAGGGCATTCAGAAGGCAGCTAATAAATGATTTTCTTTCATTATTGTTTTTTCTATCTCTCACTCCCTCTCCCTTCCTCTCTGAAATCAATAAAAAATTAAAAATAAAACAAAACTCAGAAGTGAAATTTACTTCAGGGATACAACAATGGATCAATACCAGAAAACCCATCTTAAAATAGAAAACATAAGAAGAGAAAAATCTATAAATGCAAATGGGTTTCATGAAGTTTAATGTTTAATTATCCTACATAATATGCAAATGGACCCTCACACCCTTGTGTCACAAGATGGCCACCCCTACATTGTCACAAGATGGCCGGCAGGGGAGGGCAGTTGGGGGCATTCAGCCTACAGGGAAGGGCAGTTGGGGGTGATCAGGCCAGCAGGGGAGCAGTTAGGTATCAATCAGGCCAACAGGAGAGCAATTAGGTGTCAATCAGCCTGGCAATGGAGTGATTAAGGGGCTATCAGGCTGGCAGGCAGAAGTGGTTAGGAGCAGTCAGGCAGCCAGGCAGGTGAGTGGTTAGAAGCCAGCAGTCCAGAATTGTGAGAGGGATGTCTGACTGCCAGTTTAGGGATTGGGCCTAAACCTGCAGTCGGACATCCCCTAAAGGGGTCCCAGATTGGAGAGGGTACAGGCTGGGCTGAGGGAGACCCCCCCCCCCCCCCCAGTGCACAAATTTTGTACAACAGGTCTCTAGTGATAAAAATAATATTTTTAGTGGCTAGGAAGAGAAGGGAACTGCTTTAATTGGACATAGACTTTATACCGAAAATCTAAAGTCAACATGATAGATGATGAAGAAAACACAAAACTTTTAACTTCACAGTCCCTGCCACTATTTGACCTATTACTGAAATTTTTCATCAATTAAATTTAAGACAAGAAGAAAAAATATTATAAGATGTGGTAGCTTAAAATATGTTCATAAATCCCTAATCAGGTTACTTAGTTGCTTAGAGTGCCATCCCCATACGCAAAGATTGCAGGTTTAATTTCCCATCAGGACATACATAAGAATCAATCAATGAATGTATCAATGAGTGGAACAACACATTGATCTCTCTCTCTCTCTCTCTCTCTCTCTCTCTCTCTCTCTCTCTCCCTCCCTCCCTCCCTCCCTCCCTTTTTTCTTTCTTCCCTTCCTTTCTCTTTCTAAAAATTGATAATAAAATAAAATATGTTCACCAATTCTCTGACTGTCTTTTCAAAAAGTGGAGCCTAATTTTTCTTTCCTTGAGTTTGAGCTAGACTTAGTGAATAGCTTTTAACAACAGAATAAGGTGTAGTAATGCTGTGTAATTTCTGACACCAGGTTAGATTCCTGAATTTAAGATCTCAGAGATTGTGTGGTAATAATTACCTATTGTTTAAACTGCTAAATTTTGGGATAATTTGTTCCAATAGATAGCTGATACACAAACATTGGAATAAAGGATATTGAATTGTCATTAATTGCTGGCAATATGATCACCTACATAGAAAATCCAACAGCATCAATAAACTATCAAAACTATGAGAGTTCAGCATGTTTGCCTTAATGCAAGATCATTACAAAAATGATTAGTCTTTCTCTATCCCAGCAATAACCAACTAGAAAATAAAGTATCATTTTCAATAATACAAGAACTATAATGTATATGGGAGTCCATCTTACAATGACTGTACAATACATTTTTATGGTAAAATATATTAAAACTGCACTGAAAATTTTAAAAAAGACTGAATGAATGGAAACATGCCAAATTCATGATTTCTGACTTAGTATTATGTTTCAAAACTAATTCTTTATCTATAATATATATATATATATATATATATATATATATATATATAGAGAGAGAGAGAGAGAGAGAGAGAGAGAGAGAGAGAGAGAGGGCCAGGGTTGTAATATCCAAAATTACCGAAGGCTCAGCCGAATGCCAGGCTGTGTGTGTAGCAGGTGAGCAGGCTGAACTGCTGACCTCTCAGAGAGAGAGAGAGAGAGAGAAGGGAATGATCAGCAGTGGCAGTGGCTGCTAAGGAGACCCGGAGAGAGAAACATGGTGATCAGACACTGTTTCTCTCTCCAGCCTTCGCCAGCAGCCAAGCCCCCGCCTCTCTCTCTCTCTCTCTCTCTCTCTCTCTCTCTCTCTCTCTCTCTCTCCCAGAGGTCAGCAATTCAGCCCACTTGCCAGCAGCCTGGGATGGCTGCTGATCAGCCCCATTTCTATGATCAGGCCCAGAGATAGGCCCAGAGATGCTGACCAGCATAGAAACAAACCAAACAGAACCAAATGTTGGTGAAATGTGAGAAGCCAATGGCTGCCTAGGAGGCAGAGCTTTTGATGCTGATGGCATAGAAACCAACCAATCAGAACCTATCCTGGTTTAACTGTGAAGGCAGAACCTAAAGTGAGGGCTGAGGGAAGATTTTAAGGGCAACAGCTATTTGGTGTAAGGTGTAAGGAAGTGATTCATTTTTTTAATGACTGGTTTGGCAGTAGAGTGCATATGGCTGGCTATTAGAGCAGATATATGGATTTTGTGTTTTTGTCTGCCAAGAGCATCTCCTCCTGCTGAAAAAGGCTCACCACCTCCTGCCCATTTAAGCACTCCTATTCTATATAATCTATCTATACTAATAAAAGGGCAATATGCTAATTAGACCAGGTAGACTGGCCATCTTTCAGATGTCCAACTTCCTTCTGGACAAAGCCATAGTGATGGGGTCCATGACAGAAGCAGTTAGGGGTGATCAGGCCAGCAGCGGAGAGCAGTTGGAGGTGACCAGGCCAGCAGGGTAGGGCAGCTAGGGATGATCAGGCAGGCAGGCAGAGAGGTTCGGGGCAAGAAGGCAGGGGGGCAAAGTAGGGGTAATCAGGCCAGCAGGGGAGCAAGGCAGGGGCAATCAGGCTGGCAGGCAGAGGGGCTAGGGGTGATCAAACAGGCAGGTAGAGGAGTTAGGAGAGTTCAGGCAAGCAGGCAGGTGAGTGGTTAGGAGCCAGCCATCCCAGATTGTGAGAGGAATGTCTGACTGCCAGTTTAGGCCCGATCCCACAGGGATCTTCCAAGAAGTCCCAAATTAGAGAGGGTGCAGGCCACGCTGAGGAACCCCTTTCCTCTCCATGCACAAATTTCGTGCAGCAGGCCTCTAGTGTATAATAAAGACAATAAAAATTCCAGCTAGATTTCTCACCTGCCTGGGTGGCTTATCATCATCCATCACTGCGCCTTCTAAATACTAAACTCTACCTTTACCTCTGGAGTTCCTCAGGTTGCCTTCAGCTGGGTCTATATCAAGGGCTTGTCTCAACCCTGCAGCCGTGTCTCTTTTCCAAGTTTCAGCTTCCATCATGTGCTCTGGCTCACCTTGGTATTTACTGAGCTCCATGCCTCTGTTGTGGCTCGGGCTATGATAAGAGAGGAAAGATTGGGGGAAAGAGGAAGGAGGAGGAGGAGGTTAAGGAGGAAGAGGGAAGAGGGAAGAATGACATTAATAATAACATTTGGATTCTGTGAAGATAGAACCCCTTTGAAGGCAGCTTCATTAGGAAACCAAAGACCAAATGATGTGGGAGGCTGATTATCAATTCATTTGAATGAACCCATGGGGCATATTTATTTGCATTAATAAAACCTGCTAAAGTGAAGACTTTTATGCAAAGTTTAGAAAACATTAGAAGAGATGATGCCAGAACTGTGTGGTTATTCTAGTCAACAGACCAATGAAAACAACATTTTTGTTGTCTTTGTGAATGAAGAAATAGGTTAAAAAATTAAACTAGTTTAGATTTGGTGTGGAAGAGAGGAAAGATAAATAAAAAACAGAATCTATCAAAAAATACATAGGAACACCTAACCTGATGAAGTTCTTTTCATTTATTAGCCAAGAAAGGGTATAGTTGAGATGAGAAGTGCAATAAAAAATTACATTATGTAGCAATGCTTTAAGGCACATGTGTCAAACACAAGGCCCGCGGGCCAAATCCGTCCCGCCAGGCCTTGCAATGTGGCCCGCACCTCGCTGTCATCACTGCACTCCACCGCGTTTCCATCACAATGACAGTTTATGACTGTTCAGTAAACCATTCGGCCTGCGATTTAGGCTGGATTTTAGATTTTGGCCCCTTCTCTGATTGACACCCCTACTTTAAGGAATCACCTGGGTGTACTGAAATTATCAGCTATGAAGGTTTTGACTCAATGCTAACACAAATATTGGGTTCTCCCCTATAATCTGTTCTCCTTCTAACATAATCACACCCCACTTCTCCTGACTTATTCCTAATTATGCTTCAAAACTCAACTCTGATGTTAATAGTTGTGCAATGCTTTTCTTTATACCTTTTCATTGCACCTCAGTTTCTACTAATTGCCCTTCTTAAATTCACCTGATATTGTCCCTTTATAGACTTGTTACTCAAAGGGAATTTGTTTATTCATCTTTTCCCCTACTAGACTTTGAGCTTGTAAAGGGCAGAAACTATGTCTTTAATTTCTGTTTCTAAAGACCCAATTCAGCACCTCCAAGATAATAGAGTCTCAATAATATTCGCTCAATGAATGAATGAGTAAATTATGGTCATTGGTCTCTACAGAAAGAGAATTAGATGTAATCTCTACAAAGCTAAAGCCAGATGTGAAGGACCAGTAAAAAGAATGAAATAATGGAGGGAAGTCTTCAGAACCTGGAAGAGATGGTGAAGAGGAATTTAAAAATAATCAACAGATTCTTTGCTGCATCTACTAGTAGAATGAAGACCATTCTCAGCAATCAGACTGTCAGCATCCCAGAAAACATGGACATCACTCTGAAGGGACACACAGTTAACTATGAAGGGCCCAGAGGCACCCTGCAGAGAGACCTCAACCACATCAATGCAGAGCTCAATATCCTTGGAAAGAAAAAGAAGAGGCTCTGAGTTGACAAATGGTGGAGAAACAGAAAGGAACTGGCCACGGCTCGCACTATCTGCATTATACACAGAACATGATCAAGGGTGTCACACCGGGCTTTTCACAAGGTGAGGTCTGTGTATGCTCACTTCCCCATCAGCATTGTTATTCAGGAGAAGGATTCTCTTGTTGAAATCAGAAATTTCTTGAGCAAAAAATGCATCTGCAGAGTTTGAATGAGGTCATGCATTGCTTGTTTAGTATCTCAACCCCGGAAATATGAATTGCTTCTTGAAAGAAATGACATTAAACTTTTATCAAATTCAGTGGCTTTGATTCAGCAAGCCACAACAGTTACAAACAAGTATATCAGGAAAATTTTGGATGGTATCTATGTTTCTGAAAAAGGACAAGTTCTGCAGGCTGATGAATAAGATCTAAGTTGTCCAGTTATAGAAACAGCAAGATGCCAAATGACTTGTCACACTTATTTGTGATATTTTAAAGATGCAATAAAAACCATGTATTGATTTGGGGGTGGGGAATAAACAGAGACAAATAAAGAACATATATTTCAGTCTGAAATAGAGGAAAAGGCCAAGAAAAGAATTGCACAGGACACATAGTGAGAGAATGTTAAAGTATCTCTGAATACTGAGGAAAGAACTTGAGGGGAGAAAGCCCAATAATGAATGTCATTTTCTGCACTGGAGTCTGATAATCTCTCCATAAGAAAACACAAACTTATTGAGATTTAAAGAAGGCAGTACAAGCTAAAAGCAAACTCCTGTGTCTCTACATGGGGCTCCCGTTCCATAAGGAAGTGGGTGTTATGATAAAGTGGGGGGGAAGAATTTAAGTTTTTTGGGGGGAAATTTATGTTTTTGGGGAGGGGGAGAAAATGAATAGTCAAAGATATAACTCTATGAAAAGAGGACTAGAGGAAAAATAGTTCACCAGGCAAGAGAGGAGCATGAATGAAATGGTGAATTGAAATGTCTAATAGGGTTTATGAAGTGTTGCTGTGGGCTTCAGTTAGAATTAGGGCTAGAGACTACACTACTTCCAGAAAAAACAATGAAAAATAAATTTCAACATTCTGAAATGGTTGGAGTTCTTCTATGAAATGTTGAAGGATGCCAGGTCAGAATATGATATTATATGGAGTCAAACAATCTGTTAGACAAGAGAATAGCTAAATCTGAATTGCATATATAAAATACTTTTAAAACAAATCCAAAGGCATCACATATATTAAAAAAACAAAAACAAAAACAAAAAAACCCTGGAAAACTAAAGGTCAGAAAATTGCACTACTGTGTGTCAGCAAATTGTACTACTTGGAATGTATCTTATAGAAGTAATATATATGAACATTTACCTGTCATTATTTCATTGGAGAAAAGATATAAGGAAAATGAACTGCCCAGCAATGTGACTGGTTAAATAAATGATGATACATACTTACTATTGAATACTACCCACCCACAAAAATTACTTTGTAGAATCATTCATTCATTCGACAAATATTTGTTGCTGTGGCCTTCAATGTGGCCAGTGCTTCCGTAGGCACTGATGACTCAGCTGAGAACAAGTACATTTTTCTGCCCTCCTGGAATTTACATTCTAGCAGAAGAGAAAAACAATGTGCAAGTAAATAAATAAATAAGTAATATGACTTAGATGGTGATAAGTGTCGTGCAAAAGAAAGAAGAAAGAAGGATAAAGATTGACTCGTGTATAGAAGTTATGGCTATTTTATAATGATGTTCAGTGAGCATAGAATCAGTTACCCAACAGAACAAATGTGTCCTCTGGCCAGAAGTATTCTTCTTTTGGGAATCAGGATCTTTATACCTGAGTAGCTTGGAGTTGGAAGGACATGAAGCACAAAATCCCCAGTGTGTAACTGTGAGTGATGGTGAGCAGGACTACTCCTATTTCCACCCGTTGGGTCCAAATTCATGTATTCTACCTATTGATACACTCATCATGCAAATATGTTGATTTAAAGGGAGCACTACATTTTCAAGGATGGTCCACATCCTCAAAAGCACCCCCAAGGAGACACTTCAACTGTAACTTCAACTTGTTCCATTATTCTTTCAGGCTGGCAACTTCTGGACGGTGCAATATGTAATATGACTATGGATTCCATGGGTCTGTAGAGTGGACTCCTTGGTCTGATATGATGTTATTGGGGGGTGCTGTAGAGTCAGATCAAACACATGATAAGCTTTCACATTATAAGCTTCTGGCTGAGATCCTAAAGGCAAACCTCTATTTCAACCAGTTGTCTCTCTCAGTCAAAATCAGTGCTACTCTTTCTAGTGTAGAAGGTGCAAGGGGTCAACTTGCCATGAGTGGATGTTACAGACAGCTTGGGCATTCAGCAACAGAAGCTATATTGTCTTTGGTTGGTGAGATCATGTGGGGATCCCTAACCCTCACACAGGTCCACAGAAAAACACAACAAATTTCCATTTCTTTCAATTCAGTTCACTAGACTTTTAAGTTTTAACATCTCTCTAGGGCTGCTTTCTTAGCTGGGGAAACTTCTTCCCCAGCCCTCTCTCTGTGGAGCCATATTCTTGCTTGCTCATTCCTCCTTTGCACTCTTAGCTTCCATCCCTGTCTCCATGGCTACTATGTGTATGCATTCATTGTGCCAGCATCAGGGTGATGACAGGAGCTGATTGGTATCAATTGGTCAAGTCATTCTGCCTATTTTCCATGGTGGGTGCTCTCTGGTGAGCATTCATTAACATGTGATCCCAAGGTATTTTCACTGTATGTTCATCCCCATGCTGACCCACATGTCTTTACTACTTATCTCCTATCTCCCAATCTTTCTTTCTTTAGAATCCTGACCAGCCGGCTAAGGCATTTGCCACTGGCTGTGAGTCTGTGTGTATTTTAATCTCAGGCCACTCTCTTTACACACAAAGTAGATGACCAGATACTCCACCCTAATCTCTTGTCATTGGAAGAATTTTCGGCCACCCCTGAGTGCATGGTAGTTCAGCTACCATCCCTTTTCAGTTGGCACACACATACCATGCTGACTGACACATTCATGACCCAAAGAGGGCTTTTTTCTCTCCTGTCGGTTGGTCATAAGGAGCCATATATGAACTGAGGGAGAAAGATATGGAAGAGAACACGAGTGGGTGGCATGGATATGAGCCACATTGCACAGCTTGCTTATGCTCTCTGGCCCTTCTCATGCCTGATCCTGAATGTGCTACTTGCATCATGCAGTGGTTTGTGCTGGGCCCACATCATCTATGACTTATTGGCCTGACAGGGCCCAGTTCAATATAAGCTGTTCTGGTGGCTTGGTCACTTGGTGTCTTACGGCCAAGCACTCTCAGAGCACAAGGTTGGAGCCATTTTTTTTAAGAGGTATATAATTCTCCACAATGAATGGCATACTATTAAGAAACCTAGGGCCTTGTGTTGTGACTATTCCACTGGGGCCTGTCATAAACTCCAAATGGTGTCCTTTCCCACCGTGACATCTCCAAAACCATAGGGTCTGCTAGATTGTAAAACCTAAGAGGCAGGGCTGGACCATAGCCTTGGTCTTCCTGCTACAGAACTTGTTCTTGATTTTACTCTAAGTGTAGCCTTTGTGTCATCTGATATGTGGATCAGAGCCATATGCACAGGTATGGCTACCTCCAGAACCCTGAGGCCTGTAGGATATTATGCTTTCTCCTTTGTGGTAGGAGATGCAAAATATAATAATTTGTTTTTAATTTTGAAGAGAACTATACTCTCAAACACTTCACTACATGTTCTGAAACTTTATGAGGTTTATCGCTCACTCTCTGGAGCCACTTCTTGCTCCTTGAACAGATAAGCATCATGTCATCACTCTCAGTGTGATGCTTGGCAGAAAGTCCATTCATTCAAGATTTTTCAAACTATCTTGTGATAGAGGATATGAGCATTAATGGACCCTAGGTCAATATTATAAATGTGATCTGTTGTCCATTTTAAATGTTGTGTTTGATCCCCTTTCCTTATAGAGATGGAAAAGAACATATGTGCCATATCAATGGCCACATGTCATGTACTCCAGGCCTTGTTAATCTGCTGTAGTAAAAATACCACATCTGGCATAGCAGCTGCAATTGTGGCTACTACACAGTTGAGTTTGTAGTCCTCTGCGATTCTAGCATCCATCTGATTTTTTTCCTCCCAGGGCAGATATGATGGGGCCCACCACTTCAGCACCATATAGTCTATAAAACTGCCTGAGATGTAATTTTGTCCTTGATTTATTATTTTGGCTGGGAGTGGATTAAATGGTTCATAGCTTCTGCTTGGCCTTCCCACTATGACAGATCTTATTCCAAAGGCAAAGGAGCCAATATGGGGACTTTGCCAAATACAAAGTATATCTTTTCCCATTGTACACTTAGGGATAAGAAAATGACCATGAATGGGGGGGGGGGGGGGTCCAGTGGATCCATAATGAGCCAGAGTTGGGCCAGGATTCTGTTTCTTACTTGGCCTCCTTATGCCCTCATACGATACTTCATGTCTCTGAGGATCAATGTTGAGTTAGGACCCTATACTTAGGTATTCCCCTTTTCTAGTATATGCTCACCAAAGTGGCCGTAAGTCTCTTTGGAGAAGGACTGGGGAACAACTACCATGCATTTGTCATGACAATGCAAAATCCTTCATCCTGAGAATGGTATCTCCTTCAGTTGGAGATTTCTCTGGGCCAGAAAAGCAGGCAAGAGATGGTAACTATTTATTAAGTTGACTGCCCTCAGCATCCTGATCATCCATCCTTGATTTCTTTTGATCGAACACCTTGAGTAGTACCCTGTTGGCTGCTGGTCTATTTTGACCCCAGGAATACTATGTTCTATTGCTCAACTATATAACTTTCTGAGAGGAAGGTTCCCCTGACTGCACTCTGACCTTGGCCTCTGATGGTTAAGCACTTAACCGCATCCTCATTGCTAACAGCGAGTCCAGTTTGAAAAGCATCTCTTGCCATGAGCCCTCAGCTGGATGAACTTCTTAGGGGTGATGGTGGCCTCTCACTAGCATGACCATTGCTTTAGTAAATGGTGAAGCCTCCGAACTCTCTCATGAAACATAGTCATCTTACATAGACATGCTGTAGCATGCCCAACTCTTTGAGCCTTTTCATTTCTCCTTCTACCAAATCTGCCATTTCTGTCTCACTTAGTATAGACCATTTCTTTTCCATGTTTCTAGGTGCCTTCCTGACAGCACATTTGGACCATAACTTAGTGTCCTTGCCAGAGCATCAAATCCTGTATCCTAGGAAAGTACTCTCAAATCAATTAACATGCCTTAATCCAACTTTGTTTCATGACTCCACCTTGTGCCTTGACCCCACTCCGATCCAACATGCCTGGAAACCAGTTTCCTGCATACTTTTCCGGTTTCTGATGGTACATGTTAGTTCCTTTGGGATACAATCTCTTTCATCCCTTACTAGACACAGAATGTTCCCATTCAGATTATGCTGTGACTTACCCCTTGTTGTCTTGATCACCAGGAATTGGGGACAGACTTTAAGGAAGGAGCATGTTCTCTTGCAGGAGGAAAGTCTCTGAAGCATTTTAAAAATATATATTTTTGTTGATCTCAGAGAGGGAGAGGAAGACTGAAACATCAGTGATGAGAGAGAATCATGGATCAGTTGCTTCCTGCATGCTCCCTATTAGAGATTCACCCCAAAACTCAGGCATGTGCCCTGAATCAAACATGAGTTCCTGACTTATGGATCAATGCTTGGCCATTGGCTGAGCTTTGTAGCTTCTTCAAGCAAGGAGGCAGTGCTCACCTGGAGGAGGGAAGAGTAAACCACTTCTGCTAATTAGGAGTTCAGAGGAATCTGATATACAATATTGTAGGGGGGTTGTGCGCTGGGTGGAGGGGCGGGCAGTGGTTATCAATCTAGATGTTTGCATCCCACATGTCAAGGACTCATTCTTTCTTGACTTACCTGCCTCAATTGAGAATTAAACTTTCTTTAGAGCTCTGTGAATTTTATGACTAAGTCCCAGTCTCGTCCTTAGCTTTCTATAGCCTCTAGCTACAGAAGATCATGTTATGGACTACCAAGGAAGCCCTGTGACTATCACTCTTATCATTTAACTGTCAGATAATCACTTCAGTCTTTATTAACTTCTCCTGAAGTGTTAGTTGAGTTTAGCAATGGCCACTCAATCCCACTAGTCTTTATGTTATTTCTCCCATATTTGTTGATACCTGAGATGTCTCACTAGCTGGTGTATTTTCTTCTACCATTATCCCATCCCAGTTCACTATCCATGAAAACCTTAACATTGCTCACTTCCTATCCTCTACCACCACTGCTTTCTCAGGCCACTCCCAATACGAACTGTTATAGGTAGGGTTCTCCAGAAAAAAACTCTGAGGCAGAGCATTTTTAAGGCTGATATGGAAGTATTCTTGGGATCATGTCTCTGGAAGGGAAGCAATGGGTTGAGTAAAATTGTAGGGAGAAGTGAGGTTGTAATGCAGGCTCAACTGAAGGTCTCAACCTACTACCCCACAGGGAATTCTGAAGCTGGAATAACCCTTCAGGCATGTCTAGACTCAAGGCTTGGGAGGCTGGCCTTTATTTCCCAGCATCTTTCAGTATTTGAAAGTCAAACTAATGGAAAGAAGTGTGCCCTTGGGCAAGGCAAATACCTTCATCTAAAGAGAGCTGAGGGCTAAGGGCTGTCTGCCAGTAGCTGATATTTAGGTAAATATGGCTTTTAGTCCTGAAGGGAAATCTGGGTGGTACATCACAGCATCGGCTACAATTACTTTGTATGAACTATTAATAGAAAGATATTCAAAATAGATTAATACACGAAAAGAAACATCAGGTTGTAAAAGAATAGTCTCAATGATCCTATCTGGAAGGACATTAGTCCTAGTTGATGGTGACAGAATTCTGAATTGTTTTTCCTCTTATTTATCTACATTTTCTAATATTCCTTTAATTTTTAATTAATTACTTATAAAACAAGATATATATATATAATTGATTTTTTACAGAGGAAGGGAGAGGGATAGAGAGTTAAAAACATCTAGCAGAAACCAGTTTGGCTCAGTGGATAGAGCATTGGCCTGCAGACTGAAAGGTTCCAGGTTCAATTCTGGTCAAGGATATGTACCTTGGTTGCAGGCACATCCCCAGTGGGAGGTGTGCAAGAGTCAGCTGATCGATGTTTCTCTCTCATTGATATTTCTAACTTTCTATCCCTCTCTCTTCCTCTCTGTAAAAAAACAAAAAAAAAAAAAAAAAAAATATATATATATATAAATATATATAAAAAAAAATATAAATATATTTTTTTTTTTTTTTTTTTTTAAGAAATATCAATGAGAGAGAAACATCGATTCAGCTGCCTCCTGCACACCCTATACTGGGGATGTGCCCACAACCAAAATACATGCCCTTGACCAGAATTGAACCTGGGACCCTTGAGTCCGCAGGCCGATGCTCTATCTACTGAGCCAAACTGGCTAGGGCAAGAGGTTACTTTTAACTTGAAACTTTTGTGAGGATAAAATTGGACACAATATAATAAATTAGAAATAAATATTTTAAATTTCCCTTATTATTTTAAGCTATTTCATTAAAAAGATTTAAGTTGTTGCCTTTGTTTATCTAAGTAAGTGAAAGTATAAAAGTGAGCTAAGTAAAATATATTGGATTTCATAATTAGAAAAGACACCCTTGGTTTATGATTTGGAATCCCATTTTGTCATTATTCAGCTGTCCTTTCTCCAATACCCAACTCACTTGTTCCAAAATGGCCCTTTAATGACCAGTACTCATTAACTTTGTGTCATTATTAGAGAAAGGAGGTGGGAAGGGAAGTGGGAGATATAAAGGAAACAGGAAGTAATAAATTAATTTCTAACTAAGGTCATCTGTTCCCCATAACACAAAGCAAAGGATGGTGGATTACTCTAGGGATTTATATTGGGGGAAAAAGTTATTTTAACAAAGTTCTTAGGATGAGGACAGAAAATTCTGTCAAACATAAAAAATATTCATCAGCTAAAAGCTATGGTGGAAAAAGGGATTTGAGTTTAAATGCTTTTCTACAAGTTCTTTCTTCTACAAGTCTATTCTTTACAGAAAGTTCCTTTAGGTTGAAACTAAAGGAACTTATAGGTAAATAGAATGAGATGGTTTTAATAAAAGGAATCAGAAGGAGAGAGAGATGAGAGAGAAAAAGAATGAGTGGGAATCTCCAAGCATTCTTTCAGTTTGCCAGGCAGTTTAGACAAGCCAAATTTCCCAGCACCATTTATTGAAGAGATTGTCTTGACTATTATTTAATGAACATGTGTCCATGGCTTATATTGAATTAATAATGACAGCACTAATCCTGAATTTAAAAATTGACAGAAGACAATGTGCTCTGAAAACTGTACTTGAGGAACTGAAAGATGGCTTCATGGGCAAAGAACCAAGATGGCGGCCTAGGTAAGCACCTAACCTGCCGCCTCGCAGAACAATTTCAAAACAACAACTCAAATCAGAATGGACATCATCTAAAAACACAGGAAAGCTGGCAAAGTGGGAAGTCTACAACCAGAAAGAAGGAGAGAGGCTCATGGATCGGATTGGGAGCCGCAAAGCGCTGAGGTAGGGTGATGCACATGCAGAGAGGAAGTGCGGCCAAATGCTTGGCTGCCGGGAGGGGAAAAGAAGTGCCTGATTGCACTGAACACTTTCCCTACTGCACTGAACCCCAACCCCAGCCAAAACCCTGTGGACCCAGGGTCTTATGGGTGGAGTCTGGACTGTAGAGAAAGGCACCTGGAGACTCAGAGACTGGGATACTGGGGGAGCCAGGAGCCACAGCAGACAGGGTATACAATCATGCACGAGTGAGTGCGAGCAGAGAGGTCTCACCACGGAGGATACCGCAGCCTCTCCATAGTGGAAGGAGTCAGAAGCTCCAGACTACAGAGACCCAACCCAATTTTGGGTGAGCCCCTGGGGCACCCACACTCTTGCACAGGGAATCAGGACAGTCAGGTGGAAACTCAGGCGAGCACACAAAGGCAGAGCTGACGGAAAGCCAAGACTGTCAGCTCAGCCCTGAGACTCTGCCCCATCTAAGCTGAGCACAGAGGCTTTTGCAATTTTGTAAGTCCAATCCTATAAGACTGTCTCCAATACAGAAGGTATCCCAGAATAGATACAGCTGATACCCACATCCAATTGGCCTGAAGGTCAGTTCCTCCCAGAGATACCAACAACAATCAAGACTTAACTATAACAAGCTGTACATGCAGTCCACAAAGGGGAGCACTAAGAATGTCTACCTCAGGTAACTGGGAAGGCTGACCCACTGAGCCATATAGGACACCAAACACACAAACCATCCTACCAACTCTGGGAAGCAGTGAGAATGCTGAGACAAGGAAATAGATCTCAAACAAAAGAGATGGAGAACAAAAGACTGGATATAGAGTTCAAAACCACGGTTATAAGGTTTTTCAAGAATTTCCTAGAAAAGGCCAATAACATAAACAAGACCTTTGAGGATATAAAAAGGGGTCAACTAGAAATAAAGAATACATTGTCTGAAATAAAAAGTATTATACAGAGTCCTAAAAACAGAATGGAAGATCTCAAGAATCAAGTCAAAGATTTGGAACACAAAGAGCCAGAGGACACTCCTCCGCAGAAGCAAGAAGAGAAGAGAATCCAGAAAGTTGAAGATAGTGTAAGAAATCTCTGGGACAACTTTAAGCGAACCAACATCAGAATTATGGGGGTACCAGAAGAAGAGAGAGAGAGCAAGATACTGAAAGCCTATTGGGAGAAATAGTGACAGAAAACTTCCCCACCTGGTAAAAGAAATAGACTTACAAGTCCAGGAAGAGCACAGAATCTCAAACAAAAGGAATCCGAAAAGGACCACACCAAGACACATCATAATTAAAATTCCAAGAGCAAAAGACAAAGAGAAAATATTAAAAACAGCAAGAGAAAAGCAGGTAGTCACTTATAAAGGAGCACTCATACAATTGTTAGCTGATTTCTCAACAGAAACTATGCAGGTCAGACAGGAATGGTAAGAAATATTCAAGGTGATGAATAGCAAGAACCTACAGCCAAAATTATTATACTCTACTCAGCAAAGCTATCACTCAGAATCGAAGCCCAGATAAAGAGCTTCACAAGTAAAAAAAAAAAAAAAAAAAAGCTAAAGGAGTTCATCACCACCAAACCAGAATTATATGAATTGCTAAAGGGGGTTCTTTAGGAAGAGTCAGAAAATAAAGATAAAAATTATGAACAACAAATACGTAACTATCAACAAGTGAATCTAAAAACCAAGGGAATTAAAAAATCTGATGAACAATATTAACTGGTGAATATAATAGAATCAGAGGTATGGAAGGGGAGTGAACTGATAATGCTCAGGTAAAGGGGAGTGGGGTGTGCGGGAAGATACTGAACATAAACTGTGCACCTATGGGTGAGGACAATGGGCGATGGGGAAAGGACAGAGGGTGGGGTGGGAACCTGGTGGAGGGGAGCAATGGAGGGGAAAAAAAGCAGAACATTTGTAATAATATGAACAATAAAGATTTATTTTAAAAATATAGAAATAAATTAATTAATTAAAAAAAGATGGCTCCATGAAGAAAATGACCTTAATGCCAGTTGCTCATGAAGAATCTGAATAAAACTATTTCATGAAATGTGTGAGTGGAAAAAAGCAATCTTTCTAAATGAATATTTATGCATGTAATTTTAAATATGCATGTTATCTAAATTATAAGTAGGCAATTGCCTGCTTTTATTATATCTCAAAAGTGTATATATTCAAATTGGCCAAAAATTTGGCTTATAAGTTTATATGTTCAAGGCAGCTAAAAATGTCAGATACATTTGTATTGGTGGCCACCTTCTACTCAAGTGTGTATAGGATATGATGTTTAACAGTTCTCAAAGCACCATGACTGTCTCTCACTTTACTGAAAGAAACAGCCTGTACACAACTAGTACAGATCAGACAAGATGTTGAATTTGAAAATAATTAAATTTTTAAGGGAAAACTACATTAAAAGGTCATATGCCAGGCCTTAGGAGCTTGACTATAACAGTATCACAAGATAATTCTTCTGTGGGCACAGAACATCATTATCCTAACCATGCCGTTATGCAATGAGTAGAGTGGTTGTCCTGGACAGCAATAGGGCCAGTGTGTGGGAGGCCACATCACCAGCCTCCCGGCACCACTGGGCTGGTCGGGGAACAAGGAAAGATCAGTCACAGCCACGTCCCTTCATTCTTCACGAGCTGATTAACCTCTGAAACAGGTGCAGACAGAGGCTGCAGAGTGTGCTGCAGACCAAAACAAAATTAAAAAAACCACACATACAACAATATGTTTGGTTCAATAAACAAGTTTTGAGTGCCAGCTGTGTAGCAGGGCTTTTGTTAGAGGCAAGGCATTTAAGGATAACATGTTGCGGTCAGTCACAGAGAGAGATGATGATGATGATGATGATGATGATGATGATGACGACGACGACGACGACGAGGAGGAGGAGGAGGAGGACGACGACGACGACGACGACGACGATGACGACGATGACAGCAATTTCACGGAGCACTGACCCTGTGCCAGGCACATTCCTAAGCAGTTTATGTGAATCAAGTCAAGTAATTCTCACAGCAATCCTCACCATGGCCTGGGAGCCCTATGTGATCTGGTCTGAGGCTCTCTCTGACTTCATTTCCTAGCACTCTGATATCCGCATTGGCTAGGCCTCTTTAGCCATACTGCTTTTGGATTCCCTGACCACATCAAGGGCATTCCATCTTCAGAGCCTTAGCACTTCTTGGTCCCTCTATCTAGTATTCTCTTTCCCAAGACATCTGCAAGGCTCAATTACCAGTTCCTCAGGCCTCTCTTCAAGTGTGACTGTATCAGAGAAAGCTTCCCTCATCACTGTGTATAGAACAGCACATTCCTTCTTCCCTGCAGTGGCACAGTGATACTCTGTGCTCATCCCCTTCAGGACCAAAGCACCGACACCCCCCCCCCCCCCCCCGCCAGGTGCTGGAAGTGATGGCAACTGACTTACCTGTTCACAGTTCTCTCTAGGAATCACCTCAGCTGAGGAGAACCACCTTCCTAAAGGCATGTCCCCTGGCCAGTGAAAGCAGGATATAAATGTCCAATACCCTTGCCCCAACTAGGGTCAATCCTTAAAGGTCCTCTCAGCTTCAGAGCTTCTCATGTGTCAGCTGAGGCCTCGCCCCTCCTGTGCCTTCCTGATCCCCTAGGTGTTCATTGTGAGAGCACTCTCTAAGGAGTCTCTATCCCAGAATCTGCTCCCTGAGAAACCAATCTACCACTCCATCATTCTCCTTCTCCCCTACTCTACTTTATTCTTCTATAGTAACTGAGCACATCTGAACATATTGAACACTGATTTACATATGTTTCTCTAGCCCTCTGTATGTTAACTCCATGAAGGCTGGGGTGTATGTTGTTCACTGCTGTATGCTTCAGGTACATGGAGTAGCACTTAGCACATAGTAGGGACTCAAGAAATATTTGTTGGACTAATGAATGGATGGATAAATTAACAAACAACACGAAGGTGTAGGTATTGTTGCTGTTGGCATTCTACAGAGGAGGAAGCCAAGGATCAGAAAGGTTAAGGAACTCGTCCAAGGCTAATGATTGGTAAAGTCAGTAGAAAGACTTGTAAATGAATGTAGACATTAAGACATTGCAAGTTTCCTTAGCACGAAACTAGAGGCGAGCCAAATAAAGAGACACATTGTAGGACATAGTTAAGGGAGAAATAGGAAGATTATTTTTTTCTGCATCAAAATTTGGAAAGATGTGAAACTTACTTTTAAAAAGTTGAGAAAGAAAAAAAAAAAGAAAAGAAAAAGAGAAAGAATTTCACACCCTAAAAAATGGCTAAATTTTCTGGATTCTGAATAAGAACAATCAATGCCTAACCTAACCCTTTACTCAGACCCAAAACCCATTTGACATTACATGTTTCCACTAAATTTTCTTCTTTTCCTAAACCATTAGTTACTTACCATTTAGCTAACAATTGGATTGAAATAGATTAATAATCAAATGTGTGTGATTGCCTATATTCCTGGCTATTCCAAGGTAGCAGGGACACAGTGGAGATAGGCAAAGAGAACAATCTCTTGTCATACTCACTGAGAATTTAATGATATCAACAGCTAGTAGCTGACAAGGCTGTGAAAAGCAGATAATTTTGATGATAAAATTATATCTTTAGACAACTGAATAGTTGATTAGAAAAATACCATTTCTTTGTCTTTTTTTTTTTTCTTGTAAGAAGAAAGGATTTATAAAAAGAAACCAAAAACATGCCCTAAGTCTCTGTCACAATAGAAGTAGTAGAAAGTCACTCTAGTTTTTGGAAGCAAAACAAGGAACAATAACTACCTGAGTGAATAAAATGTTGGGGATGGAGGTAGGATTGGGGGATTAAAGAAAGTTGTGTGTCCTACAGACAAGATAAAATCTTGACTTTCTTCTTCTCAACAAAGAAACAAGTAGCTGTCACTTTGACTTGGTAGGAATATTTCAAAGATCATAATTTAAAAAATTACTATAAAGGAATGTGAAACCATAGAAGAAAATCAAAGAAGAGCACATGACTTTTGGTGGCTTGCAAAAGAAAAGATAAAGGAAGCAAGGAGACAAAAATGAGCTACACCAGAGAGTTAGAAAAAAATATAATGCTTTTACAAGTCTATCAAAAGGAATAAAGCCATGAAAGGGAAGTGTACTACTAAATAAGAGAAAGAGATGAGATGACAGCCCAATTAAAACATGTAACAGACCACGCTGCAAACTGAAAACTCTTGTGCTCATTAGAAATGTCTACCACAGTATACGTTTCTGTAATTATTGAGATCTCAGGATTGGTCATCAGAGCACTGAATTCAATGTAATTAAACTTTGCTCCTTCACTGTGTCTCTTCACCAAAGGCTAGTTTGGAGCTGAGCTAGATTCTGATTAGAGACATTTGGCATGTGAGTCTGGAAAACACACCAAAGCTGGAAACCCTCCAGGAACCACCTCCCACCTCCACGGAGCCCCCACCTCCCTACACACACATTCCCAGGCAGGATGACCCTGGGCCTCTTCCTTATTCTTCCATTTCACGACTACTTACTGAGTGCCTTCCTGCCAAGTGCCCTGCACGGTGCTAGTCCTTGAACCTGCAAAAGTGAACTAAACAAACAACGTTGCTGCCTAATCTGGAATCACATGGAGAGAGACATTAATTAGATAATCATACAAAGATTATATTAGAAATCATCATGAATACTAAAGGAGAACTGTGAGAATGTGCCATGTGGGCTCAATCCAGCCTGGCAGCTCAGGGGAATTAAGGTCTGTGCTTAGAACTGAAGGACAAGCAGTAAGAGCCGGAGTTGAGGGTGTGTGGCTCGGAGAAGAATATTCCAGGCAGAAGAAACAGCTATGGTGAAGGCCCTGAGGCAGATGGGATGTAGTACAATTGGGACTACAAGAAGGCCAGAGTGCAATAGCTAGAAGAAAAGTGTCACCATAGAGGGACAGAGAGGTAAGTGGGGGGTGCAGGGTTTGGTGGCTATTTTAAGAAATTGTGTCTACTCCAAGAATTTTAAAGGGGTTGGAGAGTTTGACATGCCATATATTTTTATCTGTTCTGTTAAGTAGAGCCAGGAACAAACTGGGACTCCATGCAAAATAAAAACGAGGATCCCCTTGTTAAAAAAAAATTGTTAAGAACTCCAAGGCTGTGATAGAGAAGCATTAAATCAAGCATGGGGCCCTGCTAAGGTGGCCCAAGCTGGAACAGCCCCTGTGTCCCTGGGATCATTTTGGTCTTGGATGAGTCAGGATAGCTCTGTGATGGGCTCTCAGCCTTTGGTTAGGTCAACTCTGAACTCTATGAGAAAGCTAGGTGGTCCTTTCACATGCATTTTAAAATACCACTCTATTCAGTAAAAAGAAAGAAAAGTTTAGCTGAGTAAACACATGAGAAGCCCAATCAAGCTGTAGAAACCTGGCTATGTGGTTTCTAAGGCTAATAAAATTCATTCATCTGCCTCTAGAGCATAGGACAGGGGGAGGTAAGTGAGGCTCCCTCCGGAGGTGCAAAATTTAAGGAAGCACTTATCCTCCAGGTCGTGTAAGTGCAGGGCAAGCACCTGAGATTGGATGCCTCCTTAAAGCTTGTGCCCTCAGTCTGGCTTGCCTCACCCTACTCCAAGGGCCATTCAGCAGAATGTGTGTGAATCTGCAGAAGCTTTCTAGGCAGTAAGACACCCTATTCCAGGAATGAGTGAAGGCTGGAAGGTTAGGTAGGAGAGGAGGCCATCTTTAGGCTGTAACACTTTCTCAGATTCAGTGGCATGGAGCTCTTCTCCTGCCAAATATGCACAAGTAAGCTTGAGCCAGTGAACGATCTGGGACCCCACAGGAACCTGTGTCACGTGGCACTTTGCACCCTGCAGTGGCCTGTGTGGGCTCTGGTCAGTCAGAAGCAGTTCGGCTGACATACTTGTCTAGGAATTCAGACAGGCAATTGCTGATATGAAAACAGCCCCACCTGTGTTAACTCAGCCTTGTCTCAACAACGCTACATTCATTTTCAACCAAATCTCAACAGCACACAGGCTCCCGCTGTTTTATGTGAAGAGAAATGAAGTGGTGATTCTGTTCAACCCCTATTTCTTCCTTTTTTTTTTTTTTTTTTTTTTCATGGCCTGCCATCTCACACTCATCTTATCCGACCTTCCTCTTTCAGTCCCTTAACACGTTCACGCCACAGCAGTGACTGTTGCAAAGCATTGACGGTGGTTTTGTTTGTGGCCAGGTCAAAGCCCTGAAGGTCCCATCAGGGGCTGACTGGGCACAATGATCACAGTTCTGCAAAGGATAGGTTATCTTCATAGAGCAGTGTGACCCTGGAGCCCTGTCTGATTTTGTATTTCTTCAATCTATTGCTTTGTCTAAATTTCTGTTCCCCTTCCGCCTTGAAAAGTGCAATTATCCCACAGTGCCTGATTTCCCTGGTAGAGAATGGAGCGGCCGTTATTAATTTGTCCTCACGTTAATATACTTCATTTCCTTTCATCTTTATTACCCATCTAGATCTTCCTCAGAGGTCTTGTTTACATAAAACAGGACTCTTGGATGCAGAAAGTGCTTAATGAGTCTCAGCCTAACCACTACAGAGCAAACACCGTGCACTCCCCCTTTATAATTATGAATCATTTGACAGTATTAAAAAAACGTCTTCAGCAAATGGTGCCAGGTAGCTTTTTTCTAGATTTTTTTTATTACTATAAAGATCAGCCATAAACTAAATTATGAGCTTGGTCCATGACATTTTGGCATTAAGCTCTAACAGTAATATGAACTGTGCTCATATTACAGGCTTGAACAATTTGGCTGTTCTTACTCTCTCAAGTCCCTTCCTCCCTCCCTTCCTTTCTTACTTTCCTTCTGTCCTCCCTCCCTTCCTCTTTCCCTTCTTCCCTTCCTTCCTCCTTCCCTCCCTCCCTCTCTCCTCCCTTCTTTTCCTCCCCTTCTTCCCTCCTTCCTTCTTGTTTTAACCATTTCCACACACTCAGAGCACTACACAGAGAAACAAGGCTTCAGAGGCATCAGCCTGCTCAATCCTGCTCGGCCTATTTCCTCACCAAAGGATCTCTGCTTCAGTAAAGTAATGGCAGAGCCCTCTAACTGAGACTACTGTATCCTGAACAAAGCGCTTGGAGCAAGTAGCTCAGTTTGAATAATTAGTCATTGAGCACCTGTCATTGTTTTAAGTGTTGATGAAAACTAGACAGTGGGAGTCATTAATTTTTTTTATTTTTTTTTTGTGGATTAAGAAAGTTTATGGCATTCAGCGATATTTAATCTGGACTTTGAAGGATGTCTAGGAGTTTGCTAGCTGGATAAGGAGAAAGGACATGTCAGAAAGGAAGTCCAGGATAATAAAGACATGGAAGTGTGAAAACACACCAGGGTTTGGGGAAGGCTGCCACAGCCTGCTGTGATTGGTTTCCAGGGATTCTAGGAAGGCGTGACTGAATTGGAAGCTGAAACTGAGAGGGATCTGGATGGCTTGTGAAGGGCCTTACGTATACATAGGAACACGTTGCTGAGTCACATGGAAGTGATCTCCCTTAGACTTTGTGAATCATAAGCACAATCCACTGCAAAATTCAAAGGTGAATAAGGTTGGACAATTCATTCTATCTCACACACATTTTCTTTTTCTTCTTTTCTTTTATTTTTTTCTATCACTACTTATCCTCCCATACTCTCTCCCACCTCCAACCACTCCCTATAATCACCATACTGCTGTCCATGTCCATTAGTTTTTCCTCTCCCCCCCCCTATTTTTGCTCAATTCCTCCTCCACCTCTCCCACTCCCCCCAACACCCCCCCCCCACACACACACACACCCCAGAGCTGCCTGCCTGGTATCTATGAGTCTGTCTCTATTTTGCTTGGTAGTTCAGTTTGTTCATTAAATTCCACATATGAGTGAAATCATATGGCACACAGACATATTTTAAATGCCTTCTACATGCATGGCACTAACTAGGCATTAGAGTAGAATTGAAAAATGTGGTTCTTGCTCTGCAGGGGCCCACAATCTACCTGGGAATAAAAAGGTACATAAATAACTACCGCTCAAGGGAAAATGAGACAAGGCAGTGATAGGAAACGAATACAGAAAGCATATGGGTGGAGCAATGAGTGCCATCTGGGAAGGCTTCAGGAAGAGTTGACCAGGGTTACAAGAAATGACATAAAACAAGGGCAAGAGCACTCCAGGCAAAGGGAATGACCTAAGCAAAATGAAAAGTATGTGAGAAATGAGTCTGTGTTTAGAAAAAGGCAGAGAACAGAGGCTAGCTTTGAGGAAGAATATGGTCATAGAAAGATGGACGGGGATGAGTTTAGGAAAAGCCTTGAGTGCCATAACAAGAAGTCATGGCTTTATTCAGAGAAAATGGAGATCAATAAAAGGTTACTGAACAGTGATATCACATCAAAGTCATAGTCTAGGCCCGTGGTCTGCAAACGGCGGCTCTTGAGCCACATGTAGTTCTTTGGCCCATTGAGTGTGGCTCTTCCACAAAATACCATGGCCTTGGCAAGTCTATGTTGAAGAAGTGGCATTAGAAGAAGTTTAAGTTTTAAAAATTTGGCTCTCAAAAGAAATTTCAATCATTGTATTGTTGATATTTGGCTCTATTGACTAATGAGTTTGCCGACCACTGGTCTAGGCTAATGTTTCATCTTGAGAATTTCCTTTTTTTATTTAGTAATGACTGCTGGGAATATTGTCTTGAGAAGGATTCTGAGCTCAGTGAGAAGAAAAAAAAATGCATTCATTTATCCATTTCATTGATAAAAAGCATTTCTATTTGAATTGTAAAGAACACCTAGGAAAACAATGGTTTGATTGTCCTTGGGCATATCTCCCTTTTATTTACCTCAATAAGGTCTCCAGAATAGTGGAGCAGCACTCATCAGAGACTTTTATAAGAGAGCAGACCTACCATAATCAACTCAACTGCAGAAATGAGACATCATTAGTTAATAATACTGGCCAAGTCCTTTGAAGTTCAAACGTACCATAAACACACTACAAATTGTTATTAGTAACCAAAGAAGGGGAGACATCTTCCAGCACCCAACATAAAAGACTCTACAGGTGGCACTCCCTCCTTCTCCCCACCCACTACAACTTCTCATGACATTGGTTTTGCTGATCTTAAGGGCAGCTTTGCTTTTTATTAATATCAGGAAGTCTGAGGAATAAGCAGGGATAGGTGGCTATGGAAAACACTGGTCTTACTGGACAAAAACAAAGAGAAAAACAAGGTAGATCAGTTGGAAAACTTGGGAGAAGACAGTAACGGGGCAGAGCAACAGCATCTTCGAGCTGGGAACTGGACTAATTCTATTCTAGGGTGTAGGTGAGGGGTCCTTCATCAAGATCCATAGAATTCCCCTTTCTGCAAAGGCTTCCATGGATGAAATGTGAGGGGATAAAAATAATTCACACCTTTATTTTCAATGGCCTGTCATTGAAATTTAGCACTTCCTTTTATTACAAATGTAATAAACCATGGCAGTATTAGCATTACCTGTGATTTATTTATTTTTTTAAAGAAATAGTAGATGTTTTTTATTTTATTTTATTTTTATTTTATTGATTTTGTACAGAGAGGAAGGGAGAGAGATAGAGAGCTAGAAACATCAATGAGAGAGAGTCATCGATCATCTACCTCTTGCACACCCCCTACTGGGGATATGCCCGCAACCCAGGTACATGCCCTTGACCTGAATTGAACCAGGGTCCCTACAGTCCCCAAGCCGATGCTCTATCCATTGAGCCAAACCGGTCTCGGCTGATTTATTTTTTTCACTTGTAGAAATCAGAGTGGTTTTTGCATCGCATTACAGTAGTTGAAGATATCTTGAAATATTATTTACTAGTGGTCCAGTGCATGGATTCATGCACCGGTGGGGTCCCTCAGCCTGGCCTGCACCCTCTCACAATCCAGGACCCCTCAGGGGATGTCAGATAGCTGGTTTTGGTCCAATTCCCACAGGCCTGATCCAGACAGGAAGGACCCCAATCCTGTGCATTAAGAGTCTGTCGCCTGGTGGTCAGTGCATGTCATAGTGACTGGTCGACCAGTTGTTCGGTCATTCGGTTTCTTAGGCTTTTATATATATAGATAGTCATCACTACCTTGAATTGTAGTAGGTATTAGACTCAGTGATAGATCTAGATTCTGTTAAGTATTAATAAAGAAGTGCCTATATTATTATATGACAAATGTAGTTTTTTTAAAATATATGGGCTATTTTTTAGATTCACAGAGAAATTGAACAGAAAGTACAAAGTTCCCATATACCTCTGCTCCTCCTTGCACACATACAGCCTCTCTAATACCAACATCCCCAACTAGAGTGGTACATTTTTCACACTTGAACCAACATAATTCACATCATTATCACCTAAAGTTCATAGTTCACACTCTGAGTTTTGATAAATGTATACTGACATGTATCCACCATTACAATATCATACAAAGCAGTTCTACTGCCCTAAAAATCCCCCGAGCTCCTCCATTTCAATCCTCTCCCTCCAAAATATATTTGTAGTTGTAAAAAAATATTTTTATAACTATTTTACTATCAGTATTTTCTTTTTTTTAATCCTATGGATGGCATGTCTTTAAAAATTCTAAGAAAGGAGTCATTGACTTTCCTAGACTCCCTAAGAGTCTAAGGCAGAAATAATCTTCCTTCTCCCTTTTTTCATAACATCTGGATGGGGGTTTCCTCTCTTTCTCCTCCAGCAATCAGGCTTTCTCCTTCCTTCTTCCCTTTGGAAGACCTCCCATAGCTCCTTTATTATGTAGAGCAATTTGACTTTGTCTCAGTCTCTCAAGCTAAACTTTCATATTTAATATTTTATACTAAGAATGTGGAACTCCTTTGTGATTAGCAAACCATAGAGGCTCTAGTTACCAACACCCTCCCTTTCTTAACAGCAATGGGGATTTTAAGTAACAATTTTTTTTCTTGTTATATGTTCAAATTAAAGACTAGAGATTTATGATATGTCCAGTACAGGGATCAGACCATTTTACATTTCACCAATTCCATAATGAGTAATGTGGGGAAACAGCAATCAAATGGCACCAACTTTCTAATGTTCTTCCAGAAGTATTTTTGTACCCTCTGTAGGAAGGCACCTGGGAACTGGTGGCTTGTCCATCCCTTAATGTAGTTCTGCCACCAACTGAAGCACTGCTTTCCCATTCCCTGGCCTCATCCATTCATCTCTTAAGTGACATCTCTTCTAAGAGGTGTTTGTTGCCTAGCCCTCCAAGCACCATCTCCTCCCTATGGACCTAACAAATTATACTGTGCTTAAATTGTTTGTTTAGTAATAACAGCTAAGTCTTACTATCTACAAGGAACATTTTTTTCACCATCTTGCAATAGTTTATTAACTGTTTAACATGTGCTGCATTGTAAGAGGACTTTGTAAATCTGAAATTCAAAACCTAATGATATTACAATCACCCTTATTTCACAGATAAGGAATTTATGACCCAAAAAAGTCACACCATATTTCAAAGGTCTGCAAAGTTGATCAGCTTGACTTTAAACTCTGCCTCCAAATCTAAAATTTGAACATTCTGAGTATTTTAGGTATGATAATGGTATTATTATTATTATATTTTAAAAGTCACTTTCGTTTAGAGATGCATTCAGAAATATTTACTAATAAAAATCAAATAAAACCCAAGTCAGTAAATGATGCCAAGCTAAAGTATTCCATCAGCGCACATCCTGGGATCACCGTACTTTAAGGTGACCAGACATCCTGCTTTTGGCAGGACAGTCCCAGTTCTTAACAGTTTGTCCCGCGTCCCAAAAGCGGGATGTCTGGTCAACCTTACTGTAGTTTAGAAGGACCCAGTCCCAGTGGCAAGAGCAGGATCTTTCCTCAATAAGTTTTGTGATTTTGTGTGAGTCACTCTATCCTTTTCTTTAAGTTATAGAGATGATCCTCAAACAAGATGATAGTTATTTACTTCTGTCTTGCAGGACAGTTTCATAATTAATAGTGGTTCTTTATTAGAGTGCAGTCTATAGCCAGATTTAATCCACTCTGCCTGGGTTTAAACATAATCTTAAGAAAATATTCTCTTATTCTATGCCATAAGCCTCAATAGTCAAACTTCTTACTTCATTTGTGTTTATTTATATAATCAGTAGAACCTTCCTTCAAATTAAACATTACATAGATGCCTAATTTATAAACCCTTTAAAGAGAGTTGCTCTGGTTTAAAAGAGGGCTGAGAATAGCACCCTATAAAACCTCAGTTGTCACCCTGGCCAGTTTGTCTCAGTGGATAGAGCATCAGTTTGTTGACTAGAGGGTCCTAGGTTCCATTCTGATCAAGGGCACATGTCCAGGTTGCAGGCTCAATCCCCAGAAGGGGGTGTGCAAGTGCCAGCCAATCAATGATTCTCTCTTATCATTGATTTTCTCTCTCTCCCTCTCCCTTTTCTCTGAAATCAATAAAAATATATTTTTAAAAAACCTCAGTTTTCCATATCACTCAGAAACTGTTTTAATGATTGTATTTATTAATTTTTAAAATTCTCATATTACCCAAATAAGATGGATACCATTTGAAGATAGGGAAACTGAGACACAGAGAGGTTAAGAAAGATGTCCAGTGTCATAAATATAGGAAGTACCTGCACTGGGCTACCTGGTCCTAGAACCTGTACTCTTAGCTGCTCTACTATGTCCCTTTCTGTGGCTCCATGTTTATCTTCCATTAAACTGTAAGGTCCTTGGGAAAGAGCAGGGTAATGTGACTTTGTATTCCTAGTGTCCAGCCTAGTGTCTAGTCAAGCACAGAAGGTGTTCAGTAAACATGTGTAGAATGAATGAACTTTATTGGACACTTTAAACTTCGTGCATAGGAATAGGTGTAGAGATCAAGCTGAGCCCCTCATTTCAAAGATGAGAAAACTGAGGCCCTGAATCATAACGTTATTTACCTAAGACTAGCCAGTTAGGAGAACCAAACGAAAGCCTTGGTCTCTTCTCTGGTAAATCACTGAAAGAAGCAAAGTCATAAATGGACTTGATTAACAAATGCTTACACTTCTATCTGGAAGCTATTCTTTTTCTAGTCATGGGATGATTAGGGGAGTGATGAAGCTTTGTCCTGGTCACAGTAGAGCTGGAGGGGACCCTAGAGGGGGCATTAGAAGAGGTTCTTTTGTGTCCAAATGCCCTTAAGTGTCACCAGTTGGCAAACCACAAAGTACCCACTAGCCAACATTGTCACTAATAATACTGCCTGATTCCGTCAAGTTATCGCTTTCCCTCTTAGAGTGTGAATGAGGTGGCTACAAACTACAGCCTCAGCCCCATTCCAGGCCCAAGAATAAATGGGAAATAATTAAAGAGTCCAAATTCCATGTTCAGATGGCTTATGTCACCATGTATGTCTTGTCCTTTCTAGCCTGTTTATAGAAACTGGTTCTTTTTTGTTTTTGAGACCAAATCCTCTCATATAACCCAATTCTGATCGGACTCTCTGTCACTTGCTCATCCTGGGTTTTCTCTCCTGAAGGAACTAGTATTCTATCCGTTCACAAGTCTTGCTGCCTGTCAGACGGTCTTTCTGATGCTGAGCACTGCCTGCATACAGAAGACACAGACTGTCCTCCCTTCCCTGAGGGAGGGGCTTGGTAGAGGTCATTAGGGGTCAAAACCAGAGAATGTGTGTCTTGCTCAGAATTCAAAGAAAGTTAGAGTTGTATATGTACTATAAAGAGAAGAAAAGAAAAAAGTATGATGTTTATAAAGGCAGAAAAGGGAATTTGAGTAAAACAATAAGCAGAAATTGGGGGTCAGCATGCAGAGAAAGGGAATTGGAAAGCAGAGGAGACAAGACTATGATGTAACACAGCAATTTTCAACCAGTGTGCTGCAAGAATTTTTAAAGCATGCAATACCTATTTAGTCAGGGGCACTGATCTCTTCCCATTAAATTGTCAAATAAAAAAAATGACAATAGCCAACACAGTAATAGCCATCTGGTATGAATGAATCAAAATCATTATTTTTTGTCCAATTAGTAAAAAATATATTTTTGATGAATTGCAGAATTTTAGTAATTACATTATGTGTGCTATGAGATGAAAAAGGTGAAAAATGCTGATGTAACTGATCAAGTGAGTAGATAATGGGTGATAAGTCAGAGAGAATTATATAATTCATCACATTTTTCTCATTGTGAGGAAGCTCAGCATCAAATTTACTATCTGATAACAGAAACTATATTAGCTCTCACCCTCACCATCCTTAGCAATGATTCTCAACCTTTCTAATGTAGCGACCCACAGGCTGAGAACCACTAGCAGGGTCACCTAAGACCATCAGAAAACATAGATATTTACATTATGATTCATAACAGTAGCAAAATTACAGTTATGAAGTAGCAACAAAAATAATTTTATGGTTGGGGGTCACCACAACATGAGGAACTGTATTAAAGGGTCATGGCATTAGAAAGAATGAGAACCACTGCTTTAGAGGCTTAATTTTTTTGTTTGAAAAAATATGAGGTATGTCTAAATATATGTACATTACATATATATTAAGTTTTGCTACTTCCATGTACAATAAGAATGAATCAGTCCAAATTTCAAAACCCTGGCTGAAAGAAAGACCATGGGACATTAGACATCCATCTGGAAGAAGTTTAGAAAGTAGCAAAAAATGAGAAATCTGTTGATCTTCCTTTCTCAATATAGCTCAACATGTCTTTGTTGGGTATTGAATACACATTGTGCTCTGAATCAGACGCTGTGGAAGATATAAAATTAAAGAGGTGACCCATGGCCTGTAGGAGATTGTCATCTTCTTGGGGAGACTGTTTGTACAGTCAGCTCAAGTGAGGATGGCCTACTCATCCTGAAAGAGGTGAATTCTAAGAACAAAAATGACCACAATTATTAATCATTTCCTGTATGTTAGTTGATTCGCTATCCCGCAATCTCTCCACCATTCAAACAAAAACCAAAAACCTACAAAGGAGACAAAATTATCATTCCCAATTTACAGAGGAAACCATGGAAGCTGAGAGCAGCCAAGTACCTTTCCTAAGTCCCCACAGTTTGCAAAGATAGTCAAATTTGAACCCAAATCTGTCTGATCGCAGAGCCTGTGCCCTTCACCAATCACTTCATTAAAGGCGTGAGCTGTCTTGTGAGTGCTTGAGAACACAGAGGCCTGAGTAGTAACAAAACCCCCTCATCATATCACCCATCCTACTGCCCACTTGTAGGGCGTCACTTCATCATTATGTCTTCAGCATTTTGGGTGGTGTTTTTGTTTTTTTGCATGATAAATGAGAGGTTCTGCAACTTGCCGCCCAGTTACCTGTGAGCTGGAATGAACTGAGGTATGTAAGACTTTAGAGAACTAAGGATGAAAAGTGTTATAAATAGTATTATTACAAGTAGCAATAAATCAGGTGGAGAATGCAATGTGCAAGTTGGAACATAAACTGGAATTAAGCCTCATAAATATAAAAGAACCCAAGGCATGTGGTTCTTCAAATCTAACAGTAGAATGCTTAACTTAAATTTTAGATTAACCCGGCACCCAAACAGCCACCTCTGGAAAGCATGATTTGAGAAGGTCGGGGCAGGGTAATCACCAGGAACATTTTAAAAAGGTGGATAATCTGATATATATCACTAATGTTTTTTTTTAGGAAAAATGATAGCAGTAAAATTGGTCGCTCTACTTATGTGCCAGAGACAGTCTCTATGCTCTTTCCATTATTAACTTAGTTACTCTTCACAGCAATCCTGTGAGGCAAGTCATATCATTATCCTCTGTTTGGCAGGTGGATTTTTTTAAACTGAGGGACAGGGTTCATATGTGTTTTTAACTGAGGAATAGGATTCCCAGGGCCTTTTAAGCTGAAGAGCAGATGTCGCCTAACTGGCAAGTGGCAAAGCCAGAATAAAAATTTAAGCAGTTTGGCTGCAGAGTGTACAGTCTAACTGCAGTGTTTGGACTAGTACTTACATGTTGATAAATTTCTATTTTTTAAACTCTCTCCCTATTCTCTCATTAGAATGTTCTGCTTAGCCTTCTTCTCTGTCTTTTTAACCATCATTATCTCTGGCTGGGCGCCACACTCCAGCAATAGGTCAATGAAGGTTGCAATGAAATAAAACAAAACACCACCCAATGACCATGACCGTTTTTATGCTTTCCCAGTGACACTGTCTAGACAAGAATGTTAGTAAGCAAGTTTATGTCAAGGAACATCAAAACAACAAGTGAGTATTTGGCCCTGACACATAGTGTAACAAAAGGAACAGAGTATACACACCTGTAAATTCTTCATACTCAGCCATAACCCTTGCTCTTTGCAGTCTCACATGCTTCCTTCCTCAGGCAATACTCACTTGATTTTTCTTACCTAAAAACTCTGCACCAAATTGATGCCTTCCAGATAAGTTTCTCAACATAATTCAATTTCAAAGTATTTTACAGTTGGTCAAATTCTTAGAAATCAAGTAAGTTCATCCCATGAAGCCCCTAGAAGTAAGCAACTTGCTCAGAGTAACTCCATGGGTTACTGCATAACAGGTTCTGAACCACGACCTGCTGGGCCTGGTTTCCCTGAGTCTGAACATGAAGTTGAAACCTGGGCTCTGCTCTCAAGCAATCCTTACTGCCAGTCCCAATTCCACCACTTACCAGAAGTATGAGATTAAGAATTATTTAATCAGACACTACTATTAGAAAGAGATCAGAATACAGTGCAAAGAGTATATGAGTGTATACTAAGAAAAGCCAAAGAAGTTTGTTAAAAACTTATTTATGTTCCTACATAATCTTTTTCCTCTCCTGATACATGAGAAATATACAATAATTAATAATATTTCTGTATACCAATAATAATGCATTATAATGTGTAATTCATTTTTTCTCAGATAGCTACCAAAAAATACAAGTGATGTATTTTTGAGAGCTAATTTATTTGGTTTTGCAGGAGAAACATTTCTTCTTCCAAATGAAAAAATTACATATATAAAGGATGCCTGATTCTTCATAGTCTTTACATTTGTTAATGCAAATTCAATAAAAATTTTACTAATATTCTGCAAAATTAAAATAAAATTCATTTGAAGTAAACAAGTTTATTTTGAAAGAAGTAAACAAGGATAAATGACTATTTTAATCAGATATTAAAAGATAGTATTAAGAAATCAGAAAAGTTGTGTTAGTTTTAATGCAAAACTAGACATACACACTAATGGATCTATATAGGAAGTGTGTTATGTATAAGAATGTAATATATGATATGAAAATTTAAGATGTTTTTATAAATGATGTTATACTCTCTCATTAAAAATTGGAAAAGAGAAGTATACTAAGTCTATACATACCTTTCACAGTACCCAAATGAAAATCAAAGAAAAAAAACACACACAAAAATTATCACAAATGATAATCTGACATTAATAAAAAATCAAAAGGAATAATAACAATAAGTTTGAGAAGGAAATTTAAACTATAAACATTAAAACAAAAAGGCAAATAGACTAAGAAAAACAATTTTAGTAAAAATGAAAGTTGTCATTTTTATATAATCTTTGTAATATAAAAAACCTATTCAACTTTTGAGTAATGTTAAAATAATACTAAAATAAATTATATAAACAGCCCCCACACATGAATAAAACAATAAGACCCTAATAAACAATTAGGCAAAGGAAAAATCACAAACAATTCATACTAAGAAAAATAAAATTAATAAACAAGTTTATGGAAAAAATATTTATACTACTAATCAAAGAAATGCAAACTAAAGCAAAAATGGGGCATCATTTCCTACCTGTGCAATTTACAACATTGTTTTTCTTTGTTGGTGATGGACAGTACACTCATATATTTCTGGTATAAGAGCACAATTACTTAAGCCATAAAAATGGACTTCAACTGTGTAAAAAATGTTTTTAATGAAAAAAACACAGGTATTTATAGCAGTGTTATACTTTTTGATAAAAATTTTGAGGATTATCTAAATGTCTCAGCATAGAAATACTCTAGAAATGTCTCTAGCAAGCTTTGCCTTACTTTCTGGCCTGCTGTTTCCTCACCTTCAGGAACCTCAGTGTTTCTTTCAATGAATGTCCCTACCCTTTGGTACAGGGCCTGGCACATAGTAGGGGTTTAGTCATCATTGAGTGAATGAATGAATGAGTTAATGAATGAGTGAATGAAATGAATGGAATGCATGTTAAACAGTAGCAGATTACATTAGTATGGCTCTTGATGAAATGTGAAACTATTAATCTGCTAAAATTATGTTGCAACTCGGAAAATGCTTCAGGATAGCAGTACAAAATGGGGAGAAAGCAGAATACATACTGGCACATATACTATGATGGTAACCAGACAATAGTTGTTAGCACATGGACAAACCCTGCAAGACAATATGTAAATTTAATTATTTTTGTTGGAGTCATGGGATTGTAAATGTTTCAGTCTTTTAAAAAAAAGCATATTAATTTTTCTCTTTTTAGAATTATAAAGAGGTAAGGGGAAACATTCACAAGCCTTATGTCAGATTACTTGGGCACCAGTCTTGACTCTACTACTATTTAATAGCTTTCTGACCTTGGACAAGTTACTGGAACTCTTTGAGCCTCAGTTTCCTCTTCTATTAAATGGGGACTATAATAGCTACCTCTCAGAGCTATTGTGAGATATAAATGGCCCAATGCATGTGAAAGAATTTTATAAACTATAAAGTGCCCTATGAATGTGATGTCACTATTATTAAAGTAGCCTTTGTTTCCTAAGAGATATAAGCTTCTTATTTCTTCCAAATGCTTACATGTAGTCATTTACATACAATGCAAAAACCCTTCCAAAGTCCTTGAAATGCACACCAACTATGTTTCATGAGCTGACACTACAAGTAAACCAGCCCCAAGCCCAGCTCATCAGGCAGGAATGGGTTTCCAGCTGGGTAAGAAAAAGGCCCTACTGAGAGGCTAAGAATGCATGGGAAAGGAGTCCAAAGTGAAGCAGTTTCCCAAGGTACTCAAATAAGAAAAGTCAGAAAATCTACCACCAATTTCTAAATGTTAATCATTTAATTTTTAAAACCATAAGAGAGAGATCCCCTTCCATTCCTGTTCCTGGTCAACCTGCCATTCCTCTTCCTCCCAAATGGTGACGATTATTGCTTTATTATGTTCCTTTAGGATATTTCATGCATATGTAAGCAAACGTGTTATTTTTTTCCCTTTTCAAATAATTGAACTATGCACTTGGTGCTATTTACCTATGAATACATAAAAGGTTTCCTTATGCCTTTTTTTTTTTTTTTTTTTTTTTTTTTTTTGCGGTGATATTCCATTTCATTGAATGGATGTGCTTTTATTTATTTTATTTTTCAGGCCCCTTTGAAAGAACACCCAGGTCATTTCCAATCATTTGCTCTGACTCCTGAGGAAGGAAGGTCTCATCCTGCCTTTATCAGTGACAAGGAGGCACACAGGGGATGGGGCCAGAGTGGTCATGTTGAGAGCCCATTGCTTGCTTCTCTGCCAAATAATCAATTAGGCCTTTAGAATCTACTCGCTATTTTTCTTGCCCTGAATCAAGACCACATGGTTGGGAGAATCTATTTGAGGTAGCCTTTTGCTTAAAGGTCAATATAATGCTATAGTTAAAGAGTCTGAAGCCAGGCTACCTGGTTCATGTGCTGGTACTTCCCACTTTCTCAAATTATCTCTTCCTCAAAATGGGTATCATAGCAGTATACACCTCCCAGGATTTTATAAGGCTTAAGTGAGTTGATATACGCATTAGTGACACTTCTTCTGTCCAACATCTTTCAGAGGGTAATTGAGAAGAAGCAATCAAAACAATAAAAGGTGTTTTTATCTTTAAAAAATTATCCCCTAAATCAGTGGTTCTCAAAATATGGCCTAGGAAACAACAGTATCACCAGGAAACTTGTGAGATGCAAACCTACTGAATCAGAAACTCTGAGGGTGGGACCCAGCAATTTGGGTTTTAACAATCCCTCTAGGTTATTCTGAAGCATGCTACTGTTTAAGAACACTTGTTCTAAAGTGTAGGGTTTGGCAGAGAGGGTGATATTAAAACATATTCAGATCATGGAACCTCTGAAAATCGTGTTCTTTGTGGGACATCATGAATTGGTAATACAGAATTTTACTAGTGGAAAAATATGCCCGTATTATTTTGTATGCTATTTTCTGCACCTTCAAATATAAAAAGGGTTGTTTTGTTTTTTTTAAATCACATTTCCAGTTGTCTCTTAACATTTGTTTGCTAATAGATGAAATAGTAGCAGTTGTCAATATTTTAATTAAAAGTATAGAGGAGAAAAAGTCAAAATTGAATAATTCTAACTTATAAACTCAATTTGAAACTTCAGAATGGAATTTAACCATTATGATTTAACTTTAGTCACTTATTTCATTTGTTTACACAGCAGATGTTCTCTGAGCATTGACTACATTGTCAAAACTATGCTGAACACTTGGGATTCTAGGGAATGAAACAGGCAGAAGATGAGTTGTCCACTGATTAATCATAGGAGCTACCCACAGAAAATCACAGTCCAACGTATAGTTCAATACCCAGGTCTCCATGCCATTGGGCAGAGTTTGCAGATGGGAAAAGCCATTACTCCTATTCTCCCTGGACCCAGCACAATGGTTACCCCAATGAAAACAATGAGCCTGCTCTGTAGCATAAACAAAGTCAATTTCAGCCAGTTGGTGGGGCCTGCCTGGAGCATAATTTTGAGAGAGATGCAGAGACAATATTCTGGCTGGGCGGGAAAGAGAGCCATGCACAAGAAAGAAGGGAGTCCCAGCAGAAAGGGTTCGTTTTTATTTGCATCTCTTGGAGAGTGTAGCTTTCCTTTCCCCTTGGAATTCTCAGAATTTCTTGGATTATAAAAATCATACCTTTTGCCTTGTCTCCTCCTGAGGCCACTAATATTGTTGGCCTTCTCCTTTCCCCTGGAACTTCCTTTCTCCAGAATCACTGGGAATGGCCCGGCCAAATTCAGAGTCAGTGAAGAGTGGTTTCCTGATGTCAAATAAATTAGCATGAAATGATTTTCTCTGTGGTGTTTGGGCGGAAGCCCAAGTGCCCAACCCTGTTGCTTTCTTCCATTGGCTTCAAGGAACCTGGCTCGCTCCTAAGCGTGAAGCAGCTGGATTTGTTTTCCCCGAGTGAGAGAGCCCACACTGGCCTCCTTGCTTCGCCGTGGATATTATACAGATGTGAACAAATGGCCCTTCACCTCCCACTTCCATGCCAACCAGCCTCTTGGAGTAAACGGAAAGATTCCCACTGTAAGTTTGTGCAAGAGAACACAGGAGGAGACGCATTGGGCATTACAGTAAAAAATCTACTGGTTGGGCTGGTTTTCCATTTGCTCTACAATTAAAAATGTGTGCATGGCATTTCAAGGTTGCTCTTTATTTGCTTCTATGCCTCCCTTACAAGGTAATCATGAGTCCCTATTTAGGATCCATTAGGCTTGTAGCTCTAGGGAAGTTTGAACCAGATCAATCTGGTTCATATGGTCAGCTAACACTTAAGTAATTTAGAATGTTTGGTGCAGAAAAGCCATGCTTTAAGAAATAAAAAAGACCTTTAACTCCAAAGAATTCTTTCCAACCAATTTTGTTCAAGAAAAGTCAATATGGAAACATTCCCAAGAGATTTTTAAATTAGCTCTATTGAGAATACATAGAGGTTATATTTATCCTGATTTGCTAAAGACATTAGAAATCATTTTTCTCTCCCCACAAGAATGCTACTTTTTCCTTCCTATTTTCTCCTATTTGCCTCTTTATTCAAATCCAAACAAGTTTTCAATATTTGCTTATCACTTAGTTGTTTTCAGATATTATGTGGACCTCCTTTTATTGACCTCCTTTCTAAATATTTGTTTTCTTCAGCTGTCTCAAACATACTGTTTTAAGCTCTTTTTGTTTTTTTCCACCCATGAAAATGTGCATTACATGATATGGGATTAGCTAAGTCTAAATTTCACCACAAAATGCTGCTTTACAACTTTTGTAAGTTGTAAACTTGGAATCAAGTCAGTGTTTCCCACAAAATAATAACTTGTAAAACAATTAAGTCTTCACCAGATTGATTCTAATTTTATGCCACTGTGTCATTTGATTAAAAGATGGCCAATTCTCAATTAATCCTAATAAGAATGGATAGAAAGAATACTGTATGTTAAATTAAGTCATAGATAACTATTTTTACAATATCAATCCCACTTCCACCATCAGAAGTGACACTGAAGGGTAAAATTATCTGGCTTACTCTTTTGTTGTTTTTCTTCCTGTTTCTTTTTGGAAAACAATAAGCAATGATTATTTGGGGGTGGGAGGGGGATAGAAGATGATTATCTAGAGATAATCCCTAGAGAGTAAAAAAGTTGGCTTTTGTTGGGACTTTCAAGATTGTGGACATAATACGCCATGTCCATTCACTGGCTGTAAGTACAGTTTTTACAGCTAGTCATAAAATGGAAAGTAAAGGTTCATTGTGAAATAGTTGGCACATATTTAACAAAGGTAAGACAAGCTGGCACCACTATAATTTATACCCATTAGCATGGGGTTCAGTGGTGATCCTATGGTAGAGGGCACAGCTAATAAAGAACTTCAAAAGAAGAGAGAACAAATTATGAAATGTAGATTAGTGTAAGCAGTTTACATTTTCAACTCTGGTGAAACTAAATTTAACTTGCAAAGATTAGCAAATATTACCATTAGTTCATATAAATAACTCAGCAATTCTATAAATGGATACAGATTTTATACAAGTTTTTCCATAAAAAAAGACCCAGTTAGCCTATCTAAAATCTATACTACTTAACTTTTTAAAGAAATAAAATGATAGCTCTTGAAAGCACTTAAGAGAGGTTATCTGTCAAATCTACACTTGTAAAGATTTTCCTTGTGAAGACAGAGAATAACTGGATCCCTTTGTCTTGTAATAATCCTCCATATTTCTAAAAATGGGAACTGAATCCTTATTCGTTGGTTTTACAGGAAAAACAGTTCCATCCCCATCAGCTTTCCTTGGTTATTTGGCTACTTTCCTCTGGATCTTTCCCCCACTCTCACTTTTAAAATAAAAAGTCAGATCTCAGAAAAGGTTCTTCCAAACCTCGCCCAGAAGCATTTCTACTTTTTCTAACCCTGTGTTCTTTTCTTTAGTTTGTGCCGTTCCATCAAAAACATAACCAGACACTTTTGAATTGCTAAAAAAGGAGATTTGAACACAAATCAAAGATGACAACAAAAATCTCTAAAATCATAATAGCGCTGATCCCTCTATTAGTGGTTGGAGGGTCTGCAAACCACATGCACTCACGCTGGAGACCAGGGCCTTCACCTGGGAACCAGCTTTACAACCAGAAGGCTCTCTGCCTGACTCAGGTCTTGCAGAATTGCCCAGTTTTTCATTCAGGGTCTCTTTCTTCTGCTGTTTGTTGTTTCTGATTGGCATGCTGTTATTATTATTTTTCTTTTGAGTATGCTGATGGCAACTTTGGAATACTAGACTGTTCAGAATATGCCTTTCTGTCCTGTCCTATTAAGCTTCTTTCTTTTCTCATAATATAGACTTTAGAATTAGCAGTTTGACCCTGATAGGAGCTGTTTTGGAAAGTCTTAATACATTTGAAACACATAAAATAGTTCCTTTTAAATTTGACCCTAACCCAGTATTTTAAAGACCAAAATTAGAAGTAAGAGGTCTAGTATATAATTTTTTTTCTTTTTATCCCCATATCCATTTCCATTTTCATGATCATATTGATAATATATTTTTGTACTAATTTTAAAACTTATTTCAGTTGGATTTTAACTTATATGTAATTTGAAACCTATTATGTGTCCATTATTTGCAAAGAATAAAGCAGACAAGGAGGGACCACATTTGGGGATTAAACAACAAGTTAGCTCTGTGGCAGCCACTGTAATATCTGGGAAAGCAGAGAAAGCAGGAAGATGAGAGAATGACCCCTGAAGAAGAAACTGAATATCATCTTCCTATCACTTTCTATGGAGAGTAGTCCTAAAGAAACTTGTAAGATATGCCCATCCTACTTGGCTGAATATAACTCAGTTGCCACCAGTGATTATGGGAACAGATTCAGGAAAGTGTCATTAGATTTCTGACACAAGGCCTGGTTATATTCAACATTACAGACCTGTGTTCATATATACTAGAAAACTTACCAATTATTGCAACATACAGAAAATCAACTTAGTATAAATAAGACAGCACTACCAGTCATTGAGCTCCACATCCTGCATCTAAGTCCTAGAATTGTTGTCATTCCTCTTGGTTCTCTGGATACATCTAAGAATGGTGCTGGCTATCCCAGGAGGCTGGGTGTCTCAGAAGCACATCCACTGAGGCTAGGCAGCAAGAAACCATCTCATCACTCACCAATCACCTCTGGAGTTCTCAGGTCTATCCTCTCAACTCTTTGCACTTTAGTTTTTAAAGCGCAATCATCTTTTTTGTTTTTCGTTATTCACGAGCAAAGTTTCTTCTTCTCTAATAGTTCTAATTCCTGATTCCAAAGAGATGGCTTCCATTCTCCTAACTTGTGCTTACATTAGGGTGGCATCCTCCTCCTACAAAAGCTTACCACTTTAGAAAGCTACCGCTATTAAAATATGATTTTTTTCATCGGGGAAAAATAGTTTATGAACAGAGAGCAACATGCCTGTGTTCTTTTCACTATACCCTTCCAGCTGCCCTACTTCTCACAATAGGAACTGCCTTATCCAATTTCAAGTTTTGTTTGAATATGTTAAGTCACTGGAATGTAGAAAGTAGACTTCTGGTCACATATCCCTGTTTCTTCAACATATGTGTATTTATATTTCTAAAGTATCCCATACAGGATAAATTCATGCAGAAGAATTGGGCATTAACTAAAAACTTTCCCACATTCATCTCTTTGGTTTAAATTTCCAATGTAGAAGTGGGGTGGGGGGCAGTGAGCAGAATGCTGTGATGAGAATACATACTTCAGTGGTTTTTAGTACATTATTTTTTGAGAAATCTGGACAAGCTAGGCTCTTTCTGAGACCCCAGAGATCAAAGAGAACTCAGTGAAAGTTCAATCGTTTGAAGAGCAACAACTATAGTATTCTTTACCAGAAGTTCTGTGAAAGGCACACATTTCTGTAATTCTTCTGCACACATCAATGACAAGAAAAACCTGTTAAAAATGTATATTTGGCCATTTAAAACTTGTAGGGCCTGTCATTTTGTTTCACGACAGCAGGCTGCACCGTGGTGCAAATTAAAGGTATATTTTGATGTCATTTACTAATATTACAATGGTCACATCAGGCATGTCTCTCAAAAGTTATGGGATAAAGACGCACAACTATGAAATGCTTGGTAGTAAGAGTCTTTATTTTGTTTAACTAGAGAGACTATATTATGGAACTGAAAGGAATGCTATAAATCCAAAAATCTTAAACCCCTACTTACTTACCACAAGTCCGATACCTTACTACACGAAGTGTGGGTCCCATCCTAGCAGCATTGGCAATGCTTGGGACCTTGTTAGACATGCAGAATCTCTGGCTCAACCTCACATGATTAAATCTGCGCAAGCTTTCCAAGAGATCTCTATGCACACTAAAGTTTAAGGAGCACTGTTTAATAGAAAACTTTTTTTTAAAAAAATGTTGGCTGTAAAATAATTTTATCTAGTGTCTTCACAGTGAAGTTAAAAATACTAATAGAGCCCTAACCAGTCTGGCTCAGTGGATAGAGCGTTGGCCTGAGGACTAAAGGGTCCCAGGTTTGATTCCGGTCAAGGGCATGACCTTGGTTGTGGGCACATCCCCAGTGGGGTGTGTGCAGGAGGCAGCTAATCAATGTCTCTCTCATCGATGTTTCTAACTCTCTATCCCTCTCCCTTCCTCTCTGTAAAAATCAATAAAATATATTTTAAAAACACGAATTGAACAAAATATAGCAATTACAATTCTCTTGTAAAGCCATCAGCAAATGTCCTCCGTTTTTAGACTCAGATGATGGCCTATTTCATCTAAGCACTAAGGCCAGGAGGAAAAAAAAAAAAAGTTAAAAGATAGCTCTTGGCAAAACATCAGATATATTCCCTTCAGTGTCTTACCTTGTCTAGTGAGGAATCTCCCTAGAATTAGCTTCTTTATTTCATACAATTTTCTATCCCATTTAGAGTCTAGAAAAACTTCAAAGGAGGGCCAGGTGCTCTGAGATTAACAGCTGTTTATTATTTTCATTAATTAACTGAAAGAGTTTAGTTCCATAGAAGTCCTGAGGAGATTTTCAGCACAACAGGAAGAGCAAGCAGCCTATATGCCTGCTCACCACAAATCAACTCAATCTGACAACTCACAGCAAGTACACCTTAAAAGGGTTGGGGGAGAGGAGGAGATTCTATTCACAAAAGTTCTGGGCAGGTGTCTCACCTGTCCCAATTAGCACAAGGAAAGAACCAAACCATGGGGATCTAACTTAGGGTGGATTGCCTTTCTTTGAAATGCTTCATTTTCAAACAAGCGTTGGTTCAATTTTCCATGATCAAGCACTGGGCAGAACCTCCGTGGATAGAGCATTTGGGGAGTATAGTCGTGAGTTCTGATGGAAAAGGGCAGATATCTAAAGTCTAGCTTTCAGAGGAGATGGGAAATAATTGCTCACAATTCTGACTGATTTTCACTGGGGACACAACAGCAATTAGTGGCCATTCTTGCTAATTCCCCAACCTGTCCCTTTCCAGAGAGTATTTAAGAGATTGCAGGCATGTTGAGAAATCATTTGTGAATGGGCTTTTACACTTCTCCTTCATTGTTTTTCTGCCTAGCCTATACCAACATTGTGCAGCAGTATCTGCAGAGAATAGTCTCATGACAAGTACATGATTCCTTAAAGTAGTTCTTCCTGAAAAGTGGACTAGGGCTCACCAGTATGGGATATTCTGGAGTGCTTGTTAAGGTGATACCATGAGTCTCCAGATTTACTGAATCAGAACCTGTGGGACTGAGATCTTAGAATGTACATTTAAAATAAGCTCTTGGCTGGTTTTTATGCATGTAAACTACTGCTTACAGTTTAATTTCAGTTGAATTTTGGACTATGAGTGCAATCCAGCCTGCCTCATATTTCATAAATACCTCCAACATTTAGGTAGGACTGTGAATGAGCTTGAGGTATCTTATCATCTTGGGCAACCTAAATTCAGCCTAGGTGTTCTTATCTTTATAGAAGTGTTAGGGAAAGCAAAGTATTATCAGTGGGTACCCTGATCCACTGAAATGCTTCCCTAGTGATTTACATTGTAGCTTCATGGATCTCCAGCCCAGATTCTCTCATCCCAACTATAAGATGTTTCCACAGCCAAGGAGTTCCCAGCAGGTTCTTTCAAACTGTAGGACTGGAATACTCAATGCAGGTAAGAAGTGGTACGTCAGCTAGATTCACCTAGACTTGTGACTGGCAAACTATGGCTCTCAGGCCACATGAGGCTCTTTGGTCTCTTGATTGTGGCTCTTCCACAAAATACCATGGCCTGGGCGAGTCTATTTTGAAGAAGTGGTATTAGAAGAAGTTTAAGTTTTAAAAATTTGGCTCTCAAAAGAAATTTCATTCGCTGTACTGTTGATATTTGGCTCTGTTGATTACTGAGTTTGCCGACCACTGACCTTGACTATCTAGGAAGTCACAGCATTCCAATTAGGTGTCTGATTGGTCCATGCCTAAACTCACCTTGCAACAGATTGTTCATATCTTAGGTTGTTTTAGAATTTGCAATGCCACCAGAATTATGCCCACATTTCTTAACTTCTATATTAGAAAATTGATTAGTTAGGTGTAAATTTTCCATTAGGATGAGTAGCAGACATGGTCTGATTGACCATGTCTATTCACCAATATCTAAATTCACTGTGTTCTTATCACATTATTGTGTTTCTTTTGTCTATCCATGGTAGAAAAGGAACATTTATAGGAATCTCTAAATATAAAAGCCTAATATGCAAATTGTCCCCTCAGGAGTTCACCTGAGGTGGTGTGGAACATGATGGGTGTTGGCTACTCAGAGCTGGCAGCGGGCAGCAGTGGAGGCGCTGCCAGCTCCAATGGGCTCCGACAAAAGCAGGACCATGGCAGGATGGTGGAGCAGGTGAGTGGGTGGTGCCAGGCCAAGGTGGGGTGCCAGGCTGGGCTGTGGGGCTATAAGGCTGGGGGCATGAGCTGGGGCTGCCAGGGTGAGATGGGGCTGGACACTCCCTGATGTTCTCCTGCAGTCCCTTCCAGGAAGGGCAGCCCCAATTGTACCTCTGTAGCCAAAAGAAGCCAATATCGTCAACAGAATATGTCTGGACACCAACTATTGGCACAGGTACCTCTGCTGCCAAAAGAAAGCAGCATTGTTGACAGAATATGTCTGAAAAGCTGTCATCAACAAGAACTAGCAATACTGGTCGAAACTGCCTTCACAGCAAAAATGACGTAAATGAGGATGCAATTATTGAACACAGTTGTGGTGGAATGATTGTTACATGTCAATTTTGCCATCACTAAATTTCTCCAATGAAAACCATTTGATGGAAAATTTACTCAATGTTGCAGCAAAGGTAAAGTTTATCCAAATGATATAAATTTTCCAGAATACCTGGCATATTTTTAAAAATTAATGATAAATGAAGATTCTGACAGTAAAAGTTTCATAGAAAATATTCATTGTTGTATCATGTTATTATTATTTATTTATTAATCAATTTATATATTATTTTCATGTACATTTTATTAATTTTCTTTCATCTCTGACACTTCTATTATAGAGAAAGGGGGAATAGCGATAATAAAATATTTCTTCTAATTAAATTCCTTTCAGTGTGCACAAATTCGTGCACCAGGCCACTAGTAGTAGAATAAAAAGGTGGTCCAGAAAGAGAATCATTACACACTTGATGTTTATAAGTGAGTATTAATACACATTTTAATTTAAGTTTCAAAGACAACAAGTCAACTAGTATACATTTTTAAACCACTTATATAGTAAAAGAGTCCTCTTTAAATTCTGTTTTTTATCAACATAAGTTTAGTCTTCCATTGAAATCAGTAATAATATAACAGATTTCTGGCAAGGTTTTCCCACCAATACACCCAGCCCAGATTCTCAAGCCATCATCTGGATACCTATATCACCTACATATTATGATCATCAATAGTTAACCTGTCTCATGTTTCACTTAATGTGAGACTTTCACTTTGAGGTCCCACATTTTTAAAACATACACAAAGAATTAAGTTTCACTTCAAAGGAATAATAAAAGGAATGTTATGCTTGGCCCAAGAACTAAATGATTTCCATCCTCATGAAAAGCAGTCAACCACAGGTATCTGACCAGGCACAGAATAGGTAACCATCAATTCTTTTTCCCTAAAATGACTGCTTTTTGCCCCCAAAACTACTCAGAACTAACTATGCTCTGAATGAGGTAAGCGGTGCATTTTCATGACAGGAAGTGAACATATGAACTCTCACATTTTAACCCTTATTCTTTGTGCTCTCAGCATCATTAATATGTAAACAAAGATTTATTCTGGATGCCTCAAGAAAAACTTTAGTCACCCCAATGGTCTAACTATTCAGTGTCTACTGGGTGTTTCTGAATCTGAAATGTCCAGATAATTGGTCAATTCATTTAGAATGTTTTAACACAACTTTGCATTCAAGTGATGAAAGGCTAAATGATGTGTGATAGTTATTTAGAGGTAGGGAAGAAATGCCTCTTTTCAATGTAGGCTTTGTGAGGCACACATTCACGGTCAGATGGGAGTGAAGGCGTTGCTGCCTGAGCATTCATGAAACTACATGGGGTCAAGGTGAGTGCTTACTCCAGGTTCACGTTGCTCCCAGCAGACTGTGCAGTTCTCAGTGATCACCAGTTTACAAGACGGCGCAGGGCTTGTTGGCCCTGAATTTCCTAGAGAATTGTAGGAAGTAAAATAAAAGGTTACCACTATTTAATAGATCAAAAATAAAAACCTTTTCAAATGAGTTGCCTCAGGTTATGTAATAATTCCACACTGAGCCTAGACTAACACTTGGAATACAGAGAAGAGGGCATAGAGAGTGTCCTCTGGGCTCATACTTTATTATCAACAGAACTTCATGTCATTCTTATGAAAATCCTATTAGATCAGTTTTCAACTACACCTTTTACAGATAGGAAATAGGAACTTAGCTACTTTCACACACCATTGAAAAATATCAGAGTACCCAGCCAGCGTAGCTCGGCAGTTGAGCATCAACCTATGAACCAGGAGGTCATGGTCAATTCCCAGTCAGAGCACATGCCTGGGTTGTGAGCTCAATACCCAATGTGAGGCATGCAAGAGGCAGCTGATCAATGATCCTCTCTGATCACTGATGTTTCTCTTTCCCTCATCTTCTCCTTCTCCCTTTCCCTTTCTCTCTGAAATCAATAAAAATATATTTTAAAAAAAGAAAGAAAAATATCAGAGCAAAGACCCAATACAAGCCTTCTTTCTTCAAAGCCTGTGCACATTAAGTTCTAAATCTAATGTTTCCTCAAGTGTGATGTGCACTCCACTCCTTTAGGTGGTACATGGTGCAGTGTTCTCAAACGTGACTCATTAACCTGCAGAACCCCACGCCCTCCCAGGACCTCTGAGTCAGCACCACCCAGGGGGTGCCCTAAAGGTCTCACCGTGAGAAAAGCACTGGAGATGAAAATGTAATTACCACTGTGAACCCACTTCACAGGCATTTCCATTTTTAAATAAACTTAAAAGTAAAAGCGTAGGGGTGCAGGTTGTAAATCCACACACATCACTTTTTAAATTTCACTTTATAGAAGAAGAAAACATTCAGGAAATGATAGTAGAAGTGGTAACAGGCCTGTGAAAGACTGTGGAGGGTCCTCTTAAGACTGATGTCTGGAAACCCAGGGACTCACTTTTCTAAGATGGAAAGAGAGGGACAGGCCTCTGTTTGCCCAGAGCAGTGATCGGAAAGCTTATTAGTCAACAGAGTCAAACATCAACAGTACAACGATTGAAATTTCTTTTGAGAGCCAAATTTTTTAAGCTTAAATCTCTTCTAATGCCACTTCTTCAAAATAGACTCACCCAGGCCATCGTATTTTGTGGAAGAGCCACACTCAAGGGGCCAAAGACTCACATGTGGTTTGCAAGCTGCAGTTTGCCCACCACTAGCCCAGATAACAGGCACGGCCTTTCTGGAGCTCAAAGACCCTCTGCTCCTTCCATGGCCCAATCCTACTACTGGGGACAGCGTGGGGGTGAGGACACAGATCGGTCACTGGAGTCCAAAAAGCGGGACCTTCTCCTCAGGTGGCTGAAGGCACTAGGAAGCATCCTCTACCATGGCAGTGGACCAGCAGCAGAGGGGACATAACAGCTTCTCAGGGTGCTCTGGACAAGGATAATTGATAAAAGCATTTCATCCTTTCCCCAGAAAAATTCTCATATAGGCACACAAAAATGTTTAAGTTTAAAAAATTTGGCTCTCAAAAGAAATTTCAGGGGGCTTCTCAGGCTCCTTGCAGCTCATTCACAGACTCCAAAAGTAAGAACTCCCTCCTTATGTGAAAACAAAGAGAGCATTTCAGCTCACAATAATTTTGTTGGAATTCAACTTATACTTCCTCTGAGAAAAACATATTTTAAACAGGAATTCTTCATCTGGATTTCATGGTTCCCCGTGGGGTGGGAGAGGGTGCCAGATCTGTACGTAGTGCCCTGACTCTACAAAAAGTATTTAGATGTTGGTACATTTTTCTGGGGAGTACTTTTGCCAGAATGCTCAAGGACCTCAAAATCAGGTGTTCTTTATAAACACCTTTTAAAAGACTTAATGTAAAAACATACCTTTATAAATGTAAGATAAAACACGAATAACAGAAAACCCCCACAAAACAAAAGGAAGGTGAAGTGGGTTATTATCAGGCGGAGAGCCTGTGACCACCACTAAGGTCAAGAAATAGAACTTTGCTAGCACCCAGCAGGCCCCGCGGAGGCCTCAGCCCATCACAGCCCCTCCTTCCCTCCAGAAATAACCACTATCCTGAGATTAAGGGCAATTATTTCTTTGTGATTCTTTCTGATTTTATGAAAGACATTGTCATTTAATTTTGCTCATCTGTAAAAGCCGATATATATTTTTCAATATCTTTTAATCTACCAATTATCCTCTAAGCCTTAATTTTTTTTATATATTTTATCTTTAAAAAACCATATTACCCTGGTATTCATATAGATTATTTTTGATGCCTGTTCCCTGATTTCTGAATTTTTCACATTGTTATTTTTGTTGTTTCTTCATGTTTTGAATAATTATTTTTAAGATCTTTTGCTTTTCTAAAAAAAAAAAAAAAAAAAAAAAAAAAAAAGTACATTATTTAACCATAGTTTCTTACAGGCTGGATTTTGCTGACTGCATACCCTTGGTGCCTGCAGCTCATTATGTTCCTCCATCCCTGGTATTTCCTGCAAATGGGCCATCAGGTCCAGAACCTGGATCAAACTCTGTTTGGCAAAGTTTTGGATGGTGTTGTGTTTTTCCATCAAGAAGCATAGAACATCTGGTTTTTCACTCTTTTTTGAGGTAAGCAGCCACTGGTTTAATGTCCAGATCTATTCATTCATTAGAAGTTGCAAAACTGTGACATTTGAACTGAATCATCTTCTAGGGTTTTTGTTGTCGTTGTTAGCTATGATATTATGAGGAGATACCTAGTGGTGTGGTTCACAAAGGCAGGGTTCATAAATGCTCAATTCTTCCCCTTTAATTGCTCACTTTTTTAAAGCAATGAATTGGTACCTCTTATCTTCAAAAGGTGATCAACTTGTGTAATATTTAAGTACATATATATAATTATGAATTCACAAAATTAAATGCATTTGATGGATGTCAAACCTTTGCAATTCTTATGCATTTTGAAGCACAAATTGGTCAGTGAAAATGTTGTCTTCAAGAGTCCAGTTTTTGGGGAGAATCCAAGATGGCAGCATAGGTAACATCTAATTGCAGCCTCACACAACAATTTCAATAAAATACAGCTGAAATATAAAATGGACATTACCCAGAACTATAGGAAAGTCGACTGACTGGAAATTCTACAACAAGAAGGAAAGAGAAAACCAGAAGGAAAATCAGAGGAGCTGTAAAAGCCTAAGGTATGGAGACACACTGTGTGCACTGAGAAGACGGAGCCAGAAAGGAGGAGGCAGCTGAGTGCCTGTCTGGCATTCCCTAGTGGGAAGGAGATAAAAGCTCCAGACTGTGCTGAACCCCAGATCTGACAGCACTGAACCCCAGTTCTAGGCCAGACCCTGGGACCCAGGCTCATACAGAGGGAGCCTGGGCTGTTAGGTGGAATCTTAGGGGAGCGGTGAAAGGCAGTGCCCCCGGAGGCACACACATTACACACAGAGGACGAACCGTTGACTCTGCTGCTGGATTGCTTTAGTGGGAAGGAGACAAAGGCTCCAGACTGTGCTGAGCACCAGTTCCAACTGCACTGAACCCAAGTTCTAGGCCAGACCCTGGGGACCCAGGCTCATACAGAGGGAGCCTTGAAAGGCGGAAACCCAGGGAAGCGGAGAAAGGAAGTCCCGGAGGCGCGCACATTGCACGCAGAGAACAGGTGGTTGACTGTGCCACTGGATTGCCCTGGTGGGAGGGAGACAGGGGTTCCAGACTGCTCTGAACTCCACTTCCAACTCCACTGCCAACTGAACTGGACCCCAGTTCCGGGCTCATTGGGGGAGAGCCTAGACTGTTTGGTAGCAGGCAAAACTCGAGGGCACCTTTCTTTCAGAGATGCTTGCAACGAGTACTGAAGGACCCTGAGGAATACTGAGACTCAGGAGCCTCAGAGGGCGTGGCTGACGGAAGCCAAGGCTGTAGGCTCCACCCTGAAACTCCACCCCATCCAAGCTGAACACAGAGACTTTTAAGGCTACCAACCCAAGGAAGCTGCAAAAATGCTGAGACAAGGAAACAGATCACAAACAAAAGAAATGGAGGACAAAAAGCAACTGAATATGGAGTTCAAAACCATACTTATAAGGTTTTTCAAGAATTTCCTAGAAAAGGTCGATAAGACCTATGAGGATATGAAAAGGGATCAACTAGAAATAATAAGGGATCAACAAGAAATAATAAGGGATCATGAAATAATAAGGGATCAACAAGAAATAAAGAATACATTCTCTGAAATAAAAATATTATACAGAGTTCTAAAAACAGAATGGAAGATCGTAAGTCAAAGATTTGGAACATAAAGAGCCAGAAGATACTCCTCCACAGAAGCAAGAAGACAAGAGAATCCAGAAAGTTGAAGATAATGTAAGAAACCTCTGGGACAACTTCAAGCAAACCAACATCAGAATTATGGGGGTCCCAGAAGATGAGAGAGAGCAAGATATCGAAAACATACTGAAAGAAATAGTGACAGAAAACTTCCCCACCTGGTGAAAGAATTAGACCTACAAGTCCAGGAAGTGCACAGAACCCCAAACAAAAGGAATCCAAAGAGGACCACACCAAGACACATCATGATTAAAATTCCAAGAGCAAAAGACAAAGAGAGAATATTAAAAGCAGCAAAAGAGAAACAGGTAGTTACCTATAAAGGAGCACCCATACTACTGTCAGCTGATTTCTCAACAGAAACCATGCAGGCCAGACGGGAATGGCAAGAAATAGTCAAGGTGATGAATAGCAAGAACCTACAGCCAAAAATACTCTACCCATCAAAGCTATCACTCAGAATCGAAGGCCAGATAAAGAGCTTCACTAATAAAAAAAAAGCTAAATGAGTTCATCACCGCCAAACCAGAATTATATGAATTGCTGAAGGGGGTTCTTCCGGAAGAGAAAGAAAATAAAGATAAAAATTATGAACAACAAATATTTACATAATTATCAACAAGTGAATCTAAAAACTAAGGGAATTATAAAACCTAATGAACAATATTAACTGTTGAATATAATAGAATCAGAGGTATGGAAGGGGAGTGGACTGATGATTCTCAGGGAAGAGAGGAGTGGGGGTTGCGGGAAGAGACTGAACATAAACTGTGCACCTATGGATGAGGACAATGGGGGGTGGGGAAAGGGAAGAGGGTGGGGTAGGAACCTGGTGGAGGGGGGGAAATGAGGAACTTTTGTAATAATATGAACAATAAAGGTTTGTAAAAAAAATAATTAATTAGTTAATTAATTAAATAAATAAAAAAAGAGACCAATTTTCATGGCTCTATTGGTCTTAGATAACTTCTTTGCTATCTGATATTATAAGACACCCCAGGCTCATCTTGTATGTCTCTTGCCCCAGACTTGTGATCAGCCCTTTTCCAATAAATCCTGATTTTTTTGAAAGGAGCATGATATTTCAAGACCACATCTGGGTCCTAAGAATCCATTATTTCTGAATTGGTTATTATTTCTAGGCCTTTTTAGTGAACAGAGCTAGGGAATTCCACCAAAGATGCATATATATATATATATATGGGGTTTTTTTGTTTTTTTTTAAATACCACACCTCATAAGTTCCTACTGGTATTTCAATACAAATCTAGGACAATGAGATTTCTACAGGGCTCATGGGTCACTATTTAAAGTCATTCCATGTTGATTCCAAGGTTTTGTGCCTTTTTATTTGAAAGTCAGCTTTGCTAGATACAAAATCTTGGCACACATTTTCTTTCTTTGAGTGTCTAAAGTATTTTATACCATATTCTTTTTTAGGAACTCATCTTATTTGCATATTTTCTTTTCTTTGACTATTTTTAAATATCTCTCTCATTGTCTTGAATCTTTTTTCTTTCTTTCATTATTTCTTTTTTAACTCTATTTTTTTTTCTCTTTTTCACCTCCTATTTATCTTAAGAAATTATATGTTAATTCACTCTTTCATTTTTTCTAATTTAACCTTTGTTTTTCTTTTATTTTAATCTAGAGGCCCAGTGCATGAAATGTGTGCATGGCAGGAGTGAGGGGGGTCCCCCCAGCCTGGCTTGCACCCTCTCACAATCCAGGACCGCTGGGTCCTAACCACTCACCTGCCTGCCTGCCTGATTGCCCCTAACCACCTCTGTCTCAGCCCCAGTACCCAGGACTCAGGCTTCCCTCCCTCAGGTGGCACTACCTGGGCCAGCTGCAGGCACCCAGGACCTGGGCAGCACCACCTGGGCCCCGACTTTGTCAGGAAGAAAATCCAGAATGATGTCCAGAATATGTTCCGTCTATCCGGTCTAATTAGCATATTACCCTGGTATTACGTAGTATAGATTATTTTTTATGCCTGTTCCCTGATTTCTGAGTTTTTCAAATTGTTGTTTTTGTTGTTTCTTCATGTTTAGAATAATTATTTTAAAATATTTTGTTTTGTTTTTTTAAAAAAATAGTACATTATAGTTTTATCATTTTTGCACATGTCTTTCTGATATATTGATATTAGGTCTAGTAATAACTAATGTCGTTTTCTAATATTGATACTTTTTTAAATCGAATTTATTTAAACAATACAACAAAATTTAATCAACAATATAGTTGCCGATGTTTTCTACTACTTGTGCCCAATGCTCAGGAAGCATTTTAATCCCTCTGTTGTAAAATTCTTGTGATTTTGATGCAAAAGTTTAGTCAATGCATTTTTGAGGCATTCTTCATTATTAAATTTTTTTCCAAGAAGAAAGTTTTGCAAAGAACGAAACAAATGGTAATCGGAAAGGGCAATATCAGGAGAATATGCAGGTTGAGGGAGAACTTCCCATTCCAACTGGTGCAGTTTTTCAGCAGTGAATCTTGCAGTATGCGGTCGTGCGTTATCGTGGTGAAGAATTACGCCCTTCCGATTAATCAGCGCGGGTTCTTTTTCTCTTAAAGCTTGGGCTAACCTTTCCAATTGGGCACTATACACTGCACTTGTAATGGTTTGCTTATGGTAAAAGTTCATAATGAAGAATTCCTTTAAAATTCCACCAAACACATAACATCACTTTTTTCGCATGCAAGTCAGGTTTTGGCGTGAGCTGCGGAGCCTCATTTTTGTCCAACCATTGAAGCCACCTTTTCAAATTAACATACAGCACCCATTGTTCATCTCCGGTAACAATTTGCTCTAGAAACGGCAAACGGTTTTGACGAGAGAGGAGCGAACTGCAAATTGTGACTCTTTGATTACGGTTGTTGTCGGTCAACTCATGAGGAACCCATTTTCCAAACTTTTGGACTTTGCCAAGTGCACGCAATTGATTGGAAATTTTTTTTGTGAACAATTTAAAGTTGTTGCAAGCTCTTGTTGGGTAATTTGAGGATTTTGCACCAAAAGAGCTTGAAGAGCTTCTTGATCAAAATCGGACACACGGCCTCAACCACTCTTGTCATCTAACGAAAAATTTCCCTCGCGAAATTTCTCAAACCAACGCTGGCATTTTCTGGCGCTAACTGCATCTTGACCAAGAGATGTTTTTTGCAGCCTCACTTGCTTTTCTTCCTAATTGGAACTCGTAAAGCATGCAGTGCTGAATATGCTCTTCATCCACCATCTTCTTAGCCCTAATTTTTCAACAAAAACCAAACCAAACACAAACTTTTTCAAGCAAAACTTGTTAATTGCACTTCACACATTCTGTAGATACCACGTGTTTGAAGGTTATGTCAATACAAGTCAACGCCAAGCAAGATTTTAAACGAATGTTAAAAAACGACATTAATTATTACTAGACCCGATATTTTATTGCCTAAATCTGTTCCCAATCCTCTTTTTTCTTAAAGTAACTTTATATAGAATTGGACCTCAAAAATTTTCTGTTGCCAATTTTTTTATGTAAAATTAGTTTTCCTGAGCTTTTAGGAAGAGTCTTGGTTCACAAGGCTTTTCTAATTTCACAGAGTCCCCCCCCCCTCTGTTGTTTTTGTAGATTGTTTAAAGAGATATATGGCAGCTACATAAAATGACAAACACTCCTCAACACTGCAAAGGTCATCAAAAAACAAGGAAAGTCTGAGACCCTGTTTCAGCCAAGAGGAGCCCATGGAGACATGCATCGGTGTTCTTCTCTGGGGACTCCTCTTCTCTGCATATTTTCTTTCCTTTGCCTGTTTTCAAATATCTCTCTCATTGTCTTGAATCTTTTTTATTTATTTCATTGTTTCTTTTGGAACTTTAATTTTTTCCTTTTTTTCACCTCCTATTTCTCTTAAGGAATTAAATGTAATGTGGTGTCCTGGAACACAAAAAGAAATTAGGTAAAAACTGAGGAAATCTGACTAAAGTATGGATGTAAGTCACTAATAACATATTAATATTGATTCATTAATTATAACTACTGTATTTTACTATTACAGATTTAAAGAAATTAATAATAGGGGAAACTGTGGGGAATATATGGGAACTCTGTACTGTCTTCTTAATTTTTCTGTAAAAGTAAAACTGTTCTGGCGGGGGTGGGGGGCAATGGAGGGCTAAGGAGACATATGTAATACCTTAATCAATAAAGAAACAAAAAGAATAAAAGTGTTCTAAAAACAAAATCTGCTACACACACCACACCAGCAGCTTTCTCTTTAATATTTCCTGGCTCTGTTTTTCCCACCCATCCCTTTTTCTCTTTATCTCCTCAGTATGACATTCTACGCTGGAAGAGAGCTCTGATGGGTCAGTTTCAAGAGCTCCCAGAGGTTATACTGATCCAGGCACTTAAACCTCAACACAGGAAACTTGTTTCACCAGCAACTGAGGTAGGCAAACACCTGGCCATTTCAGTTGTCCTAATCAAATTGACCTGCTTTAGTTCCCAGTTGCATCTACAATGGGTTCTTCCATTCTCATATTTATCAAATCCAGCCCCGTTTCATCCTTCTGTTTTCTCTTGCACAGGTGCCAGAAAAGTATTGGTCTTCTGGCTCATATTTAGGGTTCACTGGTTTACCTTGTCCCTTGTTTTTTTAATACATGTTAGCCATGGATATCTGGCTTATGATCTAGTTGCTCTGGGTTTTTTTCCCTATAATCCTGAGCTTTCTGATATATATTTTTTTCTGACACATATATTTTTTACAGATTTATTGAAATATAATTTATATACAATTCACCCCCATGTTTTTTTTTTGCAGGGAAGTTAGGAAAACCCCAACATCATACTGCCACCATTTCCCAGCATCAACATTACAGACTATTGAGAGTATATTAGGGTAGAAGGTGTGTCGTCTCATAGAATAGAATAGAATGGGATGTGGGTGGCAGAGGTATGGTGCTGTACTTTTCCACTGGTTTGAAAGCAGAAATTCAAGGGCTTCCTGTCAGGTGTGGTCTATAACCAGTTCACAGTTATTAACGGTGCTACAAAGGCAGCATTGGCAAGGATATTTGAAATCCAGCAATCATCCCAAAAATCTCATTAATTTTACTTTCTTTCTGGCCTGATTTTCTCTGAGTTGCTCAGTCAGTCTTTATGGAGTAAAAAGAAAATCCCAAACATACCAAGTGCCATTCCACTACCTTCTGCCAGGGCATGCGTACTTGCATGGAAACAGTGGTCTTCGCTGGAGGAGGTCTCAGTAGCACAAACCCAGGAGGCATCAGAACAATAGACACTGTGGAACAACTCATCTTATTTCCATTTTTTTTTAAATCTGAAGAGAAAAAAACTCAAACTCTCAAGGCCTCCGCTGAAGTTCTTTCTAGCTTTCGTGACTGGGGGACACAGAGATTGTAGCATCACTTTGAAAAGTGTTTTCCAGGCCTAGCTAATAAGAAGGCTGTGTATTTGGCCAAGGCCTTATGAACCTTATTCTACTACTAACGCTGACAGTAACTTTCAGCATGGCCAGCTCATACAACAACCTGTAAAGTGCCAACTACACAAAATGAAATTTGTTAAAAAGATTCAACTCAGCCCCAATAATTTCTTCCCCAAGGTATTAATAACTCTAATATGAACATACACAAATTTCATATCTCCTGCTTGTCCTTGACCATTCTTTAGGCAACGTGCTAACAGGCAGCCAAGGAAAGGAAGTAACAGGGACCCTCACATAATCCATAGCCTGAATAATCAAGCCCTAAATAAAGGCTAATGGGTTTCATAATGTCTTGTGTTAAAGCTACAAACAGACCTTGTTGGATTCAGACAACGGCTCTTTCTCCCCAGAACATTCTAAGGATGAGAGGCCACCCTCAGAATGCCACCCCAACACAAACTAATCCCCATACACACCACTAGTCATGGTTTGTTTTCTTAAATGGCAAAAGTTTATTTTATTTCACTGCTCCATCAAAATTATTTATCTCATTTATCATACAGTTCCTGCCTCGTGTGTTTTGCCAGAACTAACATGCATGAAAATTATGTTAATGGGCCTTGGACTGGTTTTAATGTACTTCATATAATCAAGAAACTAAACAAACAGAAAGGGCTCTGAAAGGTGCTCATTCTACTCTTGCCCTTGTAAGACACGTTTTTTTGAGGAGAGTAACTGCCAAGGATCAAACCACCGGCAGCGCCCTTAGCAAAGACCTGTTTATTCAAAAGAGAAAATAGACAGAGGGTGTTATCATTGTATCTCACTCCATCAAGTACCCTAGGTTTCCATGAACCAGTGGCAGTTTCAAGGAGAGAAACTGGGAAATGATTTGGAAAGGATTCTTAACACATAAACTGAGAGGAAAAATAAATTTTGATTTTTGAGAAGCCAGTTTGGTGAAAATAATCCATAGCCTGAGGAAATCAATGTGTGTGTGTACACAGGGATGCCACTATGATGCTGACCTGGTGGTCTCCTTCCACGGCACACTGACGCAGGGAAAGCCATATTATAAAGAAGTCTTTCTGCTTCCACTAAGAATGACTATCCTCGGATTTTGTACAAGATGGGCCCGCATTATCATAAATTTCCCTTCATAAATAGGCCTCATGGAAAAACCCCATTAAACTTGCTAAAGGTCTAAAATTTTGAGCAGCAGTTTTATATAGCTTTGTGATATCGCTCTGAATATTTTTATTTATGTGCTAATTTTTTATAAACAACAGCAAAATTTTTCTGGAGAACCAGAAATTGGGCTAGTCTCTGGGATATAACAACCACAAAAAACAAACAGACCTAAAACCTTTATTAGCAATATCAAAAGAATGCTAAAACCATAGAGAATCTATGTGTCTGACATGAAAATAAAGGCACTAATGTACTATTTTCCATCATTTAAATGATAGTATCAGATGGATTGATTGACTGATCAAACCTATGAAGTTGAACTTAGTGCTTAAAATGACCCAAATATGTGATCTCCAAGGGATTGCAATATGTAAAATATGTAAACTTCATTCTTATCTCAGATAATATTTGAGACATTGGCATCATCTCTGGCCCAGCGACAGGAGGACCTTGTGCATGTCACAGGAGAAATGAAGCCAGCTTTCAAGTTTTTGTTTTTTCTAATCTGTCCTCCATTGAGAACAAGAAGTATTTCTGCTTCTTTAAGAAAAAGAAGGCAAAACACAACTGGATGCCACCAGCTCAGAAAGCAGGCAGTGAGTGTGAGAATAGGTGTGGGCAGGCTGCTGGAGGCTGCAGGGTGGCAAATAGTCTACGAACAAAGTAGGGGCCTGAAATATCATTTCAAGAAAGCACCTTCCCAATATGGTTCAGCAACAGCTAAAGCTCCACAATTGGAACTTTTGTTCTTGACTCAAAGTAAACAAGGCTTTATCTATGGATATGAAAATATATTCTCCTGAAGAGAGGTGGCACATTAAACTTATACAGGATATCTTTCCCCAAAAAAATGTATACACCCTTCAACAGCTGATAGCTCAATTTTTAAAATAAAATGTATTTTAATAAACACTGCCTTTATAATTATTCAAAGTGTGCATGTTCACATATTTGGAACACCCCATAGAAGAGTCAACTTTTTTTTCTTACTGTTTGTTGTAATAAGGAGCAGCTTATTACAACAAACAGTAAGATGGGATCGGAGCGGCCTGAAGGTGCATGGAGGCAGCAGTGGTTAGGTAGAGAGAGAAGGGGGCAAAGGGTCAGAGGACCCCTGGGGTGGAAAAATAACCAGGAAGGGGTGGAATAGTGAAAATAGAAGTATAAATAAAAATAGAAATGAGGCCAAATCTTTTTTTAAATATATATATTTTTTTTAATGAGAGAGATGAAGGGAGAGGGAGAAAGAGAGAGAAACATCAATGTGAGAACATAACATTGATCTGCTGCCTCCTGCATGCCCCCTACTGGGGATCAAGCCTGAAACCTGAGCATGTGCCCTGACTGTAATCCAATGGGCACTCTTTTGGTACATGGGACAACACCCAACCAACTGAGCCACACTGGCCAGGGTGAAAGCCGTATCTTCACCATATATATCCCCCTTCAGCATTTCACTTATAGTCAGTCTTGCAAGTAGAACAGGATAATAATCCCTCTCTACTCTGTTCAATCTTGTGAAAAATATTAGGTTAATGGGATGCTACTTTTTTTTTTAAAGATGTTGACTAAGCCGAGACCGGTTTGGCTCAATGGATAGAGCTTGGGGACTGAAGGGTCCCGGGTTCAATTCCGGTCAAGGGCATGTACCTTGGTTGTGGGCATATCACCAGTAGGGGGTGTGCAAGAGGCAGCTGATCGATGACTCTCATCGATGTTTCTAACTCTCTATCTCTCTCCCTTCCTCTCTGTACAAAATCAATAAAATATATATTAAAGATGTTGACTAAGTGTTGTATTCCAGAAGATTATGTCTAGAAAGATGAAAATCATGCAGGATCTTTCAGGAGACTAAGTATCGATATGTTTAGCTAGAGAAGTTTGTGAAGGGCAAGAAGGCAGATAAAGATGTTGTACACTTACAAGTGTTGCCCTTGATAACACATTGAGGACCAATGAGAGGAGATAAATTTGGGGTCAGTGTAAAACTTTCTAACATTCAGAATCATCAAAAAAGAAATGAATTGCATCACAATATAGTGAGGGCCCTATTGAGATGCATTCAAAAGTTGGCTGCTGAGTTTCATCAGAGTTATTATAGAAGGAAATATTGTGAGAGCTCTCAATTGCAAGTGACAGAAACTAATTTAAATGACTTAACCAAAAAGGAAATAAAATGTCTCAGTGTGATTATAGATTCAGCATAGATGGATCCAGAAACACAAATGATATCATTAGAAATCTCTATTACCCAGTTCTGCCTGCCTTTGTGTTGGCTTCATTCTCAGGCAGGTTATCCTGAGATGGTAGCAAAGATGGCAACATAGAGCTTTAGTCCTACACTACACCAACTAAGCAACAGAAGTGGAAAGTTTCCTTCTTCTTGCTAGACTTCACTGTACCTTGGGTCAAATGCCTCCCTGAACTAATTGGCATGTTCATGGGAATGCCACAATCCCATTAGCCAGAACTAAGTCACATGCTCACCTCTACACAAACTGTGGTGGTCATAGGCACTCTCTCGGGTCAAGTCTGGATCACACACACATCCTGAGAGCAGGAGAGGGGAGTGGACGTGGAGTCAACAATCCCTCCCTGGTAAGCCATGTGGACTAAGAGTTGCCAAGGGAAAAATCAAGATGCTATTATCAGAAAAATAGGGAAGAGTTTCAGGGTAGACAAAAATAATAGCTATCCTCTAGTAGGGGTTCCTCATAGGGTAGGAGACAGGCTTATAAAATTTTTATTGCCTTTTCCAGTTAAAACTTTATTGCTAAGTTACACTTGCCAAGTCAAGAACTAAGTACTAATTCCATAATTAAAGACAAACTGTTGACTTTAGTTACTTAAGCCTTTAGATATTTAGTAATATTGACACAGAAAGTGAATTATTCAAGTAGTAGCCTGTTATTCACCTCCCTTTGTAAGATGTATGTAGCGGGAAATCAGTGGTGTGCTGGTAAAATGGCTCTCTGGAAAATAAAGCCCTGACTGGTGTATAGTATTTGCCAATTTCCATTCTGTAAATACTCCCCTAATTTCAAGCTATCAGCATGTGGTCACTAAACACACAGTTGGGAAGAGACGCACACATTCGTGACTCCTGAGTTAGTGTCATCCAGTTCCAGCACACATTATTGACAAGACTTAATAAATGTCCAAGTCTGTGACCAATGATTTTGGATGATGGAGCCCAGTTCTTTTTTTTTGTTGTTGTTCTTTTTTTTTTAAGATATAGTAAGAGGCTATGAATTTAAAATATAGCCTAAAATATTTAAATTAAGTATATCAATTTCCCTACAGTGAATGCTATCAATTATTACAGTGGGTATTTTTTTCAACATAATATGGAATTTCTGAGTGAGGTCTTCATAAAATAGTTCTCATTTCTTAATGGCCAGATTTGAATGATCTTCCAAGAAAATAGAGGCACTGATAAGTTAGTAGCTTATGATACCTCCAGACTCTAAGACCTCTCTCTACCTTACAAAAATTGGTCTAGATTTGGCATAAAGAACCAAACCTAATGGGAGATTTAAAAAAAATATGTCTATAATAGTTCATCAATGACTTGACTTGTTTTGTGATAAATAAATAAAAAATCCCACAAAAACAAATACAACTGTCTCTGAATGTCATTTAATGAGAAGCGAAGAGACTGTGATGAAATGCGCAGAAATGCAATAGGAGACAGTGTGCAAACACCTGCTAGCTACTTCTTGCAAAGCTTCTTATTATGGTTCCTGGCAAAAGGTCGCAGTTCAAACTGCAAGCATCTTATATCCCAGACAGCAATGACAACTTTTGAAAAGGAATTGCTTATAATTGAATCTTTTCAAATATTGTAAACTAGAGTATAGCTAAATATATACTCGTCAGTTTGTTTATAGTAAATTGTTAGAATTTTAAAAATTAATTTTGTCCTTACTGTCAGCAGCCTCAACTACTTAACCATCCTTGAACTATGAGAAAAGGCTATTTCAACTCAACACTTAGAATTATCAATAGTTAACAGTTATTTTGCCCCAGGTTCTGTTCTTTTTAATATAGGCCGTATGGTGCATTCATTCCACAAACAGCATTGCACCCGACTGAGGCCTGCAGGCCCAATAAGCAGGTTATAAGAGGCCATCCAAACAAGGAAGGCCCAAGCAGGGATCAGGAGCTGAAGCCAAAGCCAAGGGCTGTACAGAATAACAAGGCCAAGGGAGTGGGAGGCTACCCAGGGAGGCCAGACACAGGGTCTTTCCTTGCTTGTTCCACTTACCATGTCACAGATAGAACACCTTTTTTGAAAATTAGAAATCAAAATTTTAAAATGGGCATACATTTTAAACATTTCTGAAGGAAGGTCTTTTTAAGGAAACTATAAAACACAGAAACAAAAAAAGTGACCTGTTAAATTTCTCTCAAAATTTAAAACTTTGGTAGGAAACAATATAAAAAATAAAGTAAAAAGGCACTTGAATAACATTTGTAATACAAACTGCTTAGATGCAATACATCAGTAGAAGGAAAGAGGGGGGGGGAAAGGGAGGGAAAGATGGAGGGAGGGAGGGAGGAAGTAAAAAAGATAAAAAAAGAACAAACAGGAAAATCTTCTCATAATTTTATAAACATCACTCACAACTTAAAAATGCAGATTAACACAAGACTGAAGTATCCTTTCTTTAAAATATTTTTTATTGATTTCAGAGAGGAAGGGATAGGGAGAGAGAGATAGAAACATCAATGATAAGAGAGAATCACTGATCAGCTGCCTCATGAACTTGCCACACTGGGGATCCAGTCTGAAACTTGGGTATATGCCCTGACCTGGAATCCAACCATGACCTCTTGGTTCAGAGTCGATGATTAATCACTGAACCACACCAGCCCGGGCTAAGTATCCTTTTTTAACCTACACATAAAAAATTACAGCAAGCAAGTCATCAAGTGTATGGGCGGGAGATATTATGCAACTTTTCTCAAGGACAACTTGGCAAAATATCAAAATTTAAAATGCACGTAGCCTTTGACTTTGTAATTTTATCTAAATCCAGAATCAAGAATAATAAATGAAATTAAAATTTTGACTAATGAAGAAGCAAGCCACCTAAAAATGAACACTATTGTTCCCAAGATGACTGATGATATAATTTATAATATCAGAGAATGTGAGCTTTCTTAGATTGGACTGATGGATAGCAGGAAGAATATTTATGAGCAGAACTAATAACAAATTCTGAGCCTTCTTTGATCTGTGACTTGCTTGAATTGGTTTTGCCTTTCCCCTCCCCCAGGCTGATCATCCCATAGAAAGCCAGGCCCTTCCACACCCAGCGTATCACATAGATTGGTTCTGAGCAGCGCTGTGCCAGAGGCCGGGAAGGAGAGAGTGTCTGAGACAGGGTAACAGAGAAACCAAATGCTCTGTGACTGCGTGGGTGAAAATGGCTTTATAGAAGATCTCACCTGAAATGGTGACAGGAGTAAATTAATAAGCTGCAAAGGGCTGGAAAGGGCATTCCAAGGGTAGGAAAGAACAATCCCAGGACTTAAGAACGGTCAGGAACATTTGAGACTTCAAGACAAACCTAGAAGATATCGAAATAGGAGCAATAAGAGTCTTGGCACTTATCTATTGTACAACCATCTATAGACCAAGGAAAACAGAGTCCCTGGGTACCAAAAATGTATTATATTGGTGCATCCCAAGCTTCATACGTTTATGACTCTCCCTCAAAAGTCTTGCCATATTGAACTAGAGAACTATTTACTCTCATGTTTTTCTTCAAGTCTACTTTTGTCTTTAGCCTCAACTTAAGGAATAATACTCATGAAATAACAGGTTTGGTAGGCAGGAATAAGTTCCTGTACTACACATGAAGTAAATATACAGCTAATGGAATGTTTTTTAAAGCCCATTGTATACCCCCTAACAACGTACATATGTGAACCAACCGAAGGACACATGCCCTACCTTAAGAGACGTCAGTCTGCAGAAATAGTCACTTCAAACTCAGCATCACGAAAGGCATCATTTGTTTATGTTTATAGCTCATATGACAGCCTAGGCCAAACATAAAGCATGAATTTGAGGATGCCAGATGGCATTTTAAAAAGTGCAGAAGCACAAATTAGCATACAACAGAGCAAGAAACTAACATTTGGGAGACAACTATCATGGGCAGTCTGTGTGCTGATTATTTAATTTTTCTTATGAATGGACGTGGAATTCGCACAAAATCAAATAATGTAACTAGCAAGTAACCTCCTAAATGCAGGTTACTCCTTCATATTCCAAAACCCCGACAACCTGATATTAAATATCATTTCAAAGTAGTTTTGGCTCAGTTTTAAATTCCAACCTTTGAGGAAGGTTGTTGGATCCCACTTAAAAGGATGACTATCCTCTAAGGAGGAAGACCACAATACCACAAGAAATAAGAAAAAGAAAAACACAACCATCAATTATCTTACAACATTTACTAAAGGCAGGAGAGGTTTCAAAATAGTGCAGCAGCCAGTTGCAGTCATGGAATGGTTTCTCCTTTATCTGTTCATTTGCTTATGGTACATGCATTCACGTCTCCTACAAGCATACTTTCCCAGGTGACCAAGGGTGATTTTTAACTAAGATTAAAATTGTGTTCGTGTGGATCACCCCTTCTGTAAAAACAAGTGACTTACCTTGCATTGGTCTCAGAAAGGCATCAGGGAATCATGGTTGCCTTGCTCTCCAGGTTAAATGGGATAGGGCTGTGGGGATTCCAGCAGAATCTGTTTCTAGTTCCCTGATTATCCCTAAACCATAGCAAGAACCCCCTTCTTCATTAGCCAGTGAGGCTGAAGTGGGATAGGGCTGAAGGTACCAGCTGAAGCATTTTCTGGGGCACTTGGAAAGAACAACCAAAATGGTAAAATGTGTGGCAAACAGTCCTCACAACGAAAGACAAAAGAATTTAGATATATTGTGTCTCAAGAGAAGAAAGCTGAGGACAGAGATGTGACTCTGTTCTTAAAAGCTAGGGAGGGCTATAGACAGGCAGGGGACAAGGACCTGTCAACCATGTGCATGCGAGTGGAAAAACACTGGACTTGACGGGAGCTGTTTCTCGTGAGCTACAGTTCTGAGTGCCTTCTAGAATAGTGGCACACTGTGCAAGCACACAGGCTCGGGAGCCAGAATCTGAGCCTCGGTTTCCTTGCCTGTAAATAACAGTGCTAACAGTGCCTACCTCATTACGTTTCTGTGAGGATTATACTTGTTCACATCATAAGTTCTGTCTGTTTGCTATCGCTGTGATTGTTTTGTTAGAATTACATTAACTGGAACCACTTGCTGCATTAAGCATGTAATCCATCAAGACTAAGAAGTGTTGTGATTCCAGTGCATACAAATGAGGTGATATATTGAGTAGAATGAAATGTGCTACTCAGGGGGAGTGGATATTTTATCCTTTGGGGTTGGCCTAGTTTTATATGTTGAGGCAGCATTTCTGAGTTGGTGTGAACGTTGTCCTTTCTAGAGGATATGAGATGACCTGTTAGTTCTTTGAGGCCAACGGATCAATGATGTAAATCGCACCAGCTCTGGATAGAGAAAATTTTCCCAAACATATCTCACAAGAAGCATCTTCAGTCAAGGACTGTGTTGTTTTACTTGCATGCATATGGCCGACAGATCTTTGGATCTACCAGTCGATAAACATGTGTGATGGCGTCTCTTCCTATGGCGGGAGGGGGAGTAAAGAAGTGTCTCTGAATCTCAACTTTACAAAGGATGTGAGCAGGCTCTGTGTGTCTCTGCCATCCATGTCAGTCAATAAAATTAGATCCTTACATCTCCTTTTTCTTGAAGGCATTTAATGAGTTACATATTCTTTGCTTTAAGAAGCACACTCTAGTAACAATACAGCTTGTGAGCAGGAAAAAAAAAAGAGAAAAAAGCTACTCAGGCTGGGTTCTGATGCCATAAAAATGTGGTGATAGGAAGTAACCCCAAACACTGGTGAAATCCTCTGAACGAAGTGGGAGTCTGCCCGCTGAAGGACTGCAGGACCCCATCCGAGGGGGAGCTGCTTCATGGTAGGCAGATGTGGCTCAGCGGGTGTTTAAGTCCTGGAAATCCTTGACATTTGCAGATCATCTATTCATAGCAGACCATCAGGGAACCACCTCAGTGGTCTCTGCCATATGGTTTGTAATTCTGCAGCCAGGTTGGAGTTCTTAACAGGCCACATAGGCTGGTGATGGGACATGGTGGCCTACCCTAAGACAATCCACCATAGTGTCAGAATTGGGACAACTAATTTATTTTACATAGTGCAACAACTTTTGAGAGTAAAAGGGGATGCTATTAATAATTACAACAGGACAGCAGGCATACACTGAGTCTGTCCTGGGCAAATAGAAGCATATGGTCACCTCACTCAATGTCCGGCTTTAGAATCCTCTATTAGTGTAAGCCTCATTTCTGTTGAATTACTTTTTAAAAAATTATTTATTTATTTAAAATGGCCATAAAGTGCCTGGCCGGCATGGCTCAGTGGTTGAGCATCGACCTATGAACCAGGAAATCATGGTTCAATTCCCAATTAGGCACATACCTTGGTTGCTGACTGGATCCCCAGTGTGGGGCATGAAGGAGGCAGCCAATCAATGATTCCCTTTCCATCATTGATAGTTCTGTCTCTCTCTCCCTCTCCCTTCCTCTCTGAAATCAATAAAAATATATAAAAAATAAATTAGATTCACTTGTTGATAGATATTGTATTTGTTGTCACTTTGTTGTTCATAATGTTTTATGTTTACCTTTTTTCTTCTTCCTCAAATACATTAAAAAAAAAAATTGGTGAACAAAATAAACTGATGAACAGAATAGAATCGGGGCATGGAAATGGGATTCTCTGAGGGAAGGGGGTGTGGGAGAGTGCAGGAAGAGAATAGACAAAGATCTTATATGCATTACCTATGGACACAGACAACAGGGTGGCGAGGGCTTGGGGTGGGATGGGAACTGGGTGGAGGGGAGCTATGGGAGGAAAAGAGGAACAACTGTAATCATCTCAATAATAAAGATTGGAAAATAAATAAATTAAACTAAATGACCATAAAGGGGGAATACATTTTTTTAAAAATATATTTTATTGATTTTTTTACAGAGAGGGAGAGGGATAGAGAGAGTCAGAAACATCGATAAGAGAGAGTCATCGATCAGCTGCCTCTTGCACACCCCCTACCGGGGATGTGCCCGCAAGCAAGGTACATGCCCTTGACCGGGATTGAACCCGGGACCTCTCAGTCCGCAGACCGACGCTCTACCACTGAGCCAAACCTGTTTCAGTAGGAATACATTTTTAATTCAGGTTGGTTAACGTGTATGAAGGTTTGCAGAGAAAGCTGGGGAGCCATGTGTCCGTTTGGGAGGTTCATCAGTCTTGCCTTAGAATACTTGTGAGTCTCCCCAAACTTTACCAAATTGTCAAACAGAGCATTACTCTAAAGACTGTAGGTTCTAACTGTGTTTCTATCACATTGGGTCAGGATGCTTATGTAAGGAGATTACCCCCTCCCCCCCCACCACCCCAACCGAAGCAAAATTCCAGCTCCCACAACCAGGCCTTGTTATTCACATCACTGCAGTAAATGATCACATGGGTCACTGGTGATACTGATGTCTCTTGTAAGGCACTTACTGATAGCTTAAATTGATTACTTGGAAAATTCTTGAATTAGGACCATATATAAAAACAGTCCTGCTGAGGTTTCTGGATGAGAGAAAATACACAAATAACATGCTCTGTACACTCAGAATATGCCAGGTTCCTTGCTAGATTCTCCATGTACGTGCTCTGATTTCATCTTCACAACTACTTAGCAGCTCAAGAAATCAGAAAGCCTGTGTCTTTCTCAAGGAAAGTCACTTAGTAAATGTTTTACACAATCAGGGTCTTTTTGTTGGCAGCAAAAAAGTCAGCTTTCATCTCTGTCCACCTGGGAAGGGAAAGAGAAATTAATTCTTTGCTGCCTCCAAGAAACTATGACTGAATCTATCATGCAGGACAAACTCTAGAGACTAAGTAGACTCGGCAGACAGGCTAACCTGTCTGAGTGCTGGCTGTGATCTTGTGGCTCCATGCAATTCCCAGGACATCTGGAGGAATTCTGGGGCAGCCCAAGTAACCAAAACAGGGCAGTGACTTACAAATATTTTATTATCAAGAGTAAGAAAGCCCCATTGAGGGTGACCTCTTTCCATCTTTAATCCAACATCTGTGTTGAGTCATTAAAACAAAGAGGGAGAAATTGGCATTAAAGGGTATGCTTGGAAAAGACAGCCACTACAAACTATGTCTGAGAAGTGGCCGAAAGGCATTTTGTTATAAATGCAATGATAAAAAGAAAAAAGTGAGGGGAGCACCAGTCTGTTTAAAAACAAGGCACCAAATGAACTCGCTGTAGGTGAGAGGGTGAACAGACTGAGGCTTTACACTGGAGTAATTACCTGTAATTATCATTTTGGATTTTTTTACATAAAAGAAAACAGGTTATAGTTTGCTATAATCATTCACTTGGGCACAGTTGTTGTCACTTCTCTCTATGATGGGAGATGGGAGGGTATGGGGAAGAACACGCTCCAGTCAAAGCTTAAGATGAAAATGTGTTTCGTGTCACCACAAGTCAGGTAAATGCAATGATCTGGGATTTCTAATGCATAAATGAAACACTGGGAGCCTTGCAGATGTCACAGGTGAAAGAACAATTCCATTAACCCGGCAAAGATCTCCTGGACCCATGTGTTCAACAGGGCAGTGTGTTCGCCGATGAACAACGGTTTGGCTGCCTTTCTCCAGAACATACCTTCCCTCTGGAAAACTTCTTTGATGGAAACAGTCATCCAACTCCTCCCATGCCCCCTGGCAAACTCCCGCTCCTCCTTCAAGATGCATCCCAAAAGTGACCTCTGGTGAAGCCTCCCCCTGACTCCTCTGTGATTCCTTAGAGACGCCTGTGGTCTCCTGTACATATCTTTCCCACGTCCCTTGCACACCACGTTAGCCCCCAAGAGTGATCCATCTCCAGCACATCATCCCTCCAAACCCAGGACTGACTGAATGAACTGAAGGATCACACACAGGATCTCCTCCACGGTCAGTATCCAAGAAGATGATGTGCAAGGCTTCTTTATAGTTCAGGACGAAGTAGCTTGCAAGTGTTGATTCACATGTGTTGGTGTGTGTCTGTGTGTGTTGTGTGTTGTCCACGAAGCTGTAAGTTCCTTAGGCCCAGGTATTAGGTTTTACTAGTCTTTTATAATATGTACTGATATAGTACTGATTTTATGTGCCCCTTACATTAATGCATGTCCATGTAAAAACTGCAATCAAAATAATGGAACCACTTGCCTCTTCTAAAAAATGCCATTTCCCAAGCTTCTATTTTCTAGGATCCATTTTACTGTAACCGAGGCAGCCTCAGATTTGTAAAGGAATCCACATCTGTGTTTCCAGCCCTGAGCTCCAGACACATATAAGTGACTCCCGAATTGCCTCGCCATTTGTATATCTAAGAGGCAGCTCAAGTCTTTTGTGGCCAAAACAGAACTGTGGATTTTACCCTCACCCCATCCTTGAAAGTAACACTCCTCACTCGGCCCATCTCATCATCACCAATAAGTATCTTGTCTCTTCAATCTCAAATCTAACCACTGCTATCACCCTCGTCTGAGCCATTGTCATCTCACCTGAATGACTTCCATCTAGTTACCTGTTCCCATTCTTGACACTCTACAGTGTAGGCAAACTGCGGCTCGTGAGCCACATGTGGCTCTTCCACAAAATACCACAGCCTGGGCGAGTCTGTTTTGAAGAAGTGGCATTAAAAGAAGTTTAAGTTAAAAAATGTGGCTCTCAAAAGAAATTTCAATCCTTGTACTGCTGATATTTGGCTCTGTTGACTAATGAGTTTGCCGACCACTGCCCTACACCCAGCTACAGCTATAATGCTCCCCTTAAAGTATTCATGACACCATGTTATTCCTGCACTCGAAAGTCTCCAATGGTTTCTCAGGATGTTTAGCACAAAATCCAAACTCTTTCTTGGGGGCCTCCAATATTCCACACTATCTGGTCTCATTTCCTCCCTCTCTCCACCATGTTCATGGACCCACACTCCATTCTGCTGCAGGTGCCCACCAGCTTGTCTTAAGACTCATGTGTTCTCTTTGCACACAATGCACTGCCAGGTCTTCTCCTGGCCATTCCGTCTGGCTGCTCCTGTCTCAGCCTGAGCACTGGCTCCTCAAGAGGAGCCTTCCCCCACCAACCCTCTCCAGCAGACCTTTGAGCACCTGCTAGAACATCCTATTATTTTGTTTGCTTTGAAAACTATCTCCCCACCAGATTGCAAACTCCTTGAGAGCAGAGAGCTTGCCTGTCTCAGTCACTGCTGTATCCCCAGCTCCTAGAACAGGACAGGTGCTCACTTGTAGGGAAAAGAAGAGGAATTCTGATAAACAAAAACACAAAACATGATGTCAATGAGAAATTTGAATTTTCATGCTGTCACCAGGAAGTGGTTGCTCTGTAGGCACCTAACGCTTTCTTTGTTGTCATCCATAGGAAGAAGTGAGGACTACACACAAAGAACAATCTAGTGACAAATGTGCAGCCGTCTGTTCTGTGACGACATCCCCCACATGGGGGTTTGTCAGTGTGCTGGAAGAACAGATGTTATTCAAATTGCCTGAAGGGCCAGCACAGCTGTGTTGGACTCGTGGCCTGCTCAAAAGAGAGTGGGCAGGATTCTCAGTGCATAGAAAGCACTGTCACAGATCCAAATCACACTGTAGCAAACAAACAGCCCAACCTTTCAGTACAGTAGAAGGAGGCTGAAGACCAGATCTATTTTATAAATTACAAATCTTGATTCTACCCTGACCCAAAGCCGGGTCACTGTGACAAATTAGCTCCTATTTTGGAACATGTATTGCCTCTGGTCTCTCTAATTATGACCTCCTAAAACCGGTCTCACACCCTGAACCCCCTTGTCACACAGCTAAAATGGTGAACTTTATTACTTTGGGCCATTTTAATGGCCAATATGACATATAGCATAACCTGTATGATAACTGCTCATCCCTGTCGAGTTATCAGAGCCACCAGCATGGTACATGGACATTAATGTGGTCGGGACTCTACAGATTCCTCCAGCCTCCTCTGTACTCCTCCCCTAGAATCTAGAAAACTCATCATTCTCCCTCCATCACCACCCACCACCTCACCTAAAGATACCTCAGTTTTGCTTTCTAGTCAGTTTTAGGGAAACCAAGAGTCCTTATCTCCTTCTAGTTGAGTCCTTACTTTCATGCAGTGTGGATAATATGGGTTTTGACCTTAGGCATGTCGTTGTGCATCCTGGGCAAGTCAGTGAACTTCTTGCATCAGGAGTTCCTCCAATGTTTAATGTCCCCCTGTTAGGCTCTTTCATAATCAGCAAGTCACAGTTTGGCCATCACCTATCACAAGCAGGAAATGCTGCCCGTCTCAAGAAATACTTCTCTGTGAAGTTTCTAGTGTCACATGGCTTATCTGCTGACAGCTGCTACGGTGGAGAGGATCCACCTCAGAATTCAGGTTATTGAACAAGGGGTCGGGGATCTGGCCCAATTCTTTAGTGGCTGAGAGCACAGAGGACAACCTCCAACAGAGCTGAGTTTTGAGATGAGATAGTTAGGAATTTAAGCTCTGGAATAAAAAATATCAGATTCTTCCACTTACTGGCTTGGCTCTGTGATATCAGATGGCTAACAACCACTTTAGCCTCAATTTCTGAAAATGAAGGGAAAAAATGCAGCAACTACGTTGCAGGCTGCTGGAAGGATTTAAGTCAGTTGCATCTTCAGTTATACTTATTGTTTGATGACTTTGTTGGGAGGGTGCAGGAAGCCCTGTATTTCCCATATTCCTGGGAGGGCTGGCAGAGGGTGGGAGTGTGCCAGCACAGGCATTATTCCACAAAACCCACTACCTGGGGTCTAATGCACAGGTGCCCTGTACGAAAAACAGTGAGAGAAATACCCACCTCATAGGACAGTGGTGAGAATTAAGTGAGATAAATTATGTGACACTACCTGGAGTCTAAGAAGTCATTTTCTTTTCCTCTTCCCTATGCATGGTTTAAAAAATATTTAAAGTCTTTATTTAGTAACTTAGAAAAAAATTAAGCTAAAATATACAGAAACTCTCTTTCCATAATAAATTATGTGTTTATTATACTTTTTAATCTAAAAATTTTCCTTCTTTCTACTGTTTGAGCCCTTTTTCCCTTGTTGTGCCTCCATTTCCACATCCTTTAATTTACATTCTGTTGCAGAATCCTCGTACAAGAGCTTTACCATGGCACCAATCACATACTGACTTTTTTCAATGGTCAGTTCTACAGAAAAGAGTAGAATCCTAGCAGGATGCATCCTGCCACACTCTGATAGATTTTTTTTTTCTGAATTTAAAAAAAATGGCTCTTTTTCTATTTTATGCAAATGGGCTTTGACTGTAAGTTGGAAACGCATCAGCTGCCTCCTTGAGCAAAGACATCTTTTCAATGTCAGAATTCTGGAATGTGCTTGAATGAAAATTCACTTCCCTCTAGAGTTGTAATGATGTATTTTTTAATATTGCTATTTTTCTTATATTGTTGCATAGAAATGCATTCTAATTGTATTTGTAGTTTATAATAAAAAAGAACAGAGGGGGAAAAACTAGTAAGAGTCTATTGAAAGAGTTAAATCATTTCCCTACAGCTTTTCTAAGCGGAACTGATGGTCTTAGTCTGACTTAGAGAGCTGGAAGAGAAAGGCTGCCAACATCTGTTTTGGTCAGAGACAGATAAAAGAGACCAACTCATAGTGGGAATAACCCATGTATTGCATTCTGTATTTCATTACTCTTTTCACACACAAAAAAATCCATGATATAGATAGACAGATATATTTCTACCTGACCTTTTCTACAGTAGAAATAAAAGTAAAAGGCTCCAAAGAGTTATTGTTGATTTATTTACCTGGAATGAAGCCAGAAGGCATAGCACATCAACATCACCACGTTGCAAGGGTGGGTCTCAGCAACTTGACAGAACTGGTCTTAAACTTAAAAGTACAGAAGTAAAAATAACATTTCACCTACCCATAGAAACATGGGTTAGGGCTCATACAACCAACTTAAATGCAAGCAAACAGTAAAATCCTCATTTTATCCATTAGTTTCAACCTTCTCTCCATTAATACTAATTCAAAAGCTGCTAATGTGTAACCAAATGAACTAGCTTGAGACCCTCTTTTCTCACCATTGGCAAAGATGCTAACAGATAGGCAAGAGAGGTAGTAAGCTGTCTGGATAATTGATCAAATGAATAAGCCACACAGAAATATCAGGACATAGCTACATCTAGAATCAACACACACACACTCACACACACACACACACACACACACACACACACACACACACACGTTCTGCATTTGTCAGGGGGCAGCTGTGAAGGAGGGAGGGAGGTTTGTCAGCTGGTTGGCTGGCTGGGAATGAAGGCTGTCAGTTGCATTTCTTACCTAAAAACACACAAAAGGCCTCCCACACCCAGGGTCACCAAGAAACTCCTTTAACTCAGAATTACGTCAGACGGGTAGCTCAGGCTTAAAACCTTTTAAACACCCTTCTTTGCATAATTAAATCAGTGCTGTGATAGGAAGAGGGTTTTGTGATATACTTTTGACAATGGCCAAGAAACCTTTGAGTCAAAGAAGCCAGTGAATGAACTACACGCCACGGTTTTGACACCCAGAACGTATGATTTCCACAGGAAGAAAAGCTCTAGCTTCCATACCCATAAATCTTATTGTCCTTGATATTTGAATTCTTATCTCCTTACTTAAAAATTAAGCACAAGTTATTCATAGTTAATCCTACTGTTTTGCTCTTCTAGTTCATTCCTTCTTTTCTTCTTGGTCATCTCTCTCACCCTCTTTTTCTCTTCCGTTGCCTTAGAGGTTGGCCCCATGTTATCTACCTGAATACTGGGAGCTCACTTGGGGCTGAGACTTTACAATGAGGACCAAGAGAAGGTGCCAAAATACACACTTTTAATTAATAATTGAATAAAACCAGGACACCCCAAGGTCCCACACTGAGGAAGGAGTGCCTGCACAGGGAGGGTTGAGCTGATGTGGCATGCTGTTCCTTACATCTCAGAATCTGAAAACATTTGCTTATGAGCAACTGTCTTATAAATAACAACTGTAGCCTTTGATACTCAGAACACAGTACAAATGTTTTATGTTGCTGGATTCTTTAAACATCTTAGAGCCTTCATTAATCATAACTCAATGAAATGGAGCTCTACCACCATCTCCCCATTCGAAGATATTAAGTCCAATTTTTTTGTCATTCCACTTTTATGAGAAAGATTGAAACCTTAGGTAACTCACTGAGACCACAGGTATAATGGATAAAGATGTCTCCACGTACACCCAGGTGAGTGTATATTCAGGTCAATCTCCTAAATATTCTACATTATGCTCTGCATACTATTCTGAATGCATAATGGTCACTCACATTCAGAATCTTAATATTGAACCACAGCAGAGACATAATGGAAGAAATATTGTTATGTTCCCTCTTCTTACTAAGGCAAGAGAAACTGCTACCGCCCTTCAGAAAGATTTTCAACAAGAGAGAATATTCTTTTTTCTTTGCATTCCAGATAATTGAATTTCTTTTTTCATCTGCCAAAGAATGTCAGTGCTCTGATCCTTGTAAGAAATCTGGGAGTTGTAGCCTAGAATTATTTATGATTTATGCCTACTGCCATAATGGATTTGAGGTCTGGGATTCAAAAGAATTGATATGACCAATATGCTATATGCTGTTCTTAACATTCTGACCAACAATGTGTGCTTCCTCTGCTCTAACCATAACACAAAGAACTGCAAGCCATAGGATGACAGAGTGAGGTGGGACTTGCACTAGATCATTATATAGAAATCCAAGTCCCAGAGAAGCAAAATAACCTGCCCAAAGTCAAAGGACTCCAGTAGCAGAACTGGGAGTAAAACAGATACCCTGACTCCAAATCATTTCCCACTGGCCCAGAAAGTCTCCCCTCTGGCAGGAGTTGTTAGTGGGACACTATTACTGGGATAAGACCATTCTGTAAAGTGTGTGAATTTTGGAATATGCCCTGGAAGAACAAGATATTAAATCCAGTTTTCCTCAAAACACCAAGTTCCCCACTGGTACTTAGACTAACCCAAGGATCACAAACTAGCTCCTCAGCTTACACACCGCCGCCACCATGTTCCTCCTTTCCCTGACACTACTCCGGGGGTACTGCCCTTGGCAAAGCCACTGATCAAATGGAGTCCAAGGAGCTCCTGTGAAATCCCCAATGCCTACCACTAGGCTTCCAGACTGTCTTCCAGGATGAGGGAAGTGAGGAGTGATGGGCTAGAGCTGTGGCTGTAGCAGTTACCGGTCCATTAGGCTGGGCAGTGGGACACATAAAGAAAATCTGAAGCACATATTGGGAAATGAAGCAGTTCGAGTGAATAATAATCTTTGGTCTTTTTGTTTGTTTGTTTGTTTGTTTGTGGGGCGGTACATATTCTTTTTTATGAATCAGATTCACATTTAGGGCCTGAAGAGGGATGACTAGAAAGACTAGCTATTTATTCTCTTTTGGCAAAGCTGTAGTTGGTTTTGTGGGGGTCCCAACAGCTATCTCCAGCAGGCCAAGTACTTTAGTCCCTCAGCTGGGCCATAGCTCCTTCTCCAGTTTCTAACACAGAGGAGCCTTTGATTCTGAAAAAACAGGTCAAGTTCAAGCAGAAGTAGGAAACTCAACTTTGTTAATGGGTACTGGTGCTCAAGTAGAAGTTTAACAATCAGCTCTACAGGTGGAAAATGTATGCATAAGTTTAACATATTTTTTACCCACATAAAGAAGGCATGGCTATAACTGATAAATATAATGAAGTATACAAACCTCTGTATTATAATAAATTCTATATAGTCAACTGATTTCCTCACAGAGTGTTTTTTTATCTAGTTCTTTTATCCTTAGCCAATCTATGGCTGCAGTTATCAAACAATTATAATTCTCATATTTACATTGGTTAATATTTTAATTTTTGTTAAAGAGTGATAAAATCACATATGTCAGAAAACCACTTGTTCATTGATGATGGAAGCAGCTTCTTGGTGAATCAGATCATAGCTTTCAAAGATAGAATATTTCCTCAATTTTGAGGGCTATTCACAATGTGATGACTATAAATAATACACATTTAAATTTAATATGCATCATCAACATTTCTCCATCACTTTCTTAAGTCTGGATATTCAACAACATGCTAAATCAAGCCCTGATATGAGGCTGATTTCTGTGGTGTAAATATTCCCATCATGCTGATTTCAAGCTACCAATATGATGTCACCAGGGATAGGGTTGTGAAGAGACTCGCCACTATACAATCTGTCCATTGAACTGGCACAATAGATGTAAATCATCTCAAGAGCATAGATCACATGAAAATGTAACAAAATAATTAGAGAGTGGTTCATTTGCGATAGTTTTTAACCTTTGTTTTTAATATAAAATGTAATTGTAGGTTTATAGAATTTAATTTTTAATCATGGTTGCATTTAACAACTGGCTCACAAAATTCCTAAGAGTTTACCAATCAGCACTTCTAAGCTGGTGTAAGCTAGCTCCAGCACTCCAGGAGGGGAGAAAGGGTATTCTTTTAAAAGTAAAGCATCAGGGAAAATTCATAATTTTTTAAGATATGTGTTCACCTTAAGTTATAAAGCCATTTGTTAAGAAATGGAATTTTCAAAATCCTTGTCCAGTCAGTAAAGTCGGCATTTCTGTCCAAGTGTGTGGGGGGGTTAGATTCCCTCACTTCCCCCACATTAACCACCCCTACCGCCTCATCCACAGACACCCACTGCACAGAAGGGATTCATTTCACACACCTCATGAGAGCTTCACCTTGTCCCATCCAAAATAACTCTTTCTGGAGCCAATTTTTTAGTGTAATTTATTCCAAAGCTTTCATGGGGAAACTTGTACTCTTGAAGCTGTTCAGATGTGCAGCCAGCGGGGAGCTCCTGGACCACATTGGGTTCTACAGCTACAGATGCTGCGGCCAACCCCGACACCCAGGGACACCACGGGGATTTATAACATTCCTGGGGGGATAGTGGACCCACAGCCTATAAATGAATGCATTATGCTTATCCACATACATGTTTTTCATCTGTGACAGGTATTTTATGGATTGGAGCCTTCATTTAAATGTTACATAATCTTCCCTTAATAAATAATGTGAATATTCAATGTCATTGAAACAAGAAAGACTGCCTTTGTTTCACCATAACTGGTTCAAAAAATAACAAGACTCGCCACAGACTAGAGACTGATCATCAAAAAGATCCGTTACATTAGAAGGTATGGCCCCATGTCAGAATGAAGTGTAAATGATATAAAGATTTTTGTCTTTTTATATGGTCATCTTGAATTCATACATAAAAAACTAGAAAAATGCATCATTTGGTCAAATTAAGTAATTTGACTTAACTAAAAGTAAACCCAGGATGACTCAATTAAAAATGCTAAGTTAGAAATATTTTTTACAAAATACTTTGTAGAGGCTTGGACTGCATTATTCTGTGGTATAAGACATAACTGAAATGCCTATCCATATTATCAGGGAGCGCTCTTACTTCGACAGCTTTAATGTGTTGGTGTCAACTTGGTAATCTGTAACCTCATCTTGAAGAGTTTGTACCTGTAGCATTTAGCACAATGCTTGGCTATCCACAAAAAATTTCTAAAATGAATGAATGAATGAATGAATGTCTTAATGATTGAAGACAGTTTATTACATTTATTTTTAAAAGTTTCTTTGGTTATATAGACTAAAAATATATTTGTAATTTTACTTATGACACTAATTTTTTAAATCAACATTTTCTCTATTAATATTATTATAATTTAGGTTTTTCCTAAATGATCGTGTTTTAGATTATGGGTGTCGATAACTAAGAAGTTGTATAGATTCTCTGTTGTTTTGTCCTGTTCAGGACCCATTTCCCTTTCTGCCATTAATAGCACCCCAATTTTCTCCCAGGAAATCATCACTATCCTTCAAAGTCCATCAGGATATACTTAAATTGACCCCAACCCCAGTCCACAGATGGGCATATGATCCAACCTGGCTAGTCAGAGCTCTATCCCACTCTCCACAGCAACTTGTCTGTGGCTGGGCATGTGACCCACTCTGGCCCAATAAAAACCACTCCCAAAAGTTCTGCTAGAACGCTTATGAGGGAGATGCTCCTTTCTGCTGGTATGCCCTTCTGCTGGGAGTGAGCCTGGTGTTGGTGTAATTATGTTGAGCTTGAGGAGAGAGCCAGACTAGGAATGATGCCAGGGCAGGAGAATGCAGAGCTGAGAGTTAAGGAATGGTCTGTCCTGATGGATGACATTATCTGCATGTCTGTGCAGTGATTAAAGGCTGCTTTAGTCTTGGATTTTTCAGTTTCATTAGCCTGTAATTGAGTTGGGTTTCTGTCATTAACAACTAGATGAGTCTATTCCACAAGTTGCTTCTATTGTCCAAGCATGCTCTCCTTGGTTATACATAAATATATATTTTAATCATTACCCAAGGACATTTTCACCTATTTTTAGAGAGAGGGGAAGGGAAAGAGAGAGAGAGAAACATCGATTGGAGAGGAATATATCAATGGGTTGCTTCCTGCAAGTGCCCTGAATAGGAATCTAACCGGAGACCTTTTGGTGTACAGGACAACACTACAACCAACTGAGCCATACCAGCCAGGCCTATTTGGTTATATTTTAAATCTCAGTGGAAGTGTTTACATTTCTTCAGCTGGCCATATGCATAATTTAAAATCTTGCTAAATTTTCCAAACATTATAATCAAGGACTTCAGTAATTCAGAAAGCCAAGAGTTGTTTTCACAGAATCTATGAAGAAAAAGTTATTCTGTGCACCAAGCACAGCATGAGAGCTGGAAAAGATGGGCAGGCAAAGGGCTATCTCAGGGCTAAGCAAGCAGTGATTAAACCCAATGAACCGTAAAAAATGAGCATTTCCTCCCAATTTCAAATTGGCTTGCGTTTTAACAGATGCTATGAAAGAGTCCTTACAAGAAAAATAAAAGTATGTAGAAAAGCACTGAGTAGTGAAAATGCATACGGGATTCATAAAGTTGGGGAATAAACTATGAACACAGGTTCATCAGATTGGGGAGGGCTGGGACCACCTAGCAAAGGTGAGTTTTATTCTGCAAGCGTCAATGAATTATTGCAAATTTTTAATGAATGAACTACAAAACCGAGCTAAAACTTAGGAAGAAAACTCAAGCATCAGTGTGAAGGATTTATTGAACAGGAGAAAGTATATTGGCAGGTAAAAAAGCAGGGAGTACTGAAATGTACCCAGGTAGGAGATGCTAGAACCTGAATTGTGCAAGTGCTGGTGGGCATGAAAATGAAGGAAGATATTTTAGACTTCTGCATATAGACTAAACAGTGCTTGATAAAAAATTGGATATGGGGAATCAAGAAAAGTGCCAGTACTTATTGATAAAATGACTGGGAAGTTGATGATAATACTAATCAAGTGGGAAATTCAAGTAGAGGAACATGGTTGGAAATGAAGGTATATTATATACTTTTGGAGTTTGAGGTGGTGGTAACACATTTTGAGAGATAATGAAAGCCAACTGGAAATGAAGATATCTAGTCAGGATGAAGGTAAGAGCTAGATCTAGAGATTTAGACATCATGAAACCTCTCCAGAAGAGAGACTGTTGAATAGGTAAGAGGGTTATGTGTGAAAAGAAGAGCCAGGAGTGACTCAGCCCTCAGAAGTGAAGGGATGGGGAGTTTTGAGAAGGGCATGGTCCTCTCATAATATGCTGCACAAAGAAGGAAGGTGAAGAACAGCATTTGCCCATTCCAAATTCAATTTAACTTTCACTGAAAGCTTGCAATTAAAAAAAATTCTATCTTATATATACAAATATTGTAAAGGCTTTTTTCCCACCTCCCAGGACCAGGGCCAATTAACGCACTAGCTGTAAAACTAGATATTATAGCAAGGTGGTTTAAACAAGAATAATCATTTACATTTCTTAAATCCCAAGTACTCTCTCAAATGTTATTTTCCTGATTTTTCTTTCCCCAAATTACTCGGGTTTTTTGTTTTGTTTTTTCCCAAAACAAAGGAAAAAGTAACATTAGAGATTTGAGTGACTTTTTTTTTTTTTTTAGTTATGCACTTTTAAATGTTTTTCTACTTTAAAAAATATTTTAGTCAACTTTATTTACAAAATACTAACCTAGGGATTATAATTCTACAAAGTATTCATTTGAAAAAATATATATACAATCAGATAATGATAGATCATTCAAATTTAGAAGGGGCACAAGAGCCTTTGGTTTCTGTTTCTAGATGCGCAGCAATGAGAGGGAATCCAACCTAAGAGGAAAATGGGAACTCCCTGGTGGAGAGATACGCATTTTGATAGAAGGGTGTTGCAGAGTGGAAAAATTGCTAGGCAAACTTTTGGTGGTGGTACATACCAGCTTTCTGGGGAGGCAAGAGGATGATGTCCGCGTGGATCATCACAGAAACTTAATTGGAGTTAGAGGTGAAGGAGCAAAACCAAGGTGAGAATCTCAGAGGAGGGAAAGGAAAAGGAGTTCTCTCTGGTCAGGGCCCACCCGTGGGGAGGACACGCCAGATGATGCTCAACCTGGGGCTCTACTGGGAGAAGCCACAGGTAACTTCATAGACTTCATTTTTGTCCTAGTGACTCTAAATTTCCAGAAATAACAGTCTTCAATGTATCTAGATCTGTGTGCATTTCTTTGCTTAGTTATTTTTCTACAAAAATCTGTTTCATGCTAAAGGGCAAGAATTGGTTAAATGGAAAAGTTCAATGGAATTAGCTTTCACCTCCTTTTTAGATGTTCCTGATCACTCATAGGTAAGGCTGACATCTTTTTAGGATAACTCGAAGCTACTAAATGTTCATGTAAGTTTAAACATCTCAAACATTTTGCATTTTCTTTCAAGTGCTTTGGATAGCAAAATGTTTCTCTCTTTCTCTATGCTGTTGCAAAACAAAATGTTTCTATGCACTTGATTTTTAGCTGAGTGGAAAGGAAACTTTTTGCTCTAAAAAATAAAAGAAAATTATCAAAATTCAAGGATTGCTGCCCATGCCATCATTTCCCATCTGCTGTAATGAAGACCTGGACTCAAGTTTTCACTGCCACAGTCTAGAAGCTCAAGGCACAAATCCAAGGCAGTTCCAGTCTCTGTGCGGTTCTGATGGCCAACATAGAGTTGCTGCCAGTTGCCAGTGTCCCAGGAGCCATTACAAACCAAGCAGAACACCCACAGATCCAACCCTGCCCCGGGTAAATGGGAAAGCCCCATTAATTAAGTCAATAACAATGCTTCCTCTTCTTTTTTCTTCCTCTTCTTCTTTTTCTTCTCCTCCTTCTTCTTCCTCCCCTCCTCCTCCTTTTCCTTCTCCCTCTCCCTTCCTTCCTTTTCTTCCTCCTTGTCTTCCTTCTTCCACCCTTCTCTTTTATCAACTTTATTGAAGAATAATTGACATACAATAATCTGCCCATAGCCCTGGCTGGTGTGACTCAATTGATTGGAGCATCATTACACACCAAAGGTGGAGGGTTCAATTCCCAGTCATGGCACATGCAAAGATATTGAATTAGTAGTTAAAAATATTTTCCCACAAAGAAAATTCCAGGTTTATTTGTAAATCCTATCAAACTTTTAAGGAAGAGATAATACTAATTCTACACAAATAATTTGGCAACTTATTGAAAAGTTAAACATATGCCTACCATATGGTCAGTCATTTTACTCCTGGGTATTTACCACCTTTGGTGTGTGTGAGGATGCTCTAACCAACTGAGTCACACCAGCCAGGCCTATGGGCAGATTATTAAAAAATCAAGCCTAGGTTATGGATTTGACTCCTGTCAGGGCTAGTGTGGGAGGCAACCGACTGATGTTTCTCTCTGTCTTTCTCTCTCCCTTCCTTTTTCTCTCTAAAATCAATAAAAATAATAATAAAATAAAATAATCAGCCTATATTTAAAGTATACAATTTGATGAGCTTTGTCAGGTATATATCTATTATAAAACCATCACTACAATCAAGATAACAGACATTTCCATCACCCCAAAAAGTTTCCTTGTGGTCCTTTGTAATCCATTCTTCCCTCACCCCTAACCCCAGAAAACCACTGACCTACTTTCCGCCACTATAGATTTGTTTGTACTTTCTAGAATTTTATGTAAATGGAATGCAATATATATTCCTTTTTATCTCTCTTAAAGCATGATTTTGAGATTCATGTTTTTCTGTGCATCAGTATTTTGCTCCTTTTATTACAGTATTCTATTACCTAGATATCCCATAATTCATTTAACGCTTCATCTATTGATGAGCTCATGGGTTGTTTCCAGTTTTATGAGTAGAGTTGCTATAGTCATTTGTATATGAGTATTTATGTAGAAATATGCTTTCCCTTCTCTTGGGTAAATACCCAGGAGTAAAATGACTGGTCATATGGTAGGCATATGTTTAACTTTTCAATAAATTGCCAAATTGTTTGTGTAGAATTAGTATTATCTCTTCCTTAAAAGTTTGATAGGATTTACAAATAAACCTGGAATTTTCTTTGTGAAAAACATTTCTTAACTACTAATTCAATATCTTTAATAAGTATAGAATTACTTAATGTTTTCCCAAAGCTTACTAATGCTCTCTTTTGCTCTTTTTTCTTTTCTGTTTGTTTTTTGCAGCCTTTTCTGCTTCTGTTTCATTTTGGATAGTTTATATTGGTATGCCTTCAAATACACCAATCTTTTCTTCTGTAGTGTTTAATCTACTATTAATTCCATCTGTTGTATATTTTATCTTACATGTTGACTTTTCATCTCTAGAAGTTTGATTTAGGTCTTTTTTACCTTTTCCGTTTCCCTCCTCATGCTTATGTTTTCCTCTATTTTTTTTAATCTATAAAGTATATTTTAAATAGCTATTTTAATGTTCTTACTATACATCTTATGATTCATGTCATATTTGGGTCTAATTGTATTGATTGACTTTGTTCCTCAAAATATGATATATTTTCCCATTTTTTTGAATGCCCAGTCATTATTTTATTACAATAGATGTAGTCTTGGATTCTTGTTCTTGTGTTCTCTATACATTCTTGAACATTATTCTGAGAAAGTTAATTTGCTTATAAACAGGCTGATCCTTTCAAGGCTTGCTTTTAATCTTTGTCAGGCAGGTCCACAATAACATTTGGTGTAGGGCTTGACCCCACCACTAAGGAAACACCTTTCTGAGCCCTCTCTGAATGTCCTGTGTGTCAAGAGGTCTTTTCACTTTGAATGGCGGGAAGGTGAACTATTCTTGGCTCTGTTAGAGGTCCGGGGATTGTTCTATCTACTTCTTCCCATTGCCCAAGAATTTTCCTCACATAACTTGCACTGATCAGTATTCATTAAAGACTTGAAGGTGCCCTCTGCAGATCTCCAGATCTCTTTCTTTCTGTCTTTCTCTCTCCCTATAGCTCTCTGCTCTCTGGTACTTTGCCCTGTGAATCCTATCCACCTTTGCCTTCTCAAGCTACAAACTCTTGCTCCTCAACTCAGGGAGGATTGCACTGCAGCCTGTAAATATTCATGAGGAAGTGAGCTGGGCCAATCATGGGGCTCACTTCATTTGTTTTTCTTTTTTCGGAGTTCATTGTCCAGTACTGTCTCTTTTAAGCCCAGCCGACATGGCTCAATGGTTGAGCATCAACCTATGAATCAGGACTTCACCATTCAATTCCCAGTCAGGGCACATTGATGTTTCTATCTCTTCCTCCTCCCTTCCTCTCTGAAATAAATAAAAATACTTCTTAAATAAATAAAAATGGAATAAATAAACACTATTGTTTTACATACTTTTGCCCATTTTCCTTTAGTTGTTTAAGGCAGAAGGATAAACACAGTGCCTGTTACTCATCATAGCACAATGTGTAACTCTGATTCAGCGGATTTAATGGCAGGTTTAGAGCTCTGAACTATAAATCCCAAGGGTTACTGTCAAACAATTTTTACAAATTTTTCAGTTTGACCCACTGCCATCTAACACATATGAAAGAGATTCAGTGTTCCTGATAAGAATCCTATCTTCATTTTCATAAATTAAGATTCCAAGTTTTAGTTTGTGTTTCTCTACATTTTCAAATCCTAGCCCAATTATTTTCTCTAGCTCTGTGCATGTATGTTGGGGTGGGAAAATAATAGGTGTTCCTGCAAGCACACATGCATATATATTTTGTTTCCAGTGAACTCTACTTTGCTATTTGTGGATTCATTCATTAGAATCCTGTTTATAAAATTATTGTGAAGGATAATCCTTTGTTCACATGAGATCTTGCTGTCAGTATGAAAAATATGGAGTGAGATCCTGTTAAGGAACCACCTTGGAAGTTCATTGTATAGTCAGCCAGTTTCACTCAAGAGCCCTCTGTACTTCCCATGTCCTAAGTTTGGGTCTTACTCTCAAAGGAGTAAGCTCTTGACTGGACTAGGGCATAAGAATTAGTTGCAAATTCACCTGCCCCGTATCCCTTCCTCTGAATCTATTCCTAGAGCCGCTTTGGCTGTCTGCCCAGGCACTTAACTTCTTCTCAAATTTGGATCCATTTTGTTTTCCATGCCTGGCTGAACTCAAGGCCATCTACCTTTCCTTGACCTCTGCTATAAACTTTCTAGGCTCCTGTCTGCCTGTCCACCTGGCCATTGCTTGGCCCAATGCCCAGTATGTGTTAGAAGCAAAAGGCAGGATATAGGAATCTGCTTGTTTCCTCTGAACTATGGAAAGGCAGCCAACGGTCAAGAGAGATGGATATGGTATGCATTTGTAAGGTTAAATGAACCAAGGTTGTGCCTACGGTATTAATACAATTCAACAAAACGTATCTTAAGCCATGCACTGTGCAAACATCTGGAATACAAGCTGAATAAAACATTGGTCCTGATGATGGGGGCTAACCTTCCAGTTTGGTACAGCTTCTCCTTGACTGTCTAGTTTCAAACTCTCTCCTAGTACTTACATGTATATTCAGACACCACACTGTACATATTACTGCTAGATGACTGACAGCATGTCCAGACTGATTTCCGAAAACAGTTTATATGTATGTTTTTGTGACTAAATTACAAATTCCCGAGGGATAGGGGCCATGTCTTATTCTTCTCTTGTCACAGTTGCTAACATAAGTTGTCCTTAAATTAAAATACATGCAATTCATAGACATATAAGGGTCAATTATATAATAATAAATTACTTATACAAGCGATATGTAATAAACTAAAGCATACCTTATGATAAGTAGTAACCATTCTAATTAAGACAATAGAGAAGGTTACAATTCACAATGGGAAGTTAATCAGTTAATTAAATGGCTCAAAGATTAATATAAGTGTATTATGGTTGTTCGTTGTCCGCTTACCTTACCCCAAGTGATATCTTTAACATATGTGTGTCGTAAGGTTATATCCACAAATAAGCCACAATGGTACTGTCAGCACTAAGCATTTGGTGATTGACGAGATGGCAACTAGAATGCATACTTTCGAACAAGAAAAGAAATGTAGATCCTGCGATTGTTATCCTTTTTTATTATCTTTTAGCCATTACTTCATCTACCATTCTTCCACTCCATATAAAGTTACCTAGAAGAAAGAAGATAACACCAGGTAGTTTAGTGCCTCAGAAGAGGGAGGTAGTGAGGATTTAGCAATAGCAGCCAAGGAGGGGCAAGAAGTGGGGAGGTGTTCACACTGACTTTATTGGTTAGGAATCTCCTAAGCAGCAAAAGGCCAAACTCAAGCTGCTATAACAGTAAATACATAATAAAGGAAACGTGTTTATGCTTCAGGTATAGCTAGGTGCAGGGCTCACACCATATCACCACAACCCACATCTCCACCCCACAGTCTGCTCTTTGTGTCAGCATCCTTCTCAGCCCTCAGTCTGCTCACTGAGCAATTCTGCTTTTGATGAAAGCTGACTGCAGTGACATGTTTTCTAGAAACTTAACATTGAGCCTGATCATGAACAAAGGATGAATGAAATTGTTTAACCACTCTCTGCTTTGATACACTGCAATGTCAAGCTCGCTGACAAAAGTACTGAAATATGATCTAACCAGGAGACGGGGTAGCACCTTCCACCATGGCAGTTCCTAAACTTGCAGGTATATTCAGTCCCCCACACACATACTGTGTTTCACAAAATGAAAGATACACAATTCTGTTGGTCTGGTTGAAAGAAACAAACCTTAAAAAGCAGTACTCATTCAGTTTATCTCTCAAAGACCATGGTGTGGTTTATAATCCAGTTTTTAATTGCCTTTTATGATCTCAGTTACCCTTATTGTGGTAAAATAATCATTTCATTCTATCCTTTGTCTCTGCATTTGGACTAATTTAGCACATATAATTTTGCAAAAGCAGATTGTGTTTTATTCAAGTATTTATCCTCAGCAGAGTACTTGATCCAAGGTAGGTAGGTAAGGAGTGCATTTTAAATGAATGGCCTTCATCTTCAACAGTCTCAGTCTTATGTTTTGCTGCCTCTGTCAGCACCTGTGTGCCAGCTTGTTAACGCATCCAACTAGTGCACTGTAGCGATCATATGCTCTGTGTGTGTATGTGTGTGTGTGTGTGTGTGTGTGTGTGTGTGTGTGTGTGTTCTAACTCACATATAGTACAATGCAGTGATCTCAGGTGCTCAAGTACACAACTTGATGAATTTTCACCAAGTGAACAAACGTGTGTGACCGTCAGCCAGCTCAATAAAGAAAGCATTTCCGGAAGGCTCCGTATGCCCCTTCCAGTCAGTATTCACCAAAGATAACTACTATTCTGACCTCCGTCTTCATAGATAGCCTTTTTTTGAACTTCATATAAATAAAATCATACACTGTATCAGTTACATTCACTATAACATTCTTTTTAAAATATTTTCATTGATTTCAGAGAGATAGAAACATCAATGATGGGAGAGAATCATTGATTAGCTGCTTTCTGCATGCCACCTGCTGGGGATTGAGCTCACAACCCCAGCATGTGCCCCTGACTGGAATCAAACCCAGGACCTTTCAGTATGCAGGTCGACGCTCTATCTGCTGACCCAAAATATCTAGGGCGTCAGTTAACTTCACTTTATAACAAAGCAACCCAAAATGTAGTTGTCCCTGATTACAGGGTGGAGGTGGAAGAGGGCATAGAGGGGATAAATGGTGATGGAAAATTTTAATAATAAAGCTTAAATAAATAAATAAAAATAAACCAACAACCACTTTATTTGCTTATAATTTGGCCCGAGCTCAGTTCTTCCATTCATCTCATCTTGGGTCATACATGCAGATTCAGTCACCTGGCAACTTGATTTGGTTCTTCATGACCTAAAACTGTCCAAATAAATCTCTGGTAGTTTTTGCCATTAGGCTATATGTGTCCAGCAGGGTGGTCCAGACTTTATCACATGACATTCGTGTCCCAAAAGAATGAGCCACAAGCCTCTGAGACTCAGTCTGAAAAGTCACACTATTTTATTTCATCTACATTCTGTTGGTCAAAGCAAGTCATCACAGTATCTGATATTCACAGAAGTAATACATAGACTGTCTTGTATTGGGAGTACTTACAAAAATATGTGGCCCTTATTAATTCATCACACACAAGTACCATTTTTGGCTCTCTGATTTCTTTCATTCATAAGATTCATGCATGAGGTTGTGTGTATTATAAGTTTGTTCCAATAAACATTTTTCCAAGTAGTAATTGCAAAGCATTGTGATCTAGAAGTTTCACAGTGGCTTGGAAGACTATTTCAACACCACTATCCACGTGTCTTCTTGGGTTCTCAAATAAAACTTTAGATTTTTTTTTTCTCTGTCATGTACTCTAGTTATTCCTTTAATGCTAAAAAAATTTACACAGCCATTTATGAATTAATTTGATCTAAACAAATTAATCAAAATTCCAATCAAAATATCAATATTTTTTTCTGAATAGTCTAGAGATATATGGCAAATCAAGTATGTCTAATGAAGGGTCAAACAAACATAATCAGAATCACACGAACACCAAGGTGGGAGAGAAGGGGTAGGGGAAGGTATGTAATGTTCATTGGACACCTACTGTGCTGTGCACTCTATCTAAGGAACTTCAGTTAATCTTCACAATTTTGTGAAGTAGGCTTGATTATTCCCATTTTACAGATGAGTGTGTAAGACTCATCTACCTACCCAAGTCATTTGCCTGCTAAGTGGCAGAGTCTAGATATAGATTTTCTTGTGTGCTACCTAGCGTTGAATCAAATAATTGTGAAATAAATGTCTTCAAGGTGAGCAAGATTCACAAATTATAGCAGATCAGATGGAAACTAATTTCTTGCACTTACGTATATTGAAGCTCAGAGAAACCCACAATGACAGGTCTTGCAAACTCCTCGGCATGTCCCCAAAACACAAACTAAAATGTCTCAGAGTTTTTTGTGAATCATTTTTTAAATCAGATCCCCGACCTGCTTCAAGTACCAGAGGGTTAAACAGCACTCTCCCCGTGCCCAGGAATGAGGAAGCCCACTGTGTGGCTGAAATAAGCCAGGTATAAGAAAAGCATTCCCAAGCCCACGATCACGTATTCCACTTCCTGATAGTATTCTCACATTCTAAATCCTCTGTGCCCCTGGATAACAGCCTTCCGAGCTCCCTGATAAAGCACTCAGTGCCCTACCTGAGTCTCTGTTCTCTGTTCTCCCCTTCCCTGTGCACCCCTGACTCACTCTGCCCAGATGACACCGGCCAAATCTATGTCTTGTGCACACCAGATACCAATTCCATCGGCCCTTCTGTCTTTGCTCAACCCTCTCACTGGGCACTGAACAATCCATTCACACCTGGGGCATGACTTACAATTTAAGAGTGCAGTGGCTCCTCGGTATCCATGGGGCATTGGTTCCAGGACCCTTCTTGGATACCAAACTCCACAGATGCTAAAGTAACTTAGTTGGCCCTCCATATCCACAGGGTCTGCAACCATGGATACAGAGGGCTGACTGTACATAGTCGGTGCTTCCTACAGTTCTGGTGCAGAGGAAAACACTTGGCTCTATGCCCCATGATATCAAAACAGCATACCTCCGCAAAACTGTTATTTCTCCCATTCTTCAACACACATGTGTGCATGCACACAAATGCACACACACGCCCCATAACACAAGCTCTTCATGGAAGTTACTCAATGCCCCTGTTTTTGTTTGTTTGTTTGTTTGTTTGTTTTCAGTCTGTTACTGAACAAGGCATTTTTCTCTTCTGTCAAAGCTAAATATTTTCCATAGTTATCTAGGCCTTTTTAAAAATGTCCATAATTACCTAGGCCTTTTTATTTTTAAGAAATAAAATAAAATACAATCAATAATCTATACAGGCTGCAACTGTCAGCCTTTGAGGTGCTTTCCAGAGCTGGGATTCACTGGAGTTTTTAAGATCGCCTGCTTGAGTCTAAACAAAATGAATGTCCTGCTTTCTGATGACAGCCTGAAAGAACACAGGCCTAAACTCCCCTGCATTCTCAGAACTTCACCCCAGGTGACACGTGGGACATGGCTGTGAAAAGGCAACACTAGTTGTTGGCACTGGCGGGGCAGGCGGAGGTGAGCAATTCTGGCATATGGATAACCAGGAGGTGAACAATTCTGAATTATGGCTAACTGGATCTAAAGTGGGGGTGGTTTCTGGGCAGGACAAGTAGAAAGGTGGAGGTGAGCAGGTCCTGACGGAGACAGGACTTAGAAGAGTTGACATATTGGATGCAGAGGTGCTACTGAGCTTCCACAGCACCGGTACTTTCCTCCTCGGTAGCTCTTGGAACATGGATTCAGGGAACAGACTGACAGATCTCAGAGGGAAGTGGGGATGAGGTGTGGGGAGCAGGAAGAGATTAACTAAAGAACTTACATGGATACATGCATAAAGACAGTAGTGTAGGGAAGGCCTGGGGTGGGGCAGGAACTGGGTGAAGGGAGGTAAAGGGAGGGAGAGAGGGAAATCTGTATTACTGACAACAATAAAAAATAAATTTAAAAACACTATTAAATCTCTACAAATTAGCAATCTGCTGGGAATTCAGACATACACTAACAGGAGGATGGAGCAATGAGTGCTACCGAGGAGGTAAGCACCGGTGCTGTGGAAGCTCAAACCCAGTAGCACCTCCGTGTCCATTATGTCAACTCTTCTAAGTCCTGTCTCCGTCAGGACCTGCTCACCTCCACCTTTCTACTTGTCCTGCCCAGAAACCACCCCCACTTTAGATCCAGTTATTCATAATTCAGAATTGTTCAACTCCTGGTTATCCATATATCAGAATTGCTCACCTCCAAGATCTTCATTTCCTTCCAATTCCTACTAACCTTGCTCTCTGCTTCATTTTTCTTCAGTTCTTAAAATTTCCTGTCCTCGCCTCTCTTTGATCCCTTTTAGACTTTTTTACAATCTCCACCTAATACCACTAATTCTATCAATCCATGCGGCCAGTCTTACCTTACTTTATGAATCCCTAACCTGGGTCTTCAAACCATCCACATCACATTTTCTCCTCCCAAGGTATTAACTATTCCCAGAAACATTAAACATAAAAATAATTTAAAACTGTCCTTCTTTCATTCAGTGAAATCCAATCACATTCCCTGCAAAGCCAATTCCACATCATTCCCGTTCTCAAATCCTCCTGCCATGTTGCCTCAGCTGAGGCCATGGGCCCATTAGTCCTCAAAAAAATATTTACATTTTTTGTGCAGTTTTTTTTTATTTTCCCTTCCAGCAAAGAACAAAATTCCCTGCTCTCCAAGGCTAACCTCTATACCTGTGACCTTGATCTTACCCATGTCACCCTCCTTGAGCAGCCATCTGTGTGGTCCTTCCTCCTCAGTCTATAAGCAAGCTAAAATATCTCTTCCTATCCTAAAGGAGTACTCCCTTGATATACTACCCCATAGACTCTCATCCATTCTCTTCTTCTCCTTCAGCCAAGCTCTTGAAAGAAACCTATACTCACCAATTTCCACTCCCTGGCCACTCACTCAATCTTATGCCTGTGAAATCTGGCTCCCAGCTATGCAGCTCTTTAATAATATTGCTTTAGCACAGATCGCCAAGGGAAATGCAGGATTCTACAGAGGTGACTTGAAACTAAGGTTAAAATAGAATAGAGTTTGGGCTTTTTCAGTGAAATTCTCACAAGAATTCAACACCACCCAATTGGTTGATTTAAAAGAGGGGGGAAAAAAAAGGCCCTGATTGTTTTTCTGAAAGAGGAAGAAACTTCAGGATGTAAATTATAAGTCATGCAAGCTCTTTTTCCTCTTTCCTAAAATACTCTAATTTTTAGAGCATAATGACAATATATGCTGTTTCAGATAACCATCTTGATTTATAATGTATAATTTTTGCACTAAATGAATTCTATCAGGTATTATGGCTTATACAGTACTCTTTATTTATAAAGGTAATTTCTGGGATTTAGCAATGAACTAATTTAACTAAACCTTCCATTATTCTGGAGACAAGAAAGAAAAGGAATAAAAGTTTGAGGAAAACATATATAGAATAAATATATAATATTGATATGTCTATAATCTCTTGTCCATGCAATCAAAGACCATAACACAGACACTTCTAAATATGGGAGACTAAAATTCAATATGAACATGGTTTCATGAGTTTCAGGAGGTTTCTTCAAGTTGCCAGTTCTGTCCACGCCTTTACTGTGACTCACTTTCACCGGGATTCTGCTAAGATGTATGATGTATTAATGCCTCGCAAAGTGTATCATTACTTCTGCCTTGAAAAATATATAGTGAGCCCCATGCTTGCCAGTCTCACAATATAAATCCTTTACAATTAGTATAATAACATTCGATCACACTATAAGAATCAGCTGAGCCGTCAGATAACTGAGGGTGTGGCTTCTCTCACTGGGCTCCCCAGGTTCCAGACCACTAAGGATGCTTCTGTTCTGCCTTTGGCTTTGCGTCTCAGGCTATGGCGGGTGATTTTTGAGGTTATCTACAGTGTGCAAGTCATTTTATTGTTTTAATCAAGTAAAAAACTGTTTGGGTTTAATTCTTTCAGAAGAAAAGTGGGAAGAAAGTATGATTAACAAAGTGTTAAACTTGTTGGTTCCTAGATTTTATTTCTCAGTGTGCCCCTTAATGGGTGTATTCTTAAGAAGAAAGGCCTCCCTGCCATGACTATTCACCATCACAGAGCTGAACAGGAAAGAGCTGAATGCTGTTTGCAAGTAATCAGAAAATGCCAGAAGCAGGTATCTAAGTTGCACGGAGGTTATCCTCTCTACTGCAAAATCGCAAAGGCTAGCCAAGTACGGATGGCCAAGGCTATCTTTTAGTTTTAATGATCTAAAATTACAGAGTTGAGAAATTGCCTTTCACTTACATTTCACCAAGAGTATATTCAGTTAAGAACATTAACTCTGTTAACTGTAAAACAATAATGCGCCTTGTAACGATTTCCTGACAAGTGAAGTAAGAAGCCTAGAGTAAAACTCCTCTATACCATAATTAAGGCTGGAATACATTTTGTCCTTTATCCATCGCGGCTTACTTATCCAGCATTATTCACACACCAAAGGGAACTCTAGTTACCAGGAAAACAAGCCACGGGGACACTATAGACATTTCCCACAATTATTTGTTCCAAAGTAAATACGTTTCCTTTGATTTGGACAAAACCATAAAACACAGAAGTGTATTGTGAGGCTGTGTTTAGCTGTGTGTTTACCAATACCCTGGAGGCTTTAGTCTTTGAAACGCAAGATTACATCATGCTGTTTCATCTGTCACTGCTTGGCATGCCTGTATGTTGTACCTCACAATCAGATGTCAGCAGGGAAAAACAATGCACTAATTCATGAATCAGGGTTGAGTTTTATATTCCATTTGTGAAGGATTATTGTGATTTAGCTTAAATAAGAAGCTATGCTGGGATTACAAGCTTCAAAACATGAAAGTGTTGACTGAGCCCAGGCCCTTATGAACACATAAGATACAAAATACTCATACTTTCTTTGTGTTAATTCATGTACCATATAGGAAAAAACAACAGAGTACGCAGATTGTCATTTCTCAATTTGATTGCTGTACTTCTCCAGCATAATAATGTTTTTTTCATTGAACTTTCTTCTTGCTCCAATCAAAAAGGCCTTCAAATGTTTGTGCCTCCACAACTCTACTCTACAAAAATCAGATCATCACTTCCAGGGGGCACTTCGTTTTCATTTCAGATAGTACACTTCTTTTGCTCTATTTCATTAGCTTATGGGTAAAGCAGGATTCCAAAAGAGTGATAAATGCTCTCATGCCACACAAGTAAAGAAGCCCCATTACTGTATAGTTTCTCTTTGTGGCTATCCTTTCATTCATCCTTAATTAAAGAAATATTGACCATCTAAAATATGCCAGCCATTCACTTTCCAAGAAACACTACACATGATCTTAAAGCTCTGTGACCTCCTTTATTCTAGTTTGTTCACATCCATTCCCATGCCACACCTAAGCTTTATCACCACCTGGAATTGGGTCACTCTGAATCATAAACCACGCCTTCCTATCTATGCCCTTCTCCAGCTTCTTTACTCTTTTAAAAATTATTATTTGATATTACTAACACCTTTAGTTTATCTTCACTTGGAGTTCTCCAAACATACCTGAAATCGTATACTTGCTTACTTAGAGCTCACAGTTAGTCTTTCTAATAACACTCTAGCCAGAACCCTTCCTTCTAGCCTCCTTTATACTCTCACTGCCTTCACCATGACCACCTCCAGCTCAGTTCAATCCAACTAAACCACAAAAGGCTGGGATGGCATGGCCGCAGACAAAGCCCTGGCCTTTGGAGCCAGTCTGTGGTTTCCATATGCTTCTGCTTATTGCCAGCTTAGCCTTCGTATGCCTCAGTATCTCCATCTTATGTTGGAAATAATGACATCTACACCATAGGCTTTGTTGTGAGGAATAGAGTGGGCACCCTGACCATACAGCATTGATCCTGGCAGGATCAATAGTAGGTATGAATAAATAACAACTAGCATTATTTTGTCTGTTTTTAGTGTATGTCCTTCTGGGGGAAATTGCATATTCTTGCTGCTGGGCTCCAATATAAATGTATGAGCTCCAATCTTATTGGGGGCCTCGAGGATTTCTCAATTGCTCTCCCAAACAGTTATTCTGAACCTTACCATTTTCCTCGAGGGTTCTACCAGCTCTCTGCCTCCATTGCTCTAAGCAGGTGGCCAAACCTCCTCCCTCAGTGAGAAAACAGGTGCTTGTAAGCAACTTCCGCTTCTGTCCTGACCTCCAGTCAGCTTTCCATCACGCCTCCTCTTTTTTCACTGCTATCTCAGGGAAAGAGGAATCCTTGCTCATGCAATCATTACCTCAACGACACAAGAAGTATTTATTGAATGCCAACCAACTGTGTGTCAGACCCTGTTCTGGCTGTCAACTTGCCCTCATACATACAGTTCTAGCTTCTTGGAGGAGTCAGTCCTATAAACCAGTGTTTCCCAAACTTTTGACATATGTGTAACCCTTCTATAATCTTCATAACGCTGAGTAACCCTCATAGAATTAGGCACAGAACGTATTATTAGGTGCAGCTAAGCACAGTGCAGTGCATAACCCCACCAAACTCTTCCCGTAACCCTGGGGGTATGCGCACCACACTTTGGGAAACACTGCTATAAACAAACAAGACCCAAACAATGGGATTTGTGCCACAACAGATGCAAAGACAGGTTTTGGCCAACACTTGCAAGCAGCTAGATCAGCTTTCCATCAGAGGTTACATCTGAGCTGAAAATTGAAGAAGAAATTGAAATAGCCACGTTGGGGGCAGGGAAGAGGGCTTTCAGGCAAAGAAAGCAGGATGTGAGAGGAAACCAAGATGGTGGCATAGGTAAGCACCTGAACTTGCTGCCTTGCACAACCACTTCAAAACTAAAACTAAAGGAAAAACAGATATCATCCAGAACCACGGGAAGGCTGGCTAAATGGAAATTATACAACTAGAAGAAAAGAGAAAAGCACACTGAGACTCAGAGGAGGTGCTGAGGTGTGGAAGTGAAGTGCAGAGGTATGGAGGCTCTTGCGGAAAGGGGCTGGCAACTGAATACGCTGTTGTCTTTTTTAATCAGGAGACACAGCTCCTGACTGCTCTGAACTCCAGTTCCGAGCAAGATTCTAGGAACCCAGACTCATACAGGGAGAAACTGGACTGTCTGGCATCGAACCAAAACCTGAGGGTGGCTTTCTCTCAGAGATGCTTACAGCAATCATTGTTCCTGTACAGTGCCAGGAGACACAGACCAGGGGACCTCTTTGGAGCAGGGCTAACAGTTAGCTATTGCTGTTTGCTCTGTCCTGGTGATTCCCTGAGACCACACCCCACCCAATTTACAACCCCACCTAATTTGTGTGCAAAGCTTTTGCATATAAATGGCCTAGCCCTTGGCAATCTGAAACCTAATGTACTGCAGCTGGGTCAGAAAGCCCCAGAGCCTCCAAAAGAAGGCCCAAGTCTCAACAGCAGCTTGCATTGCTAAACAGCTGGGCCTCATCTGGGCATCTCCAAACCCCAAACAAAGAAAAGAACTCTACAGATCTCTCTGTAGCTCCTGCTGGGTGGCCTCAGGTAGTGGCTGACTTTGCTCCTCCTTGGAGATCCAAGAGCCAGTGTACCCAGGGTTCAGAGTGGGATCATCCAGATTACAACTCTTCACATCCATAAGAGACACACTCAGGGGTCAGACTCAGTGAGCACCAAAGCCCCACTGAAGCAAGTCTTGCCCCATAAGGGTGTCTCTAGAACAGAAGTTCTCCCATAGTAGACACAACTGATCCTCATAGCCAATTGGCCTGGAGGTCAATTCCTCCCAGTGATACCAACAACAATAAAGGCTTAACTACAACAAAATTGTGCACACAACCCACAAAGGGTGCACCAAGAATATCCACCTCAGGTAATTAGGGAGGCTGAGTCACTGGGCCCTATAAGACGTCTAGCACACAAAGCCACTCTATCAACACAGGGAAGCAGCCAAAATGCAGACAAAGAAACACTCACAAATGTCAGAAACGGAGGAAAGCAAACTACTGGATATAAAATTCAAAACCACAGTTATAAGGTTACTCAGAAATCTTCTAGAAACCTCTGATGAACTTAAAAAAAAAAAAAAAAAAAGGAAAAGGAAAAGAACCAGTCAGAAATGAAGCATACGCTGACTGAAATAAAGAATAATATACAGAGATCCAACAACAGACTAGACTCACTCCCAAGAATCAAATCAAAGATTTGAAATATGAAGAAGCAAAAAACACCCAACAGAAAAAGCAAAAAGTAAAAAGAATCCAAAAATATGAAGATAGTATAAGGAGCCTCTGGGACAACTTCAAGCATACCAACATCAGAATTATGGGGGTGCCAAAAGAAGAGAGAGAGCAAGATATTGAAAACCTATTTGAAGGCATAATGACAGAAAATTTCCCCTACCTGGTGAAAGAAATAGACTTACAAGTCCAGGAAGCACCAAGAGCCACAAACAAAAGGAATCAAAAAGGGCCACACCAAGACACATCATAATTAAAATGCCAAGGGCAAAAGACAAAGAGAAAATCTTACAAGCAACAAGAGAAAAACAGTTACCTACAAGGGAGTACCCATATGACTGTCAGCAGATTTCTCAACAGAAACTATGCAGGCCAGAAGGAAGTGGCAAAGTGATGAATAGCAAGAACCTACAACCAAGATTACTCTACCCAACAAAGCTATCATTTAGAATTGAAGGTCAGAAAAAGAGCTTCACAGATAAGAAGAAGCTAAAGGAGTTCATCACCACCAAACCAGAATTATATAAAATGCTGAAGGGTAGTCTTTAAGAAGAGGAAGAAGAAGAAAAAGGTAAAGATAAAAATTATGAACAACAAAGTGACAACAAATACATATCTATTAACAACTGAATCTAAAAACCAAGTGAATAAACAGTCTGATGAACAGAATAAACTGGTGAATATAATAGAATCAGGGGCATAGAAAAGGAGTGGACTGACACTTCTCTGGGGGAAGTAGGTATGGGGTGTGTGGGAAGAGACTGGACAAAAATTGTGCACCTATGGATTAGGACAGTGCGTGCGGGGGGGGGGGGGGGGACAGGTGGTTGTAAGGGCAGAGAGTGGGGTGGGAACCAGATTTGAGGTGGGGGAGGAACAACTGTAATAATCTGAACAATAAAAATGTATTTAAAAAGAAGAAAGAAAGAAAGAAAGAAAGAAGGAAAGAAGGAAGGAAGGAAGGAAGGAAGGAAGGAAGGAAGGAAGGAAGGAAGGAAGAAAGAAAGAAAGAAAGAAAGAAAGAAAGAAAGAAAGAAAGAAAGAAAGAAAGAAAGAAAGAAAGAAGAAGAAGAAGGAGGAGGGAGGGAGGGAGGGAGGGAGGGAGGGAGGGAGGGAGGAGAAAGAGAGAGAGAGAGGGAGGGCAGGTGGGCGGGCCAGGTGCTGGGCCTAGATTTCATTACAGATGTAAAAATCCAGGAGCAGCACAGATGCTGAATCCAGCAGCTGGGCTAGAGTCTCGGTTTGTGGCACTAAGTGGGTAGGAATAGAGAAGCCAGGCAGACCCCCCTGCCTTGATCAAAGTCAAAGTGTCTGTCCTATGTTATAGAGAATGATCAGGAAAACTGCAAACTGGGGGGATGACACTGTTGGAATGGCTTTCTCTACATATGACTCAGATGAGATCGAAAGGCTATGACCACAGTCCTTAAAAAAGATGGACTTGTATGCATGCATGTAAGCATAACTAATGGACACAGACAGTAGGGGGGCCGGTGAGGACCTGTGCTGGGGGGCTGGAGAGGGCAGGGAGAGATCAATGGGGGGGAAAGGAGATAAAGGTAATACTTATAACAATAAAGAATTTTTTTTTTAAAGGAAGAAAGATGGACTGGACCAAAGTTACTGCTCCGTTTTCTGTGTGCAGGGCACTGTAGTTAGAACTGTATTTGTTTACAAACCCTGTTTGCTTCCTTTTTTATTTTTTCATAAACAGGTTAGAGAGAAACTTGGCCTTTTGTATCCCCAATAAGGGAAAAGGACATTTTAGGTACCATTCAAAATGTGGGCCCGGGTTTCTCCTCTAGAAAGTATAATAAAGAGAGGAGACCTTTGCAGTTTACTAGAAAGATATCCTGGACAAGCTTCAGTGGCCTTGCCAGGGCCATGCCACCCTCTGCCATCTCCCCACACTCAGATCTGATACCTCACAGACAGCTGAAGATTCTCATCTTCAGGCATGAAGCGTAAAGCCCTCCTGGGTCATATCCAAGTGTTGTTTAGAAGCTACTTTTGAAAGGACATGAAATTATTTGATTTGTTCCTGTCCTTGATGCATGGAATTTTGTCTCTACACTTAAAAGAAGTGAAGTCATTCATCTCCTTGGTTATTGTCTTATGGCTTTAATAGTAACTATATTCCAATAGCTCATATGATACTGTGACTTATAATAAGAAATATATATTATTATAATAAGAAATATTTATTAGTTTTTAGTCACAGAGCTCCTAAAACCCTTGGAAGTTTTTAAATGATGAGAGAAAGAGATAGAGGAATCTTTATTGATGTCTTTCTAATTAATTTATAAGGATTTTGTAAGTTTTGTTCTGCCATATGGGTTGCAGAGTCTTTAATCAAGGAAGCATTTTTCAGTGCGTAAAGATTATATGTTCTTGATGGATTTTATCTTTTATTAATATCACAATAGACTCCTCTCTGTGTTCAATGTATTTTATCTTAATTTCTTCTTTTGTCTTATAAATGTTTCTCTTCCTAATTTCTTTTTGCATTTACATTTACCTTATGTGTCTTTTCATGTCTCACTTTAAAAACAATTCTTTGTAACTTACTTTTAAGTATGTCTTTCTCTGATGAATAAAACATAAGCGATCTTGCTTTTTCACCCAATTGGAAAGCTTTTGCTTGTTGTTGAGTAGTATAGGGAAGAGAACTAACCCATTCAGATTTCTTCTAGCTACTGACTTAGTCTTATTCCTGATATCTTAATTTGTATTTTGATTTGTTATACAGTACTTGGAATTTTCTCTTTGCTTCCTTTCTTCTTTATTATATTTGGCCCATTTTACTCTAACAAATATACTGAACTTATAGATCACTATAAAGACAAGAATTATTTAGAATCTATAATCTATCTTCACACAATTCTCAAGATCAGACCTTCAGCAGAATTTTAATTCCTGTCCCCATTCTTAGGTTTCATTGAAGTAAAATGAAATTTTAGCTACAGATTGTTTTATTGTTATCATTTTTTTCTGATATAAAAATCCTTAAAACTTGCATTAAACTTTACAACTACATCATTGGTTAATTATTATAAAGCTTACATTCACTGTTACATCTTGTCTATCTCAGCTTTTCTTTATTCTGATTTCTTTATTCTCAGCTGACTTCTTTATTCTGACTTATTTTTTCATTTGGCTGGAGCACTTCCCTGAGTAACTATTTTTATAAAAGGTATAGGTAGTATAAAACATAGTTTCTGTGTTTTTTTTGTTTTTGTTTTTGTTTTTCATATCTTCATAATTGAATGATAGCTAAACTGTGTGTGGAATTCTGAGGCCATGATTTTTTTTTTATTTTTTTTTATTTTTTTTTATTATTTTTTTTTAGAATCCATTCTCTGTTAGCATATAGTGTTTTGCTATGGAAAGTCAGAGTCCTATCTGATTATCTTTCTTGTTCCCCTCTCCGGGTATTTTTTTTTTTTTTCTGCCTAGAAGCATCAGATTAAGAAGTTTCAAAGAAGATGTAGTAAAAAGTTACTCAAAAAGAAAACACTAATGTCTGTCCTGAAGATTTAATGATTTCATAAAAGTGATTTAAAAAATAATTTATATTCTACTAGAAGAATAATGACTAATTTTTTACCAAAGGCACAATAATTAGTTTTTAAAATGAGTAGCAAAAGAGCAAATGTAATTTATCTCTATGATTAAAAAAAATAGGTTATGCAGAATGAATTCTTTTTGGAAAGATTTATAAAGTTAAGTATAGCCAAATTCCCTCTGGGAGGGAATTCCAGGTTCAATCACATAGCATTCAGCAATGAGAGAGGATGTGTCAGGCACTTTACCTACACTATTCTCAGAACTAGTTCTTAAAGGACTTAAATACTTACTCAAACCTCTGACACTAGTACATAAGTGGCAGAACTAGAATTTGAGCCCAGGATTCTAAGCCTCCTCTAACACACCACGTTTTCTGGAGTGTCCATGCATTCAGCGGACTGGCTAGGCTCTGTGAGTGAACGCAAAAATGAATGCCAAGCTCCCCACCTTCAAGTTGTTATCTGAAAAGACCCTATTCCATGTACTTAGCACTTTTCTTCTTGTTATTAAAAATTAGGCCATGGATCTGTGATTCAGAAGAAAAATGTCCTTCTCCAGGTGCATTTTTATACATTAGCATTTAGGGCAAATTGCCCAGAACTCCAATACTAATTTACCTCCAGGATCTCAACCCATAGTTACTGTTGGAATTTTTGGCAAGTAGATTTCCCTGAGGGTAACAGTCAAATTAAGAAGTCTTCTTAAAGAAAAGGTGTTAGTCTTAGGCAATAATTCAAAGCCTGGTGTTCAGAGGTGGGAGGCACTTAGTGCCTTGGTGGTAAGGGAGGTGAGAGATTGCCTGTTTCCCTCCGCTATGCCCTGCTTGCTGGCTCCGTGGTGGAGTTTGATGTGCAGCGGCGACAACCTTTACTTTGCACTCAGAATTACAGTGGGCCATATTTTAACTTCTCACTCAAAGCTATCACAGCCGCTTTGGGAGGAGAACAATTCCAAGATCACACTGGCACTCTCCGCAGGTTCGAAAAGGCAATGTGAGTTAGGCAGTTCTGATAGGTCCTTCCCACGCCTCTGCCTCTCTTACAGCAGAACCCTCATTGGTAAGTTTGTTCCCATTGAACTGAGAATTCCATTAGATCAATCAGGAAAATAAAAACAATAACAACAATCGCTAACTTTATTGACCATTTGCTATGTGATATGTACTATTCTAAGAACTTTACCATTCATTTAGTCCTCACAACAGCTCTGTACACTGGTATACTTATTCTATTAGATGAGAAAACTGAGGCCCAGTGAGATTAAGTGATTTGCTAAAGATTGTAAAACTAGAAAATGGCAGATTCAGATCTTGAACCCACATAGACTGGTTCCTGAGCATATATAACTAACCATTGACATTTACAAGGTTTTGTGTGGTCACATCTGACCTTTAGAGAAATTTTTTTTGTCACTTGGACCAACCTGTCTAGGGCTGAGAGCAAGTTTGATTGCGAAAATTTATTTGCTATAGGACTAACTCCTACAAAGTTAAGCAGTATCCTTTGCAGACTCCAAAGTGATCTAGAATAAATAATGTTAAAGAAATATAAACATCAATATGGGATGGGTAGTAATCAGTGCTAATGCAATATTAGGGCAGGTCAATATTCATCCCCAAACACAGTCTGTGACAACAAGATTAAGACATGCCCTACTACCTAATAAGCCAAAAGTATTAAACTTGCTCACTGTCCTGATCAGAAGTGATATAAGAATTGGGTTTGATTTATCTGAAGAAATATAAAACACTAATTCGAAAAGATATATGCATCCCTATGTTCACTGCAGCATTATTTACACTAGCCAAAATATGGAAGCAACCTAAATTTCCATCAATAAGTGACTGGATAAGGAAGATGTGGTACATATATACAATGAAATATTACTTAGTCATAAAAAAGAATGAAATTTTACCATTTATCACAACACACAGATAGACCTAGAAGACATTATACTAAGTGAAATAAGTCAGATAGAGAATGACAAACACCATAGAATTTCACTTATATGTGGAATCTAAAGAACAAAAATAGTGAAACAGAAACAGACTCAGAGATACAGAGAACAAACTGATTGTTGCCAGATGCAAGTGTGATTAGGGTTACATGCCCAGTTGCAGGCTCTGTCCTCAGTGTGAGGTGTACAGCTGATTAATGATTCTCTCTACAACATTGATGTTTTTCATCTCCCTCCTCACTTCCTCTCTGAAATCAATAAAAATATATATTTTTAAAAATAAGTAAAAATTGGTAGTTACAAAATAGTCATGGGGTATAAAGTAGAGCATAGGAAATAATATTGTAAAAACTATGTATGGTGCCAAGTGGATACTATATAGACTTATTGGAGGGATCACTTGGTAGATTATATAAATGTCTAATCACTATGCTGTACACCTGAAAATAATACAAAATAATGTCAACTGCAATTTTTAAAATAAAATTTGGTGTATGGCTGAGCAAAATGGAAGGCATTATTGGAGAGGGGCTGAGAAGGCAGAGGGTGGAAACTAGAATAGTCATAAAAGGAACAATTTTCAGGTCCATGTCCAAATTCCAGCTTGGAAAAACATTTATCTATAATTTCCCAGGTTGAATTAAATTTCTACTATGTAATATATCTGACCTACCTTAATGTACATTTTTCATATGCATTGCATAAAAGGAATGTTCGATGCAAGTTTGTTGACTGATGTCAAGTGTGAGATAGAAGGAAGGATTGCCCTTCACATTCTCCCTCCTAGTGATCCTCTTGGAGAATCACCTGCTTCATTTTGCTAGTAAGCACCTCCCCAATATAGGACACCTACTTTTGAAAACCTGTAGCTGTACCACAGCTGGGAGCTGGCTAATTAAGTCCCAGCTGGCCCAGATGAGCTTGATCCGTAAGAAGACAGTGGGTGTGGCAAACCAAGGAACCAACAGTCCTGCACAAGACAACCCATGGAGTTTTTTTGAAAGACCCACAAAAGAGTGTCTCAAATGAACTGAAATTCCTTTTCAGTGAAGTAGGAACCTAGAGATAAGAACCTTAGATATGGGCTTTCCTGGCTGGCTTTTTCATTTTATATTGCTGTGAAAGACCCGAGTTTTTTAGTTACTCGCGTCTTGTCACATTCAAGGTTTTCAGTGAAGGATGACTCTGGCTATCAGGGGAAACTATTGGCAGCTGGAAAGAGAAACTAGCTACCCTTTACTTTCATCAACCTCAGAGGCACTGCTTTTTGCCAATTGCCCACCCCATGTGAAAGGATTCTCTTCCTTCTGGTTTTGATCTCGTTTTCTGGCAAGACAAATGTGCTTTTTCTTAGCACTTCCAGGCCTCTGGCCAAGGCACAGACTCTTAGTACACAAGGTCCCATTTCTATAGACTTTTAACCTAGAGGAATCGTGCACCAGGGTTGATAGTGGGTCTGTTGGTGTCCATTCAGAATAGATAAGAAAGCAGGGGTCCTTTCTCATGGGATAAATGTCTAGGAACAGATATAAGCTCCATGAGATGGAAGTCTGTGTCAATCTTAGCCTGCCCATGTTCCCAACACTGATCATAAAGTCTGGCACATAATGGGCAATCAATCAATATGGTGGGGTACAATTACATTTGCTATGGAAGTTTCTGAGTAAACTTACTTTTGCATAGAATCCAGTGGTGCTAAATGGTAGTATATGGGATAAACTCAAATGCATTTTAATGCATCTGTATTCTGAGTGGCCAACACTTTAGATTATAACATCACTTCCATGTGTTTCATAGGACATTAGACTCAAAAGGTGCTCATTAAAAAATTGATTTTGTGATCAAGAAAGCCACTTGGGATCCCAATTCATATTCATCTACCAAAGAGACCTTTCTGTTTTTCTGTAAAGAAGCATGTTTAATTTTAACCCAGAATTTTTTTTTCTTTTTTTTTTTTTTACTATGGAATCTTCACCTTGCACCCATTACTTACTATCCCATAGATTTAGTGCTCCTTGGAACTCACCTTGAAATTATATTTGAAAGCACTGTTATATCACGATTAGCTCTCTATTGCTCCCAGTCACCTTCCAAATGGATATTCTAAACTTTCCTCTGATCTCATTTATTATGTGAGACTGACGAACTGTAATTTCTGAATCATCCTGTATGAAAATAGGAATACAAGATCCCGTTTTTCTCCCTATGCAGAGAGGTTAACACTCTCTGAGAAGTTAGCTAAGGGCAGCTCTGAATCAGAAATCTTGTGCATTGCCTGGTATGGAGCTTCAGGTATGGAGCTTCAGGCCCCTGGTTGTGACTGCCTGTGATGTGTCAGCTTGGCTAAGCTATTGCACCTAGTTATAAGATGACACGCCAATCTGGGTGCTGTTGGAGGGTATTTTGTAGATGTGGCTCACATCTACAATCAGTTGACTTTGAGTAAAGGAGATTATCCTCAATAATCAGTGTGGGCCTCTTCCAATCAGTTGAAAGGTCTTAAAGAGATAAACAGGTTTTTCTTGAGGAAGAAGAAACCCCCCCTGAGCATCCCCAGTGTCCTGCTGGTTCTGGTTCTCAGGTAGAACCCTGGTTTGTGCTAACACACTTCTCAAGCAGAGTAAGGAAGGAGGAACATAGCATCTTCCCCTCAGGCTGCCTCCAGGCCATGGGAATATTAGAACCCAGTGACAAGAAGGCTGGAAAGAAAGGAAAAGGGGCCTTTGCCCTCTCCCCTGAGGGTGCACGTCCTCCCATCCGCGTGCGTCTCTTTCACAGCTGCTGCCCAGCAGCGGGGCGGCGAGGAATTGCTCAACAACCAGGTGCATTAATTAGTGCAAAAAAAAAAAAAAATTTGCCTGCCTTCAATGTAATTAATTTTGCACAGTTTAACAGTATCTCAGGGCATTTGTTCTTCATCTTAAAGATGAAGAGCATAGATTTGTATATATTATGGAAATAGACTTGTCGTTATCATTTTGATAAGGAATGTGAAAGCCCAGCCTATTCACCAGCATGACTTGAGGGAGAGATGGGACACGTCTGTGCACTTACATGGGTGTTCTTTTCGCGGTGTAGAAGGAGGACTTTAATTTTCATAATGTATGCTTAAAACATTAACATGTGCATGCTCAGCAATTCTGGGTCTAAGAATTTATCCTGAGGATATGGGTAAAGTTATAACATAAAACATTTCATCTCAATTGTAAAAAAAAATTAGAATTCACTTAAATATCCAACATAAGAGGTTAGTAAACTATGGCATGTCAATTAACAATAGAATAAATTAAAAGTAGCTACCATTCATTGAATAGTGTGCCAAGCACTGTTCTATATGGATTTCATATGCATTAACTCAGTTCTCACAACAAAACTACAAGGCAGGTCCTATCATCTTCTTTTACAGATGAGCAAACTAAGGCACCAAGTGAGTGACAGGGTCAACTGCTCACGGTCACATGGCTGGTGGATGGAGCCAGGGCCCAGCCTGATCGTCACAGTCTGTGTCTATGCTGTGCCTCCCTCTCCAGAAGGAGGATGTCATTTCAAACATCCATGTGCTCACATATGTATACACAAAGCACAGTAACCGCAAAAATGGAAAGTTCTACACTTGAAAATCAGTGAGTGTCCTTTTCATTACTCATCTGTATTTACTAATTATTCTACAATAAATACCTAATAATTTATTAAAAATAAAAACAAAAAATGTATGTTATTATTTCGGTTGGGAACCAAAGTCTGAATGTTTCTGGCCAGAGACAGAGTCAGCTGGATGCAGACTGATGTTCAGGGTAGCTATTCAAGCTAATATGTTCCAGAAGAGCACGGACCAGGCAGCATGGGGAAGGCTCCCTATTCACACACACACACCATCAATGAGTTCTGCTAGCAATAGAGCTAATCAAAGGACATCTCCTTGGCCTTCCTTTACTTAGTTTCCAAACCTCAGATTTCTCAACCCAGCCAAGTGTTATGGTTACCAAGAGTGACCATGAGTTTCAAGTCCATAATCTTTTGAAAAGTCGGGAAATAAAAGAAGCAATGCATGTTGTGAGTTGGACTTCACAGAACTTCATCGGTGTGCTCTGATCTGATACAGGAAAGAATCTGAAATGTAAAATTTAACACCCAATGGACTCTTGGAGATATAGCCCAAGTATCTTCATTTGACAAAGATTCCACAGCTCGCCAAAACTGGTTTGGCTCAGTGGATAAAGAGCATCGGGCTGTGGACTGAAAGGTCCCAGGTCAAGGGCATGTACCTTGGTTGTGGGCACATCCTCAGTAGGGGAGGCAGCTGATTGATATTTCTCTCTCATCGATGTTTCTAACTCTCAACCCTCTCCCTTCCTCTCTGTAAAAAATCAATAAAATATTTAAAAAAAAAAAAAAAAAAAAAAAAGATCTCACAGCTCAGAAGAAATAACTTGTGCTGTAACCTGGATGCCAGAGGACAAACCAGAATTAAAAACCAAGTTTTTAGTGTCTAGTCGCATAATCTTTCATTGGACCATGCTGAATGGGTCTTCGAGTCAGGTGAAAGAAGGGAAGGAAATATTGGTACGGAAACAATAAATATTTTATGAAAACCATTTTCTATTCACTCCCATTACATTAGCAATGTATATAAAAGAGAAGGGCATAAAGCAAATCATGGTCCCCATCCACACACCACAGTTCCCTAAGAATTCATTACTGCAGTCCATAATTTGGGGTGTGGCCTTCCAAATCCCTTCCCACAATGTCATACATGCGTATAGCAGTGTGCTGATACAGCTCATTCTGGTTCTTGAGAGCCATAGGAGAGTGTGAGCTGCTTGTTAAACACAGTCTTTACTAAAGATTATAATAAGTACCTCAAACTCATCACTTCCTTTTTTTTTTTTTTTTTACTACATTTTACTATTGTCTACATTCTTGGGGTTATTTATGTTTATTGTATGTGTGTGGTAGAAAGACAACTGGTGTTTTATTGTGCACCTCTTCCTAATTTCACAGTCAGTGTCATCACATTGGTAGAATTTGCCCTAATGGGAGTACTTACACCAAGGAAATTGACACACACTACAAATCAGGGCCTCCCCTCTCTTCTCCTCCCCAAAACTGCCAATTTTTAAGCATGTATTAGCATACCATAAGAGACAATTTTTCAAGTATTTTTTTTTTCTTTATATAAAGAAAGAGACTGTTGAAAACTTTTAGAAGTCTCTCAAATTAATTTCTTTTCCTTGGTGGAAATAGAGAAGAAGCACTCACTGAAACATGTAAAATATCTTTACTATCAAGCTATCTTTTAAACTATTTATCCACCTTTTCTTCCTCAATAAACTGCTTCCTTCATACTCTAGCTTTTTATTTTAACTAAATCCCAGTTCCTTTTAACTTTCCTCTTCAAATTTAACTGTCTCGCCCCCCTTACCCCCTCAAGTTACCCCCACACCTTTCAAGCCTTCTGAAAGAGAGAAGAAGCATTTTTAATGGTAAAGGTGAACTTTTTCAAAGGTAATTACTTAATAAGCAGCCAAACAAGAATGGCTGGGTTTGCTTTGCCTGGTGAGCACTAGATCCTGTTAGCTGCTCCTTGGACACTCCTAGGCTGCTGAGTGTCAGAGGGAAAGCAATATACTAAATCCCTTTTGTTTACACACCAAAAGATTAGGTTTCCTTAAATTCCGAAGGAATTTCAGAAGATTAACTTTCAGATAGGAAACTTCACAGGCAGAGCAGGCTGAGAAAAGAAAAAAAGAAAAAAATCTTGTCACCCTCAAGCAGTTCCATCAAGGGATGAAATTTTAAATCACATCATGTCTCACACCCATTTCTCAGTGCAAAATAAATCACTCGAACAGAGTGCAAGCCAATTTTTTACTTTAAAAATGTTGTGTCCTAAGGCTGTCTTCTTGAACTTCAAAAGCACACTTTGTAATTACTCTACCTATCAAAGGAAACTCAACATTTCACCCCCAATCTTCTTCAGCGTGTGTTATCACTTTTAATTGTTAATAAACCACATTCATTCTAAACTGATTATTCTGTTTGGAAATTCTACACTGAATTACATATAAATTGAATTTATTTATATCATATATAAGGTAAAGTCAAGTGGATGTTTTTCTCTGCCATCCATTGGTTTTGTTTGTAGCAATTTCTGCCATTCTGGAGGCACAGCCATTCATGCCCCTTGTTTCTTAAAAGAATAGTGTGTGGGAATGACAGGATAAAAAGAAGTCTGGGATTTCCTCAGGGTTTGTGCCTCGCATTGACATCATTTGATGTGGGTTGTGAGCTTGATTACAACTTGTTTAGTTTGGTTGGTTGGTTGTTTGTTTTAAGGAAAGTGAAGGGCTACAGAATAATTTGCTAAACGCAGGTCACACTATTAACCTGTATAACTCATTCAGGTTTGTTTAAACCCTTCATTTTCTTAACAATCTGGAATTAACTAGCCAAGTGCTTCTTATCATCAAACCTCCTTGCCACTGTAGTCGCTGATCATGTCTACTTGAGGAAAGCTTTTTTTCACAAACCAGCCTGGCCGATTTCCTCTCCTGAGTACAAACAAAATGTGCTTGCAATGGAAATATGCCCTATTTGTTTCCACTTTGACACTAAGCTCAGGTTTCAGGAGTGAGGAGCAGGTCCTGCACTCTCTCACTGTACCCATAGGGCTGACCCCCCTGGAGGGAGTGCCCTCTCCTCTGCCAAGTAAGACCAAGTCTGCAGCATCCCCCGCAACCTCCTGGATGAAACTGGCAGGCCTTTCTCTTGCTCCCACCAGGGAGCACCTATCACCACCCCTCCCCCACCTCCTCCACCACCACCACCACCACCACCATCATCATCATCATCATCATCCTCTATCAAGGGTTTTCTGTGGTGCCAATAATTGTTCTACATGTGTTATTTAAGCATGTTTTACATGTGTTACTCACCACTACCCTACTGTAAGTGCCATTATTGTTCCCACGTTATACACTGGGACACTGAGGCACTGAGCGGTTGGTGCCTGAAGCCACTCAGCTGGTAGATGACAGGGCAGGACAGCCCCGGGGACTGCACTCAGCACTCTTCCATACCTCCCCACTGCATCCAGCTAGTCAGTTACACAGCTGTTTCTCCCCTGGCCCACGCGTCTCAGAGGCCAGGGACCATCTCTTATCCATTCCAGCCTCACCCAGAGCGCCTGCTATAGTGCTTGGTGAGGGGGTAGGGGCTCTTTAAGTGTAAATGGGATGAATGAATGCATTTTTTTTTCTACCGTTTCCAGGTAAGTGAATTGGGAGATGTCTCCACAAAAAGCTGGCCTGGGGTGGCATCAAGCTGGGTGGCTCTGGACTTACATGGCCTGAAGCCAAAATCTGCCTTCTCCTGGTTTATATAAAGTTAGCAACGTAACTGACTTTGCCCATCAGGTAAACACTAAAAAGTGTGGCTCGGTTGGAGCGTAGTCCCATACACTGAAAGATCTCAGATTTGATTCCCACTCAAAGCACATATCAAGGTTGTGGGTTTGATCCCTGTCAGGGTGCATATGGGAGGCAACCAATTCGATATTTCTCTCTCATGGTGATGTTTCTCTCTCTTGCCCTATCTTTTCCTCTCTGTCTAAAATCAAGAAAAACATATCTGTGGGTGAAGATTTTAAAAAAAAAAAAAAAAAAGAAAAAAAACACCTATATAATAAAAGCCTAATATGTATACAATGGGAGTTTGACCACTTGCTCTGATGTGTGCTGACCACCAGGGGGTGGCATGGAACATGGTGAATGTTGGCCATATGGTGCTGGCAGTGGGCAGCAGTGGAGGTGCTACCAGCCCTGATGGACCCTGATGAGAGCAGGACCAGACGGGATGGTGGAGCAGGTGAGCAGGATGGTAGAGCAAGTGAGCAAGTGGGGCCAGGCCAAGGCGGGTACAAGTGGGGGCCTGATTACCCCACCCATCGCCCTGCCCATTGACCAGTGGCTGCAGCAGTGGGGGTGGGGGGTGGGGGGTGGGGTTGCTGCCTGGCTTCTAGGCACCCGTAGACACAGTAAAGAAACGTCATCCTACACACTTAGCTGTGGGAGCAGTGGCAGCCAGTCGCACGGAGGAACAAGCATTCCTTCGCCTCCTGCTGACTCGCGGTGTGAGGGACAGGTCCAGCTGGTGTGCTAGCAATCTTCCCCAAACAATAAGACAATGGAACCTTTTCTGTTCGGAGATCCAGTCACCACTAATGGGGTCTTCCAATGACACAAACCCCCTGCCGTCCCACCTTTCCTGACTTTTCTAACATGGCCCCTGTCTGGCTGTGATAATGTACCAGCATGCATAAATGTAGATACTTCTCTTCAGAAAACTTATCACAGCTCAGAGTAGGGGGAACCCAAAGTCATCTGGAGACAGCCTGGCCTGCTGTGACTTCATTTAGCTATAAAGCCGTCTATCACACTGGATTAAAAAAAAAAAAATGCTTGTGGGGGAACATGAAATAAAATCCAAAGATGCCTCAAAAAAAGAAAAGGGATTTTAGGAAATAGCTTAATCACCTTTCTAGTTAAAATACTCTGGCAAGACACACACGAATTAGCAGATGACTCATGTACTGGAACAAACTTTGAAGATAATGTAGCACACCTTAACTTTACAGTTGGGGAAACTGGGGCCTAAAGAAGTTAAATGCATCTTCCAAGGTCATAGAGCATGTCAGTGGTGAGACAGGAAACTGAATGAACGAGACGCAGCAGGAGAAGTAAAGTAGTAAAAGAAAGCATCTTTGAGAATCTAAGACTGCTGGGATGATAAAGGCTCCTTTATGAGTCAGAGGCACCCACAGCCTGCTGTCTCCTGCTGGTCTCAGTGGGAATCAAGATTCCTTCCCCATTGACATTCCCTCTGCTCACACCCTGGAGTGGGTGCCATTTCACGTTTACATCTGGGGACCATGTCACAGACTATAAGACACAGAATAGATGACAGAAGTCAATTGAACCCCTACCTACACTCAGTGGGACCACTTTCCCCCCAGGCATGGGCAAGGGAGGAGAATAGTACAGGAACAGCAGCAGTTGCTGTATTTATTATCGCTATTTATATGTGACCCCCATCCCAAACAACTTGTTGCAAAAACATTTTAAGACAAATTTTGTTAAAGGCCTAAGCATCAGAAACACAGGACCTTTTGTGTTTTTTAAACATGCCACAATGAAAAATGAGCTCAGAATGCCATCATTCTATTGCAAGTGGGTAGTTGAAATACCCTCTTCAACTTGGTTACAAAAAGAAGTTAAAGAGCCCTGACTGGTTTGGCTCAGTGGATAGAGCGTTAACCTGTGGACTCAAGGGTCCCAGGTTGATTCCGGTCAAGGGCATGTACCTTGGTTGCATGTACCAGTGGGGAATGTGTAGGAGGCAGCTGATCGATGTTTCTCTCTCATCGATGTTTCTCTCTATCCGTCTCCCTTCCTCTCTGTAAGAAATAAATAAAATAAGTTAAAGAGAAACTGGAAAGGAGACTACAGAAAATGTTACTGAGTTTTAGGGTTTTAAAAAATCAATGCTATCGCCGAAACCGGTTTGGCTCAGTGGTAGAGCGTCGGTCTGCAGACTGAAAGGTCCCAGGTTAGATTCCGGTCAAGGGCATGTACATTGGTTGTGGGCACATCCCCGGTAGGGGGTGTGCAAGAGGCAGCTGGTCAATGTTTCTCTCTCATCGATGTTTCTGGCTCTCTATCTCTCTCCCTTCCTCTCTGTAAAAAATCAATAAAATATATATTTTAAAAAAAAATCAATGCTATCACTTAAGAACTAGCTCCTTTTTCCCCCTCACAGTCTAGGGCTGCAGCTCAGAGTAGCATTCGGCCCTTGATGACTGTACTCTATGGAAGCCACGTCCTCTTGGAGGCTGGAGGCCTCAAGGGAGTCCTGAAAACTGGATTCTAAAGTATTCACTGTTGACTTATTTACACAATGTTCTTTCTAAACTCCTCCTTTGTGATGTTTAATAATACATAAAGTTAAGGTTTACCATATACACAAAAACAATCACCACTGGCAGCTGTGGCAAAGATAACCGCTCAGTTTTAGATCTGCAAAGAGGGGGAGTGTTCAGAGCCTGGATATGCAAACCAGCATCTCACAAGGCATGTAACTGAACACATCTGGGAAAAAGAAACCCACCGCCGCTTAAAATACCTACTCCATTCTCCAGCACATCTGTGATGCAATTAAAGAGCCCAGTGCACAATTAAAATTCAGGTCAGCACACAGCAACAATGGGGCTCTTTGATGTGAGGTCAGCTTTGGTCATTCTCACAGACTCATTAAACAGGTTAATCAACTTAGTGCAGGATATAGGACAGGAGTAACCCCAAATCTAATTACCATTACTGTGAAAGCATCGGCAGAAAGATCTGTTCTATTTGTGTGACATAGCGACTGCTGCTTCGCTGTCAGTGCATGCCGGAGCCAAAGGCGTCCTTTTGGGAGCTGTGCGCTCCCCCCGCCACCCCCCCCCCCCCGCCAGCTTATGAAATGTAGATATTATGCAAATGTTTTTGTATTTATTATTAATTAATATATGATAGTACAGAAACAGATGGTCTGGTGTGTGCCTTTCTTTTTCTCTCCTGCACACTTCTTTTTTCCTGTTTAAAGTAACAAACCAGGGGTCAAATTTGTGGCATCTTTCTCATGCTCTTTATATTTGTTTGTCTTCCCTTGAGTCAAGTTAAGTGTGAACGTAACACATTCAGTTCAGGTGAGTGAACCTGGTTTGAATTCTCGTAATGTGCTTTACACAGTGCCCACAGGGAAGAGCAGTTAATGCAGGCAAGTCATGTTCATTACAAATGCCTTACTAGAAAGACCTGGATGTTAGGCCAAATAGACTTGGATTTGAATTCAGCTCCCAGATCTGCAGATGCTCATTTGTGAATTGAAGATAATAACCTTTTTTAAATTTTATTGATTTTTTTACAGAGAGGAAGAGAGAGGGATAGAGAGTTAGAAACATCGATGAGTGAGAAACATCGATCAACTGCCTCCTGCACACCCCCACTGGGGATGTGCCTGCAACCAAGGTACATGCCCTTGACCGGAATCGATCCTGGGACCTTTCAGTCCACAGGCCAACGCTCTATCCACTGAGCCAAACCGGTTTCAGCATTCACTAGACTTTTAAATAACAATGCTAAGTGACCTCAAAATGAAGGCACTTTGACTGGGTGTCACATGCATCCAAAAGCTTCCTGTGCCCAAATAAGATTCAGGGAGTCTCATCTATGGGGGAGCAGAAGGTGACATGGGAATATTCGAGGATAAAAATCACAAGTAGCCCCAATAACCCTGGAATATCCCTTAAAAAAAGAACACTTAAACTTGGTTCTCATTATTCATAGTAGTTAATGTCTTATAAAGTCACTACAAACACAGAATAGTGACCCATTATTCCTAGAGGAAATAGAAGATTAGGTTCCTGTGAACCTCTTGACACAACATTTTTGTCAAATGATTGGCACATAACCTTGTTTTCCGTTTATATCTGTTCAAAAACATTGTGTTTAATATACATTGTTGAGTCATTAACATTGAACTCGTGGCCAATAGCACTTCAGCTCGGGCCTGAAGGTAGCTCATCTAATACACATATTTTCTCCAACAGGCACGTCACAGCCCTCTTGCACACAGAAACACCAGACCACACTGTGCTTGGGGCCATTTTGAACAGTAAAATCACCAATAAAAGGCACACAATAACACACACACACACACACACACACACACAAACACACACAAAAACAATCATGGCACTAAACTGACCACACAAAGACACCTGTTTACAGTATGAGAGCAAGAACACAAAGTGCTTCATAGTTTGACTTCAGCTGGGAAACTATCATTAGGCAACTCAGAGTTCTCGCCATTCTGTGCGTGTCTGTGAATGAGTGGGGAAGCACTGATATTAATTTGGGGGTGCATATAAATGTGAACTCGTAGGTGAATTCACAGATGCAGAATCCATGAATAATGAGGATCAAGTAGGTCAGCTTAAAGATTGACATGCCCCTTCTTAGTAAGTCCAACATAGCCAGTCTTTCCTTCAGTGTCTGAAGGAACGCTGCTTCTGTGGGTAAGCACCAGATGAGGTTGCTGACTGGCATGTAGGGGTCACATTGCATGAAAAGCACTAGGACCACATTTTAAATGTTACAACAAAACTCTAGAGAGTCTCAGAGTGAGGAGATTCTAACTCTGAGAAGCAAGAGTAGACTTGCTTCTCAGAGACCAAATAAAGGACCAGTAAACTCAGGTCTCCCATCACCCACTTATCATGGAATAGTAAATAAAAGAATAACAAAACAACAACAAAGCGATAGCTAATAATTATGCAGTGTTTATTATGTACCAGGCTTGGGTCTACGTTTAATGTATCATTTAAATATATAACACAAAGCAATTTGTAAATACTGTTACTGCTATTATTTAAGGTTTGCTGTTTTCCTCTCTTTTCTTCTTTAAAAAAATGTTGCTTTGGGTGCCCCAGGAAGGAAGCCCCTGGTGGTTGAAAGCAGCAAGGTATTCTGGTAGAAAAACTAGAAGCCTTGGCTTTCTGACATGTTCCTTCACCCTCACCCCTTTTGTAGGAGCATCTATTGATCTGTGCAGAAAGCAACCAGAACTAGTTTCAACGAGCCAGCCAAATGGGATCTTCTTCAGAGAGCTAGGTAATTCTTAGGATGATAAAATCTTAGGCCTGGTGATAAAATGAGAGCCTTACAATCACCTAATTGAACCCCTTCTTTTTCAGAGGAGAAAAATGAAGCTTGCAGATGTTAAGTGACAGCTAATTAATAATATAGATATGATTTGATCAGTTAGAAAAACTATATGATCATAATAATAACTGTTGACAGTAAATTGATGAAATCCACAACTTAATTTAAGGAAATTGAAAATAAGTAAGTAAATAGATAGATTGATAGATATGAGATAGGTGATTGCCCTATTGCAATTAAAATATGTTATAAAAGCACATCATTTTAAAATATGTGGCACTAAAGAAGAATTAGAGAGACCAGTGTTATGGAATATATACACCACCAACAAATCATAGTGTGTTAATATGGATGTAAAGGTAGGTAATCATCTATAACATCACTTGGAATTATTCACCAAATAAGATATGGGTAGATTAAAAGAGCTAAATATTTTTATGAACTAGAAAATACAGATAAAATATAGGTTGATATTTACCAGATCTACATTTAAGAAGGGCATTTTTAATTTTACAATAGTAGAAGAAATAACAAACAAAAAATCTACTATTTAAATTTGGTAATCTTCCATTTAAGAAAAATAACCGAATGTTACAGTAAACAAGATGACAAATGTATTTTAGCAGCCTGATGGCTGTCTACCCAATATCCATTCTCTCCTTTTGACTTACTAACAGAGCTCCAATTTTGTCATAGTACCAATGTATCCCACTTAAAATTCTGTGTTAGACATCTTTGCAGCAAGGGGTGGCTATGTGATAAATCGAGATTGAAGGAACACACTGGAGCTTGCTAAAGGGGGACCCAGAGAAGCTTCAGAACAGAGACAAACTGCGGCAAACACGGGGTGCTCTGCCCAGACCCCCTCAGAAACCATGTATCAGCTCTGGTCGTCCTTATTCCCGTGGTCCAATCCTCAGGGCTGACCCCTGTGCCTTCTTTAGGCCACTTCGCATGGCTGCTGGAGCCCCCTGCATGCTGTCAGAGGTCTGGGTGCTCACACTCCTATCCCTCCTCCACTGACGGGGCAGGACTCTGAACACCGAGCTACTTTGCTTCAAAACGACACAGACCTGTGTGATGCGTGCTCATAGTTCCCCTTGAGATTAAGGTGAAGCATTTCCTTGGTGGGCTTCTTCTTTTCCTCTCTGCTGCTTCCTTCTCTCCATTTACTATATCAGTAACACATGAGCAGGGCCTGCTCCTGGGGAATCGGACCTAAGATATATTCTCAGCTGGCGTGCCCTTCTGCCTTTTGCTCCTTTGCCTGTCACCCTGCTTCTCCCAACTTCACTCAGGCCAGAATTCAAGCCTCATAAAAACACTTCTGATTGGTAGACCCTCGTTCATGTCCATGGCTCCGGCAGTAAGGGCATCTGGGAACAACAGGCTCCGCACTACAGGAAGAAGCACGAGAGTAATGTTACCATAGTCTAGTTCAGTGGTCGGCAAACTCATTAGTCAACAGAGCCAAATATCAACAGGACAACGATTGAAATTTCTATTGAGAGACAAATTTTTTTAAACTTAAACTTCTTCTAATGCCACTTCTTCAAAATAAACTCACCCAGGTCGTGGTATTTTGTAGAAGAGCCACACTCAAGGGGCCAAAGAGCCCCATGTGGCTTGCGAGCCAGTTTGCAGACCACGGGTCTAGTCCATGCTCTCACCACATCCTCCTGCCTCTGTGTGTCTTTCCTGACTGCCTTGCACTGTCCTAGCCTGTACCTGTCATTACCCAGGCTCCACTGCTCTATTCTCTGGCTTGCAGAGTCCTGGCTGGTATCCCACCTTCCCCCCCTCCCCCCCCCCCCGGGCCCTTCCCTGCCCACACTGGCCCATGTTGGTCTCTGCACAGTGCATTTTAGCAATCTCCTCCCAAACCCCACAGCTGGCGTCAGATGAAAGGGAATCTCCAGTCTCTCTCACTATGCACCTGCCCCCCTTCCTGCCCACTGCACTCTGGTCTTTATTCAGCTGCCCATCCTATCTTCCCCTGGTCCTGGAAACTGACCACATAGCATCATCTTTTTGGCTAACTTTGAATCCTTAAGATCCTACGTGCAGATCAAAACAATCCCGTCCTCTTCTGATTTTTTCCTCGCTGCGTCACTTATTTGGAAATAGGACTGACTTATCCATTGGGCACCACATAATACCTAGGGGCCCACAAAAATGCTTTCATGTTCATTTATTTTCAAATAAAAATAAAATAATAGTAATGAAGCGAGTCTGGTTTATATTCGTCTTTGTATCTTCATCACCTAACACAGTCCCTGGCTCATATGATCTCTCAATACTTACTAGTATTTGTTGACTGGAAGAATGAATGAATAACTGAAAGAATAAGGACCTCAGCTCAAAACCAAAAATAAATCTCAATGCTAAGAATGGGTCTGCATCCACTGAAACATCGCGTGGCTGGGGCCAGAGAAGAGGAGCAGCCCTTGGGTAACCCTCTGTGCCTCAGTGTCCTCACCTGTAAATTGGAGATACCTGAAAGCCTGCCATCCAGGGCTGCTGTGCAGTTGGAGTTAATAGAAATAAAATTAGACCCTAATCAGTTTGGCTCAATGGATAGACCGTCGGCCTGGGGACTGAAAGATCCCAGGTTTGATTCCGGTCAAGGGTATGTACCTTGGTTGTGGGCACATCCTCAGTAGGAGGTGTGCAGGAGGCAGCTGATTGATGTTTCTTTCTCATTGACGTTTCTGACTATCCTCCTCCCTTCCTTTCTGCAAAAAATCAATAAAATATTTTTTTTAAGAAATAAAACACTTAAGACAGGATGTGACATATGCTGGCCTTGTATGTGGTTATTTACAGACAGTGTCTTTTATTCACATGGTCCTTTTTCCTGGGCAATGCCCCTCTTTCCGCAGTGAACACTGAGCAATGTACAGGGGCAAGTATGTGCCGGAGGAGACGTTTATGGATGGGTGACGTCCTGTGCCCATCCTAGAGGGACAGAAGGCAGAAATGGGTGAGGCTGCTACTCCTTGGAGAATCCTGTTATCTACAACATGGAGCAGATTAGAAAGTGATGAGCCTGCTCTGTGAAAATACACATAATACACGGCTGCATTTTTCAGCCCATCCGGAGAGCTGGGCCCAATGAGTATTCCATCTTTATCCTCCCAAGTTCCCAAAAATAACACATCAAAGAGCATGTTTGCATCCCTACAACAGATAACAGCACTGCCATAAGCTTCAGGGGCCGCACATGCTACAGATAGAATAAATTAATAATGTCACATATTTATAAAATATAAATTAACCCGAGAAATAGATCACTCCAAGTGAAATTCCTGCTTTTTTAAAACTGAGCAGAGAAAGACACTTTGATAAATGGACGGCTGGTCAATTTTTATTATATGGCACCACCCAACTGGCATTTATCACATCGAATAAGTCAGTTCCCTCTGATAACATAGATGTTGACACAACAGAAGCATCAGGCTATTTGGGTGCCGGGACAGGGGGTGGGATCCAGACAACTGACTTTTTAAAATTATGTTTGATTATTGGGATTTTTTTTAACAATAGAAAAGCAAGTAATATGATCAGTAAGAATTCTAGAGGCTCTAGTGCATTTATATAAGCACAGCAAATTACTCGTAAAAACTATGAAGCATTTACCTCTGCCTTTGTGTATAATATACCATGTCTGTGTGGAACCCAGTTCGCTTTGATGGTAAACAGCTATTCTTCCTGAAATCCTGTCTTCTCTTACTCTACTCTGTGCTGAGAGGTCACCTTAATAGCTGCACTGGTTTTCCTGGAAGAAAAAAAAAAAAAAAGAAAGCAGTGTGAGTAATGTTTCAGACTTTTTTTCTTCTCTATAGCACTGTAGGGATAATTTACATTCACATGCAAAGATGGAACGATCCATATTCCAGCTTTGTTGAGAAGCAGTAAAAATGTAAAGCAATATCCTATATTAAATATACCCAGTCAGAGAAAAAAAAATGTCTCAGTCTATTCTGCAAAGACATAATATACTGAAAATCAACCTTTCCTCTTCTCACGTCTCTGACCCTGAAACAGAACAAAATGTGTATCTGCAAGAATGCCATAGGCATGTAGATTATTTATCACTGTGTTTAGGGATTATTTTGTTGCTAAAAAGTCTTGAGGGAGGCTATGTATTATTATCTATGAGATATTTCCAAACATTAAGGACACATCATTAGAAAAGAGAGCAACTTTATAACTTAAGGTTCTATTTTCCTAGTAAAGAAAATTTCCACTCAGAACCTGAAATTGTGTGTGTGTGTGTGTGTGTGTGTGTGTGTGTGTGTGTGACATATTTATGTCAGGATTTTGTAACCACAATAGAAAAAATAAGATTAAAAAATATATGTAAAGAAAGATGTGAGCTGGAATGGAGATCTTTATATGTAAAGCCAAGAATATTTATTTCCATATTGCAAAATGTGTCAAGTTTTGCAGAGATAATAGCATTGACTGAAATATGTTAATAATATCCCAGAAAGACCCTGGGCTGGAATCTCTCCCTGTGGCTCAGGTATTCTGTGGAGCAGACCAAGGAGCTTGCCCCTGCCCTCCTCCTGTTCTCAAGCCTTTTCTGAATGCCTCAGTGAACAAGAACATTTCTCTTTGGCAGCAGAGCCTGGAAGTGGTATCCAGGGGACCCAAAGTGACCCTGAGCGGAAGCACTCAAAGGGGCCCCTGAGCCACAGCCAGCCCGAGATTCACCCAGCGTCAATCCCGGGAATTCCACCCAGCCCGGGCCACCCGGCTTCTTGGCAATGCCTATCCGAGCAGACACTCCAGCGCTGCAGCCACATACACAGAACCACCTGAGAGGAAGAAAGAGATTCTCCCTGCTCCACACTCCCTTGCTCTCCATGTGTATCTGAGCCACTTCCCTCCTTCCCACTAGCAGCCCACGCTGAGTACAGGCTAAAGCAGCAATGCAGAGAAAGGGGAGAGACTGGAATCTGTACTTGGCATAACCCTGAGCACTGAACCTTCTTCCCACACATGTTCCTTTGGAGCATAACAATGATGTTGCTAAATTCCAAGCTGTGGTCCCGAGGGATGTGTTGGATATAAAGTTTATTTGAGAACAAGGAAGGTGGGAGATGGTCAGTGTATGAAAACTACATTTTATTAGATGTTGTATTGTACTAAGGTCTCTGAATGCATTATCTCTAGAAGTTTCTATGATCAGACGATTCATTTTACAGAAGATGAAACTGAAGCTCAGGGACATGAAGTAACCTACCCAAGAAGATAGAGTATCTTGAGTAAGTGTCTGAGGTTTGAACCCAGATGTGTAAGAGCCCATGTTTTTAACCACTATGGCAAACCATACTGCTTATCTTTGTAGATTAGGCAGATGTGGACAATATGAAAACAAACCCATTTATTGATTCAACTAACAATGGTTTCATAAAAATACGTATGTCAACCTTATCAGCAGCATTTGAAAGACCGACATTGCAGAGGCATAAAGAAATGTTGAGCAGAAACTGGTTTGGCTTAGTGGATAGAGCGTCGGCCTGCAGACTGAAAGGTCCCAGGTTCGATTCCAGTCTAGGGTATATACCTTGGTTGCAGGCACATTCCCTGTAGGGGGTGTGCAGGAAGCAGCTGATCGATGTTTCTCTCGCATCAATGTTTCCAGCTCTCTATCCCTCTCTCTTCCTCTCTGTGAAAAATCAATAAAATATATTTTTTTAAAAAGAAGAAATGTTGATTTGCCTTTATATTACACACAGGCACGCACACACTCATTAGGTTAAGTTAATGGAATGCTGCCAATACAGAAAGGAACATGTAAGGTAGGAGGGCTGCATCATGGGATTGAATGATCAGATTCTGTGGTCATAATGGTTTCCCTCCAGCCATAGGACAAGAGTCTACGTGGTTAACCCCAGACGCTGGGAAGAGCAAGGCTGCTGCCTCCTCTGCGGGTTAATCAAAGAGCAATACTGTCAAGAGCCAGGTGGTTTCCTGACTGGATCCTGGAACAGAAAAATGGCATGAATGAAAAAGCTAGTGAGACCTGAATAAAGTCTGGAGTTGAGTTAAAAGTAATGTACCAATGTTAATTTCTCAGTTTTGACAAATGCCTACAGTTATTTAGAATATTAACATTAGGGCAAATGGGGTGAAGGGAGAATAGGAACATTTTCTGTAATTCTGAGTTTGGAAACTTTCTGTAAATTTAAAATTATTCCAAAAGAAGACATTTGGTTTAAAAAGTTAAGTAAAATCCTGAGAGGATCCAAGATGGCTGCTCGGGTAGATACCTAACCGCAGCAGCACACAACAATTTCAATGGAATACAACTAAAATGTAGAGTGGACATCGTCCAGAGCTACAGGTAGTCGACTGACTGAAAATTCTACAATAAGAAGGAAAGAGAAAACCAGAAGGAAAATCAGAGGAGCTGAAAAAAAGCCTAAGGTACGGAGACATGCTGCGCGCTCGCACGCACGCGCGCGGAGAGGTCGCAGCCAGAGAGGAGGAGAGGGCTGGGTGCTGCCTGGCGTTCCCTAGCAGGAAGGAAATAGAACCCCCAGCCTGGGCTGAACCCCCGAACCGGCAGCGCTGAGCCCCAGTTATGGGCCAGACCCTGGGGACCCAGGCTCCGGCAGGGGGAATCCCAAGCGAGCAGCGAAGAGCAGGGCCCCCAGAGTCGCGGGCACTGCGCGCAGAGGACAGTCTGTTGACTCTGATCCTGGACTCCCCTAGCGGGAAGGAGAAAAAAAAAAAAAGCTCCAGACTGGAGGAATGCGACAGGGAGCAGGAGCCCCTGCCGGACACCAGCCAGCCGGGCGCCGGCAGGGAGTCGGGCGACGGGGCCCCCCGGGGGGGGGGGGTGCCCCTGAGCCATCGACCTCTGAGCGTGGGCAACGGAGCCAAGGCAGGCCGGGGGCTGCTTCCTGGGCGGCACCGACCCCGGCAACAGGCTGGAGCAGCGCGGGAGCCCGCGGAGAACAAAGGGGTGCCACAGGCCAACCTGCTGAGCTCCCAGGACAGGAGGAAGAAACCAAAGTTCTCAATGTGAAGACATCAAGTGAGAGCAAAAGATAGTAAAATTACTTAAGAAAGAATACAAAGAAGATCTTGAAAATTCAAAGACTAAGTCAGAACTCAACTCACCAGCCAACATTGCAACATAAATGCGTTTAAAAATAAAAAAAAAAAGGACAGAATGTTGGAACAGTGGCGGCCAGGCCTAGAGTGCCCAGGCACAAAGCAATGGCAACCGGGCCCGGAGCAGCAACGGCCAGGCCCCAGAGCAGCAGCAGCCAGAACCAGAGCAACAACAGCCAGCACTGGAGCAGCCAGACCTGGGCAGTGGCAGCCAGGCCTGAGGCAGAGGCAGCCAAGCCCAGGGAGGCCAGTCCAGGAACACCCAGACCCGGAGTGGCCGGGCCCGAAGAAGCCGGGCCCAGAGCAGCCGGGTTGGGAGCAGCCAGGTCCAGAACAGCAGTAGCCAAGCCCGGAGCATCCAGGCTGGGAGCGGCCAGGCTCGGAGCGGCCGGGCCCAGGGCAGCCGGGCCCGGAGCAGCCGGGTCTTGTGCAGCCAGGCCCGGAGCAGCGGCTGCCAGGCTGGGAGCGGCCAGGCCAGGAGCAGCCGGGTCTGGTGCGGCCAGGCCCAGAGCAGCAGCAGCCAGGTCCAGAGCAACTAGGTCGGGAGCGGCGGTGACCAGACCCGGAGCAGCTGGTTGTGGAACGAACCAGAGCAACAGAGGCCAGGCCCGGAACAGCTCGCTCTTCGCCTGCCCCTGCCCCACGGCTGCCTCTCAGACATGGCTGGAAACTTTTGTGGGAACTTGAGTGTCTGCTGAATCAAGTGATGAAGGCTTAGATCTGGATGTGTTGAGTTAGTATAGGGCTGGGGTGTTGATCTGTGAGTGCCTTGGGTGGGGCCTGGATGAGGCTGGTTGACCTATTTGGAAATGTCTTTTTTGTGAAATGTATCATTGGGCATGTGGTGGTATTATTGATATGAGAAAATGCTAAGTAACTGATTTACTATCTGAAAAGGGATTTACTATCGGGGAAAGGGAGGGAGGAAGAGACTGAACATAAACTGCACCTATGGATGAGGACAATGGGGGATGGGGAGGGGGCGGAGGGTGGGATGGGAACCTGGTGGAGGGGGGAAGAAATGAGGAACCTTTGTAACAATTTGAACAATAAAGATTGATTTTTAAAAAAATAAAAAATAAAAAAAATAAAAAGTTAAGTAAAATCCTATATAATAAAAGCCCATCCAATGAACAGTAGAACAACCTGAACAACGCGTCAACCAGTCGCTATGATGTGCACTCACCACTGGGGGGCAGACGCTCAATGCAGGAGCAGCTGCTCAGAGGGCAGACGATCCCTGCAGGCCATGCCCTCCACCAGTGCTTGAATCCTGTGCACCAGGTCTCTAGTTTATATATAAAAATGAGAGAGAGAGGGATGCAAAACCATTGACTGTGTATGTTTAAATAAAGAAAAAGATGATTCTCAAAGATTAGAATTTACGTTTGTTAAGCTAGAATCTAGCTTTGTCTAGCTAGCTCTTGGGGGAGCTTATCCTCCTGCCAGCACCTCATTAGAGGGATTCTCCTTCCTGGAGCAAGCTTTAAAAGAATCTGCTACCAGGCGCAAAAGCAGACTTGAAAAGAAAAGCAAAAAAACACCACGCTCTTGGATAAAGACTTAACATCTTAAAATTCAATTTTTTCCTATATCATTCTATAAACTTCTCATGTCTCCAACAAAAAGGCTATTTCTGTGGGGGTACTATACAAGCTGACTTCAATATCCATAAGCAAGCAAGAATAGCCATGAAAACTTGGGAGGTGGGGAGAGTAATAGGAGAGAACAACAAGGTCTTCCAGATTTTATGATGCAGAAGTAAAACTAGTTTTACAACAGCATGGTACCAGTGCATGACTTGACAAAATGGTGTGTGGAATGGAATAATGTCCAAAATAGACCTAAATTCATGAGGTAATTTAATACATAGTAGTAATTTTTCAAAGCATTAATGAAAAGATGTATTCTTCAACAAAAATGGTGTTGAGCCCTATCTGATTTGGCTCAGTGGATAGAGCATTGACCCATCGATTGAAGGGTCATGGGTTTGATTCCTATCAAGGGCACAGACTCAATTCCCAGCCCTTGTGGGGGCACCTGTGGGAAGCAACCAATCGATGTGTCTCTCTGTCTCTCCCCCTCCCTTCCACTCTCTCTAAAATCAATGGAAAAAATCCTCAGGTGAGGATTAACAAACATAAAGAAAAAAAAATGAAAGAAAAATGATGTTGAGGCAAGCAGATGGCAATTTGAAAAATACCAGTAAACCTGGTTTTTTACCTTATACCTTCCACCGAAATAAATTCCAGATATATCAATTATAAAGTCATAGGCAAATAGATAAAAACATGGAAGAATTTTAAAAATACCTATTTTGGGCAGAGCCTCTTTAAGTTTAATATAGAACCCTCAAGTCAGAAAAGACAAAAATTTGGATATTTGATTACATAAAAATAAAAATATGGTGGTGGAGGGTGACTAAGTAAAAAAACAAAACAAAAAAACAAACAAAAAAAAACCCAACAACAAAAAGCAAACTAGTAAATATGTTTGTGATTCATATTTCAGGGGAAAAAAAGACTAGCATCATTAGTATGTAAAGAGTTATAACAAATCAATAAGAAAAAATAATAGAAAAATTGGCAAAAGATACAAACATACAGTTCACAGAATAAGAAATACAAAGAATTCTTTCAAGTTAGGCGAAGATGTTCATTCTTACTTATAAAAGAATTACACATCATTAAACTATACTGAGGCACTGTTTTCACCTTCCAGATGGCAAAGATCAAGAAGGCTGCTATCACACAGTGCTATCAAGGATATGAGGGAACAGGTACACTCTCATGGGGCTGGTGGGGGAATGAATTGGTATAATCCTTATGGAAAGCAAGGCAATACAATTTCTATGAAAAACACCAATGCCCGTACCTCCCAAGCCAGCAATTCCAATTCTAAGTTATTTATTCTCCAGGCACACTCTCACAGTTGCAAAATCCCACAACTACAGATATATAGTGTGGTATGAATTGCCACACTGTTGGTAATAGCAAGAGATTAGAAACTCCCTAAATATCTATCAACAGGAGACAGGTTAAATACACTAGGGAACGTCCATCTATCTAATGGAACATTATGCTACAGATAAAAAGAATGAAACCGTTCTATAGGGACTAAGAGTGAAAGGCTGCCAGAATATACTAAGTAAAAATAATAATAATAATAAATTAAAAAAGGAAACAATGTACAACATGCTGTTGTTTTGGGGGTTGTGGAGTTTATGAAAGGATGTAAAAATCTATGTAGGGGCGTAGTTGGCTGGGGGGGGACAGATTTAAGGAGAGACCTGGTGACAGAACTTGGTAGTAATTATTCCATAATGAACATTCATTCCATTTTAAGCAAGGAAAATCAACAGTTACTTTTACCAGAAACTCAATCAAATGGTCCGTAACTCCTCCACCGCCACATTTCTGAGAAGAAAGTGAAAACAAACAGAGCCACCTGGTTGGGCAGGCCCCTCTGGGTCCGGAGCAGCCCCCACCTCCCCTAGGAAAACAATGTCCTGCTAAGCCCTCAAAGCCGCCCAGCTCAGTTGTTAAGGTAATGGTGTTTACCCGCTCCAAACAAAGTCATTTGAATCAGAAAAGTAAATGTGCCCGGTCTTCAGGTTCTTTGATGTCATCTCCCTCCTTGCCCTGCAGCTTGAGATGCGCCCAGGGCACTGCTCCTGGGAGCCTGACACACGGATTCTGCACGCATCGCCATAGCTACAGCATTCTGCGTGTGATCGTGACATGAAACAAATAAGAAAAAAAACTGACTCCGAAATAAAACAAGAGGCCCTGAAAAACACAATCAGTTGGTGGGGTTTTTTTGTTTGTTTGTTTTGTTTTGTTTTGTTTTCTGCCTTTTGTACCCTTGTGGAAGATTATGACACTTAGGAGTATTTTAAAAGTTGGGAACAGTTTTTAGTGTGGCAAAGTCCCAGAAACAAGACTTCTCTCTTTCCTGAAAATAACAAGTGATCACGGCAAATGGCGTGTTTGAAAGAGTACCTCCCCCGCCTATCAGACGCGTCCCCTCTACGTGACCCTGTTAAACAGCCAGCAGCTCTCAATGTGATGTTTAGGGTCTCGGGTTCCCAAGACTCCCGGAGCTGGTGGCCATCGAGTCACGCAAACTGGATCTCCGCGGGCAGAGGACTGTGCGGCATTAGATGGAGCCTCTAGCCTGTGGGACACCTACCGTCTCCTCGGCCCTAACCCACCCGCGGCCCGTTAGTCCTTCCTTCTCACTCTGTGGGGTCCTGGGTCCACTCGCACAACGCTCGGGCTCTTTTTGCTGTTTCCCTTCTCTGACAATTTCCCTTTTTTCCGTGTAAGAACACGTTTGAAGTTGGAAGGTTTTTAAGAAGGAAAAAATAGAAAAAAAGATTTTTAAAAATATGCTAGAATTTCCTTTGCTCTTTTAACACCCTGGGGTTAAGCGTCTTTAATGGCATTTAAATCCTTGGTTGTTGTTTCTTCCATTACTTTATGTATTGCAATAAAAACATTCCTTTAGACTTTAGAAATTCTAAATAAAACAAGAACAAAAGAGTGTCCCTTTTTTTTTTTTCAACTTTCCACCCAAATGTTACCGTTGTAAATCAAGGTAAGAAAGTAAATTAATGACTGGCATTTAAATGTTTGCTGTCCCAAATATTTATTCCTTCCCTTTCCCCCAAATTTGTTTTATGCAAAACAGTGCTCATTAAAAAAAAAACAATAAATATTCATTTGTTAACTACTAAAAAGTTTAGATCAAAGTGCTCTGGAGCCCAAACACCAAGTAACACCAAGTGACGCTGTCTGCTCAGCCTAAGCGCTCCGCCTCCCAGCAGCGACCTGGCCACGTTCGCTTTCCCTTTTCTCCAAGTGTGGGCAGGGTTACCCTGTAACGGAATGATCGCCCCGCGTTCGCACACCGCACTTTGCAAATCATTTCACTTACCCCTTTGGCCCATAGTGCACCGGAGTGGAGCACACTCTGGCCTCTGACCCGGTTTGAACCCAGGTGCAGTCACTTATCTAGCAGCACGGCCAGCAGCTGGGGTCAGTTGGTTTGGGTAAGACCAGAGGGTGTGTCCACTTCGCTGGATGCCGTGATTACGGAATGAGGTAACTGCCCTCGGCTGCCGTGGACATATTGTGCAAACCACGTTTGTCTGTGTTGTATGTTTGCCTCCTACTACTAAAATGTGAACTCCTCTAAGGAGGAATTAGGTCTCCTCTACCTTTGAAACTGACTTAAGCGTACAATATTGAGCTTTATTGTATTCTTTCCTTGGCCTCACAAAACTGCTATTGTATCTCCCACCTATACCCCCTACAAGATGAAGCTAGAGGCTCTATTTTCCCTGCCACGTTCCTACTTCACCTCCAGTAAGTTTGAATGTTTGCAGGAGCAGTGAGAGCCCCCTGAGAACAGGTTCTGCCGCACACCCAGCTTCGAACCAGGTTAAGTGGGCATCCCCATCCTTGCCAGTCCGACTTGCTCAGAGCCTCACTACCTTCCTCCCGCTGTGCTTCACCTTGTGCCCACACCCAGGCACACATGTGTGCACACACCCAGGCACACATGTGTGCACACACAGAGGCACACATGTGTGCACACACAGAGGCACGAGTGCACATGTGCACGACTCCCAGACCAGCGTGCTGGGCAGCCCATGGCTTCCATCCAGAGCTGTGGGATTGCCAGAGCATTCAAACCTTTCTGTGGGCCCCTTTCTTTAGCCCAGCGGGAGGGACAGCTCTGTGTTTCCCTGAGATGGAGTCTCCACCCCCAGGCCTTTGTCCATGTGTGTGCATTGTCTCATGATAAAGTGGTAATGAACTTGACAAACAACTTTAAAATGACTACCAATACTCCACTCCAGGGCAGATTCCCCAAGGACTGATACTCACTGCCTGCCCCCTGCAAACTGCTTTGGACACTCTTTTAGAGAGCACATGGAGAAAGGATGAGGCTAATTCATAAACCTGGTAAATACTCGTTGGTGAAATGAACTACTATCCTCCTAAATTATTCAGTGACATTTATTTGTTTATTCATTTATTTATTTATCCTAATATATAAAAACCCTGGGTCCATTACAACCGGAAAGCTTGACCAACTGGAAGTCAGTTCTGCAATGGTGACCCAGCCCTGACTGCTGAGAGGGCTGCAAATCAGGCCCAGAGAGAGGCCTGAAGCAGGGTCTGATCTGTAGCCTCCGTGGCAGCTGTTGATCAGCACTTGCCTCTCTCTTTCTCTCCAGCAGCTAGGCCTCTATGGGGGCTGCTGATCAGCCCCACCTTTCTGATCAGGCCCCATTGATAGTCCCAGAGACACTGATTGGCATAGAAACCAACCAATCAGAACTAAATCTGGGTGAAGTGTAAGGAGCCAATGGCTGCCTAGGAGGTGGAGCTTTTGATGCTAACTGACCGATCAGAACCAAGTCTGGCTGGAGTGTGAGGAGCCAATGCCTGCCTAGGAGGTGGAGCTTTCGATGTTGACTGGCATAGAAATCGACCAATCAAAACCAAATTAGCCAGCAGAGGAGGGCAGTTGGGAACAAGATCAGCTGACAGGGGAGAGCAGTTGGGGGTGAGATCAAGCCAGCAGAGAAGAGCATTTGGGGATAATCAGGCCAGCCAGGGACGTCAGTTGTGGGGGAACAGGCCTGCAGGGGAGGGCAGTTGGGGGTTACCATGCTGGCAGGGGAGGGCAGTTGAGGGGGACCAGGGTGGCAGGGGTACAGTTAGGTGTTAATCAGGCCGGCAGGGGAGCGGTTAGGGGGTGATTAGGCTGACAGGCAGAAGCAGTTAGGAGCAATCAGGCAGGCGGGCAGGTGAGCAGTTAGGAGCCAGCAGTCCTGGATTGTGACAGGGATGTCTGACTGCCAGTTTAGGCCTGATCCCACAGGAGTCCAAGATTGAAGAGGATGCAGGCTGGGTGAGGGGCAATCCCCTCCCCAGTGCACAAATTTCATGCACTGGGCTTCTAGTTTCTAGTTTTAATATATTTTTATTTATTTCAGAGAAAAGGGAGAGGGGAGAGAAACAAAGATCAATGATGAGAGAGATTTATTGATCGGTTGCCTCCTGCACACCCCTCACTGGGGATTGAGCCCAAAACGTGGGCATGTGCCCTTTACTGGAATCAAACCTGAGTCACTTCAGTCCTCAGGCCAGTGCTCTATCCACTGAGCCAAACCAGGTAGGGCAGTGACACATATATATTGATGGACTATTGAGCCATCATTGTGCCCATTGTCGTGAGTGAGATACTACAAGACATGGTCCCTACACTAAGTGCCCTCCAGTAGAATGGCTGTGCCATCAATCTCCCGGGTGACCCTTATCCTAGCTCTGAGCCTCAGCGTTCCTTCTGTGAAATCAAGATACTCTGCTTTGCCAAAACCGGTTTGGCTCAGTGGATAGAGCGTCAGCCTGCGGACTGAAAGGTCCCAGGTTCGATTCCGGTCAAGGGCATGTACTTCGGTTGCCAGCACATCCCCAGTAGGGGGTGTATAGGAGGCAGCTGGTTGATGTTTCTCTCTCATCGATGTTTCTAGCTCTCTATTCCTCTTCCTTCCTCTCTTTGGAAAATCAATAAAATATATATATTTTTTAAAAAAAAGATACCCTGCTTTGCAGGCTGTTTACTGAAGGAGAGTGGGGCACACAGAACCAGGGTAGAGGTTCAGTGATGACAGGTCTTGGCTGGTTGTTTTGGAGGGCTTGCTGAGAGGCACAGGCCATCCTGTCAAGAGAAGTGTGGTCATAGGAGAGGCAAATAAGTGAGCAAACCCCCCGGGCACTGGAGTGGACTTCTCCATAGGCTCCAGGGTAGTGAACAAAGCATGTGTGACCATCCTGGGGTGGGAAAGTCCTTCATAGAAGAGGTGACCAGACGTGTGCCGTGGGGGATGTTTAAGTATAGGACAAGTGGTGAAGGTCAGAATGGCATTGTAGATGGAGGGAGCAGCACGAGCAAAGGCCTGAAAACCTGCACATCGTTCAGAATTCCTGGAGCCTGGACCACGTGGCATATGACTGCAGTGCAGAAGGAAGCCCGAGGGAGAATCAGCGGTAGAATACAAGGAGTTTCTAGCCTCCTGCTTGTAGACACAGGGGGTGTTCATTGAATTGTATTCCTCTTGAAAATCTTTATCTCTATTCATTTTAATTGGAAAATTAATTTATGCTCATTGTTTAAAAAAAAAAGTAATAGAAAAGTTTTAGCATAAAAAGCAAATGGTTCTGCCTCATTCCCTAGAGGAAATAATTTAGTGCTTATCCTTCTGGACTTTGAAGAGTGTTTGAAGCAAGAAAGTGTCATGAACAGATTTTGTATTTTTAAAAAATCACTTTGGGAATAAGGTCAAGGGATGGAGGGGAGAGACTGAAGGCAGGTGATGGATGCAGTTCATTCAGAGAAAACCTCTTGGAGGCAATGCAGTGGGGAGGGGCAGTGTAGTGGGGGCAGTGGGGTGGGGGGGCAGTGGGATGGGAGGGCAGTGCAATGGTGGGGGCAGGAGGATCAAAGAAAGTATGAATCAAGGATGACTCCTTGATTTGGGCTAAAATTAGTAAGATTGGAATTCAGAAGAAACACAGGTTTATGGGGAAATATTGTCAGTAAAATATTGAACATGATGAACTGGATGTGGCAGGACACATGCAGAAAATATTGTCCTAGGTGTCTGGGGCTGAAGAGTGAAATCCAGCTTAAAGAAGTAGACGTGGCCATGGCTGGGTGGCTCAGTTGGTTGGAGCATCGTCCTGCACATCAAAAGGTTGTGGATTTGATTCCCAGCCAGGGCACATACCTAGGTTGCAGGATTTATCCCCAGTTGGGGCACAACTAATTTGTCTCTCTCCCTCTCCCTTTTTCTCTCCCTCTCCCTCTCCTTCTCCCTCTTCAATAAAAACATATCCTCAGGTGAAGATTTTTTTTTAAATGTAGACATGGAGTAGATTTCATGTCATGGTAAGATCGCTCAGGGAGATCCAGAGGAAGGCCTAGACTTAAGAAAGGAGCAGAGTCAGGAGATATTCATAAGGAGATGGCAAAGGAGCAGCCCAGGAGGGGGAGTCCAGTGTGGCAATCAGTAGGCAGGAATGAACTTCAAGAAGGATCAGCAGCATTGAATACTAGAGGGAACAAGTAAGTTGATGCAAGTGAAAATAAGCATTGCTCATCAAGGAACTTTACTGGAATGCGTTTGGCACATCATTGATGTAGATCATTAGAAAAAATATGAAGGAAGTATAACATAATGTTAATAGTAATTATTTCTGTTGAGATTATGGGCGATTGATATTTTATTGCCTTCTCTTCTGAGAAAAGAGATGAGAGGTAAGGGAGGAAAAAGAAGGTACAATATTCCAAAAGGAAACATTTAAAAATTATACAGATGAAGCAAATTTATTCAACAAGCTCAAGCATTTACATTCATAAGGGAAGATACCAACTTTTTGGGGAACATGGCATAAAATAATATTGCTGTTACTCCTCACTTGCCGTTTTGAAAGGTGCCACACAGAGCATGATGGGAAACCCTTTGGTTCCCCCAGAGACCTGGCCAAGCCAGCTGAGGAACCATAGCTGGATATTCCACAAACTTCAGGCATTTAAGTCCATGATTTTTGTCAAATCCCTTTACCACCAGTCCTATCCTACTTATCCTATATAACAAAAGGCTAATATGCAAATTGTCCCCACAGGTGGGAGTTCGACTGACTGGGAGTTAGATGTGCATTGACCACCACCGGTTGGCGCAGAGCATGGGGGGAATTGGCAATGGGGCACTGGCAGCAGGCGGCAGTGGAGGTGCTGCCAGCCCTGATGGGCCCCAATGAGAGCAGGACCGACAGAGGTGGGAGGTGGGGCTGATGAGGGGCGACACCAAGGTGGGTGCAAGCAAGGGCCCTGCCCCATAGATCATCCCTGATCGCACACCAGGCCTAGGGACCCTGCCCATGCATGAATTTTATGCACTGGGCCTCTAGTTATTTAATAAAAGTCTTATTTACACCAACTCACTTTTAAACATAAATGGATCCGTTTATATCACAATAGTAAATAGGAAATCATTATCAAAATAAATAGAAGGTCACTGAAAAGTAAGTATAATAAAAACAAAACTACTTAGTAGTTCTAGCAAGAAGCTCTTAACAACCCAGGCTGAGTCCTGAGCTCTCCAGTAAAACAGACACTCAGTCAGCACTACAAGTGGCAAAAAGCCTTCCTGGTTCTGCTTTAGCTTGATTTCTTCAGAAACAAACCCTTTGACAAGAATTCAGTTGCATGTGCTTTACTTGAAAGGTGAAGGAAATGTGAAACACAAATAAGGGAGTCGGGAGGTGAGATAGAAAAGGGAAGGAAGTCAAGAAATGATGTTATCAGGCCATCTTAGTCCCCCTGGGGAAACCGTGGGAGCCCGTGCAGAACACACCTAGGAATCCACCCCCACCCAGGTTGAGAGAGCTGGTATTTATACTCCAACTGCAGTCCAACGCTGATTCATTCTGGGGAACATCAATTGCCCAGCATTCCTGGGGTGCCTCGTGGGCAGCAAAGCAGGCCCCAGAGGCAAGAGAAGACCTCAGGCAAAAAGGTCTGTAGTTGGAAGTCTAGCTGAGTCTACTGACTTGATAAAGGTGAGCGATATGGACTGGGGCCAGCAGAGGCTGCCAGATACTAAACCGAGATTGAAAGATAATACAAAAGGAAATAGCTTTCCCATTCTTTACGTCAAAGGAACTTATGCTGGACCCATTACTCACTCAGAATCCTCTCTCATACCACCAGGCTGAGGCTTCCCCTGAGGCCTGAAGCAGCTCTGGGGGAACCGAGCCCAGCCCAGCCACTGTCCTGAAGGGCCTGGCCGAATCTTATCCAGACCGGGCCACTGAGAAACAGGCCCTTTACAATACGTTTACATTTCAATTTAACTGTCCTCCCTACCAATTAGAAACAGCCTCATCAGAGCTATCTGCCCAACAGAGTTGTCAAAGAGATTCTTCTGGATGAAAGCAACTCATTAGAATGAAAATCTATATTGACAACATAGACAAATGAGAATGAGTGTTCATTTTAAAAAGGAATTTTATCCTTATAAAAGGACCATCAAATTCCTTCAGGTATTAGCATCCCTGACCCATTTCAAATCATTTGTTTACCAATATCAAGCTCACAACTGTAACAAGGGATAAAGGCACCAAAAAAAAAAAAAAAAAAAAAGGATAAATATACTACCAAACTGTATGTACATATTTTTTAATATATTATTTCATTTAGCAAACATGTGTTGAACTCTTTCTACATACCAAGAACTGTTCTAAGTACCTGGAGACAGCAATGAAGGAAACACACAAAAAAACTCTTCCCTCCAATGAACTACATTCTAGTGGGGAAGATGGTCAATGAAAAAATAAATCATATATCGAGGATGGCAGGTGCCATCAAGGGCTACAAATAAGGCAGGAAAGGGGGATGGGGAGTCCCAGTGGCTGGAAAGGGGTTATAACTTTAGGGTAATCAGAGAAGATTTTACTGACAAGGTACATTTGGAAAGACCCAAAAGAGGCGAGGGAGAACACTAGGTGAAGATTTGGAGAAAGATTACTACTACAAAGAAAGGAAATAGCCTGTGCAAAGATCCTGGGGCAAGGACATGCCTGTGATTTGAGAAACAGTGAGAATCCTGCTGAGGCTGGCACAGAGTAAACAAGGGGAAGGAAAAGCAGGAGGAGATGAGACCAGTAGGAGAAAAGTCAGGGGAGAGAGTAGATAACGCAGGGTCCTACAAACTATTGAAATGGTGAACGTCTGGAGAGTTCTGAGCAGAGAAAAGACCTGGACTGACTGCGATGTACAGGATTGCTCTGGTGGCCGTGCAGGCAACAGACAGGTGTGGCAAGGGCAGAAACAGATCCGTTAGGAGGCTGCTGTCGAAATCCAGATGAAAGATGACAGCAGATAGCAGATTGGTCTGGGGCTGTGAGGTATCATTAGCAGGCAAAAGACTTGTAGCCTGATAAGATATGGGGAGTAAGAAAAAGAGAAGAGTATGGGGATTAAGAGAAAGAGAAGAGTAAAGGCTCCAAGGTGTTTGCCTGAGCAGCAGAATAGACCTGTCACTTCCTGAAAGAAAGGAGACTGTGGAAGATAAGATCTGGGGAAAGATCGGTTAGATGTTGAACATGTCAAACTTCAGATACTTACTAAACATTCAAATGGAGATGTCTGCAGGCAGTTGGACATGGAGGTCTGTAAGTCAGTGGCTAAGTCTAGACCAAAGATGTAACTCTAAAAGTTGCTAGCATCTACATTGCATCTAAAAGCATGAGGCCGGATGAGGTCATCAGGGGAGTGAATAGGTAGAAGGTTGGCTTAGAAACTGGGCAACAGGAGCACTCTGCCAACTACAGGTGAGGGAGAAGATAGATAACAAGCCAAGGAGACTGAGAATGGCCCAAGAGAACAGCAAAGAACCAGTAGTTGAGGGCATCCCAGAAGCTAGTGAGACAGTGAAGAAAGAGTGATCAAGTGTGATCTAGCCCAGTGAGGCTCAGTGGTTGACCTTTGACCTATGAACCAGGGGGTCACAGTTCAATTCCTGGTCAGGGAACATAACTGGGTTGCAGGCTAGATTCCCAGTGTGGGGTGTGCAGGAGGTAATCCTATATAATAAAAGGCTAATATGCAAATCGACTGAACTGTGGAACTACAGGTTGCTGTGAAATGCACTGTACTGACAATCAGGGGGCAGACACTCAATGCAGAAGCTGTCCCCTAGTGGTCAGTGTGCTCCCATAGGGGAAGTGCCACTCAGCCAAAATCCCTGAGCCGGGCTCACAGCTGGCAAGCACAGCAGTGGTGGCATAAGCCTCTCCTGCCTCCACAGCAGCACTAAAGGATGTCTGACTGATGTTAGTCTCATGGGGAGCGGGCCTAAGCAGTCAGTTGGACATCCCATGAGGGCTCTTGGATTGTGAGGACGCAGGCCTGGCTGAGAGGATCTCCCTCCTCCCCCAAAGTGCACAAATTTCATGCACCGGGCCTCTAGTTAATTAATAATTCTCTATCATCACTGAAATTTCTATCTCTCTCTCCCTCCCCTTTGTCTCTGAAATAAAAATACATTTAAGGGGGGAAAAGTGATCAACTATGTCAAATGCTAATGATGAGGAAAAGAAGAATTGATCATCAGGTTTAGCAGTGGAGAGCTGGGACCAAAACCATGTCTGGAGTATGTTCAAGAGAGAATGGGTGAACAAGTGTATACTTACACCTGCTGCCCTCTTTGTGCCAGTGGTTTTAGCACTGTTTGGAATCTTAAAAAAGTCCATTTTCACCCCTAACAAAATGAAGTATAATTGAACATTAGATTAAATAGACTAATTCAGGTTAACACAACTGCCTTTTCTTCCACAGTAGGGTGTTTTGTCTAAAATAATTGGTTTCATTTCCAGATTTACTTTTTTCATGAACAAAAATATTGGCTACAGACTATCGTGCCTGTAGCATATATGATGGATATTCTGCATATGTAGTCACTGTGGTAAGTGACTTGTAGTATCTAAGTCAATAATTAAGTTTCTCTCTTCCTCTCCTTCTTCCTTCTGGTGAAGCACCCATGATCTGGAAGATGAGAAAAAGAGGAGCCAGCAATGCTTCTAAATTATCTCCAACCTGAGGATGGAGTTAGGTCCCTTTATCCAGTAGCAACACAATGGGTGAACGCAAAGTCACATTCATCGGTCATCACAGGGGGGCTGGTAGCACACGCACAATGGAAACCAGGTTCCCGAAATAAAGAGGAAAATTGCCCCTGCTTTCCTTTTAAATTAAATCTTGTGTCATGTTGATCAGAACACAATCCTGAGTTTTTGACGGTATAAATTAGTTGTAATGTCTGCAGTATCATCTTTATTTGAGTGTGAATTCCTCTTTCATCTCCCACAAGAAGAAAGTGGGAGGAAATAGGAGATCACTCACCCACTGATTAACGAGAAGCGAGGGCGGTTTCATTCAAAGGATCATAGTCTTAGGCTGGAAATATAATTATTATTTTATTTATTTTTCTTTTTTCGTCTTCTTCTTGTTTTTTTCTTTCAACAACAAAGGAGCAGAAAGAGACGGTGCAGCTGTAATAGAGTTACTTCCATGAAATGTTTCTTCCAAGGTGCTGGGAACGCTGAGATAACAGTGCCGTATTCAAACCTGAGAAGCAGAAAATGTCATTTACTGGAAGCATTACATGAAACAGAATAGTTTTTTTTTTTGTTGTTGTTTTTTTAAATCAACCACAGTAAAGTGAAATACAGTAACTGATGGACAATGTCCATTTGATTTTCAATCTTTTTTTTTCTTCACTTTTAGGAATCAAAAAATAGAGATAATGATTGTCACTTAATCATCAGTTTTGCTGTTGCTATTGCTGTTCTAGTGACTATAATTAATCAGAGAGCATTAGCTCCTGCATGGGAAGCAAGCAAACAAGTAAATACCCACGTTGGCTTACAAGCCAATGAGACAAAAGGAAATATCTAGCTATTACGTAAACTCCCTCCCTTGCTCCTTTTGCACAGATTGTAACTTAACTTTTATTACTGCTCTTTGTTGAACTGCCTTTCTCACAGAAATGGATCTTTGTTATTATCTTAATTTTCAGCTCACTTATCCTTTCTTACCTACGAAGCAATTGCACAAAGGTGTTTCCTACGCAGGTGATTCTTTCTGGAGACCGATTCTCCACCTTGCACACCAAGTCATCCATCGCTCTTAATTCTCTTCATTTCCAGGGGTCAAACTATGAAATTCTCATCACTCACCAGTGGGAACCGTTTACCAGGTGATTTCACACCCTGCACGCTGCAGGGCCCATGAAGAAAGGAGACAGATGAAAGGCATTGAGGAGCAAGACTGGCTCTGCAGTGTGCTGCAGTCCGTGCTGGGAGCGAATCCTGAATGCTGTTTCCACATTACTGTTTTTATTCCCCTCGCAGCATACCATGTCCTTTTGGACTACCAGGATGGTCGTCCAAGAGGTTCTGACACTTGGCTAGGAAATCATATGACCTGAACCACACTGCAGTCCATTCCACAGGCAGTTAGACAATTCGGACTGCTTACTGGTCAGATTGTTCTGGCATGGATGGGCATTTGAACCCATAGGTAAGCTGATTAAATTTTCTTCCTCTTCCTGGAAGCCCAGGTTTATTTTCACATGGGGGCGGGGGGGAAGGCTGACTGAGAGAGAAGACAAGAATGCCAACTATTTCACAAGAAGGGGGAAAAGCATCAGACTACATCCTGTCTGTATTTTTTACCACTTCCCATAAGAGAAATCCAGGAAATACACCCCTCCTTTTTCTTTTTTCTTTTTTCTTTTTTTTTTTTTTTTTAACAATGAGTACAATTTCGTGCCACAGCCCAAAGACCCTCCTGTGAGTTGTGCTCAACTGCATGTACACAGTGGACAGGATCAGACAGAGGCCAGAGGAGCACTAAGCTCAGGAGGCCTGTGCTGGGGACATGCATAAACCCTCCATGCTGCTCTCCTGTGTCCGTACTCCCACCAAAGATCCCCATGTTCCCAGGTCTCTGGGATGCAGGTGCCTCTGGAAATCATCCCATCACTTCCTTCTCAACTGACCTGCCCGTCTTCTCCCCAAGCACCCGCGTCAGGAGCACCCAAACCTCCTCTGACTGTGTATCTGTTGGGACCACAAGCATCGTTTCATCTATTACATTGGGAAACAATGTGTGATACAACAATTTCGCTGAATTTTCTTAGTGGGTGTTTCCCTTCAGCATTTCAACAGTCAATCCCATACCATGAGTTCCAGTTCCACCCTTTCTATATAAAATACATGATTAGCACATTTTTGGGGAAAGCCTATTTTCACCTGACAAGTTTTTAGAGGGAGACAATAAATCACAGAGAGTGTAAGGGATATTTCCAAAGCAGTGAGCAAGAAAAGAGCAATCTAACAACGTGACAGTTAACCAAAGATGCTGCTTTAAAAATTTGCTCCAAGGTAAGTTCATCCCACATGGGAATCTCTGGGGTGATTGAAATGTTCTGTATCATGAGTGAAGAGGTGGTTTCACGGGTGTACGTATTTATGAAAACTCATTGAATTGTACACTAAAGACCTGTATACTTCACTGTGTTTACATTTTACCCCTTGCCACAGACTGGTCAGAGCACCTTTGCGTTACCTTCTACACACCCTGGAACTGGCCTTGACACTTGTGTCTGCTATAACGCAATGGCCCCAGCATTGCCAGTGCTGCCTCATCCTCTTCTTGTCTTTGTTGACTTAATCTTTTCTTCCTCTTTTTTTCCTTATTGTTGTCAAAATAACCTAGGATTGGCTCTTTTATTTTTTAAATCCTTTTTTATATTACATTTTAACATTTTAAAATCTTCTTTAATAATGTTGTTTTATTACATATACATGTTTTTAAAAGCACAGAGAAGTGAAAATGGCCCACTATTCAGACACCCTGTTATTCAGAGAAAATGACCATCAGTATTTTAGTCGCTCCTTCTAGAAACATCCAGTGGATGCTGACTGAGTGTCCACTCTGTAGCAGGAACTGATCTAGGCACCAGATACACTGTGATCCACAGGTAACGCCTTTGTATCTGCAGAGCTTACAGGTTAAAAATTAACACGTAGAAAGGGATTTGGGTACTTGTTCCTTTACAGTCTTTTAGCATTTGACAATATATCACTATCTTTTCAAGTGAATAAAAATAATGGTATGCCATCATTTTCATAAGCTGTTTAATGTTTTTATTTAATAAATCCCCTAGTTCAAACAGCTAAACATTTCTAAGTTATAAACCACACTTCCATAAATATCTCCTTGAGAGTCTTTTGCATATGTTCTTAGTGATCTTCTTGCTGGTAAAATAATTTCAGGAATCATTGTTAACATACATGTTTTCTTTAAAACACCTTTCACTTTACTGGTTGCATAAACTTACTCCTTAACTCTCTGTACTTTTGATGAAAGAATCTATAGGTCATGTTCAAAGTCAGGGCAAGCAATGACATGTACATGCACTTCTGTCCAATGTCAATATCAAGGTCTTGAGGGTAGACCCTCAGCAGGAGACTCTTTACCCATTTCTTCCAGGGAATTACCTGACTTTTGATTGCATCAGGGTTTAAATCTCTGAAATGGGCAGAATGACTTTTTGCAATTATATAGCATTTGCCTACATCTAAGGCTAATACCTTGTGTGAAAACTCCAGGCACAGCACAGAGATTTACTATCTGGCCCATGTATAGCCCGGGAGCTGTGGAGGGAGGATAGCTGAGAATGAATCTGGTGGGAGTGGGAGCTCTCAGGCTATATATTTCTTGAGAAACCTTTGATCCTAGATGACTTGTAGAGAAGTTAGCGGTTTTGCAGGGGAGGAGCAAGTCATTTTAGAAAATAGGATACAGGAAATCTTCACGTTGCATATTTCCTGAAGTTCAATGGTAAATCTATTATTAAGAATGTAATGAAACATTCAAAGAAACAATTGAACAACATACTTGAACCACAACTATTCAGGGTTCAAGAGTGTGCAAAAGCACTATCATAACGTATATAAGATGATTCTTATAATCTCAAGCTAGTACATAAACTTATTTCACCCTGCAATGAATTTGAAAGTAAATTTATATTTGCCATGAAATATAGTATATAAAAACATGTTATAATGCTCTTTGACATTTTTTGGTGAGCTACTGTTTTAAGAGCATTGTTCAAAGCACTATGGTCACAAGGGGCCTGCAAAGATGAATCAGACAAAAACTTGTCATTGAAGAGTGGACCCACTACAGCTATACTGTCTAATACAGTAGCCTCCAGCCACATGTGCTGCTGAATGGCAGAAATTTGGCTAGTGTGAACTGAGAGTGTTATCAATAAACCATACACCAACTTCAAAAACTGAGTATGAAAAAAAGAATGTAAAATATTTCATTAGTACGTTTTTATAGTGATTATGTGGTGTTGAAATGGTAATATTTGGGATACTGGGGTAATAGAATTATATTATTAAAATTAATTTAACCTTTTTATTTATAGCTTTTTAATTTTAAAAGTACATGTGTGACTTATGTCCTATTTCTATTGCAGTGTTATCTACACCATTATAGTTACTACCTATATTCAGTATTTATACTATGTGCCAGGTAATTTTTAAAAAATATATTTTATTGAACTTTTTACAGAGAGGACGGGAGAGGGATAGAGAGTTAGAAACATCAATCAGCAGCCTCCTGCACACTCCCCACTGAGGATGTGCCCACAACCAAGGTACATGCCCTTGATCGGAATCGAAACTGGGACCCTTCAGTCCGCAGGCCAATGCTCTATCCACTAAGCTAAACCAGTTAGGGTTGTGCCAGGTAATTTTATATCAGATATATGTAATCTTCCACAAGGGAGGTTTTGCAGATGAGGAAACTGAGGGGGCAAAGGCTATGTTAATCCATTATTCAACACATATCTCATTTATTTTCTGTGCACCAAGGGCCGTTGTAGGCAGTAGAGAGTTCCCTACTCTTGTAGAACTTACGTTATAGTGGGAGAGAAAGGTAATAAATAAAAAAACAAGTATAAAAAAATATGTCAGGCTCGGCCGGTGTGGCTCAGTGGTTGAGCATCAACCTATAAACTAGGAGGTCATGATTCAGTTCCTGGTCAGGGCATGTGCTCTGGTTGCGGGCTCAGCCCCCATTGTGGGGCATGAAGGAGGCAGCTGATCAATGATCCTCTCTCATCACTGATCTCTCTCTCTCTCTCTCTCTCTCTCTCTCTCTCTCTCTCTCTCTCTCTCTCTCTCTGTTTAACCTGTTTCTTTATAGCTTTTTAATTTTAAAAGTACATGTGTGACTTATGTCCTATTTCTCTCTCTCTCTCTCTCTTTCCGTCTCTCTCTCTCTTTCTCTTTTTTTTTTTCTCTCTCTCTCCCTTCCTCTCTGAAATCAATAAAAATGTATTTTAAAAAATACATCAGGCAGTGACAGTGAAGAAAGATGAAGCCTATACATGAAGGCAAAGTGCCCAGAATTGGGAGAGATGGGGGTAGGCTATCTTTTAGATAACAAGATCTGAGAAGGAACTGTCATCTGAGCAGACTATCTCCCTGGCTGGGTTCTTCTGGGCAGAGGCAGCAACAAGTAAAGGGCTAAGGAGTTAAGGAGTGTGTGTGTGTGTGTGTGTGTGTGTGTGTGTGTGTGCGCGCGCGCGTGCTTTACACACTAGAGGGACAGCAAGAGAACCCCTAGTGCTGGAGAGCACTAGACAAGGAGTAGAAGGAGAGGAAGCCAGAAGCATATTCCCATAGCAACTTGGAAGCCACCCCGACTAGGAAATGTTTAAGGATGACTTTGGCTGCTCTATGACACATGGCCTGTTGTGGGCATGTGTGGAACCCAGCAAAGAGCGGAAGCCGGAGACCAGTCAGGAGCTGCTGCAGAAATGCAAGAGAGATTTTACAAGGTCTGTCTGACTCAGCCGCTGGAGATTTGCTGTTCCTACAACACAAAGGAAAATAATCTAAAAATTATCCAGAGAATTGGAACAGCAAAGGTCAAATAACTGGATAATTTAAGCTTCAAAATGTATTTGGGAGTTCATAAAGTTATTCAAGCTGGCAGTTAAAAAAAAAAAAATCACTGTCTAACATCATAGGATAGCAATTTGTCTCTGTCCCTTGCTTTCTGCCAATTTAACCTAAGGGAAGTGGACTTGAGATCTGTAATTGGCAGAGTAGGATTTCAGGACATTTAAGTCAAATTCAGATCAGGTAAATTAGCTTTATTTTTGCCAAAGAACATTACTTAGTTGAAGCAGATAACAGTTCTATAGCCTAAACTATTTGCATTGGTTGTCTACCTTCTGAATTGTTCTCATAATTGCTAATTCTGAGATTGAGCTTAGTTGTACATGCAAGATAGTTAAAGAAAGAACTAGAATCTGTGTCTTGGATAAATGTATAGATTAGTAGATAACTCCATTCAATAAGTCTGTTTTAATGGACAGAAGTACTTTTAAAAAGAAAGTATCCTCAAGGTCAAAAGTTATGTAGGCCAAGTCCCTCCCCTAAGAGATAAATTAAGGTTTAAAGTAGGTACATGGTTTCAAATGGAAACAAATACAAAGCAATCACAAGGACCCCTAAAAGTCTTGTCATGATTGGAAAAAAAAAAAAGAGGAGGCTCAATCTGGACCCTCCAGGTGGTTTATTTACTTTGATGGAATTCACTGGAAAATTGTTCAGCTCCATATTTCACTGTGACTGGGCATTGGATGTAGTTCCTATCATTCAGGCAGTTTCTCCCAGTGCTAAAATGTACAGATTACACACATCAAAAGCCTGCTGCAACCATTGCAGCTGAAATTTCCACAAATCTGTGCTGTGAGTAACTGGATAAATAATAAGACTAATGACCTTGTTCTGCACTAATCTCCATATGGCTCTGTGGGTACTGCTCTTGCCTTCAGGCAATAAGGTTGTTGCTTTGGCTTCTCACCTCAAACCAGGAATGAGGGGATGGCCCATAGCTGACAGAGTTGAGGGCCCTGCTCTTATGGCCCAGGCAGCCTGAGAGGACTGCAGAGGATGCCCATCTCAGGAGGTGCATTTGCCGCCATTCAAGAAACACCTCCATTATCATAGCCTCTGAGGAAACAGACTTATAAAAAGTAAGAAAACCCTTGCCTGGCCAGTGTGGTTCAGTGGTTGAGCACCCATCCACCCATGCACCAAGAGGTCACTGGTTTGATTCCCCAAAGGAGCACATTCCCAGGCTGTGGGTTCGTGCAGGAGGCAGCCAATCCCTCTCTCACATTGATGTTTCTCTCTCTCTCTCTCTCCCTCTCTTTTCCTCTCTCTCTCTCTGAAATCAATAAAAACATATTTTAAAAAATTAAGAAAGCTCTTTAGCCATGCGTCCCCCTTCTGGGTGCTTATTTTCTTCAAGAGAGGGCCCAAGCTTTCCTTGGGTATTTTCAGGGCCTCCACACAGCTGCCTCCACTCCCTCAAAAAAGACAGAACTCTGAGTGCCTTGGTCCATGTTCCTCTTTCCACCAAGAATAAATTTTAAAACAGCTGCATCCGTAAAGAGTGAAAGGGAGGACTGAAGTGGACCAGTGCACTTGATCAGCATTTACCTCTAATCTGGGATATCTGGGGGGAGAGGGGGGGAGAGATGCATTTAACAAGGTGTCTCTTAGGTGTCCCCCACCCCCAAATAGCTATAGAGTCCCTTCAGCACGAATTGGAAAATCTGAGTGTTGCTGCCCAAAGAGATGGAGCACCTCTGATGCTTCTGTACTGGAGCAGCTTTGGCCTTGGTGGAAGGAGAATGAAACACTGGAACCAGCCCCTACTCCAGCTTCAGCATCTGGTACACAGGTCACACAGCAAAGTTCATCCTGGGAGGTGGAGCCAAGGCAATGGCAAGGTGGGGTTACCTCAGGTCAGAAAGGATCACACACAAAACAAAACATACTGAGCTAAATGCCCTAAGTGCTACACATGTGATACCCCTGCCACTTCACATCCAGCCCTAGCCATAATCTTTACTGCCTTGTAAACCTGAAATGCCTCAGTCTGTGACATGGAATCACATTCTGTTCTGAAACCTACGTTCTGGTGGGATTTACAATACCAAGAAACACCTCATATACACCTTTCTGCTCACCCCCCCGGCCCCATCCTCCCTCCCCGCATCTGCCTGATTTTTGTTGTTTCAAATACTTGATCCATGTAGACATTACCCCTTTCATAGGCCATCACACCACTAAGGCTGCTCTCAGTTATGGTGAGCTGGGTCAAATGCCTCCCCAAAAATATATTCTATGTTCAGTGCCATTTTTCTTCATCTATTTGTCAATTCATTAAAAGCCCACCATAAACATGAGACAGAGGCAAGGCACATTCCCTCTCTTCATGGAATATTCTTCCTCTCATCACTCTCTCTGGGTAACAAACGCTACGGTGACTTTGGTGCCTTTGTCATAGGATTGTCACAGCAGCCAATGTGTGAGCTTGACACCATCCCCACTTGCTCCTGTGGTAAAAGGTTCCTAGTATTTTAGAAGTTTTGTTTTACAACTGACAGGCCTTCTCAATAATCCTCTTTGCTTCACACACTAATAATACCTTATATTTGTACATACTTTCACATGCATTATCTCACTGAATCCTTAAAACAGATAGTGTAGGCAATTGTACCCCTTCTGCAGAAAGGAACCTGAACCCAGGAGACGTTAAAAGCCTCGCCTAAGGTCACCACAGCATAAGAGGGACAGGCAAAACCCATCTCCAAACCAGAATTTCCAAGTCTTTTCATTACATTATTTGGAAGCTGTCTCTTTGTATTGTTTACTTCCAAGACAAGAGAATGCTGCTCAAGAAGCATTTCAAGAGGGGCCTTACAGTGTAACCATCTAACTTTCGGTTTAATCACTTTCTGGCTGTAGGAGAAGATTTCTGAAATCTACCAATACAAGGATTTCAAATCAGAGACCTTTAAGACAGTGAGTGGGTTAAAGAAAATAATATCAACCTTGGTTCTCCAGAATCGAACTTGTGCGGAAGGAAACTGTACTGTGCAGAGTACTGTGTCAGAAAAAGCAGAGTTATGCACAATGAATACATGCGCCCGGGGTTGTGTCAACATTCTCTTCCCAAATGTGGCTGCATAAGAGAGTGTGAAGCATACCAAAACGAGACAATATTTATGGCTGAAGAAATCCGGCTTCACATAACGGTAATTATGAACAAGATATTTTTCCTTAATAAAATTACTGCAAAACAAAACCTGGAGGAATTAAGTGTTTCCCCATGTCCTCCTCCCTGTTTTATTTCCATGTGCTCCAGAATGATTGCGGGAGGGAGAGAAAGGGAGCAGCAAGCGAGCACCACCGGGAGCAGAGGGAGAAAGAGAGGCATCATAGCCAGACGGCCTCTGCTAGAGGGTTGGTTTTGCTTTAGAAACTGGAATGTGTCCAGGCTTGATTTTTATTTTCAATTCACATTTCAGATCCAGCTCCCCAAACTCTTTGATCTCTCTCCCTGTCTCCTTACCCGGAAGAGAACCCTTGGCCTTCTCAGCTGGGAGCTGGGAGCACACGTGGAAAGCCTGGCTCGGATCCATATTCCTGCCAAATTTAGTCACACAAAGGGGCCTGCGAGGGAGGAAAAAAAAGGATGAAAGCGGCCGCCGCCGGGACTTCAAAGGCCGCGCCGCCGCGCCGGGCCCTGCGCAGGCGCCGCCCTCCGCGGATATAAGGCGCAACTGGCGCGCGGCCGCCCGCGCGTCCCCGGCCCCGGGGTGGCGGAGGGGTCCCCGTGGCGCAAAGGGGGGCTTGAGGGGGGACTGGGACGGGGGTGGGGGGTGATGCCGCGCCTGCCCGAAGCCGGTCCGAAGCCGGGGGACGGCGCCTGAGAAAAGTTTTCAGCAAGGAGGAGGAGAAAGCATGTCAAGCCTGGCGCACCGGGCGAGTGGCACTGAGGCCCGCCAATGTATTCCAGCTCCCACAGCACCCCCTTTGGGGACCCCCCTTACTCCCAGACAGAACGCCCGCTGCTCTGTGCGGGAGTTCGGGCCCCGCGGGGGCTCCCCGTCGCGGAGCCGAGCAGGGAGGGCGCGTGGCGGGACTCTAACGGGCCCAGACCGCTCCATGGAGCCCGTGCGCCCCCATCGCCCCCACTGCTCCCCGCATTCTGGACGGCGATCCCCCAGCCTGACTTTTCTCTCTCAGCCGCCTGGGGACTTGGGCCCTGGCCCCCGGTGAGCAGAAGGTCTGTCGGCTGGCCGAGCCCACACACGGTGGAGGGGGACGTGGCCCCCGGTGAGAGGACCCGGGCCCTGGACGGGCCCCACCCCAGCGGGACGCCGACGCCCCGCTCGGCCCGCGCCCGCACCCGCACCCGCACCCGCGCGGGGGTAGAGGCCCCCGGGGCTGCGGCGGCGGCGGACCCGGGCTCCGTGGGCCGACCCGCCGGGTGTCCGCCGGCGGCCGGATTTGGGGAGGGCGTTTGTATGGTCCCATGAGTCCTCCGTTCCCCCGGCGGGCGGGCGGGCGGGGCGCTGGATCTGTTTGTCTTAGGAGGGGGCGAGGGGAGGCGGAAGAGCCCCTGGGACACAAACCGCCGCTTCCCTCGCCCTCCCTCCTCCTGACTTTCCCCTCCGTCCGTCCGTTAAGCCGGAGGCGCACGGCTTCGGGGCTCTACTGAGGCTGGAGTGGAAAGTCTGAGGTGCCGCAGTTCCGTCTCTGTCATCACCTTCTCCGTCTTTTTCTTGTCCTTCCCTCTCGCTTCTCTGGAGCATCCTCTTCCGTGGGTCCCCGCCACCCCCTTCCTTTTGGGATCCCACCAAAGTCGTCGCTGGGAGCGAGTCCAGGCCACACAAAGGGGAAGACCCGGGGCTTGGGGAGGATGGGGGGTAGGGGGGGCCACAGAGGGGGCGGAGAGGGCTCTGAGGGCACCGCGCTTTCTCTCTCCTCCCTGTAATTAGGGACGGCTTGAGTGTCTGAAGCTGACTCCTCTTGGCAGCAAAATCGCCGGGGGTTGGGGGGGGGGGGTGAGGAGGGGGAGAAGTCTGGGGGCGAGGTGTGTGTGTGTGTGGGGTCATTCTCCCAGTCCTTCTTCAGGCACCCAGCGGGGTCTGTGCCCGGTTTGCCCCGCAGACTTGGGGGCGCATCTCCAGTCCCCGCTCCCCTCTGTTCGCGCCGGGTGGGCGGGCGCCTCGCCCCCCACGTGCAGCCGGGCCGGCGGCGCCCAGCGCAGAAGGAAGTGTTGATATAAAACAAGTCACTGTTCGTTCGCTCCCAAACCAAACCCCAACCGGCCAAAGCCACCAAGAAGGGGGGAAAAAAAACCAACAGCACATCCAGCCAGCCAGCCCCTAGCAATTGTTTCACGGTCGGAATTCAATCACATCAAAAAAACGCCCCCTGAAACCCACATCCTGAAGGAGTGAACCTGCAGCCTCCAGTCCTCCGCTCGAGTTCACACGGACAACCCGCCTCTGCATCCGAGCGCAGGGGACAGCGGGCGGCGGCGGGTCTCCCGCGTCGCACCCACTCCATCCCGGACCCGTGCACCCCAAGAGGGGGGCTGCATATGTTCACAGCAGCCCCCCCCCCCCCACACACACACACGAATGAGACCTCCGGGCGACAGAAATGCCTGCGCCCGGATCCACAGGGAACCTGCAGGGAGGAAGGATGCTCTTCCCAGAGTAATTTCGCCCCTCTGTGTTTCGCCCTTATCCGGACAGACGGACTTCATGTGGAAATGCCAATCTCCTTCCCAGACAAAGCTTTAAAACAACAACAACAACAACAACGCTTCTTGTAATGCTTCTTTAAAGAATATTTGCAACAAAGATAAGGACAATTGGCCGACACCACCCCCACCCCCCCCCCCCCCCGCACGCCACGGGGAGGGAACACAGTCACGCACACAGAGTCTGCCTGTTGGGTGGTTTTGTTGGAAACAATGTTTCCAAAGGAGAGGGTGATGGCCAAGTAGGAAAGGCAGACACTAACCCTGGGCCCTTCTAGCGAACAGATCCCACTAGTGATTGTCCCCCAAAACCCCATCTTCTGGGGCGCCTAGTCTCCAGGACACCCGGAGTTGAACTTCAAATGACTCAAGGAGTTCAGGTAATTAACATGAAGGGGGAAATGGAATTCGATTGAGTTGCAACACTTAAAATGGGGATGTAGGAGTCCTCCTTTTAATCTTTCTCTGGCTTCTAGAAACAACCGTCTGGCCATGCTGCGTGCCCCCACCCCCTCCTTGAGCTTGATGAAAGGAACTTATACTCTGGCTGCTTTGGTGAAACTGCATCTTCCAGTTCTTTTCCTGTCGCCAATTGGCTCATCTGTGGGAGGGCTTTTGACTTTGTTTCCCCCGTATTTCTTTTAGAACAGAGGCTATAAGTGTGTAACATAGCTCCAAGTCTACATTTCTAGGACACTACACTCGCACCAGGTGTGTAACTTCAAGGGGAGTTGTGTATATGGCCACCAACCAAAAAAATTGTTTTCTCTCCAACCTTTTCAGTATTGCTGTATATACATATTGCAGCAGAATATTCTTTCTGTATTTTTCTTCTCTAAGGCATAGCATGATTAGATATGTAAAATGGATTTAATGTTTTACGCTTCCTGGCTCCCTTCACCAGCCCCGGATAGAATTTACCGTGACCACTGGCCATGCTCTGTGACTTACTAAATCCTTTAAATGATAGTTTTTAAAACTGCTTCCTAGAAAATTCTCACCTCTGGGACGTAGTTATCAGTAGGCGAGGTTTTAGGTGCTCATTTAAATCATTGTTGAGGTCTTTACTTATCAGTGTCCAGCAGCATGCAATTCCCCCTAAGGAAAAGAAGGATCTTTGCCTGATGGTTGCTGTACCATAGAGCTAAAGGCTGATTCTGTAGAGCTTTCCTTATTTTCAATTTAAGGGTGATGGAGACACATTTCTTCCTGCTCCCTGTTTACTGTTCTGAGGTTTTACAGATGGTTACTGTATTGGGTATAATAATTTTGCCTGGATTTTTAACTGAAGGGGTTTGACAGCCAAGGAACAACATGTAATGTGTTTTTCAACTTCAACTTAGCTTATACTATAACGTTCACAAAACATCTTAAGTCCTGTCGTTGTATAAAACTCATCAAAGAGACGGGTGGAGGCTGCAGAATTTTTGAGGTTGGATTCAGATTTGCGTCTTCAAGGGTCCCTTTGAGCCGGCGGTCCGAGGTGCCAAAGACTGCCAGCTCCTCTCTCCCTCCACTGGCCTCCCTCTCTTGGGTCCCTTTGCCTTCTCTTCCTCCTCCTCCTCCTCCTCCTCCTCCTCCTCCTCCTCCTCCTCCTCCTCGGGTTGTTTTTGCGTCCTCCTCAAGAGGTTCCCGCACATTGTGGCGTGTATCTCCGAAAATCCACGGAAGATCTGGCGTAACGCTCTAGGTGAGGCTGTCATGGAAGGGAGCGTGTTTAAAAAGCGATAATGCGGGTCCTCTTCTTTTTTTTCTTCTTTTTCTTTTTTTCTTCCTGGTCCTATTATTCTAGGTAAGTATGTGCTTCCTAAGCCCTTGGACATTATATTTAGGAGAGCCACAACTCTCTTCCTTGTCCTTCTTGTTTCCATTCTCTCTTATTACGGTTGAGCAATGTCTGTTATATTTCCCTTCTCCTCTGTCTCCGATTCCCGCCTCATCCGCTCGGCCAGAGCATCTATCAATGTGGTGTCGATCACAGCGGCGGCGGCTTCTCTTTCATCTTCCTCCCCTTGCAGGGCGGCGGGCGGGAGGGTTTGGGGGGGGGGGGGAGAAAGCGGGTAGGCGGAAAGGAGGTGGGGGTGAGGCTGGCAGAGGAGGGGGGGGTAGACGAGAGAAGAGATACTTAAGATGATGAAGTTAAACCACTCGGGCAGTTTCTTGTCAATTTCACGCGGGCAGAGCGTGCCTCTCAGTGGGTTATAAGAAGCACCGGGTCCCTCCTTCCCTCGCCAAATTGCCTGATCCTTCCCTCCAGGAGCGCGCGCGCGCGCGCGCGCACACACACACACACACACACACACACACACACACACACTCACACACATACACCCCCAAACTAGGACTGGTCCTACAGGCTCTGGGAAAAGGAAAGGGAAAAAAAAAAAAAAAGTCCTCAATCACCACCTCCAACTCGCGGTCCCCCTCCTCCCGCCCGCCCAGCGGGCAGCCAAGGAGAGCTGGAGGCGGGGGAAGAGGGGGAGGAGAAGCGACGCAAATGGGTAGCTTTTCAGCGCCGGCGAGGCGCGGGAGGAGGAGAGGCAGCGGGAGGCGCGGCCGCTCACCTGCGGGGCCGGGCGCGGGGGAGGGACCCGGGCCGCACGCACGCACTCGGGCCGGAGGGCCGGGACGCGCCGCAGCCTCGCACGCGGTCCAGCTCGGGGGGCTCCCCTCCCCTTGGCCGGGAGAGCCCGAGGGGCGCAGCTCCTTCCTTTGACAGAGCTGCCCCGAGGAGGCGTGGAGAGCGGCGAGCGAGACCGCCGGCGAGCCAGGCTGAGAAATTCGAGCCGGGAACAAAGAGGGGTCGGGCTCTGCGTGTGCGTGTGTGTGAGTGTCGGCTCCGGCTTCGGGCAGAAGTTTTTGGGTTCGAGAGGACCCCCCTGGGACTTCCCGGGACCCCGCCGTGCCCTCCGCCGCCGCCGACTCGCGGCACTCGGCGCACAAACTTTATTCTTGGCAAACTTCTTTCTTTCCCTCTTATCCTCCCCCTCCTCCTCCCCCTTCTCCTTCCTCCCTCCCTCCTCCTCCTCCTCCAGCAGATTAAACGCGCCTGGAGAAGGAACATTCAAGCCAAAGAGAAGGAAATTAGAAGCTCCAAAGCGGACATATCCAACCCGGCTGGCTCTTTATTATTTTTACTTTTTTTGAAACCCTCCAGGAAGTGGACATTTCGTTATTTTCTGATTCTTCTGGCACCTTCTCCGCTTAGGCAAACGGAGGAGCCTTTTTGTGCCCGGCTCTCCTCTTTTCTCGGAGGAAAACCAGCTCCCCATTCGGCGTCCGGGGAGCCAGAGTGGAGAGGTCTGCGCGGAGGCGCGCCCGTCGGACCCCGCTCCGCGCTTTGGAGAGCCGTGCCCGCTCCGGAGCCCGCGTCCTGGGCGCGCGTCCGCCGGGGGCGTGGGGCGGCCGCCCGGGCAGCCCAGCCTAGAGCGCCCGCCGCCCCCGGAGGCGCCAGCGGCGGCGGCCTCGCTGCCCGGGGCCCGTTCGACTCGGCGGAGCGGGAAGGCGCGGGCGGCCGCGGGACTGCGGGCCTCCGGCCCAGCGTTTGCCGGCCCCGCTTCCGCCCCACTCCCTTACCTCTAGCATCCTTCCAACCCCTCCTCCCCCCTGTCGTTGACCCACTCTCTTCCTGCTGTCGCCGCGGGTGCTCCCCCGGCAGAGCGGAGATTACCGAGCGGTCGGGATGCCCCAACTCTCCGGGGCCGGCGGCGGCGGGGGGGACCCGGAACTCTGCGCCACGGACGAGATGATCCCCTTCAAGGACGAGGGCGACCCCCAGAAGGAGAAGATCTTCGCCGAGATCAGTCACCCCGAGGAGGAAGGCGATTTAGCCGACATCAAGTCCTCCTTGGTCAACGAGTCCGAAATCATCCCGGCCGGCAACGGGCACGAGGTCAGTGGGCCGCCGCCCGCCCGGGCGTCCAGAGGTGTGGCGGGTCCCGGGGCGGCGCGGGGCGCCGGGGAGGCAGGTAGGGCGGGCGCCGGGAGACGGTCCCTCATGTCCCTCGTGCTCGCTGGGGCCTGGGTGAGCCCCCGGCCAGCCTTCCTCCTTTGTGTGTGTGTGTGTGTGTGTGTGTGTGTGTGTGTGTGTGAGTGCGCGCGCGTGTCGGGCGGGAGGCGGCGGTCCGTGCGGGGACACTTACTCCGGGTGGATGATCCGCTGGGGTTCGGTGGCCGAACCGCTGGTTTGCGGGAGGAGGAGCTGGCTTTGGGCAAGTTGGTTCGGCCTTCGGGCTCTTGGTTGGCGCGGAGAGGAGGGTGCGATGCTGCAAAGCGAGGATGTCTGAGCTCAGAGTTCTCAGTAGGACGGAAAGCTGAGCGCGCCCGCTATCTCGGTGCATCTCTCAGCACAAGTGCGTTAAACCGCCGAAGGCTCTGGCGGAGAGGAGCAGAGCCGCAGGCGGAGAGGAAGGGGAGGCGGGCGTGGGCCGGGGGCCTGGGACCGGGGGCCAGGGACTGGGGACCGGTGCTGGGGGGTGTGAGGGGGGTGGTGGCGGCCCAACTGCCGCGGAGTTGGGCTCGCGGAGCCTCCGGGGCGGGTGGCGGGGGCGGTGCGGGGCTGGGTCCTGTTGCCCCGAGCCCTGGGCGCGCGGAACCGAGCCGCACCCCTTGCAGTACCTCCCGAGACACCGGTTTTCTCCAACCCCCATCATCACTTAAAAAAACAAAAACCCAAGACGCTTCTCTTTGGGGTTCGTTTGGGCCCCCGATCAGGCCTTCAATCTACAACCGAAGACGGGCGAGTGAGAGTGGAGGTGCGGTGGAAGCCAGGGCGCCCGCCCGGGGACGGCAGTGGAGAGTGCTTTATCTATCAGAGATCTCTGGGCCTTCGCCGCCAGTAACCCGAGCAGAGTAAATAGAGCCACGTGGGTGCCTGCGGGAGAAAGCCCTGAGCTGGGACCCCGCGGAAGGGCTATTTCAGGCCAGCGCGAAAAGCTTCAGCTTTCAGGGGGGTGGGGTGGGCGGATGGACCCTGACACCCGACACCCCGCTGGCCACCCTGGTTCAACAGCTGGGAAACGCTTTGGAGGAAATCCGGTAGAAAAGTTCTGACACTCAGATGATTTCACCAACGATTTTTTCCCCTCCACAGAAACTTGGAGGTTATACCCTTTTCCCTTAAATGGCATCCTTCTGCCCCCAAAGAGAAAGCGTGTGGTTTTGGGGGCGGGGGCATGTTGGGGTTTTAAACACACGGGTTTAAGAACACCTCAGAGTTATTACCTTCTTTATCCCAATGGCAGGGGTGAGTACTCATGTTGAAGGCTGGGGGCTGAGGTCTGAGGAGAATATATAAGATATTCTTATTCTCTGAATCTTTCATCCCATTATGCCAATTTGAATGGGACCTCGTGGTGGAGGGGAGGGAGTTGGGGTGCTCCCACCCCCATTTAAGTGGTTTGTGACTGTGTATATATGGAGAGGGAAGAAGTCATTGGTGGGGGACACACATCCAAAGAACCAAATAACACCTAAAAACACTCAGGCTAAACTCTTATTGTAGGAGAGCCTCTGTTTCTTCCTACCCATTTTGCTGTCCGTCCTTTTTCCATAAATAAATTTGCCACCATTTCCCTTTTTTTTTTTCCTGCTGCATTTGAAGCCCAGAACCCAGGTTTTAGGGCTCTGTCAGTGTTTGTCTGGTGGTAAATGGGCATGGGGCAGTCCCAAGGAAGATGGTGAAGGGGGTGATACCACTGATTTGCACGTGGTTGAGCCGGGGTGGATGGTGGTTACCAGAACTGATATTAGCGGGGCTCCCTTTTAGATGTTTATAACCCGACTCTCAAGTCTTCCTTTCTTTAACCACAGAGCAGTTCACTTTTCTCTGGTAAGCTCGCACTCAGCCGCCATGGTAGGGGATATGGAGTGGAGCTCCTGCTGGCGCCAGCTTGGGACCACGGCCTTAAGCCCCCATCTGCGAGAGGTTGGCTTGCCTTTATTTAAAATGTCATTTTCAGCTGTGAAGTGACATTTCAGCGAGCTTTTAATCAGCTCTGATGGAAATCAACGGTGGTTGAAGAAGCTATCAAAACGATCAACCCCCATTAACTCACTTCTATCATATTAGGCATCCCAGCAGCCTTGATGCATTTTAGCAAACATCAGTCAGAACAGCGTTTGGATCTTTCCCACATTTACTACGTTGGTATTGTTTTTCCTCTGATTACTTACACTCTTTGTAGTCCTCCTCGGTAGATAATAATGATTCCGAAATATGTGTTGAAAAGAAAAAGATTTCCCAAAACTCAATCCTAGCCTCCACCTCTTAGATGGATAAAACAGGTGATTGAGTTGCGCCAGTGGAGATACACTTATGTCAGTGTTGTCACAAACTCTAAGGTGACTTTTCTTTCTTTTGGGGATGGGGATTCATGCTGTTAGGTGGCCAGACAAGCACAAACCTCGCAGGAACCCTACCATGACAAGGCCAGAGAACACCCAGATGACGGTAAGACCTAACTCTGCTTCTTTCAACTTTATCCTTTAGCAAGTGCAGTTTGTGAATGTGGGTATGTTTTGCTATTTTGAGTTGAAAAACAACAACAAAAAACAACAACCCGGGATCAGATGCGATAAGACTTTGCCCACTATTTTAACAAAATGGGAAAGAAAACCCAGGAAACTTAATGCTTACCTTTAAGGTATATTTATGGAATTTTAAAACTGCCTTTGAATGAGTTAGGGCACTTTGGATTTCATTTGGCTTCTAAATTCATTGTGGAAGAGGAAATAATGAGTTTGCCTCTTTTCTTCATTTTACCTAAAGTGGTAATTGGCTTAGACCTTTAGCAATTCCACCCCCCCCCCTGAATTTTTATAATGACAGTCTACACCAATTTATTTACCAACATGAATAGTTTCAAAAGGATTTTCATTTGTTAAATTGCTGTTTCTATTTACAGTGAGAAGGTAGGCAGAGAATGCATGGACTAAAAATATGGCTCAGTGAAGCAGAATCTAACTTGCAAAAATATAAAACTTTCATTTGTAAAATTAGGAACTATGCATATGAAACATGACAGTCAGGCTTCCTCCCTATATCTGATTCTTGCTCAAAATTTAAAAATTGTATATATTTTTTAGATTTGAGGAGAACTCCATGTGACTTTAAAAGAATTAAGGCATCTATAGTGTTTCCTTGTTGGACAGTCGGCTTTTCTGTTCTCCTTTAATTATTTACAATTGGCCTGACCAGAATGAAGTGTTTGTATGTATAATATGTCAACCCAGAGGAGAAGGGAAGAGAACTATAATATCAGGCTTCCTTCTGAGCTACAAAGTAGTTACGCAGATTAAAGGGAAGAAATGTATATACTGAACACATGCAAATTACTTTGGCAAAATGATGGAAGTGTAGCACATAAAATTAAGTCTCCTGGAGTTAATCCTTCATAAATTGGGTTGTTGTCCATATACTAGTTACAACTCCCTCCTTCCGTAAAACCTAGAAATTTTCTAGAAATCTGGAAGCACAGGTAGGATCTACAAGTTTGCCTATAAGATGGACTGTAACTTTAAGTGTATAAATGTATATGCGTGTGAATGGCTAAATGGCCTAATATATTTATATTGTAGCTTTAGATTTGTGTGTGTTCTTTCATGTGTTTCTATTTCTTAGTCCGGTTTGTTAGTATTAGAACAAATTAAGTTAGATGGATAACACTTATTTTTGTAAAAACACCCGTCAGTAATGGAAGTAAATTGAACCACATGTTTTTTAAAACATCTGGTTCACTGCTAATTTCATTTAAGAGAATAAATACTGTCAATCTAAAATAGAGCATAATAATTCAGTTACAATATTTTGTAAACAACTCTTATGTAAGGTCCCATTTGTCATAGAACTAGTTGATTTCTCAGATAAAAGACAGTGATATATAAAAAAGGAAGTCAGTGCATCATCAATTGTTCTTTGGATTCTCTCAGGAAAGCATCCAGACGGAGGCCTCTACAACAAGGGACCCTCCTACTCGAGTTATTCCGGGTACATAATGATGCCAAATATGAATAATGACCCATACATGTCCAATGGATCTCTCTCTCCACCCATTCCGAGAACAGTGAGTAACATGCTGATGTTACAAATTATTTTCAGAAGAGCACATGAATTTGTATTTTGGGGGGGAAAAAATGTTTTTGTGTGTGTGTGTTTTTTAAACACGTTAGAGATGCTTTCATTATATGTGACCAGTCATTGCTAAGACCTGTTATGAGGAATGGCTGCCTTAAAATTGTGCTAATTTTGATGTCTTGCATTTGGAATTTTAGCTTTTTATTGGTTAAGATTAATAAATAACATATTGCCAATTGTCATGAAATCAAGTGAAGTCAACAAACTTATAATTTTATGAGTAGTATTGTGTTTTCTGTGCTGATGAGAAGAAAAAAATTGATTTACTCTTTCAGTTAGCCACATGCTGTATCTATCCTGCCCTTAAGCTATGTAGAATCAGAACACTTTGGCTCATTGAAGCTGAATATTCGAAATCCTTAGCTTCTAAAACAGAGTCCTCTTTTTATTGTATTGCTAATGTTTCTTTTAAAATCAGCTGCACAAGCTATTTTTACTCCACTGTCCATTGTTGCAAATGTATAGCGCCATGAAGTAGTCCAGATCTGTACTTGACAGTGTTTCTCTGTGGCTGAGTAGGGGAAAGCTCCCTCATCTCTGTATTAAGAGAGCATGAAAAGGGTAACTTGTGTGAGGTGTGAACGTGAGATGTGCTGCTGATTGTGCTCCCCCTGTGGCCTGGGGATTGGTGTTTAGTGCTCCCTCACTGTATTTACCTTCATTCCCTCTCCTTCTCCCTCTCCCACCTAAAAGGGTATGAAAAGCATGTATGCCTGCGCCTTGGAGATTAGAGTTTCAGTCTACCTGTTTCTCCTCGGAGTGAGATCTTGATCATGAAAAGGCATCCTATGGTTTTTGCCTTATTAGCCCAGTTCTTCCACTAAGTGAAAAAAGTCAGTCACAGACATTTGGGGAAAGTACTGTCATTAATCCCTCAGTGAGCAGAATCTGGGGTCGAAAAGATTCACCAAAATTGCAGAGAGGAATGACTCAGGGTGAGGAGTATGAGTGTTTACTTTAGTTATCCTTGGCACCCAATTGTTGACATGATAGGTATGTGAAACAGAACTATTTTATGTGGGCACTGTGATTTAGAAGTTAGTGTCCTTCTTCTTCCATAGATTTCAAAAACACACTTGACCTTTCCAGTAGGGATTAAGATTTTTCTAATTTTTATATCTCGGCTAAAATTGTGACCTTGGGGATCTTGTGATGGTTGAAATAGCAATTTCACATTTTATTTTAAAAGGCTTTTTAAATATTTAATGATAGAGATTCCTGTGTGGTAAATAAGAATCTCCTACTACCTAAAAAGTGAATGAACATGTAAAAAACAAATACAGTTTAATATTTAGAGACCACTGCCAAATAAATGCCTCTCTAAGTTTTAAAATTTATAGGAGACTTTATATTTGTTGAACTGAACATGCAAACATATCAGCTATTCCTTTTATAGTTGGGATATTTTGTCTTGTTTGGTTTTTATGAAGGGGTGGGGAATATGATTTAGATAAGGAATAATTGAAGATTTCTGTTGAAATGCTTTTTGGAACAGCAAATAATTTTTCTCACAAATCTAGATTACAGTCTCCAACTTGTTAAACAATAGAAAATAGCCAACAAAACGATCATACTTTTCAGCCACACACAGTTAATGCTTAATAAGTATCAGTGGGATTTGTTCCATAGGTTAGCTACCTCTCCTTTCAAAATAATCTTTAAAGCCAATAAATATAAGGAAAAAAAATCTAATGGTATTTATAAATGATCCCTATTAATATTGAAAAGTAAGCTTCTCTTCCCCTTTCAATCAGAATTTTCTGCCTTCGCCATTTCTCTCCAGCTTTTGCTCTCCCCCTCCATATTAATCATTTTGAAATATTGAACAGAAAATGGACGGTATTTATTGTTAGTGTACACATTCAAATTTTGAGGTCAGTACCTCGAAGAGCCCTTCGTCGTTTAGGAAAGATTTGTGGCCAGAATAAGGGTTGGTTGGTGTGGTGTGGAAGAGAGGGGTATGGTCAGGAAGCAGTTACTTCACCCTGTTATCTGCTGCTTTGCTTTATTCTGTTATGTTTTAGGACACATCATTTTAGGCTCACTCTCTTGCAGATATTCCTGCAGTTTGCACAGTTCCAGAAGCTTTTCAGTTTTAACCACAAGGCTATGTCCATTTTTTGTTGTTGTTGTTGTTTAAGGTTCAACCGAAGTGAGTTGCAATCTTGGGTTTTTAATACCTACCAGCTGTTTTTAAGGTGTCTGAGACCCAGAACACTTCAACCGGAAGGCAGCCTCTCTCTTCACCCTTAACCACACTTCTGCCTCCTCGCTAACTCAGTCCTTAGCAGGGCGAGCTAGCCAGCGTTTGTGTAACTGACACCCACAGCCATAGGTTTTTACCTGGGGTGTCCAGGAGCAGGGTGACCATTTGGGTTTGGGCTTAAGGTGAGAGCAGCCCTTAGGCATCCCAGTGACTTGAATTTGCATTATAAACAGCTGCTTGTTTACTGCACTTTAAGCCTGCAGGTGTTAGAACTAGAAACACATCTGGGGGTGGGGGAAGGCCCAGAGGCCCCTTTTCCCACACAGAATCTTTCATTTGTAGTAACTGCAGGTAATCCAGAGAATAGCAGTTTAGGGCCACTGGCACGCAGAGATGTTTCTGCTGGTAGCTCATTCTAACAATTCTGCATGCTTTTCCTCTTTTTTTTCCCCGACAAACACTGACACCGTGTACGATTGCCGAGCTTTTACGTCTGACCTGAGTGTGGTATTATCTGCTCAGGAGAAGCACCTTCTCCAATCCAGCTTTTTTTTCCCCTTTTTTTTTCCTTCAAGAAGGAAAATGTTAATGGCTTAATTATATCCACCCAAAACTGGAATTCTTAGAGGTGTGTCTATACCACAAAGCTTACAAATGGGTGTCTCGCAACATTTCCAATAAGAATTCCTACTTCAGACAAAACGGACCTAAGGAGAAAGTACCTGCGCTGACAACGCATTTGGTGTCGGTGTGAGAGAAGCCTGTTAAATGTGTCCTAGCAAAGAGCCTGGCGAGTGTATTAAAAGCATCCCCCTTCTGCCCCCCAACCATTCTTTCTCTGAGCCTTCTTAATGAAAGTCCCTGTCGGCAAACGGTAAAGGTTAATATTAAAGGAAAAGCAGAATAGTTTGTTTCCTCCTCGGTGGGGACCCTGTGCTCCTGTGCCTGAGCACCGTGGGAGCCGCGCCCGGCTGGCCCTGCACACAGCGAAAGTTCCCATTGGCCCAGAGGGCTGCGGTTATTCGGCTGAGGTGTCAGGCTTCCATTTGTCCCTCTCACAGCCCAAATGTTTAACACCTTTGAAGAGAAACATCTCATTTCTCCTCAGCTGCCAGGGGAGGGAGAAGCAGCCTGCTTAGTGCAGGAAACGACAAATGCTGCAGCTGGGTTCTACCAACCACAGCACCTGGCCAGCCGGGCTGCTGGCTGCTGGCTGCATGCGTGCTTCTTTGTGATCTTCCTGAGGATAGGCTGTCAGGTGGGAAACGAAGACGTTTGCACTTCATCTTTCTTATTTCTATTATTAGACGACATTGCTATTAAAATGTTTCAGGGGTTTTCTTTTTCTTTTTTTTTTTTTCTTCCTTACTTAAAGCAGCTCATTAGGCTTTGAGTTCTAGTGTGTGGTTTTCACTTTCAGGGAATCAACATTTGGACTTCTGATGGGCAGAATTATACCTTTTGTATCTTTGTTGTAATCTCCTCCCATGTTTGTATTTGCTTACCAACAGCTACAATTTGATTCTTTTTTTTTTTTTTTTAATATATTTTATTGATTTTTCACAGAGAGGAAGAGAGAGATAGTTAGAAACATTGATGAGAGAGAATCATCTATCAGCTGCCTCTTGCACACCCCCTACTGGGGATGTGCCCGCAACCAGGGTACATGCCGTTGCCCGGAATTGAACCTGGGACCTTTCAGTCCACAGGCCGACGCTCTATCCACTGAGCCAAACCAGTCCTGGCTGATTCTTTTTTTTTTTTTTTTAATCTATCATTGCTGACATCTGAAATTAAGGAACCCAGATGGATATGTCTAATCAGTAAGCTTATACTTAAATCGCTGTACATCACATTCCTGTGCAGCTTTGAAAACAATCACAGAAATAATAATTAATTCAAGGGTAGAAGAGACCATGGCTTGTGTTCTGAGCAAGATTTTTAAGGCAGTGTGTCTTTTAATTCAGTGCAAGGAGCTACTTTGTGTGATTTACTGACAAATTACTTCAAATTTTCTAATCTAAGTTGTACCCTTTTTGAAGCTAAGTGTAGTAAATTTCCCTCTACCTCAAACGCAGGAGACGTCAGCTTTTAGGAAGCACATTCTATCCCAGATCTGCATGTGGATGTCAGAAGAAAGCATGGGAAAATTCCATAGAGCCCTCAGACTCTTCTGTTGGGTTCATTCTCAATTGTTCTGCTACAAAGTTGGGAAAGGATCACAATGAGAATAACTGGGCACTGTTGTTGTCCCCTGTTCAGATAGCTTAGGTCTCTTATGACAGGCAGTTTACGTATTCCAGTGCCCAGGCAGCCATACCACAAGGTCCTTCAGGAGCTGGTGTTCTTGCATGACTGGTACCACAGGTGCATGGCCATTATGCAGATGTGGTGTTTTTTTTTTAATGATCCTAGATATTTCTTGTTCGTGAAAACTTGAGAACAACCCAGTTTCACTAAGACAAGGCCACTGAGCCAACCTACAGAAAATCTTGCTCTTTGAAGTAACCCTCTCCCATCTCCCAAGCCGGCTCTGGACTTGCTCTCATCGACCCCATTGTTTTCACCCAGTTGCTCTCTCTTGTGGACAAAGACTCCTGTGTGACTTAACAGCACAGAGATAGGGCCTCCCAAGTGGGTCTGTCTGGACTTGAACTTGTAGCCTCACAAGTGTTCTTCTATAATATCAACTGAGAAAAATTTGCAGCTTTTTAAATCTCTCTCCCCTCTTTAAAACTAATCCTATTAGTTCTTTAGACAGAAATGTTTTTGGTTTATGTGATGGGGATTTTATAAAAGCAATTGTATCATTCCATTCTTCTCTGACTCCTTTTGTTTTTCATGTGAGTATTCTAGTTATATGATGAGAACTTTATTAAAAAAAAACTGGTTTGATTTTGAGGTAAATGTGGAATTTAAGGGCATAATATGCCAGCAGTGTCTGTGGGCCAGCAGAAAAGCACGTCTGTTTTATTTCTGGGCAGAGCAGAGCTCAGCGTTACATAGGTGCTGCCGTCGTGGGAATAAGGCTTGGAAAAAGAGGATATTCATGTAACACTTGCATCTTTAAAGTTATTACCTACGTGGTTAGGCCAAAAATACTATGGCATCTAGAGACTTAGTATGGCTTTGTACTGTCCCCACAGGTCTCACTCATTGGATCTTAGTTAAATAATTAAAAAATATGTCTTAGATTCATGATCACCTTTTACATATTAATTGTGACCTTATGAAGTCACAATCTAGGAACTGTAGGCTCTGCTATAAGCCCTTAAGTCATTTTAGGCAAATAAATGATTCAGTCTCTAAGATTTAGAGGCATAAAGTCAGGAAGTGACCAAAAGACCAACAACAAAGACCTGGGGGTAAAGTTTGAAATGCACCAAAGGGGGGAGATTGGGAGTTGAACACTAACAGTGAACAGGGATTGCTAACTCCAGAGATTTTGATAGTGTAGCTAATCTAGCCTGGGCTATTTATAGACTAATAACAGAGGAATATAGTCTCTGTAAAGCCATATATTTGCACACAATACCCCTTGTATCTAAATTTATAAACCTGCTGTAGTTATCTACCTGCTACATATAGACTACTTGCAAAGCTCACTGAGGCATGGTACTCACCTGCCTCCCCTGTGCAGTGGGAAATTTGCAAGGGCATTGCAGAGCCAACAAGAGTTTTGGTTATCTGTCTCCTGTCTCCCATCTGAGAAATATAACTGTCAGAGATGCAGCATCACAGAAGGTCTAGAAATGTATCTTATTTTTTGCAGCTAATGTGGGGCAAGTCAACTCTGAAAAACATTTGATTATTAACAGTTGTTTCTAGCTATGCCCACAAATAATGTATTGTTAATGTTATGTTCACTTTAAAAAAAAAGGGGCCTATTGCTATTTTACTCAGCATAGAGAAAGGTCGAATGAGGGCTGGGTGGAGGGAAGGCTCTATTAAAAAAAAAAGGAGTGGCTTTATTATAGCTTTAATGTTCTTTATTGTCAGCTTCTCAGTGAAACAATTACCGAAACAAAAAAATTTAAGGCTGACATACTAAAATATTTTTGCAAGTCCTTATATTCTTATTTTGTAATGAAACTATCAACTGTTGATGATAGTTGATTATCTGATCAATTGATCTGAGACGACTGATGAATTATGAGAATAGGCACTTCAGTAGGTTTGCTGAATAAAGAAATTTTCATGTAGGTTTTTGGGATATTTCCAAAAGATTTCTCTGTATCTAACCAAATGCTGTGTGAAAAGCAAAGTCTAAACGTGCCTGCTACATAATCCTTAGCATTTTATTATTTTCCTTTTTCTCTGATTTTGTTGCATCAATGAAAAGAGCATTAAATAGGTGTCTTCCAGCTCCTCACAGAATGTTAAGTTTCCAAGTAAGAATTGAAAGCTCTCAGCCTCTGAGCTTGCTGCTCGTGTAAGAACGGGAGTGGGCCCTCCTAGGAGAACTGATCATAACAAGTGCTTATCTCTTATGTAGGTCCAGATAATAGGGAGATGATAGAAATGCTTTTTTGCAGGAAGGTGCTTGAAATGGAAATAGAAAACAACCTTCAATTATGTTTTAGTATCATATGGTTAATGCTTTTCACTTCATTTTTATTCTTCCCCAGATAGAAAAGACTTGCTTTTTTCAGTAACACTTGAGATGTTCTCTGATGTTAAAGATTCTTTGTGCTCCACCGGTCTGGCTCAGTGGTTGAGCATAGACCTGTGAACCAGGAGGTCACTGTTTGATTCCCCCTCAGGGTACATGTCCAGGTTGCAGGCTTGATCCCCAGTAGGGGGCGTGCAGGAGGCAGCCAATCAGTGATTCTCTCTCATCACTGATGTTTTTCTCTCTTCCTATTTGAAACCAATAAAATATATATGTAAGAAAAAAGGTATTTGTGTTCTTTCTAAATGCATGTGGCAGCATCCGTGCTGACTTCCCTAGGCCAGTGTGTGCTGTAAATTGATTATATCCTTCTGCCATGGGGAAGCAAAAATTTTGAGTCTTTATTAGGTGAAAGCTGAGCCTGGTCCCAAGTTTATTACTCTTCCCCAAGAGCCTGGAGAAGTTATTTAACCTCTGTCCATCTTTGTTTCCTTATTCACAAAATGGCATATTAATATCTGGCTTGTCCACCTTGTATGGTTGATGTGAAAACCATATAAAGCCTACAAAAGCACTCCTTTTTCCAGTTAAGGGAGCAAAGCTGGAGTCTCAGGTGGTGTTATCCAGTGCCCTGGTTCCCACCTGCTGGGAATTCTGCAGCCACGAGAGGTTTTGGCTGTCCCCAGGAGGCCACTGAGAAAGGGAGGAAACTTCTGGTTCTTGCTATGCCATCTTGCTGACCTGGAATTGAACACTGAGTGAAGGCCCTACATTAACCTTTAAGAAGTATTTACATAAACAAAAGTTTGGGGACTTGTCTTCACGTCCCTTACAGAGGTGGCTTTCTTCTCTAGGGTTCTGTTTTCCCCTCCTGATTGTTAGGGGAGCACCTGATTTTCCTTTTCAGCATCATAGTCTTCTAGTAAGAGAACGAGGAGCATGAGGGATCAAGTTCCTAAATTTTATATTTGTTATTAATCTCATATCCTTCTAATATTTGAAAATTGCCAGGTAACTCCTAACTCCTAGGATGGGAATAAGAATGTGTTTTTGGTTATGCTACCTCCCGTCCTTAATCCTTTAGGAGCTGGGTTCTTCTCCCCACTGCAAAAATTAGAGAGAGAGGAGAGCTATATAACTGTGAATGTAGAGGACAACAAGCAAGTTATTTTTTTTCCCCTCTGAATTTTCTTTTAACTGGAATCTTTCTAGCTTTCCTGGCACCTAAAAGGACCAGGTCCAAGGGAATATGTTGGCTAGGCAGCAAAGAGAAATCAATGCTCTTCTAGCCTCATGGAAAATTCCTTTCCTTTCAAGATTTTTTTCTCTCTCAGTGAAACCCAATTAATGTTAAAAGTCTTTAAACCTGATGCCAGCTTTCTTGGTACAGAATTCTTCCATCTTAAACACTATATGTTATCTCCCTATATAAAACCCTAATATGCAAATAGACCGAATGGTGGAACAATCGAACAACTGGTTACTATGATGTGCACTGACCAGCAGGGGGTTTGCATGGAACATGGCTGGTGTCGGCCTTAGTGGGATGATGGAGCAGGCGAGTGGTGGTGTCAGACCAAGGTGAGGCACTGTTATTGGGGTGAGCCTCTGATGGTTACTGAAAATTTCTTGCTCCCATGTGCCGCAGTCCCACCCACTGCTCGCACCTGCTGCTGGCGCTGGCCCCGCTCGCACCTGGTGCTGGGACCTAGCGCCTGCCCCAGTCACTTGGCGCCCTCAGCAGGTGCGAGCAGTGGCTTCCACTTCCATCACCCTGCAGGGCTTCTCCACCTCCCCCTGCTCCTGAGGGGAGCTTGGGACCAGAAGCTGCCTCTTGCATTCGCTGCTGGCGATGGCTCCACTTGCACCTGCAGCCGGCACTGGCCCCAATGGCTCTGCATCATCAGTGGGTCTGAGTGGGGCCATCAGCACATGGGAGCGGAGGTGGGAGCGGGGCTGCTGGCAGACGGGACCTGAGAGCCACTGCAGGAAGGGGCCAGGCAGGTGTGCAGAAGATGGGCTGAGACCCACCCCTGAGCCCACTGCAGTATCACAGACCACGGTTCCTTTCAAGGTGCATGAATTTGTGCACTGGGCCCCCCATTACCTTATAATAACGGTGATCGCACATATCCTCTTAGTGCACTAGTTAAAATGACTTGGGTAAAGAGAAAAGGTATTGTAACCTTATCTCAGGTGTGTTAGACTTTGTCTTGTCTCCTAACACATTTTTTTTTTAAAGTCAGAAACAATTCCCAAAAGGATTAAAGTAAAAATATGTTTACTGTAGTTGGGTTTACCAGTTAACTAGCTAGCAAGGTTAGGAAAACAATTAAGTCTCCCAAATGTTGCTTGAATTGTCTTTTTGTTCATTTTTTATGTGTGTATTAAAATCTTAAATTGAAACTCAAGTTTGTTTTTGTTTTTGAGAGGGAAAACAATTACCTTTTAACTTTTTTTAAAACTACTACCTTGTGCCAGATACTGTGCTAGGCAGTTTACGTGGTTATTTTGTTTACTTTCATCTTAACTGAAAGCCGTGGGCGGATGTTATCATCTCCACATTAAGATAAGGGCCCATCCTCAGAGAGAGCAGCAACCTGCCACAATTTAGGAGTTGTAGAGTCCCTGCTTTTCCTTAAGGTCTAAAAACTTATTTATTTTCATTAAAAATAACCACAGTTGCCTTCCAGAACATAAAACACTTACTGATGAATCATAATTAAAATGTAAAACAGGAAAGCAATGATTATGTTGATGACTTTGTTGGAAATTTCTTTTCATTAATGCTTAACTATTTTTAATGAAAATAAAAAGAAATAATTTGTTAAAAATTGATAGATGCCACTAGAAAAAAAAAATAGAAAACTCAGATGAGCATCAGGAATAACGAATATTAAATCCCCAGGATCCCACTGTCAGAGATGAACACTCTTAAAATTCGCTCGTGGCCTTTAGCGTTATTCCTATACATATGTAGAAATATACATAAACATACACAATACATGTTAGACACTCATGCAATGAGAGCATTATATGCCATTTTGTAACTTGCTTTCCCCCCATGGATAGCAGCAGTTACCAAACGAGGGTCCGAGGACCTCTGGTGCTCTGTGAGGTCCGAAAGGTTGGCGACCGCTGATACAGTGGATATTGTTTTTACTCTTCTGTAATGTCATTTTTAATGATTGCCTAATCAGTCTTTGGGTACCTATTCAGATGACATTACCTTTTCCCTCTCTCTTGGCCAACATTGTACTGGAGTACATTTATTTAACTAAGTCTTTGCACTCATTTTATTTCTTTGTAATAAATTGCTAGAAGTAGAATTATAGAGTCAAAGGCAATGCACCTTTTTTAAGTTGTGTGAACCCAGCATTGCAAGTTAACCTTAAACACATTTACTTATAGTCAGTATTTAAAAGTATGTACTTGATTATGTTTAAGTTTGGAGGCTGATAATTGTTATGCCCTATTCCGATCAAGACTAAGTCCAGTAGCAGGCAAGATGCTGGACAGATGGAGAGCAGAATGTCAGCTTACTTAAGGAAAGGCTGGATGGGAGTCTGTGGTTTGAACCATGGCATGAATTTGGATTTCCTTTGACTTCCCTTAATTGAGCACACCCCCTTCAGCAGAAGCATTACCTGCCAGAGAACTGGAACTGAGGGCAAACCTGTGCCTTGGGCAAGCTAGTCCCAAAAGCGAAAACTAGGAGTACGTCTGTCCCTGCCCAGGTTCTTCTCTCAGTCACCACAGATGGGTAGGTCTCCCGAGTGAAAAGTGAATGAGAAACATCAATGAGAGAGAAACATCGACCAGCTGCCTCCTGCACACTCCCCACTGGGGATGTGCCCGTAATCAAGGTTCATGCCCTTGACCGGAATCGAACCCGGGACCCTTCAGTCCGCATTCCGACACTCTATCCACTGAGCCAAACCGGTTTCGGCAATAAATATATTGAAAACAAAAGAAAGCAGTGGGACTTGGACTCAAAGTCCAGCAATTTGGCCCCACCCCGAGCAAACTTTCTCTCCACTCAGCTCTGTCCAGCCCCGTCCTTCAGCGAGGCTCCAGCCCTCTGGTCACTTCCAGTCAGACCTCAGGAGGTTTCCTCCCCACAGGTTCTCCTCCACGGACCACAAAATAAAACCCACGTCCTTTAGCACTCTTTTCAACACTTCCCACAATCTGATCCATAGACCTTTTAAGACCTGCCTCCTCACTGCCCTACCCTGCAGCTTAGTACAATGCAGCTACATTTCCAGATCTGCACCCTGAACTTTCCCCCCAATCTCTGGCTCCCTGAGATGCCTCGCCAGCACCCCACAATCTCGATCGTCCTTAAAGGCCCAGGCTAAATGGCATGTCCTCCGGGAAGCTGCTCCTGGTGGCATCACCAGTCCTGTGGGTTCCCATAGGACCTTCTTCAGGACTCTGTTCCCAGGTCTGAGGTAATGGGTGGTTGTCTCTGAGTCTGTGTTTCTCGCTAGCTGCCGGTTCCTCTAGGATAGGGAGCATGTCTTGCTCTTCTCTATGGCCCAGGACCCGTTATCCCATTATACTACCCTGCATAGAACAGGTGACTCCCCAGGGGTTTGGGGAATAAAGACAGCAGAAATGTTAAAACTTTACTGCTGCAGGGCAACAACACCAGATGTCAGTCCATGTTTAAAGTCTTAAAAATACATCAACTCGCCGAAACCCGTCTGGCTCAGTGGATAGAGCATTGGCCTGCGGACTGAAAGGTCCCAGGTTCGATTCCAGTCAAAGGCATGTACCTTGGTTGCAGGCACATCCCCAGTAGGGGGTATACAAGAGGCAGCTGATTAATGTTTCTAACTATCCCTCTCTCTTCCTCTCTGTAAGAAATCAATAAAAATATATTTAAAAATATACATCAACTCAAACAAAACCCCAAAGCTGACATTGAGCTTAGAAATTACCTGAGCATTAAATACAGAGCCCATGGACTAGACATTGGCTATTAGTTTTCAGTAGTTAGTCCCTGCCAGGATCTGTTCTGAGCCCTTTAATACTAGTATGCATTAGCTAATCTAGTCCTCACAGTAACCTGACGATATCCCTATGATCCCTGTTTTACAGATGAGGAGACTGAGGCATAAAGAGGGTTGAGAAGCTGAGCCACAGGGGGTATAGGAAGGGGACAGACCGTGAGATGGAAGGTCACATGGAGTAGGCCATTTGCTCAGGTCACACCCCCGGTGAGGAGTGGCACCGTAACTGGAGCCCAGACCTTGGCTCCTCCTGTAGGTGCTTTCTGCAACCTCGGTTTGTGTTGCCATCACTGCCGCTGGCACACAGAAGGTGCTAGATGGTTGCTGAATCAAAGACTCTCTCATCAGTGAGGATTGATTGCTCACTTACAGGGCTTTGTGAGTATAAAGCGGGGTATTAGATAAAATTATACATTTCTTTAATTTTTGGTAGTAGTCACTGTTGTGCTGGTGGAGAACACTGAGTCAAAAGTGCCCAGTGAGATGTGGGGGGTGGGCTGGGGTGGGGTGGGGGGGTGTATAGAAGATGGCTTAGTTTCCAGCCTGATTATGAGGGGGCAGTATTAATGGAAGTTATACATCTAGAAAGAGGGGCCCGTTTTAGGACAGCCATTTATTTGTGAGTTTGGCTTAAGGATTATCCTAAATTTTCTCTTTCATGGTAAGAAAACAAACAAACAAACAAACAAAAAAACCAACCAATACCTGGAACCAAGCATTTTATATTACGGACATCATTTTGGTCCCTGGTTCATTTAAGTGCCTCACAAGATCACCTAACTTCCCAAACCAGCAGCCTCTGTATGATTTTGGGAAATAGAACTGGGCATTGCCCAGAGGCAAGGAGAGTAGTAGTATTAATAATATAGTAGAATAGTATCTAATGGATGAACTTCAATGTATTCTTTTTTTATTAAATACTCACTATAGCATGGTGAAGTGAATACTACTTGTATTTCCGTGTCTCCAGTAAAGACACCGAGGCACAGAAAGGGTGTTTGATTGCTCTGGTCCCAGAGTTCAATAAGTGGTAGAATTTGGATTCAAAGCCAGAGATCCCTGATCTGGGAGTTGGGGTCCAATTCATGAGCTAGTTTCTCCTCAAAAGGGGGTTGAGAAGAATTCTTTAGTCAAGGTCGATATCACTCCTTTGAGGATTACACCAGTATCTGGATGTTTCTGTTTTATTCAACAATATGGATGGTTTAGCTTTAGTGGTGGCTTAATAACAGGGTCTAAGAATACTTAAATATTGTCTCCTGGTTCACTCAACACACAGCCATGTGATTGCTCAATGTGTTCATGAAAATTCCCCAGAAATATTTGTTCCTTGGGCCTATCAGACACATATTGGTAAATGTCTGCTTTTTATGGGCATTCCATTGCTTACTTCTACAGGCCCAGTGTCCCCCAGTGTAACCAAATAGAGGATAACCAAGTAGCTGTGTGGTCAAAGGTTTTATGATTCTTGAATTCTCTTTGGTAAAATGATGTTGAATCCTTATTCCATGACTTGAGGCCTAGTGCACGAAATTCGTGCATGCATGAGGTCCCTCAGGGTGGCCTGCAGAGATCGGGCCCGAGCTTGTGCCCCCAGCCTCGCAGCCTCAGCTTGCACCCCCAGCCTCGAAACCTCTCAGCCCTGCCTGGCTCCTGCCTGGGCTTGGTGCCATCCGCTCACTGGCCCCACCCTCCCGCAGCCACTGCTGGTCACTGCCTGCAGGGTGATCTGTTAGGGCAATTGGGGCCTCCTGCTAGCACCTGCCTTGGCCTGGTACTGCCCCCACTCACCTGCTCCATGAACCCACTCTCGTAGGGGCCCATTTGGGCCAGCAGTGTCTCCACTGCCTCCTGCTGCCAGCACCACATCAGCAATGCCCACCATGTTCCACACTGCCCCTGCTCCCAGTTGGTCTAACTCCTGCCAGAGGGGATAATTTGCATATTAGGCTTTTGTTATATAGGACTAGATCCCCAGTGCATGAATTCATGCACCTTGAAAGGAACTGTGGGCCGGGAGGCTGCTGTGGGCACAGGGGTGCGTCTTGGCTCATCCTCTAGGCCCCGCCTGGCCCCTCCCACTGTGGCCCCTGGCCTTCTGTCTACTGGTGGCTCTGATCCGACAGCCATGGCTCCCACCTGCTGACAGCGCAGAGTGATTGGGGCCAGCACCAGCAGTGGGTGCAAGAGGCAGCTGCTGGCCCCAATCACCCCTCAGGAGCAGGGGGAGGTAGAGAAGCTGAGAGACAATTGGGGCTGGCAGATGCCTCTCACACCTGTTGATGGCACTGAGTAATTGGGACTGGCACTAGGTGCTGGCAGCAGGTGTGAATACCAGGTGGGACTACAGCATGTGGGAGATAAGAATTTTCAGTAATCACCAGAGGCTCGCCCTGATGACAGCAACTGGCACCCCGCCTCGGTCTAGCACCCCTGCTCACCTGCTCCACCATCCTGCCGTGGCCGATGCCCGCCATGTTCTGCACATGCCCCCTGGTGGCCAGCCCAAGTCATTGTAACTGCTTGTTAGGTTGTTCTGCCTTTCAGTCTATTTGTATACTAGGGTTTTATATATATATATAGATAGATAGATAATTGAGCATTGACAGGCATAAATATGCTGCAGAGGGTGTCCTTTGCACAATTAGCAATGAAAATGTAGTATGTACTTTGTTTTTTAGAGCTATTAGCAGTGATGTTTGTGTATCATGATGTTACTTTAAGTAAGAGAAACTAGTTTAGAATTACCTGGAATTGTGATCATTCCTGAGAAGTTACAACAGTAGGCTTCATTCAAAAAGTGAAAAAACTTCTTGTTAAAGAGATCTTATTAGGAATACAGTAGGTTCTTGGGTTACATTGGAGATCTGTTCCTATGGCGCGACGTAACATGATTTTCGCTGTAAGTTGGAACCCACCTACGTAAGCACTGACATCACTCACATGTACGTCGAAATGATGAAAAAAAAAATTTTTAATAAATAAATGGGAGATGGTGATATAATCATGAAACGGCATATGTGGACTGCCTGTAATCTTTTTTTCCTTCTCTAAGAAATGTCTTTTTTTTTTTTGTTTTTTTGTTTTTTTGGTTGGTTCATTTTTAAAAATTAAAATTTTTTAAAAGCCAGGGGGAAAACTCATTAAAGAACAGGAAAAAAATACCTGTATGTATTTCTATTATTCAGATATAAGTGTTTCATTTATACACACACACACACACTTTCAGATGTTCTTTTTGCATCTGTACTTACAACACAAGCATTTTTATAAATGGATTTATTAGGATAGTGGTTTACTGTCAATTTTTTTTCATTTTAAACTAAATGTGTGCTCATATTTTCATGTGAATAAATATAGGTCTATATCATGTAACAGCTGGCTACTATCCAGTCATAAGAATATTTAAATTTATTGATTTTTATCCTCCATTATGGATGTTAAAGTTTTGTTGTTTGTTTTAAGCAATGCTAAAACGAAACCCTGTTAAAATACATATCTATAGTCTTTTTTTTAGGCTATATAGATTTTCACAGAAGTCTTCTAATTTCTAATAGAAATTGATTGAATACTGAGTGGCCAGATTATTATGATCTCTGAATGCATAATAATCTGGCCACTCAGTGTATATCCTATATAATAAAAGGCTAATATGCAAATTGTCCCCTCGACCAGGAGTTTGACCAGCAGGTAGGCCAGCCAACCTCCCACATCCTTTCCCCCTGGCCAGCCTGGCTGGACCCCACCCATGCACAAATTCATGCACTGGGCCTCTAATATATATATATATATATATATATATATATATATATATATATATACACATACATATATATATATGTATATATGTGTGTATGTATGTGTGTGTATATATATATATATATATATATATATATATATATATATATGATACATATACACTGAGTGGCCAGATTATTTTGTACTCAGAGACCATAATAATCTGGCCACTCAGTGTAGATACGTATTTTTACATTTTTTGTTTGTTTTACATATTTATATTTATCTGAATTGCTTGTTCATATCTTTCTTGATTTATGAAAACATTTTATAAAGCATATTAACCATTTTGATCAACTACTCTTGAAATAAAATAATGGTTCGAAACTATTCTACACCTATATTGTGATTATTTTTCTCTGTTTCTTTATGACACAGTTCAGACCTGCTGGTTATTGTGTAAACAACTAACTGCTTGTTACAAGAAAATGCTTTTCAGCATTAGCTTGGCTCATTACTCAGATTTTATTTCAGGAGGGGAGATGCTAGTACAGCTTTTTGGACCCTTGTTGGCTGGTACAGGAACCAGAAAGGGCATTTTATTTCATCTCACTAATCAGAAGTTTTCTTTTGTGTCCCTCTCTGAGCTAACCCTAAAGTTTAAGGTTAAACAACTTTCCTGGTAGAATGAAGACTAACACCAGAGAATGTTTATTTCAGGAACGATTTAATGATTCATCCCATAAGTTTTTGAAGGTTCTTATTTTCAAAGTCATTGTGCTGAGCCCCGGTGTGGGTGTAGGACAATGAAGGCAGAGTCAGCGCTCTCAGGAGCTTACAGCTTAGGAAGGGAGAGGCACTGCTCAGCACGGAGTGAGCAGGAGCCCTCTCACCAGAACCGACCCGGGTCCAGGGGGCAGCGACCAGCCAGGTCTTCCTGGAGCCGCAGCCGTTACCACAGTCCCCGGGCTGTCGAGGTATAATGTGGCCTCCTCCTGTGCCTGCTTTCAGTTCCATGTGGCCCAGTAGAAGTGTGGTAGAGAGTATTAGGGTTACTACAACATGGTTGTGTAGAAAAGCTCTGTTTGATTGGGCCAAGAAAATTGCCTAATAAATACTTTTTAAATTAAAAGGTCATGCATATTAAGCAACCTAAGACTATTAAAGAAAAGAACTCAGAACTATTTATAGAGCAATTTATTTATTTTAAAAATAGAGTTAGTTAATACATTCATCATAAAACATTTTTTTTCTGGTTTTCTTTTTAAAAAAAAAAAATCTTTATTGTTGACAGTATTACATATATCCCCTTTTTTCTCCCATTGACCCCTTTATAGCTTGCCCTGCGCCCTGCCCCAGGCCTCAACCACCCACCCCACTCTCTCTGAGTTCATGAGTTGTGCATATACGCATACAGATTCTTTAGTTGACCCTTCTCCCCAACTCCCCTCTTCCCTCTGAGATTTGACAGTCTGCTCCATGCTTCTACCTCATAAAAATATTTCAAGTGAACAGATTTATAAACATTGGTGCCAAGTGAACTGGTGGTTGGTAAGAAGGAAGACTGGGAGTTACTATCCTGTGTTTTATGTTGTTGTTACTTTGTCATTATTTCCTGAACACAACCGCCAGAAACGCTGACTTGCAGTAGACGTTTGCTCTGTGCACTCAGTGACGCGTTTCGGAGAGAGACAGACCTGACTGCCATTAGAATTGGGCAGACAGAACCTCACGCGGGTAGATAGTTTCCACTTGTTTGGTATGGCTGAGAACGCATACCCGGAGCGTGACTGCCAGAGCCGGGGTCCAGGATCAGCCACTCGCTAGGTGTTTTCATGGGAAAATTACTGTTACCTTTCTGTTTCTGTTTCTTTGCTCACAAGCAGTTGGAACATTTTCGTGAGAGTTGGAAACACAGCAGGTAACGACTGCTTTGAAAATCACATGGCTTAGTTACCATCCCTAGGAAATGCGTGGTCATATCCGTGGCAGGGGATCTCTGGCTGTGAGGAATGAAGTGCCAGGGTGGATGTGTGAGTTGCAGGCCTGAGGATGTTTATCTTACATACCATCTATCAAAGAATTCTAAGCGAAAAGCAAAGTTAAATAAAGCAAGGTTAAATTAACTAGATTTTATGAGGGTTTCTTATATAGCTAATTAGTCAGAGATTGCATTTTTTTCAAAAAGAAATGTTTCCTCCCAAGATGCCTGGTTATCAGGAAAGACAGAAGTCTCTGTGTGGCTGCAAGAGAAACATGGCTTAAAACTTGCAAATGAGAAAACAGTTCATAATTCAGGGACATCTCAGATGTTCCTTTTTCTTTTTTAAATATGTTTTATTGATTTTTTACAGAGAAGAAGGGTGAGGGATAGAGAGTTAGAAACATCGATGAGAGAGAAACATCGATCAGCTGCCTCTTGCACACCCCCTACTGGGAATGTGCCCACAACCAAGGTACATGCCTTTGACCTGAATCGAACCCAGGACCTTTCAGTCCGCAAGCTGACGCTCTGTCCACTGAGCCAAACCGGTTAGGGCTCAGATGTTTATTTTTCATTATTTTAATAATTTTTGTGTGAATTCAATAATGTGTGTATGTAATGTGAAGTTTGAAAATACTTGACTACCTGAAGAAAACCATTCTATGTTTTAAGTACTATTGTTGCTAATTTAATGGTGGGGAAAACACCGTCATGGAGTTAGGCAAGTCGTTCATTAGCCCTGTGTCTCTGAACTTCTGCAGCCTCCATTTTCTTATCTAGAACCTGGTAAAAACCAATGGTTGTTTTGTGAACTGCGGGGAGCCCTGGCGTGGCCGTGTGCTTGTCTAAAGGCCCTGAGCGTCGTGGTGCCAGCCCTCAGAGCTGCATCAGGGAGGGAAAAGGACCCATGCCTCCCAGTGCTGCGAGCATTGGAATTGACCTCAGTGCTTTGGCAAAGGAGGTTTTTCTCTCCTACCAGCAAACAAGGCAGAAAATTGTCACAATACTGCTCTACCCTGCTCTGAGAGGGCATCTTGTGCATTAGTGACTTTCTGGGGGCACTAGAAATGTAGACTTGCATCAGGGAAGGTCTGGCCATCTGACTATAGCTTCCATCACCGTAAAAGTGTGCCTTCCGAGGACCGGCCCATCCCTCGTCTCTGTTCTTCTCTACTCCCAACCAGTCTGGTCCTAGGATTCCTTGTCCACAATTCTCATCCAGTGTCTTCGTGAGTAAACATTCTGTTGTTTTAAAGTGATGAGGTAGTTCCCTGGACAAAGAGTAAGCCACACAGTAGGTGTTCTCAGGGAAATCACATCCAGGAGGGTCACCTCTGGCTTTTTTTAATTGGGTGGGAGGAGGAATTCATTCACATATTTACTCAACATTTATTCATTAGTTAACTTGTTTCTTTAAATAACTTAACTGAGACATAATTCACATACCATACAGTTCATAAAGTATACAGACTAATGGGTTTTTATGTTTTCACAGATGTGTGCGACCATCATCACAGTCAGTTTTAGGACATTTTCGTCCTCTCAGAGTTACCTCGTACCCTTTAGCGATCATCCCTTGTCTCCCAGTGCCCTCATCTCTCATCCCAGAAACCCGAGAAACCACTAATCTATTTTTGTCTCATATAGTTCTCTGTTTGAGACATTTTATGAAAATGGAATTATGACTTGTGGTCAATTGTGACTGCTTCTTTCACCTAGCATGATATTTTTAAGTTTCATTCATTTTGTAGCATGTATAAGTACTTCATTCCTTTTTCCCTCTAACTCTTCATAGCTGTTTCTTGCCTCCAAAGCTTATATCATGTTCCAGACACATACATAAGCATTAATACAGAAAAAAAAAAGGAGTTGCTTTAGTCTATTTTGGGAGGAAGTAAAATGAAAATCAATTGATCTCTTCAGATATATAAATCAGTGGTGAGAATTTTTTTTATTTTTTATTTCAGGTTCCTATCAGTTAGAAATTTTGACCATTGTATAATTATTTAAGAATTATATACCCAAATTATATAATTATCTAATAACACAGATCACAGTATACACTTGCAGTGTTTCCCAAAGTGTGATACGCCTACCCCCAGGGGTACGGGAAGAGTTTGGTGGGGGTATGTGTTGCACCGGAGTTTGGTGGGGATATGCACTGCCCCGTGCTTAGCTGTGCCTAATTCTACCTTCTCATGAGTATGAGGGGTACTCAGCATTACGAAAATTATAGAAGGGGTACACATATGTCAAAAGTTTGGGAAACACTGACTTAGGGCAATGTTTTACAGTCATTGATGGAAGCTGCACATTCCTATTTCAAATGAAATTGGTAATTTCTCATTATTTTGTTAGATTTCATTTAGAATTTAGCTCTAATGGAAGCTCTTCAAGAGTTGGTATTAGAAGTAGGATAATTGTGAGCTTTGTCATTTTCCTGATGTTTGCTTGTGATTGCATTGTTAGCATTTTATTCGATCCGCTTGGCATTCTTGCCCCCCTGACATCCAGAGCAAGTGGGGGCCCCAGGTGAGGATGTATATTAAATATCCTTATGAAGCTTAAAATTCTTAATGTAAAGATGCATGTTGACACTGTAGTGTTTTCTTGCTGCACCCCAGTGGGTGGTGCTGGATACTTTTTGTGTGGTTTATTATAACCCACTACTGCAGATGGATGGGGAGAGTGGAGGAGAGCTATATCCCTGTCTGTTCCAGGGTCATGCTTCTGACAGTCTGGCTGCTGCGTGTTTCCTGAGAAGGGTTTTTAGGAGACCAGCAGACTGTGCAGCACTCCTGGAAATACTTCTCTTTGGGGCTGGTTGTGCCGGTGCTGCTGTATAGATGGCTCAGAATCACCTGGGTTTGCTGCACCTCAGTTCTTAATGATGGCAGCTTTTGCCTATGTGATCGTGGAGTGGCTCAGCTAAATCACATCATTGAGGCTGTGCTTCACGCTGACCTGGAGGTTTCTCCCGCCCACTCCCCTGTGGCCCTGCCCTCCGCAGCTGTGTGGGCATCCTGCTGCCTCCCTCCCCAGATTAGAATGTCTGTGCCAGGGTGTTGGCTATTTTAAACCAAAAAGGTCACACTGGGTGTGCAAGTGATAGAATCGCTTGAGGAGAAAGCCCTGTGCTATCTGAGACAGCTCTCTGTCTTTCCTGAGCGTGTTGAAAACTGGGCACTGTCCAAATCTTGATGTAGTTTGTGGCACTTGATGGGAGAACTCTTTGCTGGTCTTCAGCGGGACCTGCCCGATAGAAGCTGTCATTTGATTTGGAGGCTCTTTTGAAACCATCTCTACGTGTAAGGTGGTTTCTTTCCTGCCAGTTTGAGGCCAGCTTTGTTCTTCCCTGAAGACGAATCCAAAGGAAATGGGTTTAAATTGTTGAAAGGATTTAGGTTGGGAGAATTACTTCCAAGGGATGGATTAATAAACACTGGAATGGTTTATCAGAGGAAAGCGTGGAATCTGGTTATTTGTAGGTTTTGAGAATGAGCGTTTGTTTGTGTGAAGCGATTAAATGCCTCACCTGGAGGGATCCCTGGACAGCCCCGTTCCTCACCCAGTCTGCCTCTCTCACTCCTCACCTCTGAGCCAGATTGACTTTCTTTTCAGTAAATAGCGTAAGGCCCTCCAGGCCCTCCAAGAGATTATAGTCCACCCTGAAGGGAAAAGTAAATAGGCCAGCATACAGATTATGCTGCATAACGAGTCTCCCGGGTATACCTCAGTGTTGTCACCTCAGTTCTCCATGATGCCAGCTTTTGCTGAGGGGCAGTCCTAGGAGTGTGTGGAGCCCAAGGCGGCGGAAGCTGCTGAGGTTCCCTGAGTACGTCTCTGCTCAGCCGCCTGGTGTCTCTCTCAAGGTTGGTGGCTGAGCACACGGCGTGTGCTATTCAGGCGACTAAAACTCTAAACACCAGCTTCTCCGAGGAGAGCCTTCAAGGCGTTGGATGCATTGGGGAGAGTCTAGGAAGGGTCTGACATGTTGGTGAGAGCCTGTGTCCACATTACTTCAGGTGTGAATGAAAGGCCTGGCATGTTTCCAGTAGCTATTTTGCTTGTTACTTTAATGGAGAAGGCCAGTGATAGAATCATAAAAGGAATGTATTTTTGCTTGATAATCTGAATAAATTGGGGCCTTGGGATGGAGAAAACTGTGATAAGCTTACTAGGAATGGAACCTAGAGAAAAATAAGCTGATCACTGGAACTTATTTCTGGCATTTTCTGAAAATGGTAAAATTAAGGAAAGAGCATTTAAATATATATATATATTGATTTCAGAGAGGAAGGGAGAGGGAGAGAGAGATAGAAACATCAATGATGAGAGAGAATTATTGATTGGCTGCTTCCTGCACGTTCCCTACTGGGGATCGATCCACAACCCAGGCATGCGCCCTAACTGGGAACCGAACCATGACCTCCTGTTTCATAGATGGATGCTCAACCACTGAGGCATATTGGCTGGGAAGAAAAGAGCATTTTACAAGAGAAAAAGATCTAGCCTTTGACATGTTGTAATTTATATTTTCCTGCATAAATTTGCTATTGCAATTCTGAATTAATGTAGTTTGTACACCTTCACCCAGAACAAACAAAAAACCAAACTCGGAATAAGACAAACATCAAAACTGGAACCCAGTAAACTGAGGTAGACACACTGCAGAAAGAAAGGGTTTTCTAGATCAGCACCATTTCAGACAAACTTTTCCAAGGAAATTTATAGTTGGGGCCTTACAACCAGGCCTTTTAATTCAAAATCCTATCAAACAGACAAAGGCAGCTTTTGTTCACTAGTCACTTGGTGTTTCAGAACCGAGAGATTTTGTACAGAATGAAAAGAGGCAAGTTATTTTATAGTCATTTCTTCTATGTCAATAAGTTCCAGAACCTCTTAGACTTGGAAAAGTAAAAGGATAGTTCATTGACTAATACCTACATAAACAATATTAAATCTTTGCCAAGAAAGGGCTTTAATAAATGGGATGCATTCAATTTTGTAAATTTTAAAAAACTCTTCTGCTGTCCCACTCTCTCCTAAGTCTTTGTCATTCATTACACTTGGAATTTCTATATAAAAACTATATAATAATTGGGCCAGACATTTTCAAAAACAGCAATTTAAGTATCAGAATTGGAATATCAAAGGGTTTTGTAATAGCCAGGGAGTGGAGATTACTGGACATACATAGTACCACGTGTAACCTTAAATACGTGGCAAGGTGATTTATGGTTGACCTGCTTGCTTTCTGTGTTGATTTTAAATGCAGTAATGGGTTACCAAGATGCCTTGATTTTTTTTCAAAAAATCAGAAATATCTTCGCTCTTACTAGCTATTTTAGGAAGGAGCAGGATGCCAGTGTTGATTTGGTTGCTGTGCCGGTAAGAATTGCTCTGCCTTGTTCAGTGGCTTCAGGTTTTGAGCCAGGTGCCGAGGTGTAACCATAGCCCGCATACGTGTGCCTGTGTGTCTGGAGCCAGAATCGAAAGCCTCCTCTGACTTTTCTGTTCTTTTCCCCCTGTTAACAAGGAATTGTGCATTTACAGTTTTCTGAAGAACCTGTGATTTATTACAAATTCAAATTTTACCTTCATTTAATTGATTAGAAAGGGAGCAGGTGAGGGGTGGGGCTGTTCGTGAGCAGCTGTGCTGGGTCGCCTTGCGGCAGGTGTCCTAGGCAGAGCCCTCAGAGCAGCGAAGGCCTGTTAGGGTCCTTTCCCAAGTGGAGTCAGTGACTCCATCGTTTTTCACTTTGCCCTCCAGGCTTGAAAAAGTGTGTATTTAGCCATCAGTTCGTTTGTGTGGTCTGAGTTATAAAAATGCCCCTGCTGGTTTTTCCATAAGAAAAACATGTTTTTCATTTGTGGAAACTTATATAATTTTTTTTTTTTTTTTTTTTTTTTTTGCTGGCTTTCTTTTGTGCTGCTTTAAATTAAAAGCAAATGTACTCCCCTCCTCTTCATTGTTGCTTCCCCACCCCCATCTTTGCATGTTCCAATTACAGAGTTGTGAAAATAAGTCATCTTTCGGCTTTTGTTACTTTAAAACAGCTATCGGTGATGTCAGAGTCAATACTAAAAGCATTAAGAATGCTGGCAGAATGTAATGCAGCTGCAATCCAACATGATGCTGGAAATGGGGTTGAGAGCATAAAGGCTTTCCATATTCCCAGGGCGCACAACTGCTTGCGGCCTTGGCTTTGATCTCTTCAAAGGCTGCTGCCTCCTCCTAGATGGAGAGACTTGGCTGCCACTCGCTTGCATTGAAAAAAGGCAGAGGTCTCTATTCAGGCAGAAATCAATCACTGTGCAGAAACAATTATGTGTAATTCAACCATCATGAAAACAGGACAAGATTACGGGTTTGTTACCTGAGTGACTGTGTGGAGACAGGGAGCAGAGAACACTGGAGTCCTGCTGACATGCCACATCTCGGTGACAATTATAGACGTATGAATGATGTGGCAGGCGGGGGAGTCCCGATGACAAATGCTGGTCATGCTGTCCAGCAGAGCAGAAAATGAGGTTACAATTGGAAGATAATGTTTGCGTATGTAGCCATATTTCAGCAAGCTGAGCAACTTCAGGGAACAGACCCTCAGAACCTCTTGTGGGCATTTGGGTTGTATGTATGCACACTAGCATGTGATTGCCATGTTAGCTGAATTGAGGCACAAGTAGTCCTAATAACTTGATAATTACCCTGGAAGAAAGACAGTGAAGTTCTGGTGATCACACTTGCTTATTTGGAATGCATCCTCCTGACATCAAACTCTGAAAACACACAACCAAGTTCCTAACAGATATAAGTGTGTCTGTCTTGGAACAGCTTCTGTTTCAAGAGGAACATTTTTATCTTGAATTTGTTAGTCAGCCTTTAAAAAGTGTGTGTTTTTGTTTGTTTGTTTTTTTTGGGTTTTTTTGCTTGTTTGTTTTTTTCATCTTTACTGAAGCCCTTTGGGGAAATGGTTTTGTAGTCGTACCATCTTCCCTTGTTTTCAAATGTTGTTTTTCTAACGCGACCTTCTGAAATGTGTTGAAGTTTCCTTTCATTGTGGCTACAAGCAGGGCCTTTTTCTAGGTAGGAAATAACTTTCTGCTCTAAGTAGAAGTATATTTAATCTCAGAGCCCTGGCACGCAAAGCTGTCGAGGCATTTATTTTTATTTTAACTTGCTCTTGTCACCTAACAAAGGCGTAGGAAGGAGTAACCTCACCCTCTGCCAGCCAGCCCCGGTAAGGGCTGGGGGGTTGGGGGGGGCAAAATAAGATGAAAACCTAGATGGCTGATTATGAAAATGGTATTGCTGCCGCTCAGCTTGCTACCCAGGCCCGGGTTTACCTTTTATGCTGCTCCAGCTTAGACATCAGAGGCGTGAGAGCTGCTTTGAGTTACAGATCTTCAAACAATAAGTCAAAACAAAAAATCAATCGCCTCCAGTCCCTGGGTGCAGTTATCGAAAGATAAAAGAGAAAAATAAAGTTATGCTAAAGCAGATCGAGGAAGGGAGCCGATATGCCAAGGAAACTCGGAGGACAAGTGCAGAGTTGAAGTGGGCCTCGTGTGAGCCGACATCAATGGATTTTTATCTTATCAAAAAGTTTTAGGGTTGCCAGTTCTTTTCAAACTGGATCCAGTCTGCTCCGGGGCTGCCTGGAGCATTGGCTTAATAAAGCTTCCCCCCCTCCCACCCCCAACCCCCTAAACATAACCACATAGGAATTAGATTGCATTTCACTCAAGGTATAAAACTTGCCACAGACTTCAACGCAAATTAGGGGTTTCAATAATCCCTTGATATTTTGAATATAAATTGAGGAGAGTTTTTATTTTTTATTTTTATGTTTATTGAAAGCTGTAGATTTACATGAAAAGCAAGGCAAAGCTCTATAGTGTGTGTGCTCTCTTGAAGCCAGATTTCTAAGGAGAGCTGGAAAGCCCCATGAATTCTTTTTGAGGTAAGAGATCTGTGCTTTTCCTCTGTTGCATGTGGGTAATGTCAGATATTTTTGGAGATTAACTCTTAAGTATCTATCTGAAGCATTTTGGCCAACATTTGGATATATGAGCCAGTATGTATTTTTGTGAGTCCCAAGTTACAGTAAAAAAAAAAAAAAAAATAAAAAATAGGCTTATATTTTTAGTTATCCTTACAGATAGTGAACCTGTTGCTCATTAATTTTTTAAAATATATTTTTATTGCTTTTCCACAGAGAGGAAGGGAGAGGGATAGAGAGATAGAAATGTCGATGAGAGAGAAACATTGACCAGCTGCCTCCTGCACACCCCCTACTGGGGATGTGCCCGCAACCAATGTACATGCCCTTGACCGGAATTGAACCTGGGACCTTTCAGTCCACAGATCGACTCTCTATCCACTGAGCCAAACCGGTTTCAGCACTCACTAATTTTATAGTCCTAAACATTTCTGAGATTATCCAATGTAGAGTTCCTTCCCTAGCTTTCCTGATTGTCTTCCAACGGATGGCAGCACACATTTCACTCTCCACCCCACCCCCCACCCCACCCCCACCCTTGGTCTCTCTTCAGTTTCCTCACCTGTCAGAGGAGTGTACCTGAGCCCGCTCCGCATCTTCTCCCCACCACTGGGAGCTCCGGCTGCCCCTTGCCAGGTCATCAGTTCCCAGATTTTAAGGGAGAAGAGGATAGTTTGCTCAGATAGTTTAGAGAACTAGATGTTCTTCTATTTAAAGAAACATGTTCTATATATAAACTATATTTAGTCATTTGGGTAGAACCATCATCGCTTTCATTTGCATAGTTCAGATGACTCACTGTTTTGAAAATTAAATAAACTCAAATGGAAAACAACCACATACTTTGGGCTGCAACTTCCATTTCCTAGTCTAGAGTTAATGAGCAGAAAAATGTCTGAGCCCTTTCCAAACACCGAAGGCGTAAATGTTTTTTTCGGGACCATTAATGAATGTGCTCTATCATAAACACCGAAGCTTAGAGTGCGCGCTGCAGGCCCGGGAGAAGCAGCGGAGCGCGGGTTCTTCCTCGTGTCTTATCACTAGGCGATGGCAGGGAGTCGCGGTCTGTATTTTTAGGCCTTTGTCCTCTGACTCTCCTTCAGGCCGGGTTCAGCTAACATTCTCAGTCCAGCCTCTCTCTCACCATTTCCTATCCTTAATCCCATCTTGTCATCCTTCCAGGCTACTTAGAGGATGTTGTTACAAGTGGCTTCAAGTTCACATGTAAGGAAGGGAAGAAGGCAGAAGAGGAAAACGGGGCCAGGGAGGAGAATGCCACCCGTGGGTACCACGCCCCAGCGCGCTCCGTTCTGGTCCAGGTGGAAGACGTGTGAATTCCTGACGTCCCAGCCCTAAATTCTGAACTCTTACTCTCCTGCAGGCAGCGTAGACTCCAGAGGGTTGGTTGGGAAGGGGTGGGGTGTCTGGGTGCTAGCCTCCATAATCTCTGGCAGTATCCTCACCCCCAAGTAAACTTCTGTGCGAAGTGAAAGCATTCTTCAAGATAGACTCTCTAATCCCTTTTCCCAACCAGATTGCTTTTTCTTACCGCCTGTTATATAGAAATGTCTATGCTAGGTTAACTGTCAGCATAGTCACGTGTGTGTGTGCGTGCGTGTGTGCGTGTGCACGCACACGCGTGTATGTGTGTACACGTGTGTATGTACATGTAATACAGTGTTTAAAGCTCATGAATCAGATTGGCTGTGCGTGAATCCAAGCTCCACCACTTAATGGCTGTGTGAGATCTTAAACAAGTTACTTAAGTATTTTAATCCTTATTTCTTCATCTGTATAATGGGAATAATAGTAGTAGCCACCCAAAGCTTTGTGTAAAGGCGGTACAAATGTGAAGCATACTTGACATTTGGGTGCTAATAAATATTCGCTGTTATTGTCGTTGTAAGGAAAGAACACCTCTTCTGCCTTCACTTAAAACGTGATTAGCATTTTGTTACTGTTTGAGATGTGCATTCTTCTCTGCTTGTGCATTGTTGATATTTGAGATTCCTCATGACTTGTTCCCAGAGGAGAGCCCAGGCTATGGAGGAAAGGGGAGGGAAGTGCAGAGTCCAGCCTGTTTTAGCTAAGCCTGAATTTTGATAGAAGGTGCAAAATTAGGAGGTTTTGTTGTGGTCCTAAAGGTGGTATACTCATGGGAAAAAATATATGGATAAAAATTCCTTAAACTCTTAGGTTGCAGTAACTTTGAATTTAGGGAAAAAACCATAGTTCATATTTTTTCCTAGCCTTTTTAATATTCTACAGGGAATAGCTTATCTCTTTCACAGAAAAAATAAACTTTAATTACATGAATGTTACCTAGTATATTTAGGCATTTTATATGTAGTTGGGTGTGTTCCAAAGGACAATCTTAAGTCCTAATTACAGAGTACATACATGTGTAACTCACTAATATTCAAAATGGTAAAAAAGAAAGCCTTATTTCAAATAGTCAAATAAAATATGGGTTATGGATCTAATATTTATATTCAGGGCTATGGTGAGTGAGACCAGCAAGGTTCGGGTTACAGGACGATTATGGTCCTTCAGCGTCAAGGCAGGCCCTGGGCAGCCCCGTCTCTGGTGTCTGTCCTTTCTGCCCTCAGACCGGTCCCCTGGCCTGCAGCATGCACGGTCTCTGACCCTACCCTCCTCGGTCTCTGAGGGCAGCGTTTGTTCTCTCATACAAACTCCAAATGGAAATCTTAAGTTGCAATGCGAAGGCAACTTTATGATATTCAAAATATTACTTGGACCTTCTTTTTAAAAGGAAATCTCTTACTTTGATGATTCTGTTACTGTAAAAAAAAATTTTTTTTTGAAAGGAACTTATTTAACAGTTTTGCTCCTTTTAGCTTCAAAATTCTGTAATTGGGAGAATATTTCTTTGGGGAGGGCCTCTAAAATGTGTTTTAATTAGTGTTAATTAACATCAATTTTAAAGTATTTAAAATAAAAACACTGGTTTTATAACAAGCCAAAAGATAACTTATTCTGAGTTAAATAGCTTTATCCTTTGCAGAAATGTCCAGAGTACCTCTTAAATCCCCCTCCCCCAGCTTTATTGAGGTCTAATTAACAAATAAGTGATGCTTTGGTCAACCTCAGAATTTTAAAGTAACACTCAGAGCTCTTATTTATAGCTGTAATTTTCAGTTTCTCCATACCTATATAATAGCTTCATAAAAAGTTTAGGACAGTATCTCCCATTCTACTCTTGGCTATTTGGAGTTAGAACATTACTTCAGAATATAACAATTATAGCAGGGTAAATAATCACAAACATTTACTATGCTTTTGAAAGAAAATACAAATCTTATCGGAGGGCACATGACCCTTAATTTGACCCTTCAGGTACTCTAAGAATTTACCATCACGCTGTATAAGACATGTAAATCATGACTAGTTCTGCAGCTGTAAGAATCCTAACTGACAACTTTTGAGCATTTGATCCTAAGTATTGTTAGCTTTCCAGATTTGAATGGGATATCCAAATGTAGAATGTTAGTATGTGGCATAACTAGTTAAATTTTTTTTTAAAGGAAATTTAAGGAGATGTGCATTATTTCATTAGAAGTATTCAAACTGGCAATTTAACACACTCATGCTTCTATAAACATTAACCCTTTGATTTTAGAATATTTGGTTGAGTAGATAGTGCAACTCAAGTATTGAGGGTGTGGGAGAATTTTTGTAGTAGAAGGACAAAGCAGAAATGGTAGAGATGTATAATTTATAAAGTGCTAAACCAGTGGTCAGCAAACTCATTAGTCAACAGAGCCAAATATCAACAGTACAATGACTGAAATTTCTTTTGAGAGCCCAATTTTTTACACTTAAACTATATAGGTAGTACATTGTTATTAACTTAAGTAGGATACGTGGTATTTTGTGAAAGAGCCACACTCAAGGGGCCAAAGAGCCATCTCTGGCTCGTGAGCCGAGGTTTGCTGACCACTGTGCTGAACCAACACCACATGGAATTTGAAAGGGAAGAGTTCTTTGGAGAACTTGTAGTGTGCTTGTGCATCTCGGGGGGAAAAATGAACATGTGTTTCATAATTTTTAAGTTTTAAATATGATAATCTTCTGGGAATCTTCCTTCTCTTGTCTACCATGTTTTGTTTTGTTTTCTACCTGAATTGTAACTCCACATCATCTTCCTATAAGAAGTTACACTGCTTCCAGGTGAAATGAGATCAGTTGTTGTTCAGTTGGTCTGTTTGTCCACTGATTTTGTGACCTCTTCTATATGGATGGGTAAGAAAGAAGTCAAACTAAGGAATTTTAAAGGGATGTATTTAGTCACACAGACTGTTTGATGTACAGTTGGGCAGGGTGGGGAAGAAGGATACAGGTATGATGAAGCCAAAAAGAAGAGATTCCTCGGTCCATGTGTATTTGAGTGGGAGGAGGGCAAAAGGAATTGCAGGCTCCAGTGGGTTCGCCTCTGGAGGATTCAGAGTGGATAATTACCTACCCGGGAGGGCCTGAGGAGAGCTACATGTCTCCGCTTGCCTGGAAATCTCTCCCCTGCTGCCAGGCTATTGAAATGTCACTCAGCCAGTCTACTTGCTCCCAATTCCCACTGTTAGAGGTCCTGCAGGCTGTGCAATGCCCCAGAACTGAACCTAAAGTACGGGAGGGGCTTTAAACGTGGCCTGGCCAAACACCCCATCCAGCTGATGGACACAGCGCTACCTCTCCCCGGTGAGGCCAAACCTCTTCAGGAGTAAGTCCCTCACCACTCACTCGCCCCCACCCCCTACCCCACCCCAAGAGGGACCCTGCATTTCAGGGTCATCACTGACAAGTCATGGAATCATGTATTTGAGGCTGTCATTTGCTTTCCTTCTACACTTTTTTACTCTTCAGATGAAGCAGACATTCGTAGTTCTTCCAAGCCTCCAGTTCTGGAACTTTTGCTGTACTGTTCACCTCCTCCTCTGTGCTTGGTTCAATAAAAGCTTGAGGTTTGAACTACCCATTACTTCAGATTGTGTCTGACCACTACAGCATAGGGCTGATCTTGAGGCCTCCCTCCTTTTGAGCATCAGAGGTCTACTAGAATTAATGTAGCTGGAGGATCTGGTTTCAATCACCTCTTGATACCTAGGCTCAAAGTTAATTTTAAGCAACTGAAATTTCTGTTTTCCTTCAATGTGTTGGTGTATGGAATAAACTATCAACTTGTAAAGTTTTACATTCATCCATATCAAATGGCCCCTTCTCAATCACTTGGTCATTTTTAGCCATTTTGGTTTATTTGGATCCAGTGATACAAAATTTTTTTATTCTTCCCATTTTCTTGTCCTCTTGGATTTTGAAAAGCGGGCATCTCTTTTAAAGGCATTGATTAAGATGTGTGCAGAGGCTGGCCAAGAAGGATTCACTGAGCTATTCATCAATAACCGATGGGTATATTGGAAAGATCTCTCAGAGACTTTGGGATAAGATAAGAATCCTGGTTTTGCCTTTGGCTTGCTGTGTGACTTTTTCTCATGTAGGAAAGGATGACACCTCCTGCTGCACAGGGTAGTTGTAAGGATTGGAGGTCATGTATGTAAATCATCAAACACAGTATGTGGCACATAGTAGTGGTCAACAAGGATTAGTTCTCTTTTTACTCTGTTTTGGAATCATAGAAAGTGTCATTCTTCACCCATGCCTTGGATTAATTAAACCACTGTCTCCCCCATCAGCTTCACAGGCCTCCTTTCTAAGATTGAGTGCTACTTCCTTTGATGGCTCCTCCCGTGTTCTTACATTTCTGCACTTTTGAATAATGAAATAAGGTTGCTCTGGATGAGTAGTTGACCTTTTTTCCTAGTCCTCTTTCATTACACTGGATTACTTTATCAGTTGATAATTTAGAAGAATGGTGAAATATAAGAAGAGGCATAATGGTGAGGAAGAGGGGTGTGATGGAGTTGAAGGACTGCCAGTGTGGAATCACAGAGGGCAAAATCATACAGGCCCACAATCCTTTACTCGTAAATTTGGAATTGAAAAATATCTGTAAATTTGGTGTCAGAATCTGACCCTAAGTAATGTGAAGTTGTTTATGGTCTTTATTTCACTACGCATGAATATTTATATGCCTCAGTGCAAAACTGAAAATGTGTTTGATTATAGACTACTGCCTTTGGACCCGACTGAGGGCAATGCATAATATACAGTATGTGTGCCAAAATATTACTTTCCTTTTTTCCCCAAAAAATATTACTTTTCTAAAACCTAAAAAATTAATTTATAAAACATGTCCCAAGGGTTTCAGTTAAGAGGTTATGGGGCCTATATCAGTGGGTAAGTAGAAGTCTTGGAAAGAAAATACCAGCCTAGTTTAAGGAAGACTTTCCATACTTCACAGTAAATAAGATCATTTGGATTATTTTCCAACATGATGACATCTCAAATACCGAAATCCCTCTTGGTCAGGGGAAGGGAGGGGGGGAGGCGCTCTGCATCACCTCATAAGGATATTGTCAAAAGAGTTTATTGAGTAGGAGACGATCTCCAGACTCTCTTCCCACCCCAGAGTTATTTACGTCAAAGAGTTTTCCAGCCTTAGATGGATGAGCTCCAGCGGAGGTTTCTCTGGGAGCATGAGTCCTGGCCCACTCCAAGAATTAATTAGGACACAAAATAAACAGGAGGTGCCATGCCATGCCAGCCAGTGCAGGACCTAATGATAGGGGAGTCTGTAATTGCTTTGCATTGATTACTTATGTCTCAAGAATTACATAGAATGCTAGCATCACTGTAAAGTTTAAATTGTAGATAAAGGTTGTATGATAAACTTCTGTTTCGTGGGGTCGATCTCACCCTCAGTTCTCAGAGTGTGGTCTCCGGATAGCATCACCTGGGAACTTCTTAGAAATTCTCATTTCTACTCCCATCCCAAGTCTACTGGGAACTCTGTGGGTGAGGTCCAGAAACCTGGTTTTGATTAAGCCCTCCAGGAGATTCTGATGCATGCTGATTCATTAACCAATATAGAGTACTCTTCGTAACACCACACACACACACACACACACACACACACACACACACAGCATGGCCCATGATGCCTGCCCTCTAGGCCTCAAAGCAGAGTTTGAGATAGGCCCGGATTATTCTATGCCAAGATATTGTTTTGAAAAGGCCATAAATGAAACTCAAAATGCAGGAGAATTGGGAGGAGTAAGAAGATTCTAACTGGGACCGTGAGAAAGGCTCATTGGGAAGTGTGTGCTTTAAGACACCAGTAAGACTTTGGGGTACATTCTGGGCTCAGTGGAAGACAGTTAACTTCTCCATTGGGGACTTAGTTGTCTCTAGAATGTCAATGTCATATAGCACTAATAACGGAGAACTAAGACAGTACTAATAGCCAGAGTATTGCAGTACATATTTCACATACTTTGGATATGAAATCAATTCTTTGGGGGCCCCATTGCCTTACCTTATTTCACCTTGCTTGAGTAGCACATCAGTCTAATCCTGTAATGTTTTGGATTCCTGAATCTCTTACCCCATTGCCTAATTAGATCCTCATTCAAGTCATCGAAACACTGAACTTGGCATTTGAAATTTCCCCCCTGTTTGACCTAAATCCAAACCTCAGTTCAGTGTACTTGCTGAACTAGAAAGAAATAATCCTGAATATTTTGTGTGTGGTTTGTAAAAACAATCTCATTGTTCTGTCATTATACCCTGTATTACACACCCCTCACTTTTTTTTTTTTTTACTGGGAACGTTTTACATTTTAAGCCTTTTATTCAAGATATTGTTTATACTACATGGCAAGCTGCACAAGAGCAGGGTTTTGCCTGATTTTCAGAAGTCTGCCAGAAATTTAAAAAATGTATTTATGTTCCTAAAGGGGCTTTGCCTCACAGAAGCATAGCTGTCACTAGTCCCATAGAGTGGCTTGTGTGAGGACACCACACAAAACAAAGGCTCCTGGGTTGGTCCCTGTGACCTCTTTGGATGACTTAGGTAATTATGGAGATTGACTTGGATGCTGTTGCTGGAGAGTACAGTGTTTCCAAATGTCTTTCTTTGGACTAAAATTGTTCTAATGATACATGGAAGTGTGTGTTTTTGTTTGTTTGATTGTTGTTAATCCTTACCTAAGGATATATTTTCCATTGAATTTTAGAGAGAGTGGAAGTGGAACAGGGCAAGGGAGGTGGGGGGGAGAGGGAGAGAGAAAGACACACACACACACACACACACAGAGAAAGAGAGAGAAAGAGAGAGAGAGAGAGAGAGAGAGAGAGAGAGAGAGAGAGAGAGAGAGATTGATTTGAGAGAGACATATCCATTGGTTGTTTCCTGTACGTGCCCTGACCAGGGCCGGGGATTGAAATGGATGGCTAGGCTTCTGCCACCAAGGCATGTGCCCTTGACTGAGAATTGAACCCAGGACCCTTGGGTGAGATGACTGATGCTAAGTATTAGACACACATGCCAGGGGAAAGTGTTTTTGTAATGGCCTCTTGCATAATTGTGTTGGCATTGCTTTAAGTACTTCTGCATTGTTTAAATTAGAGAAAACTAAATTTATGTAGCACCATTACCATGTAACAATTTAATATTGTTTAAGTTAAAAAAAAAAAAAAAGAGTATACCTTACCAATTTTCCTTCTTTGTGGTTAGGGACAAGCCTGAGTTCTAGGAAGCAATTTGGGGAGGGTGAGGAACGAAACATGTTATTTTTGCTTCATAGCAAATTAACTGGAGAGCCTTTAAATAAACTGTAAACGGTTAAAATCATAGGCTGATAACAGAGCATCAGAGGACTGTGCATTCTGGTGCCATTAAGGATCTCATCTGCCAAGCTCTTATTCTCTTCATTTAAAGAGAATCATATAAGCGGTCTTAGTAATCGGTTTGGGTCACCTGTAAACAGGCTAGTCCTCTTTTTTTTTTTTTTTTTTTTTAAACCTAAATTCCAGCTGCTGTTCTAAAATCCTTGTATAAAGGGAGAAATTTGAAAGACTATTTCAACTCATCCTTAAACTCAAAGGGAAGTATATGAAATACCATTTTTTGTAAGTGACCATTGGGGCCAATAATGTTAATGGAAGAAAAGAAATGAAAAATGGATCACAGTTGAATTACCGTGGTGAGTGTTCACACTGTAAATAGCATTGCTGCCCAGATGAGGACCATGTTTCTTTCCTAAATAGATGCTGTTTATTGCTGGTACCTCAGACAGGCCAAGAAAATTGTTCAGAGAATGAATACACATGTGATTCGTAGGCTTATACCCTAGATAAGTACCCACCCAAGATCGATACCATATTTTTTTTGTGCCTACGCAAAAGATAAAATAAACTAAGTATATTGCTGACTTTATTAAACAATTAGAATGCTGAGATGTGAGCTGCATTAATTGGGAATACTTTGTTGTTGGATAGATTTATGGAGTACTACTGTGAACAGTTTTTGTTGTTGTTGTTGTTGTTTGTTTTTTAAGTAGAATGCCCAGAGCTTTTTGGCCTGTATCTGGAATTTTCTCAGAATCCAGAAAAGTGTTCTTTTACTTGGTTCTCTTTCCTTCTGCTTCTCCCATTATTCATGAAGTGCCATGTTTTTTGAGAGCAAAGCATTCAAAATTCATGCAATCCATACATGGTTGGAGCTCCTAACTATCCCTTACCAAAAAAAATTATGACTCTGAGGTTTTGAGAAACTATGATTCAGAGATATTTTTTTCTCCTAAAATTATAATTTTCTTCGGAATTTGAGTGCTCTTAGGATGTTCGAGACAGAGAGTATTCACATTGACCACTGGTTTGGGGGGAAAGTTTTGTATTTTTCTAGCTCTTTCTAGTGAGTTGGTTGACCAGTGGTCGCCAACCTTTCAGACCTCATGGACCACTGGTTGGCAACTGCTGGACTAAACATTTTAGAACTGGGAAGATTTCTGTATAATCAAGAAGGACTTTGAAATGGATGGCGAGGCTTCTGCAAAGAAGTTCACGGAAACTTGATTTTCTGTCTTTCTTTCTTCTTCCCTTGGGGGCAGCGGGTTTGGTAACGCTGGGAGTTGGAGGGAGAATGGAAGCCAAAGCAATGCATTGGCTCAGCCTAGAGGGGGTGGGAGAGGTTCCACCTGGCCTTATTTCCCCAAAGGGAAAACGTTGCCTATGATTTAATAGTTTGGGAAGTGCTTATTGTTTTTATCTGTGATAGTATTTATTTGATTACTCCAAATAACCATTTCTGATAGGCATTTTTATGGGTTATTTTCCTCTTTTTTATTTGAATATGTATTAAAGCCAACAACAAAGGAAATGAGCTAATTCATACATAGCCTCACCACACGAATAACTATTATTCACAACCTTTTCTAATCCTTGACCATGTACATGTACATTTTGTATTTTTATAATCCTAGTGTGTGTGTGTGTGTGTGTGTGTGTGTGCGCGCTAGTATTTATCCTTTCAATAAATATGGGTGCCATATTTTAAGTATATATTTATTTTCTATTAAAATGAACATATTTCACAATTTAGAAAAGGAGATCTTTAGAGCAGGAGTAGGGAATGTCTGCCCAGCGGGCCATATAAGGCACGTGAAATTATGTGGCCTGGCTCTGCCAAGGCCTTAGGGGTAGGTTAATTAAATATTTGACCAAATATAGCAGGCTACTTTAAATATATATATATTCACCTAAGGATATATAATATTTTCCATTGATTTTCAGATAGAGAGAATGGAAGGGAGGAAGGAAGGGGAGGGGAGAAAGAGAGAGAGAAACATTGCCGTGAGAGAAACACATTGATTGCTTGCCTCCCACATGGGTCCCTACTGGGGCTGGGGAACCTGCAACTGTGGTACATGCCCTTGACCTGGAATCAAACCTGCAACTCTTTGATCTGAGGGCCAACACTAATGACTGAGCCAAACCGGTCAGGGCTAGCAGGCTAATTTTTTAAGAATGATGCTATAAATGGCCCCTGGCAGAAAAAAGGTTCCACACTCCTGCTTTAAAGTCAGGATGGGGAGCTCCAGAAAAAGGGACACAAGGAAAGACACCCAGTCCTGGACCTTATTCTCTGTCTGGACCCCAACACTTGAAACCTTAAATTCCTATTTCCCACAGACCAGCCTTCACTATTGCACAAGTTATAGTCTCTACATCCACAAGTTCGCTGTGACTTCCGTGTCCCACTATTAATATTCCTAAAACCTTTGGCTCCTCGCAGTGGCATGAGGGCTACAGTACGTTTTCTGCTTAACGAGGTGAGAGGAGGCCACAGTACATACTTGGCCCAAGGAAGTGAGACGCTATCAAACCAGAGAGGACCTGTAACTCATCGGGGTAGTTTGACAGGTGGTTTTCAAAGACACGGAGAGAAGGAGAGAGAACATAACATTTATGACCACACAACAGTAATTTTAATAACTTTTTATCTTCACCGAACTGCAGGGCTTGTTTCTCTCTAGCCATCACACTCTCCAGCCTCTCTTTGGAGGTTCACGTGAGTGTCAGCCTCATTTTTATTTATTTTATTTTTTATTTATTTTTTAAAAATATATATTTTATTAATTTTTTACAGAGAGGGAGGGAGAGAGATAGAGAGCTAGAAACATTGATGAGAGAGAAACATCCCCCAGCTGCGGGGATGTGCCCGCAACTAATGTACTTGCCCCTGACGGGAATCGAACCTGGGACCTTTCAGTCTGCAGACCTACGCTCTGCCACTGAGCCAAACCGGTTTTGGCATCAGCCTCATTTTTATAGCAGTCTTCAAACTCAGTGTTCCCTCGGGTTCACAACTTTATAAATGAAATCGGTCATTTTCAGATTTCTTTAATAGTACCCCCAACTTAGAGAGCTTTGAAGTAACATACGGAGTCCTCCTGAAGGATAGCCCAGGAATTGACTAGTCAGACAAGAAGCGCCCAGTGCCGCCTCCCGCCTCCCCCTGGTGTCAGGGCGCTGTCCCAGCCTCTGGGCCTTTCCCTCTGCTATTCTCTCTGCCAAAATACGTGTGTGTGTGTGTGTGTGTGTGTGTGTGTGTGTGTGTGCGCGCGCGCGCGCACGCACTTCCAGCAGGCAAACTTGTACTCAGCCACTGACACACTCCTAGTCCCTCTCCTCTAAGTCCTATGTGGCCTTCATTATTCCTGTAGTGTTTGATTCATGCCTCACTTGGAGCATTTTTCACATTGTATTGAAAGTGATTACTTCACACCTCATTCCTCCCCCTCATTAGACAGGGTACAGATTCTTCAGGACAGGCACCTCCTTTATATGATTAGCCCCTAAAATAGGGCCACATCTACACACATTCCCAAATAATGGAGTACATGAGCAGCACTTTCACCTCATTTTTTTTTTAAAGGATAAACAACCAGGAGGTGAGAATGTTGAGAAACTATTAAATTACAGTCCTGATTAATTATTCCAATTGTGATTTATTTTAACTCTGATCCTTTTAACCACTTTTCCGTCTCCTCAATACCTCTGTGTATATACCTAAGACACAGGAAGATCAAAGTCAAACTAATCCGTTTAAGTCCTGCTAAGGGACTTAGATGAAAAATTTTGATTGGGGAAATTGACATAATTAACTAAAATAACTTTCGAACACTTACAAAAAATATCCATGATATCTTTCATTATTGTAAAAAAAATCTAGAATTGGCATTTTATATGTATGTATATATAAACTTTATTTCTAAATTAAAGAAACTTATAAATGACATGTTAAGTCCTCAGTGGAAAACAAGAGTTTCAAAACATAATTAAAACCTTTGGGCTTAGTGGTTGAGCGTCAACCTAGGAACCAAGAGGTCACAGTTCAATTCCCAGTCAGGGCACATACAGGATTTTAGCCTTATCCTAGTAGGGACTGTGCAGGAGGCAGCCGATCAATGATGTTTCTCTCTCGTTGATGTTTCTCTCTCTCTCTCTCCCTCCCACCCCTGTCCTTTCCTCTCTCTCTAAAAATCAATAAACATATTTAAAACAACAATCACTGAACTGTAACAGGACTATTTCCTGAAATAAACAAAAAGATACTCCAACCTAGTAAAAGTGGTCTCAAGTCCATCTAAGTACTTAAACCTTTAAAAGTGGCAGATTATTGGGAAGTTTTGGTGGGTTTTGGTAGTAAATATGAGCAATGTTCACACTGTTATGAGTAGTAACTTTTTAAATGTAGAGCTATAAATAATACAACACAATACATTTGGGATTACCTCATGGGTAAGTCACAGTGGCTTTAATCATCTTTGTGGATTACATGAAATTGAAGTCCCAGGCGAGTCCTGGCTTCTGTTCTCTGATGGTAAAACTGTATACCCAGACTGCTGCATTAAGCCATCTGCTGTGGGCCAGTTTCCAAAATTGGACTATTAAACTATTGTGCAAACTCATGTGCTTAAAAAAAAAAAAAAGATTCTAAGGTACTGTGGTATTACGCAGCAAACGATTTTTCTGGAAGGCCCATAAGCTGCAAAATTCTACTAATACTAGAGGCCCGCTGCATGAAATTCATGCAAGAGTAGGCCTGCCTTCCCCCGGCCGCCGGCACCGGCTACTCTCTAGCAACTGGGACCTGGGCTTGCCTCACAGCCCCAGCTTTGTCTGAAAAAAGCCGGAGGTCCTCTGGTCTAATTAGCATATCATGCTTTTATTATTATAGATAAACTATCAATAATATGTACATATCTGCTGAACTTCCATTCTAAAACACGGAACATTTCACTTGTAACAGTGGGAAATTTAAAAATGATAATGTGTGGCCCTGGCTGGGTGGCTCAGTTGGTTGGAGTATTGTCCTGTCCACCAGAAAGTTGCAGGTTCGATTCCTGGAGAGGACACATACAGTGCATACCGGTAAGCTCAGGGCATTAGCCCAGAGAAAAGTAACTGCTAGTTTATGATGGGAAAACACCCCGGTGTGTGAGAATCCTAAGTTGAAAAGTGCTACATGCTACATGATTAGAGAATTAATTTCAGATTGAACAAGTCAAAAGTAAAGTTTCCCATAGCGTGGCACCATTGGCACTACATTAAAGTATATAGGACAGATCTTGTGGTGATGCCTAGAAAGGAGTGTTGTAGAAAACCAGTTTTAGTCCTAGGTCCAAATTGGACTCTGGACAGACTGCTTGGGGATAAAAGAATGTGGAAATCCAAAAAAAGCTCTGAAATCCGAAACTGTTTTCAGAGCTTATTTTTGGTGGCCAGTAATTGATGTGAGACTTTGCACAGCCTTCACTCACCACAGCGATGTGCCTGCTGTAGAGTTTTGCTGAAATAACGCTCATGTATCTGATGAAGGGGTGCTGGCCTAGACTCTGAGGATTACATATTACATAGATATATCCTATACTACTGCCCGTACATGTGGAACATTCTGTAAACTGCGAAACATTTGGCCCCGCTGGTTTCATTCATATAACATGTATGTTGTGGACTAAAACCTCATGTAAATTAGAGTAATGATACTATGCTATTTTACTAAGTGCCAGGCAAATCTGTGTTTGAATCTTCCTTTGCCTGTTACTCTGAAAGAATAAATCGGAGTGTGTAGGCTTCTTTGTTTTCATAGTTTCTAAAATACAGTGTCTTATAAGTGTTAAGTCAATGTACTTCCTAAATTGTAGATTTGATTATTAATTTTAGATTTAAAACTGACATTAGGCACCTGACAGTTGATGTGGTCTTCAAATTCTGGCATCATGTTTGATGAAATACTCTAACCAGCCCTTCGGCTGAAATAAGCTAAAATTACAGATGTATGCTTTACCTATACAAACACTCATATATACTCAAATATGTATACATTCATAATACAGGGTGGGCCAAAAGTAGGTTAACAGTTGTTTGTATGGAAAATAAATACAAAATTAAGAAAGAAATTATAATACAAGAATAAACTCTTATTTCATGTACTCAAAACTGTAAACCTACTTTTGAACCACCCTGTAAGGATACATAAACATACACATACAAATCTAACCTGTAAAAAACCTTGTTTTTTCTTTCAAAATAAGTATTTTTGAATGCATCATGAGCTGACTAGAAGCGTGGGCTAGTCAGAGCCAGTCAGCAAGTAAAAGTGGGAGCCCCGTGATGAAAATAGCCCTCGGAAGCTGGCTTTTGTTGAATGCAGTGAATCAAGCTCCAGTTTACATCTTGCAGGGTGTGCGGGACAAAGAGTAGAATCTAATAGGAGAAAAACCCAACCCCAGCAGGAGGCTGGGTCGCAGAGGCTGAAGACTCTTCAGTGTAAAGGTGAACTAGAAATACGTAAGCTCGCTGGGAAAATTGGCACTGACTAGAGGAGGAAAAACACCCTCCTGGGAACGGAGACGGCAGCTTGCTTTCCCTCCGGTTTGCATCCCCCTCCCACACCATCCAGGTGGGCGCGAAGACTCAGGCCGAGGGCTTTCTTTAGGAGAGTTTGGCAGTGCTTCTCAGCATATGGCAGAAGCGAAGCAGATCCCCTCTGGAAGCACTTAATTCCAATATAGACCTCAAAGAATTTCCATTTATAAACTTAACAAGGGATGAGCAGTCATAACAAAGCAAAAGAAAAAGAAAATCACACACACAGGAAACAAGATCCCATGAGCCACTGTCAGCAGATACAATAGAGTCAGACCCCTGAGCCTTTACATCACTGTTGCCATTTGTGTTACCCAGTGTACTACCTGTGTGTGCTTCTTGAGCACTTCCCTGGTGCACCTGACTGAATTTTTAATTTTATTTAAGTTCAAGTACCTTATAGTTGGTGACTACTATATTAGTCTGCACAGTTGTAGGAAATAGAATTATTATACACTTAATTTAATGTTTAAGAAATAGAAAAGGGAATTAAAAAATATGAGTAAGCATAAAGAACCTAGTATTTGAAGATGATGACGCACATCAAGGAATTCTGTGGTACTGAATATTGTGTGGTATTTAAATAAGTGGGTCCTCGGCTGGGGTGCAAAAATATTATTAAAGCTTTTCACTGGAATAGTAAAAAAAAAAAAAAAAATGACACACTTTTGAAAAAGAAAAGGAAAACACTTCAGCAGATTGGAGTTAGCTAAAGGGGGTATTAATGAAAGTGAGGAAAGATCTGAAGAAACTTTTCTGAAAACATACGGAGAGACCAAAATAAAGGAAAATTGTGAAAGCTAAAGTATGAAAGAGATATTATATGCACAGATAAACTCAGAATAAGCTGATGGAACTATGATAATATCAAAGGAAAATACCATTCTAAACTGTTATCCTTATATAATAGTAATATAGCTTCAAAATCTATAAGGGAAAAATAGATAGAACCACAGCAAATATAGACAAATCTTCTATCTAGTAAGAGTTCAACAAATCTTACTAATTGATAAATCACTGGATACTTCCCCTCTCACTCTAAAATAACTATGCTATAGAATATTTGAACAACACAAATTAACAAGGTTGATCAAATGGATTATGTGGGTTGCTGTTTCCAACAGCTCTACGATGGAAAATATTGGGCCGGAAGTCAAGCATTACAAACTCCAGTGCATTTAGTTATTATAGGACTACTAAAAGCCCTTTGCACAAAGATTTGTGCACTAGGCCTTCCTTCCCCAGGCTGCCAGCATCGGTTTTCCTCTGGCATCCGGGCAGCAGCAGAGCCAAGCCTTCAGCCTTCAGCCTTTGTTCCCTGCCTGTGTATGCAAATCAACCCACCATTTTGTTGGGTTAATTTTCATACTCACTCCTGATTGGCTGATGGGCATAGCAAAGGTATGATTAATTTGCATCTTTCTCTTATTAGTATAGATTCTCTGATGACAAAGCCATTGATTTAGAAGAAGACAGCTCTATCTAACTAATAAAGAACATTCTTCTAAATGTCTCAAAGGTTGAAGAAAATATTTGGAACTAAATGGTAATAAAACATTTACATGTCAAAACCAATCATTTGAAGCCAAAAGGATACTTAGAAATTTATAGCCTTAAATGCTAATAATAGCAAACAAGGAAGATTAAAGGTGCAGTAAACATGTGGTGGATGGAGGAGAATGATGGAGGCATGAGAAATGATTGTAGCACAGTGCAGGCAGGGGGCTATCCTCTTTTGCTGCCAGCAGTCATCAGCTCCTATATTTTTAGAGGAGCATTTTTAATTTTATTAGAAGTCAGTCTTTCAGGATGTTGGCCAGAAAATGTTATCCAGGTTATTGGGAACAGGTGGTTCAGAGGGTGAGAAAAGGGAAATGGTTACCTTGTAATGCCCAGACTACTAGGGCAGTGGTCGGCAAACTGTGGCTCGAGAGCCACATGCGGGTCTTTGGTCCCTCGAGTGTGGCTCTTCCACAAAATACCACGTGCAGGCGTGCATGTACAGTGTGTTTGAAACTTCGTGGCCCATGTGCAGAAGTTTGTTTTCAGTTCTCAAAAGCAATTGCAATCATTGTAGTGTTGATATTTGGCTCTGTTGACTAATGAATTTGCTGACCACTGTACTAGGGCGTGTGTGGTTGCGCTTTCATATCTCTGTTCTGCACCCAGAGCAAAAACAGACCAGCTCCTTTAGTTGAGTGGGTCAGTATCAGCAGGTTTGGTTTAGTAGCTAGGTTCCCAAAGTATTCTTTTGGAACCCCCAGATCCCTGCGACCCTTTAGGGAGGGTCCATGAGATCAAAACTTCATGATAGTTTTAGAGGCCAAATATATTGACTTTCAATTACAATCCTTACGACTTTTGAAGGAAACCTATCTTTATTCCCTTCCATGATAATTTTTAGGCTACAGAGAGTTTCATTGAAAAATCTTTGTCAAATGAGCCCTGGCTGGTGTGGCTCAGTGGATAGAGTGTCAGCCTGTGGACAGAAGGGTCCCGGGTTCGATTCCGGTCAAGGACATGTACCTTGGTTGCGGGCACATCCACAGTAGGGAGTGTGCAGGAGGCAGCTGATCGATGTTTCTCTCTCATCGATGTTTCTAGCTCTATCCCTCTCCCTTCCTCTCTGTAAAAAATCAATAAAATATATTTTTTAAAAATAAAATAAAATAAAAATCTTTGTCAGATGAAACAATTTCTCTTAAGGGTATGATGACCACTTGTATAGATTAGATTTAATGTATATTTTTCTTATACAATTTTTATTTATTTATTTATTTATTTTTATATTTATTTATTTATTTTAATATTAAGTCTTTTTTTTTTTTGCCATTTTCACTGTGTTGGCATTTGTATTGGTGATATGAAAGCAATGGTGAATAACAGCAGAAAACAAGGTAGTGTCACCAACTGTACTAGTAGTCATTTTTATTGGTGCTGGGTTGAAACATGCTAGTTACTTGAAAGAGGTGTTTATAACCTGGTAAAAGTTATTAATTTTGTTAAAAGTGGGCTTGGTGGTGAAATGAGAAGTACTCTACTGTGTAGTTAATTGCCATGGCTGTCTCAAGGAAAACACTTGTATGATCAAGTTTTTACTTTACAGAATGAGTGACAGATCAAACATGGCTATTCAGAGTTGTTATTTGGTAGACTTTTTATCAAAAGTGAGCCTGTGCCTTGCAGGAAAAGAATTATATTTGTTACCAATGGTAAAATTCAGACTTGCAAGCAAAAATTAGATTTTAGGAAATCTTACTTCCTTTACCATAAGCTTGAGCTTAAATCCTTAAAGACTCTTCTGATGAGAGCTTTGGTGATGCTAACAAATGCGATTTTGATTTTGTTAGTATGTTATAATGAAATATGTTAATATTTAAGAGATATGCATAACTCAATAAGCCAACATTCTCCAGATGATAGTTACAAAATCATACATAGGTGAAAAGATTACCGTATTTTTCAGACCATAAGACGCACCAGTTTTTAGAGAAGGGAAATGAAGAAAAAAAGATTCTGAAACAAATAGTGTCCTAAAATATTTTATGTGCATTAAAACTCAACATCACAGTCATAAACACATGTAATCAACCCTGTAAAGTAAACAGCAGCATTTAGAACCATTTTAGAGCTGGGCAATTACACAGAGACCACACAGAGCCGGGCAAGTAAAAAAACTTTTTTTTTAAAGTATATGTGTAGGCTATATTTGGACCATAAGACGCAGGGACTTTTTCCCCCCACTTCTGGGGGGGGGGAAAGTGCGTCTTATGGTCCGAAAAATACGGTATTCAGGATGCAAGGCAGACTAATGGATTTTAATGTAACAGAATAGGAAAAGTTCACTGATAACGGTTTCAAATTCCATACTACAGCTAACCTTTAAGAAACCATCATTTGTCCAGTGTTGTATTAAAGGAGAATATTCACAATGATCTAAAAGGCTATTAAAATAATTCTTTTCCAACTACCTATCTGTATGAGGCTAGATTTTCTACATAAACTTGAACCAAAACAAATCACCACAGATGTTATACAGAAGCAGATGTGAGAATGAAGCTGTTATCTATTAAGCCAGATGTTAAAGGGATTTTCAAAAATGTTAAACAGTGCCACTTATTTTCCATAAAAATATGTTATTTATGTTCACATGTGATGTATTTACTATTGCTTTTATAGGCAAATTGATATTTTTAAATGTTCTCAGTTTTAATTTCTAATACAGTAAATACCTATAGACAAAATCTTCATAAATAAAAGCTCTTTGGGGTCCTCAATAATTTTTAAGAGTAAAGGTATCTTGAAACCAAAACTGTCTGAGAACTATTAGATTAGTAAGTCAAACTTTTAGGCTCTTTTATAGGAAAGATTTAAAGCTGCCAAGAGCACAAATACATAGTTTTTTATTTGTAATGAAGGCTACTATCGAATGAACCAACATCATTCAACATAAACCCAAATAGGCCACGATGGAAGGACTAAGACCTTTTATTGGGCATTTGAACTTTTTTTTTTTTTTTCTGTATCACAGAGGGATTTTTTTTTTCTTAAATGTGGGTAATTCTCGCTGTCATTTTGAACATGACTGTAATATTCTTAAATGACATTTGAGCAATATAATTCTGAACCCTATCATATATTTAAAGGAGACACAAATTTCCTGAGTGAAAAATAGATAAGAATCGGTCGTGTCCTCAGCTCTTAATTAAAACAAAACTTCAGTCTGTGCACTCAGAGGAGATCAAGAATAGAAATAAAATCTATTCTAAACGAAAGGGAAGAAAAGTTCTCCCGTTTTAACAGAAACACAGACAAATGATTGAGAAACCCAGAGACCTGCTTTTCTCCGCAGTATGTGATTTTCGGTAACCTGGCGCTACGGTTTTCGTCTGAATGTGGGAGTCTGCCTTCACCTCCACACACAGGGCTGTGATCACAGCCTTTCTTTCCCCTTGGCCTTTAGACCTCAGAATTCCACAGGCACAGCTAAGAGAGGCGAGAGCAGGAAAGAGAAGAATCATCTTACCATGTATCCGTACAGCATTCCAGAAGGTGAGAGCTATAAACCAGCGAGTCTGGGGAGCCCACCTCTGTGCATCGTCGTTTGCTTCTGTACTCTACATAGTTGACCTACTGAGAAGGCAGAGACCCTGAGTAATGAAATCCTCTTTTTTCAATTTTATTTTTTGTTTCCTTTGGTTACTTGAATGCATTTGATTCAAACCACATGACATGAAGTGCGGCTTTTCTCACGTGCTTGAAAAACAAAAACAACAGTTTTTGCTTCAATCACAAAGAAGCTCAAGAACAGATTAGACTGAAACAGCAAGTGTATGTAAAATCAAAAAACCAGAAAACAGGTCAGTGGGTGTTGTCATACCGTCTCATTAAAGAAAATGAGTCAAGATTGATCTAATTAACTCACACGGATTCAGCACATTTACCCACTGAGGCGGGCGGCAGTGGCCACCTCCTGCCACAGCTGTTTAGATTGCTCACATGAGTCATTCCGAGAAGAGACTCTGCCTTGAAGAAAATAAGTAAACAATTTGAAAAAATCGTCTTCTACCTGATAATCATCTAAGAGAAGCATTGTAATTATGTACTTGGGAGAGTCCTTGGCCTGAGGCCTTTCCAAACCTGACGTGGGCTCCCAGAGAAACTTAGAAGAAACATCATTTGTCATTCCAGTCATTGGAGCCACAGTGTCTTATCAAGTGTCACCTTCTTGCTAGTTCGGCTACAGGGTAGCATTGTGGGAACAGTGCACTCAGGCCGTATCAAAACCATTCTCACATAAAATATGTGGAGGTTGACTACCAGTAAATCGGTCTGCTGAGCATTTTTATGTCATTGTTTAGCAAACGCAGAAATGTAGTTTTGTAAAAAAAAAAAAAAAGTAACTAGAGAAATAAAAGTATGAATTCTTTGCCACCTTCTAAATTATAAGTGAGTACCAGCAAGCCCTGTCTTTCTAGCTATGGGATCTTGGGCAGCTCGTTTAGGCTTTCTCAGCCTCATCACAAAATGGGGATAATTACAGCAATCTCTCAAGGTTGTTGCTGGGATCAAACATTTGTTTAGCATAGTACTTGGTGCTCAGTAAATGTCCCAACTGGTAGTGATGGTAATTGTGGCTGTTATCATTGCTAATATGAAGTTGTATTTCACATGTGCTAATTAAGTCCTGTTATCTTCCTGAGTCGTAACTCGCCTCTAAAATGGGGAGTTGGTAGGTGAGTCTAAGACTCTCTCAGCTGGGCCTTCGGAGTGGAGCAGGAGGGTTGGCGCACTGCCCAGTGGAGGGTCCTTCACGCTGGCTCCCCTCTCCTTCCCCTCCCCCACCCCCTGCAGCGCCCAGGCCAGTTAGCGCCAGGCAGGAGAGGCTGCCAGATCAAAGCCCTGAGGAAGGTCAGGCCTTCCTGGAGCTGTGGCTGCCTTTCCCTAATCTACCCAGCCCCCATGGAGAGGCTTTTCTAGAACCTCTTTCTGAGCACTGGGCTCTGCTGAACTAGGGAGCAATTTAAGGGAGAAAACCTATTTGGGGGCGCGTTGCCATCAAAACCTTTAATTGTAATGCTTTTGTTTGGGGGGAAAGGGGTATGTAAAAGGTAAGAATAGGATGGCAGAGGTCAAGTCTTGTCAAAATGTGCTAACAAGTGGTAAATGAAGTTATACCAAACAGTGCAACCATTAAAAATGGTGTCATAAAGCATAATCAATAAGAGAAAATATTTAGTGTAATGAGTGAAAACTAGATTTGTGGGGGTTTTTTATTTAAAAAAATAAATGAATTGGGAAGAAAACGATCTCTGTTAAAGTTTTCTGGGTGGCAAAATCAGGTAATTTTTATGTAACATTTTTATATTTAATATTATTTTTAATATTTTATATTTAGTTATATTTTTATTTTCTAAATGTTTGACATGAGTTCAGATTTCTAAAGAGGAAAAACAAACCTTTTTTTTTTTTTTTTTTTTTTAAGAAGAAACCGAATTGTCTTTTGGGTGGAAAGCTTAACCTTTTCAGAGAAGAGAGGATGTGTGTGTGAGTGGCGTGCAGTGGTGCCTTGCAGTGACTACACCGGGTGCTCACGTGTAGCCACCTCCCAGGCTGTACACTTGAAGCTGTGGAGATGACACTGCCTTCGTTTGTGAAACACAGTGCTTACTTCGTGCCCTGCTCTGCTCTGCTCTGCTATTAGCATTCTAGATGGACTCACTCTGTGAAGACCACATTTGTGGGAAACTGAGGCACAGGGGAAGTTAGCACCGTCCGTGAGGAGGCAAGCTAAGATGCAGACCCAGAGCCCAGGCTCCACCCACACCCTGTCCTGGGCTGCCCTTCCCCAGGTGGAGTCTACACCTGCTTCCCGGCGAGGGGGACGGGGTGCTGTGGCGCCCTCAGTTCTGGGCTCTTTGGACCCTTCTCTCTCCCTTCGTGATTCTGTTCTCGCCCTCAGGTGGACATGCATGTTACGTGGTGCCTGTCGCTCTGATTGGTCAGGACAGGTCGTGCTCAGTGGATAAAGTCTGGTGTCTGCACGGCCAGTAGAGATTTTCTGTCTCCAGCAGAGGAACGTACCAGTTACACCATTGTGTGCGTATGTGTCTCCATGGGTCTGAATAAGGGGGACCTTTAGTTAGTTGATGCTTATTATCTAAAAAGGATAACAAACAAAGTGCTTTAAACTTAGCCTCTTGGACTTAGAGTGCTCACATAGTCCAGGGTCATTCTCTCCTCCCCTTTCTTCCAGGCAGGCAACGCCCACCCTCTCCAGCCAGGACTGCTGCCTGGGGTGATGCCATCATGGGCACCCCAGCCGCAGGGAGTTCCCAAGGTTCTGTTCACAGGGAAGGTGACAGTTCTGTTGAGACTGCGGACAGCAGTTCTCTCTGACATTGCAGATCTGCTTCCATCTGTTGCACCTCGATAGTGACAAGCTGCGGTCACATGTGGCATGTGCCTCTGAGAATGGTCCTCACTGCCCAGGGTGGAAGCTGTTGTCCTTGTCCCGTGGTCGCTGCTCATTCCTAGTCAGTGCTCTCTCCCTAAGCATCAAACCCGTTTCTTCAGCTCATGGAGGCTCCAACATTATCTCTGCATGTCCCGGAGAATGCTTGTTTTCATGTCACGTTGGGCTGTTTGCCCACACTGCGTAACTTTTCGCTTTTGTGCCTTTGCTGTCATCTTCAACTTGTCCTTTCCCCTTCATTACGGGGCCTGTGGGGTGGTGGTGGTGATGAAGGCCTCTTTCTAGAAGGGCCCCATTGGTATGTCTTAACCATCCTGCCATATTGTTTGACAGCAGCGGTGGTGGTGGTGGTGGTGGTGGTGGTGGTGGTGGTGGTGGTGGTGATGGTGGTGATGATGATGATGATGATGATGGTTACCACCCGTGTGGCTCTTTGCATACAAAGTGCTTTTTTGTCTCTATCATTTAGGCAGCTTGGTAGTTCTCCCTGGCTTTTTCTTACACATCCCTTTATGTGACTCTGACAACAGTTTAATCTGCTTACCAAATAGGTTAACTGTAAAGGAGGGAGAAAATCTCCAAAGGACAGTTTTTTGTTTGTTTCTTGTTTTCCTTCCATACTAAATAACTCTGGACTATACAGAAGCACAGGCTTTGGATGCTTGCAACTACTGAGCTGACTAGGCCTACAATGGGAAAATGGACTTTTAGTAACTTAGTAAAACAGGTAAAAAAAAAAATATTGGAGTAATTTTCAACTTCTTGAAATTTTCCTGACATTCTTGCCTTTTAAAACAAACAACAAGAAAAGAGATCCAGTTTCCTTTAGACTTATTTGTTGCCTTTTTTTATTCTTTGCCTTCACATAGTGGTTTTTAATGAGTTTAGTGTCCAGAGCTGAACCTTCTACAGCTGAAAGTAGAACAAACCGACTTTTAACTTGAATCTGTCTCGTCTTTTATTCAGAGTGCTGGTTGTAAGCAGTGGTGACAGTGGGTACCCACTGGTAGAATTAGCCACATTCTGCTTCGTCCTGCCTGCCCTCACTTGTCTCTCAACATAGAGTCCTACAACTTGCTCATGGCCCAACCTCCCCGCACCACTATTGCTGTTTTGCAGTTGTCCTCTCTGCCATTCTGAGTGCCAGGGAAATCCTGTTGAATTCTTTGAAGAGCAGATTTATAGGTGTCTGTGTTTTGATATTTTGACAGCGCTAGGTGCAGACTTGGGTTCAAGGTGCTTGTGATCTTTGGCAAAAACAGGATGTTTTAGGTGAGCCTGACTGTACAGGTGGTAGGCTTGTGGCAGGGTGGGTACTCCCTGCGCTGGTCCCTATTTCCCCTGCACACCCACAACAACCCGATGCCTTCGTGTGTGGGCTAGTATCGGGACTTGGCAGGGGACGGTCAGTCCTGTTCAGTAGGTGCGCCCTTCCCCCTTTCACACAGCTCCCCGATCTCCCACCCAAACCCAAGCAGCTCCCTGTACCTCCCTCTCCCCTGCACTCGGCCTCAGCAGCACCCAGCCCTGTGGCCCGGCTCCAACTGTGTCCTCTCGCCTTCACCTAAATGTCTTCCAACCCATGTGCTTTCGCTCTGATTTCCACATGGAAAAGTCTGGCTAGTGTACTCGCTGGCTGTGTAGTTCTTCTCCTTTGGTGAGGGACATCACATAGAGAGGAGCGTCTCCATCGGTATCAGTCCTGTATAACGCATGGTGTGTTTTTCATAGGAGTGACATCTCAATTTTGGAGACGCGTGGCAGCTCCTTGGCTCTCATTCCCAGCTCCTGCCTCTCCTAGTGTTTGTTCCCTTTTCCAAATGGGTGGCTTCTGACTTGGCCTAACAGAGTGTGTTTTATGGGTCTCCATGTGTCTTAAGGCAGAACATTTTATTTTGTGGCGTTAGACCCTGGATTGCTTCTGCCTTTTCTGACAGGGCTGCTTCTATAGAAGGGTTTAGGCTCAGAGTGAGGAGCACAAACTAAGGTGCTCATGCTAAGCCAATCCTACTGGGTACAAAGGACATTTGGTCACTGTGCAGCAGGTGTTGATTTGTTTTCATATTTTACCTACTTAACAAACATTATCATGAGCCAGGGACTGATTCGGACACTTAATAATAGTAGTAGCCCACTTAATCCTTAACAGCCTTGTGAACGAGGTATTGTTACTGCGACCCTTGTTTTCAGATGAGGCACAGAAGGGACAGGTAGGTTGCCCAAGGCCATACAGTGAGGGGCAGGCAGTCGGACTCTAGCCATCTGCTTTACCAGCGCCCCGTGGCTGTGTCCTACATGTGGTGGGGCAGCCACACAGAGTCCTAGGTACCATTTCAAGAGACCATTCTCCTTGCCTATGGGAAAGCAGCATGAGAATTCTCTATTCAGGGGACTGGGACACACAGTGAAAACCTGACCCTCTGGCCTAAAAACTGTGTCCCGGCGGCTTTTCCTGGCCTTTCCTAATGGAGGAGGCTCCTCAGCTCCTCCTCTGGTGATACCAAAACCATCCTAGGTTCTAGCTGCCGTACGGCATGCATCCGTTCCTGACATGGCAGTGTGGCCTGGGTTGGCTACGTGTCCAACATTCTAGCACCATTGAACCTTACTAGGTTATTCATGTATCACTGTTTCTTATTGGTCTCCAAACACCCCAGATCTATGCCTACTCTGACCACTGGCTGCTGACTCAAGTGGGCAGAGAGGGCAGGGCTTGATCTCATATCAGATGTGGGCCAGTTGTCCACCTCAATCCATCGGCCACTGCTTTGTACTCCAACACCTTTCTCTCTTACCTTGTCTTCCTCTACCTCATCCTTCCTTCACCCTGCCTCTCATTGAACAAGGTGATGGGGATCAACGACAGCCAGGGCTGGGAATGGCTGTGGGGGCTGCAGAAGGGAAAGGGTCTCTTTTTGGAGCTATGTTGTTTTTCTCTTTTCTCTTCCCTTCCAGCAGGAGTGTGGGCTCTGCAGCACGGCCTGGTCTCCGAAGGGTGACTTGGCTGATGGTGCCGACCATTCGGTGCGTCCCCGAGGTACCCTGAGCAGACAGTGCTTTCAGCATTAGCTATAGGCCAGTGTGCTGGGAATCAAGATAAAAATACAACTTTTGTGAAGTCATCAAAGCTTTAGCTATAGTTAGTGGGGGAAAAAGGAATGGAAGGAAAGTAGTCAAGTCCGCATGGTTGCACCTCACCGGTAGGTGGTTGTTCTTCATTGACCGTCACAGGGTTCTATACAAATCATCATGATGAATCATCTCTTCTTCCTTTTTCGTTACATGTGTTCCTTTGGTGTGTTTTATTGAAATAGTGGGGTAGGGGAAGACAAGGTGTCCATTAGCTCTATATCCTGCTTAGGAAGAAATTAGAGGAAATAATTTGTTCCAATTGCTAGGAACTTCAGCATATAGAAATATGACCCATCCTCCCCCCCCCCCCAATTTTAGTAGATGCTTAGTCTGAACAGATTTCAGAGACCTTAACCTCCTTTGTGGGTTTATTATTATGAAATGTCAGTAGCAGAAGTTCAGTCTCAAAGACAATTATATTCATCCTATTAGCAACCTTCTAGGCAACCGACAAATGGTTGTATCACCAGGGACAGATTGGAGCTATTACTTGTGGAGATCGGAAACGTCCATACTGTATGATGTGCGTGAGAAATTCTGACTTCAGAGGAATGAGAATAAAATAATGAAAAGTGTTAATTTTAGAAAGTGAAAACATACCCCAAAAGGAAATGATGATAATACTCAGTGACCCCCGTTGCTGTACTCAACATAGCAGACAGAAAAATGTGACACTTAAGCATTGTTTGTAGGATGCTAATTTCCCGCCTGGAAACATGTTTAGCCAACATTGCCACCTGTGTTTCTCCCCCCCTCCCCTCCCCACTGGAGGTGCCTCACCTTGGCTGCACATACTAGGTGTACCGGTTAATAATGCGGATTTTGTAATCAAAGAAAACAATAATTTTGAGAGAAACATCAAAAGTGCTTTATTCAAAGTAATGTCCCATTGCTAGCTACACATTTCCCCCATCTTTCAGGTAATTTGTGGATACCGTTCCAATAGAACTTTTCTTGTTTTGAGGCAAACCATTCAGAGACCCAATTTTTCACTTCGTACATTTTGAAGTGCTGCTCAGACAGTGTGTGTGTGCCATCGATCAGAACAAGTGGTAATCTGAAGGAGGTGATATGGCAGGTGGGTTAATACTTCCCAGGCATGATCTTTTAACGTATCTTTAACTGGTTTTGAAGTGTGTGATGGTGCGTCATCATGAAGCAAAATTATTGGGTCGGCAACTAGTAATTGCGGATTTTTTAAAGAAAATCAAAGACAATTTTTTCATGGTACTAAATAACTTTATTCTGTAATGTATTGCCCATTTTGATCAATGACCTTTTGTCATCTTTCAGGTAGCATCATAATCCCACGTTCAAAAAACTTCTGGTTTTTATTAGCAAAAAACTGAATCAGGTACGATTTGACATCATCATCATTATTGAAATTTTTACCATTCAAGGAGTTTTGTAAAGATCGAAACAAAAAGTAATCAGATGGTGCAAGGTCAGGACTATATGGTGGATGTGGCAAAACATCCCAACCAAGCTCCATTAATTTTTCCCGAGTGACCAAAGATGTGTGTGGCCTTACATTGTCATGATGGAATACAACACCTTTTCGATTTGTCAATTCGGGCCGCTTTTCTTCAACTGCATTGTTTAATTTCGTTAGTTGTTCAATGTAGACATCAGAATTGATCGTTTGGTTGGGTGGTAAGAGTTCAAAGTAGACAATTCCCACCAAACTGATAACAAAACCTTCTTTTGATGAATATCAGCTTTTGATGTTGTTTGAGTTGGTTCACCTGGCCTGCTCCACGATCTTTTCCACTTGATATTGTTGTAAACAACCCATTTTTCATCGCCAGTTATCAGTCGTTTTAAAAATGGATCATTTTCATTACGTTTCTTTAGCAAATCGCAGCTGCTAATGCGTTGCGTTAACTGTGATTCTTTCAGTTCGTGAGGAACCCATGTATCGAGTTTTTTAACATAGCCAAGTTGTTTTAAGTGATTTTCAATGCATGTATGTGATACATGAAGCTTCTCTGCAATCTCACGTGTTGTACTGTGACAGTCCGAATTGATTATTGCTTTGATTAGGGCGTCATCAACTTCAACTGGACGACCAGAGCGTTTTTCATCTTTGAGTGAAAAATCACCAGAATGAAATTTGGCAAACCAATTTTGACACTGCCGTTCTTTTAAGGCTTCGTCACCATAAACAGCACATAATTTTTATGAGCTTGGGATGCGTTTTTCCCTTTGCGGAAATAAAAAAGCAAAATATGACAAAAATGTTCCTTTTGATTTTTCATTTTTCAACGAACGCCAAACGAAAACTACAAAACAGATCAAAAAACTTTTTTTACTGATTAACAGCTGAATAGCCAACTATCAAATAACAAAATGTGTTTTACATTTGTACTACGTCTGCAAACCTAAAAATTCAACTGAAGCCATATATGTGTGAAATCCGCAATTACTTAGTTGCCGACCCAATACTTTGCCATGTCTTCTGGCCCATTTGGTTGTTTCACCATCAAATCGTGGTTCAAACTGATTATTTGTTGTTGGTAGCTATCAACATTAACAATTACACCTGGTTTTAGAAGCTCATAGTACACCACACCTTCCTGATCCCACCAAACGCAGAGCATTGTGTTCTTCCCAAAGTGATTTGGCCTTGCAGTCGATGTTGATGGTTGACCTGATCAACCCACGATTTTGTGCATTTGGGATTTTCAGAATAAATCTACTTTTCATCATGTCACAATTCAATGCAAAAAAGACTTTTGTGCTGTTGAAGCAACATTTTACTGATGACTTTTCGGTTATCCATTTGTCTTTTGTTCAGGTGATGTGACACCCATTTTCCTTCCTTAAAAATCTTTCCCATTGCTTATAAACAATCGGAAATTGTTTGCTGAGCAACATTTAATCTTTCTGCAAATTGTTTTTGAGTTTGACATGCATCTTCACCCAAAAATACTTGTAATTGTTGGTCTTCAAACTTTTTCAGTTGACCTGAACGTTCTTTGTCTTTCACATCGAAATCTTTACTTTTAAAGTGTTTAAACCAGCATTCACAAGTATCTTGAGATAGAGAATGTTCACCATAAGCTTCCCAAAGTATATGATAACTTTTTCTTCAAAATAAAGTAATTAATTAAAAGTTCCTGCAAATGCTTTTTTTTTTTTTTGCATAATATTGGGCATTTTTAAGTATAAAATTACCTATGATGTTAGCACCTTCAGCAAATTTGACATTGGAAGTTTTGAAGGTTGCTGTCAATACAGCAAAATAGTGGACATATCAAATCGCATATATATATATATATATATATATATATATATATATATATATATATATATATATATCAACCTATGTGTAACTCCATTTATTGAAAAAAATCCAAATTATTGACTGGTACAACCAGTACACAGTGGGAAAAAAAGGCAGTTCTAATTCATACCCTCATTACTTCCCTTTCACACCCCTCCCCCAGCAGACTTTAAAAGTGATAATTGCTTGGAATGCTGGGAGAAAGTAATTTGTATTGGTAAAGCTCTGGTGAACTTCAAACAAATCTGCGTGCGGTAAGGGTGACTTCTTTTAATCAAGGGGCTGGGCCGATGGGTGTTTCTGTGGACCTGCTGCGGCTGACCGCCCCCCAACCCCGACCTCCACTCCAGAGCTTGGGACTCGATGATGGAAAATCACCTGTCTGAATTTTTTAAAATTTATGTACAGCAGGAGGTCATTATTTAGAGCCTCAGGGAATGCCTTAGTATTCGGGACCCTGAATGTTTTGGCCTCTGTTTTCTAGATTAAATTTTACATTAGACAGCAATCATACCTAATGGCCACAGGTCTAAGCACTGCACCAACTTTTATTTTTGTTTAACACTCACCCAGCACTTACCACGTGCCAGGCAGTTCTGAGTGGGTGACAAATAGGAATGCACGTACTACTCGTGCTGTGCTGCTGTGCTTGTCCCTGTTTTCCAAAGGAGGAGCACATGGAGATGGAGTGACTCGCCAGAGGCACTCAGCTGATAGGGGGCAGAAGTGACATTCAAACCCAGGCAACCCAGGCAGTCTGGCCCCGGAGGTCAGGCCTAATCGCCTTCCTGCCCTGGAAGACACTGTCTCCTCTTCGTTTCCAGGGGCGGTTCACAGCCCTCAGCAAGGGAAAGGCATTTAGCTTCGTCTGCTAATCATTGAAACAAACTGAGCGCCCAGGAAGCGCTCAGGCTCACACGCTAAGGAGCAACCGCCTTACAAAGGAGCGGGGAATCTCTTCTCTCCCCCGATTTAATTAGTCCTTCCACACAGGTGCTAACTCAGCTCGGCCTACAGACCACATGCCTCCAGCAGATAAGCAGCTTCTAGCAGATTCAACAAATTATCCTTTGTCTGCCAAGCCCCTTTGTTATCAGAAAGACATCCCTGGGTAGAAATGTAAGTTCTTAACACATCAAAGTTTGCCTGCTAAGCTGGGCCTCCCACAGGAGGGACCTATTGAATGTGGTACTTGGTCTGGGTCCAGCCCTGTATTTCTGGTTGCAGATAGAAAATGAAAAACACACGTAAGTCAACTCTAATTATTAGTAAGATCTTCACTCCAGATCCTTTTAATGTAATTAAGAGGGTTAATAGGGGCAGGAGTGGGAGGGAGGAGAGAAACTTGTAGCTCAACCGGAAGGGCTTGTTGGTTGTTTTCTGTGTGTTTTCAAAGCTAATATTTGACTGTAAACCCTAACCCCTGTTGAGTGCGCCTTATAAATAGGGAAACTGAGAAGGTGTGATTTGTGGGTGTTTCCTGGGCGAGCTGTCTGCCTCTCGGGGAAGACCGGGCCAGATGAAGTGGGACACTCAGGCTTTTCTTGGCCTCGTGGCTGTTCCCACGTGGGTGGGAGTGTCTCCAGTGTGAAGGCCATGAGGCCTCTCTCATGTTTTCATATGAGTTCGTATACACATGCAGAAGGGAAAACCCAGTGTTCACGGGTGCCACCGCTTTCATTTGGACAGGAAAAACCGAGGCCAGCCAAGCATGAGCGCTGCACCTCTGAGCCAGGGCAGGCTGCAAGGAGAAAGGGTGAGTGAGTCAAACCCAGACGAAGCTGAAAGTAAGAACGGTGCTGTGACAAACTGATCGCAGATAAGATGGTGATAAGCTGAGACCTTTTCCTTACCAGCACAGCGCACGGCTGGTTACATAACTGTCATCTCTGGCACAGCACCCGAGGCTGCTGTGGAAAATCTGAGCCACTGGGGAGAGGAAGCCTCATGGCGTGAGGCACTCTGTGACGAAGCCGCGTGTCGGGGCCCAGGTCCCTCGCAGCTACACACTTGGCAGAATGAGTGAATCTGGATGGTCAGGTCTTATTGGCGATCCACCTCTCCCTCCATGGTTTCACGGGTCCCTGTGCAGGTGACCTGTCCCTTCACAGCCAGCTCAGCGCTGTGGGTATCTGGCTTTGAATCGTCAGAGCTGTGCTCCCTGAGGATATCCCGGCTCCCACTGAAGGCCTTCATGTGGTCACTGCCCCCACGAGTTGTGTGCTTAATCTCAGGAGGCGTGGCAGCGAGGGGCAGGGAATGGGAGAGGGAGAGGAGGGCAAGTGGACTCCAGGAGAGTCAGAGGACACAGTCCCCAGTTTGTTTTCCTTCGATGGATCTAACACACATGTGTCAAACACAAGGCCCGTGGGCCAAATCCGTCCCGCCAGGCCTTGCAATGTGGCCCGCACCGCGCTGTCATCACTGCACTCCGCTGCATTTCCATCACAATGACAGTTTATGACTGTTCAGTAAACCATTCGGCCCACGATTTAGGCTGGATTTTAGATTTTGGCCCCTTCTCTGATTGAGTTCGACACCCCTAATCTAACGTGTGTGTGTTCATGCGTGTGTGCGCGTATAACAGAGACAGGGACAGAGAGGGGAAGTAATCAGTTATTTGACTGAAACATAGAGGGACATTTTGGGAGAAACCTAAATATTTACCTGGGAGGCTGACTTCAGTGGCTACCCAAAATAAAATTCATAGGATGATTTCTTTCACACAGAAAAGCTCAAGTAGCACAAAAATGCCCCCCCCCTTTTTTTTTTGTAAAATAACTTTTTCTTTTATTATAATTCAAATGCATAATATTCTTGGTAACACAAGAGACAAAAATCACCTCTAGACTCACAAGTTAACATTTCATTGCATATATTTCTAGCCCTTTTGCTGTTTGTATATATTATACAAAATTTCATTTTTTCTAGAACTAAGGCTGTTAAGTGGTATATGTGCTCTATCTTTTAAAGAAAAAAACTCTTTTCCCTCTCTCTGCCCATAAATTCCATCATGTTTGCCCGCATTGATCACTGAACTCTGCCCTTTTCCCAGGATAGCCTGTATGTTTGTGCAGGATAAAAATGATGGGGGCAGACAGACTTCTTAAAGGCCCAGCCAGCCTTTCCACAATGACCATGTGGGGTGTGGGGTTGGGTGTTTTGTTTTAAATATATTTTATTGATTTTTTTTAGAGAGGAAAAGAGAGTTAGAAACGTCGATGAGAGAGAAACATCAATCAGTTGCCTCTTGCACACCCACCACCGGGGATGTGCCCACAACCAATGTATTATACATGCCCTTGACCTGAATCAAACCTGGGACCCTTCAGTCCGCAGGCCGGCGCTCTATCCACTGAACCAAACTGGCTAGGGCTTGTTTGTTTTTACAATAATATATTTTCATTGATTTCAGAGAGGAAGGGAGAGGGAGAGAGAGGTAGAAACATCAATGATGAGAGAGAATCATTGATCAGCTGCCTTTTGCATGCCCCCTACTGGGGACGAGCCCGCAACCTGGGCATGTGCCCTTGACTGGAATCAGATCTGAGACCCTTTAGTCTGCACACCGGCACTCTATACACTGAGCCAAACCAGCGAGGGCGGAGGTTGGGTTTTTTAAATGTTTTCTAGTCAGGCTCAAGTTACCAGCTCTCTGTTGGATTCTGGCCTAGTGTTGCTTTGAATGCTCCATGGTATAATTAGTTCCTTGCATACATGTCGTACCTCCTTGAGCAGATACTAAGTTTCTGGTGAGATGAGATGTTTTTTTTAATCTTTGTTCCCATTGTCTTGCTTCCTTGTCTGGCCCTGCTCCTTACATGGTAGACTCTCAATTTCAAATCGATTGATTGGATTGTTTGCCCTCTCTGAGCCAGGTCTGGGCTGACCTCTGAGCATCTGGGCTGGCCTGGTAGAGGCGTGGTGTCCCAGGGGAAGTGCGGGACTTGAGGTGGGAGGTCGGGAGCCTGAGGGCAGACCCCCGCCCCTGGTGTCCCTGGAGGGCACCCTCCTCAGGCCGCGAGGGCAGTCACACTCCTGAGCCCGCAGGCCCCGTTCAGCTCTGGAATTTCACTTCAATAAACTGCTTTGCATTTGATCACTTTGAAGTGGCGGTTTTTCTCCTCTCAATGAGAGAAAATGAGTATTTCGTCTCAGGCCCAGGAGCCATTTTGCAGGGACCTCTGAGAGGAGGCTAATGAAAGCCCTGACACAGGCCTGACACAGTTAGAGGTGGGATGGTTCCGTCACTCTATCCTGAGATTTGACCAGATTCTCTATAGAGAAATGCCATCGAAGCCTTACAAATTTCATTCATAACAGTAAAAACCATGACTTGGAACACTATGGAAGTTAATTTTAAAACCGTTTAGGAAAATGGAGATACTTGATGTGAAAACATTTTTTTTTTTTTTTTTTTTAATTCTAAGCGAGTGGCCATGAAGGTTTTTGGGGTGGCTATGACATTGAAGTGGATTCTTCGCATGCTTCTAAGTTAAAAAAAAACAACAACATTTGCTGTATTTTTAAATAAAGGAAAAATAAATAGTCCTTAGCACCCCAGGTAGAAATGTGTAGCTTGTGGGGTATTGAGGGCTGGAAGCCTGGCTTGGTGGCTGGGCCCTCGGAACCCTTCAGCGCCTGCCTGGCTCAGAGCCTGCAGGGCGTGCCCCCTCAGCTCCCACTTGAGAGCAGGCTGGGGGGACAGTGCCAGTTCCCAGGAGGCCTGCACACCCCCTGCTCATCCTCCGGCGGGTTGGAGAATACCTGCAAAGGTACGCCTGTTCCCAACTGTCAGTTCCTCGGAAGTGCCCCCAGCGAGTCAGACTGATGCCATCTATGGACCAGCTCCAGAGAGAGGTCCTGGAAGAGGAGGGGCCAAGGGCTAAAGGCAGCCCTAGTACCATCCCTGTGAGCTGGGCCCGGGAATTGTGTCTGGGGAAAAGAGAGAACGCTAGCTCCCAGACATGCCTTTCATATGATAATGTGGTATCATCTGTGTCCCTAACCGTGCATAGTTCGTCAGACTTTTGCTGTGGATGGCACTTTGATTATATATAATTCCAAGTTTAGCCTTCTGAGATTCCCCTGTCATCACTGAGGTAAAATTACATGGTTCAGAGATACCATAGACACCAATAAAATTTTACTTCAATTTGCCTTACATATAAAGTAAAATTAGCCTTCATTCAGTTCAAATCTGTTCTTGTGCCCTTTGTTTATTTTTAAAAAATTGAGATGTAATTCCCTAACTGGTTTGGCTCGGTGGATGGATAGAGCGTCGGCCTGTGGACTGAAAGGCCCCAGGTTCAATTACAGTCAAGGGCATGTACCTTGGTTGAGGGCACATCCCCAGTAGGAGGTGTGCAGAAAGCAGCTGATTGATGTTTCTCTCTTATTGATGTTTTTAACTCTCTCTCTCTTCCTCTCTCTAAAAAAATCAATAAAAATATTTAAACAAAAATTGAGAGGTAATTCACATAATATGAAATTCACCATTTAAACTGTACACCTCGGTGGTTTTTAATATTCACTAAGTGGTGGGACTATGAGCACTGTCTAATTCCAGTCATCACTAAAAAAAAAAAAAGAAACCATTTACTTATTAACAGTCTGTCCCAATTTTCCCCTCCCCTTAGCCCCTGGCAACCACTCAGCGACTTTGTCTCTAGAATTTGCCTATTCTGGACATAGCATGTAAGTGGAATCATATGTGATCTTTTGTTTATTCCCAGTTTATTTCGCTTAGCATAGATTTAAAGGTTCATTCGTGTCCTATCATATATCAGAACTTTATTTTCCTTATGGTTGAATATTATTTCGTTGTATGGATGGATATAAAGGCATACCTCGGAGATATTATGGTTTGGTAACGGCATGGCAATAAAGCGAGTGTTGCAATAAAGTGAGTCAGCTTTTGCTGATGGAGGGTCTTGCCTTCAATTTGTAAAAAGATGTAACATCTGTGAAGTGCAGAAAAGCTAGGTGCAATAAAGCAAGGTTTGCCTTGCCACAATTTATCCATTCGTCAGTTGATCGACATTTGGGTTGCTTCCACTTTTTGGCTATTATGGACAAATGCTGCCATGAACATTTGTGTATAAGTGTTTATGTGATCATATGCTTTCAGTTCTCTTGGGTATATACCTAAAAGTGGAATTTCTAGATCATATGATAATTCTATGTTTAACTTTTTGAGGAACTGAAAAGTTATTTTTCTATTTCTTTTAAATATTTTTAAATCCCTAATTATCACCTAATTTAAAAACTTTTAAAGGGAGGTAGGGGTTCAAACAAGGCGACATACTTTGTTAGAGAAAACACAGCTAACTTAATAAGTTGATGAAAATTCCAGGTTATGGTAAACAAAAGAAAATGTTTTATAACGATTTATCTTATCTCCACATTTACACATTGAAATGGGCTTACGTAGGGTTGGTGAAGAGGATGAATTTCCCACAGATTTTTTAAAAGACAATTAAAGTCTGGTAAAGTAAAGTTTATTTTTAAGAATTAGCGGCAGCGGCCAAGGTTGAAAAGATATCCAGAGCATTGCTGATTAGCTGGAAGAGTGGAGACCCTGAAGAAATGACCGTTATTAATGAAAACGGGGGAATTAAAGGAAAAGTGAAAAACAAGATGATCATTCTTTGTTTTATGGACAGCAATTTTCTAAATAGAATGTAGCTTATGTTCCTCTTAGACCTTGAATTCTTCAGCTCAGCTTGGGAATTGCAGACTTGTGAATAATTTATTGAGTGATTATACTGTCCTCTAGCATGCTATTAAGATGTTATTGCATAACCATTTCTAAAACATACACAAGGTGATGATAGCAGCGATCTGTGTGAAGAGGAAGGGAAGGTCCTGTGGTGGTTTCTTGTCTGGTTACACATTTACAGCTTGACGTTACTCACGCCTGCCTCCGAGGCCTCGGTGGCTGTCCCAGGTCAATTTTTGAGACCACTCTAGAGAACGGAGGGGCTGCTGGCTGCTGGGCAAGCAGAAAATAGGCAGAAAATGGGCAACATCATGGTTTGGTGAAAGAAAACAGGATTGAGTAGAGCTTCTTTTACTACTGTGTGATGTTGTTTTTTTCCTGAGCATTTTTCCCCCTTATTTAATACGTGGGGATATTAGTGATAGACACCCTGGACTGAAGGGTGCCAGGTTTGATTTCGATCAAGGGCATGTATCTTGGTTGCGGGTACATCTCCAGTAGGAGGTGTGCAGGAGGCAGCTGATCGATGTTTCTCTCATCAATGTTTCTAACTCTGTATCCCTCTCCCTTCCTCTCTGTGAAAAATCAATAAAATACATTAAAAAATAATAATTACATTATTTTATATATTTTAATCCTCACCCAAGGATGTTCTTCCATTGACATTTAGAGAGAGTGGAAAAGAGGGAGGAAGGGAAAGAGAGAGAGAGGGAGAGGGAGAGAGGGAGAGAGGGAGAGAGGGAGAGAGAGAGAGAGAGAGAGAGAAAGGAACATTGATATGAGACACACAGTTTGGTTGCACACGAACCCCCATTGGTGCTACGGATCAAACCTGCAACCCAGGTACATGCCCTTGACCAGGAATTGAACCAACCCTTTGGTCTGCAGGCTGATGCTCATTGAGCGCACCAGCCAGATCAAGCATTTTACACTTTTTGTTGTTGTTGTTTAAAAAAAGCTACATTTGCCCTAGCTAGTTTGGCTCAGTGGATAGAGCATTGGCCTATGGACTGAAGGATCCCAGGTTTGATTCCAGTCACAGGTACATGCCCAGGTTGCGGGCTCATCCCCAGTAAGGGGCATGCAGGAGGCAGCCAATCAATGATTCTCTCTCATCATTGATGTTTCTATCTCTCTCTCCCTCTCCCTTCCTCTCTGGAATCAAATACACACACACACACACATACATACACACACACACACACACACATATACACACACACACACACACACATACACACACACAAATCACTAATAAAAGAGAAGCATGCAAATTAACCATCACTCCACTATTCCCACCAGCCAATCAGGAGGAATATGCAAATTGGAAGGGGGCAGGCTAAGGGACCTACTGGGATCTAGGGGGATCTATGAAGACTCTAGCCTGAGTCTGCAGTGAACTCACAGTAGGCAGACTCTGGCTGGAATGAAGGCCTGGGTCCTGGGTGCCAGAGGAAAACCGGTGCTGGAAGCCAAGGGAAGGAAAGCCTATTGCACTAATCTCTTTGTGCAACAAAACTCCAGTATATATATGTGCGTGCATGTGCGTGCGTGTGTGTGTGTGTGTGTGTGTGTGTATGTATGTATGTTAAAAACAAAACCTACATTAACTATTACTTTGAAATGGGGAAAGAGTATGCTCATGGATCTTCTACACATCTCTTCTCATTGCTGTGCAGTGGAACTCCTCCTATCCAGCGACTCAACCCAGGGTGTTCAGGCCTAGAGACAAGGAACCAGGCAGAGTAATTAGTGACTGATGGCTGCACATGCCTCCAGTGTCAGCAGGACCCTGGGCATAGATCAGGTCATCCTAGATCATGTGAAATTTCGTACTCTGGAATGGTTTCAGACAAAGTTCAAGTTTCATTCCTGATGCTTGTCAAAGAGAAGTAAGGAAAGAACGTTTGTTTCTTTTAGTGATTTAGCAGGGGATTTGGTATTTGCTAGTGGTGTGCTGGTGTGTGTTCAATAACCAGTTTGGGGGAAAGTAGCACTGGCTTTTCATATTTGCCCATTTCCATGGTGCAAATCATCCCACCATGGCCTGTTTCGAGCTACCAACATAATATTAACAGGCTCTCAGCATTCCTGGACAGTTTGTAATCAATCAGCTTTGAGAGCCAGTACAAGCCAGCTCCACTCAATTCTGGAAATTAAGGGCAACCTAGATTGTTTTGGGGAAAGACTTATAGATCAGGAATTCAGTATCTACTTTGATTTCATGGGCATATTGTCACTAAAAAGATGCAAAATGAAATTGTGGAAAATAATTTTCTATTCACAATAAATGATACAAAATGGAATTTATCTTTGATTTTAGGTTCACTGAAGTATCCTTTTTTACTAGCAGAGAATAGCTGTTGTCATCTGTGCTATTATAATTTTTATAACTGGCTGTATAACTATTTTATATTGAGTCTTTTGAAAGGTCTTTACATTTTGCCTCCTCTTTTTATACCATTAAAACAAATGTTTTAAAGGAATATTTTCAATTCTAGTTTGACTTATTTGGGGACTTTAAAAAGGTGAATCAAAATGTGCAAAATTACATCCTTGCCAGTGTTTCTAAGTGGTTAGAGCATCAGTCTACAGACAAAGGGTTGAGGGTTCGATTCCTGGTCAAAGGTACGTACCTGGGTTGCAGGTTTGATCCCCATCCTGGTTTAGGCATGTGTGAGAGACAACCAATCAATGTGTCTCTCTCACATGGATGTTTATCTCTCCCTCCTCTCTCTCTTTTTCCCCTTAGCCCCTCCCCTCCACTCTCTCTAAAAATCAATGGAAAAATATCCTCTCTGGGCGAGGATTAAAAAAAATAAAAAGTGCAAAATTACATAAAACAATTTTTTTGTAATCTTTTTTGTCATTTAAATTTTCTGCTTTAATTTTCAACTCATTTCAGGATTTTGCTTTTAAATCTAGGACAAAAGGTTCTTTTTCTTTGACTCATCTAAGTATATCCTATGAATAGTGATGTCTGCAGCATCATTTTCACTCAAGATAAGCTCTAGTTATTTTTCAGGTAATAAGCTCTGATGTGAGATGGAAATTATGGTTACCCATCAAGGAATGAGTTAATCATTACTTCTTTGGGGTTTTTTTATTTTAAAAGTTCATTCTTATTTTTTAAAATATATTTTTATTGATTTCAGAGAGGAAAGGAGTGGGAGAGAGAGAGAGATAGAAACATCAGTGATGAGAGATAATTATTGATCGGCTACCTCCTGCACACCCCTTACTGGGGATTGAGCCTGCAACCAGGCATGTGCCCTGACCAGGAATTGAACCAGTGACCTCTTCATGCCTAGGTCGACACTCAACCGCTGAGCCACACAGGCCAGGCAACAGGAGCAATCTTACCTATAGATTTTCCATTGTAAAGCCAAGCTGCCTGACAAATTAATACAAGTCACAAGTGCAAGTAATATGTTAATTTTAAATTTTTAGTAGCCACATCAAAAAATAAATAAATAAAAACAGGTAAAATTTACTTTAATAATAACTCCATTTAATGCAGTATAGCCAAGATGTTATTTCTTTTTTAAAAATATGTTTTTTATTGCTTTTTAGAGAGAAAGGAAGGAAGAGGGAAGCGGGAGAAAGAGAGAGAAACATCAGTGAGAGTGAAACTTTGATCGGGCTGCCTCCTGCATGTCCCCCACTGGGGATTCTCCCCACAATCCGGGCATGTGCTCTTATCAGGAATCAAACTGGTGACCTTTGGGTCCATGGTTCAACTCTCAAACACACCTGCCAGGGTGCCAAGATGTTATTTCAACACGTGATCAATATTAAATATCATTGAAATATCTGATGTTCTTTTTCTTACATTAAATGTTTGAAATCGGTGTACATTTTACACTTAAAGCACGTCTCCATTTGGACGAGCCACGTTTCAAACCTGAAAGTGAGTGGCTACCATATTGGACAGTGCAGCTCCATAGAAGGTTTTATGCTCATCTTACATGTAAATGTCGTATTTATTTATACCTTCATAGACATTATTTGAATTTCTTAATAAACTTTAGCTCTCAACTAAAGTTTTAGTCTTAGTAGTTGAATCCAAAATAATTTGTTGCTTCTTTGCTTTTGATTTCTGACTCTTCAGGAAGTCTTATAGAAAAATAAGGACCCCACAGACTTAACTATTGCTCTTTTCACTTTTTAAAAACAGAGTCTTAAGCAAATAATATTTTACACATATGGCACTTATTAAAATCTTAGATGTCTTGGTGGGACGAAATTGGTAATACATAATCCTTCTTATTCAACTGTTATGTAAATGCTTCACACCCAATCTTAAAAATCAATTTTGTTTAAACTGAGGCAGATGCACTTCATGGTTCCTTTAAGTGTGACCAGTCCCCTTTCAATAGGAAGTTGTTGGGTTTAAGTCTCTTGTCTTTGTCCCTATGGAATTTTGCCCCATGAATTTAAAGCCGGAACATATAAATGACTCCTCCACACTCGCCACTTGGGAAGCTGTTGTATTTCCCTGGCCTTGACCCCCATGAAGGCTCCAGCCACCACGCTTCACCGCCCTGGAGAGGTAGAGTCCTCTAGCTTCCCAGTCTTCCTTTCCCACTGGGCATTCTGAGTGCCGTGGGGAGGAGATCTTCCCGCTCTCTGAGACGATCTGGGTAACAGAGGGGGGCTGCTGTGGTGGGAGACTTCCCTTCCCTTCAAAATCGCGCCACTGGGCAGAGGTGGGCAGTGGTAGAGAAAGCCTCTTTAACCAACGTGTGCCCACATCACCAGTCTGCTCAGGCCTGCTGGCTGACAAGGTTCAGGGAGAGGTGGAATTCACTCACCCCACAGCAGCTCCCTCTCTCGGGTTCTGGAGATCCAGGGTGGCCTCCTCCTGTCCGTCCTGTTACATGTTGTCACCCTACAGCCCGGCCCGGGCCTGCTGCCTCTGCGCCGAGCTCTCTGGCTCCTGTGTGCCATTCACCTTCACTGCCTTGTTTACCTTCTCTCCCAGGGACCTACACAAGTAGTGCTTTGGAGAAGCGGACTAAACGCCCGCCCGGGCCTCAATAATAATGAAACATTATGCAGTGATGGCCAAGCTTCTCTCTTGGAACAGGGCAGCAGTTTTTAATCTAATGTTCCTCTTCTGTCCTTTGAAAACCACAACCGCCACCCCACCCACCGATGTGTGGTGGTGTTTGTGTATAAAAACACTTGTTCACAACTTTGATCAGATCACAGTGCCTGTAATCTGGGAAAGGTGAGGGACCACTGGGATCTTGTTCTCCCCCATGTCCTTCCCACTACAGGTTTACAAACACATGCTCCCCCTGGAACCCGTGCTTCTGCAGCCAGGAGTCCAGCAGGCTCCTAGGCCTTCCTGCCTCCTTAGAGTCTGGCCACCAACCCACCTTCGGCTTTTCACCTACGGCCCATCCATTACTGGACTTTCTGGACCTGTAATATTTTCCCGCTAGCACTTGTTTTGTGCTTTGGTTTGTTTATCTTGAATGACTCCAGTTCTTTCTTTTAATTTTCAAAAAACGGTCTTAACACGGACAAAAGTATCTCTAACATGAAAAGAAATTGCAGCACCCGAAGGACTAGGGGTGGTCGGTAAAAGTGTTGTGAGATCAATGAGATAATAGGATGGAGTATTGTTATGAAATTATAAGTCATTCTCCCTTTTACTCTGATCTTCTCTCAGCTTCCACCTTAACCCCACTTCCTCTATTTATAGACTCCAGTTACTGGAAAGTGGGGGAGGGGGGGGGGGGGGTAAGGAGAGTGAGAGAGGGGGGTTCCTTTTGGCTCCCGGATTGAGTTATTCCCCTTTGTAGCCATTCTTTGCAGCAGTTCACAGTGAAAAGTTCATCTCTTTGGGATAAAACAGATCTGTATTTGACCCAAGTTCAACCATTTATAGGCTAGCCTGTATGGCCTGGGACAACACTTAACCTTTCTAAGTCTTAATTTGTTTTCTTATTTGAAAACGGGGGAATAAATTTGATCACAAATATGAAAGCATCATTTGTTCTTAGAATATAGTAAGTATTCAGGGAATTATCTCATCTTTCTCACTCAAGTATCCAGGTTCCAGGTTTTTTGTTTTTGAATATATTTTTATTGATTTTTTTTTTTTTTTAAGAAAGAAAGGGAGAGGGAGAGAAAAATAGAAACATCACAGTGATGAGAGAGAATCCTTGATCAGCTGCCTCCTGCACACCCCCACTAGGGATGGAGCCCACAACTTGGGCATGTGCCCCGACCAGGAATCAAACCATGACCTCTTGGTTTACAGGTCCACACTCAACCACTGAGCCGCACTGGCCGGGCCAGGTTCCAGATTTTAACTATTGTGACCTGTACTTCCACTCTTTTCAATTAATTCCCTTTCTTTGATTTATTTCCCTTTTACCATATTTACTTCCTACAGCATTTAGTGCATTAATAAAGATGAATGAATATTAAGACAATTATGTGACTCTTTAGTTACCTTCATGGATCAGATAATTAAGTTAAAACTTAAAGTTAGGCATAACCTTGTAATAGATGAGTTGCACTTAAATATAAAATAATGATTTTTCTAAAAATTTTCTTAAAAGGCAAATGATTGGCCATAATCTAACATGTTGAAATTTTTCCTCAAAATAAATGGGCCTGGATCCTTTAACTCTGTTTGCAGACTGCCCTTTCAATTTCTTCAGCCCTGACCTGCAGTTAACTCGGAACTTTCCCTGCATGCCTGCATACTTAGTCCTTGAAGTGGGGGAGGGGAATGTGCTAATCCTGACTCTTCCCTTCCCCTCCAAACTGCAAGTAACTCCTGTCAGCTCTGATATGTGAGAAGCACACTCTTGACTTGGTAGCCCCTGGATAAAAGGGAGAAAGAAAGCACAAAACTTCACTTCAGAACTTCATGGTATAATCAGAATAACTATAACACCAAATACTAATGTCCGCAGTGCCACTTCATTTTTATCTGCCAGAGATAAGTTGGTTTATCTTTTGTAAGGGAGAGGGGGGGAAAATACAGGAAAGGTAAGTGGGTTATCTTTGTCCTAACCGCCGGTGGAAGGCCTTGCAGGAGCTGTTCGTAGCTGCCCTCTCCCCGAGTCACTGTTGACTTTTGCAAAGGGAGATTATGGGGTGAGCCCTTAAACAGCAGAGAGGCTTCTCCTGGCCATAGAAGAGGAAGTCAGAGATTCTGAACAGGAAGGATTCAAAACCAGCACCATCGCTGCTGTGAGATGGAGGTGGCTTCTTGTCAGGGAGTATGAGTGGCCCCACCTCATAACCAGCAAGGAAATGGGCACAAATCAACAGGGGCTACAGAATCAAGAGTGTGTTCCTCACATATTCTGCTAACAACCAGAGTGAGCCCGCAGAGCCTCCGGCAGGAACCCAGCTTGCCTGGGTACCTTGCGATAGATACCTTGAAACAGAGGACCCGGTCACACCAACTGGTGCTGGAATCCTGCTCAGGGGATCTGTGAGATAGTAAACTGTGATGTATTTATGCAGCAATAGAAAATATAAGAACCGCCGAAACCAGTTTGGCTCAGTGGATAGAGCGTTGGTCTGCGGACTGAAAGGTCCCAGGTTCGATTCCGGTCAAGGGCATGTACATTGGTTGCGGGCACATCCCCAGTAGGGGGTGTGCAGGAGGTGGCTGGTGGATGATTCTCTCTCATTGAAGTTTCTGACTCTCTAGCCCTCTCCCTTCCTCTCTATAAAAAATCAATAAAATATATATTTTTAAAAAAGAAAATACAAGAACCAATCCCAGTTTTTCTGTTAAGGGTATGAATTCTTTCTTAAAAAAAAGTTGACTTCCTAGTTTTGAAAGTCTCGTTTGGGCAACTAGTCCTAAGCAATAGATATTAAATATCTCATTTTGCTCTGCCCTGCCCTAGATGCTTGGGGGTAGTTACCAAGGCATGGCCCCTGTCTGATGGGAGAAAACAGAGGCACAAGCAGATAGTGACAGCTCAGTGTGCTCAGTGCATAGAGTTGTGTCCAAGGGGCTGTGGTACAGGGCAGATGGTGAGTGGACAGGAGGAGTGAGCACTGAAGGTTGCAGATCCATATTCCTGGCTACTGTATGCAAGAATCAAACTCTAATTAAAGAACCCAAGTCCAGGGTTCACAGTGAGTTAAATTAAAGGAGTTTCAGAAATTTTAAATATCATTTAAAAGTATGTGGTACGTATTTTTCTTTGCTTTTCCGATTTCTCTTGACTTGTACATTTAGAATACCAGGAAATAAGGTGTATGGGGGAGATACTAGCTTAGTACATCACAAAACATTTCATTTTTGTAACCCACAAATCAATTTCTCTCTAAATTCAACATAACTGAAATGTTACTTTTCACTTTATTAGATTGAATCATCTGCAATCAACAACAGTTTACGACCTATTACTTTATTATGGGCATCAGTTAAGAGTATGGTCTGTGGACCCCTGAAGTAGGGGGTCCACAAGGTCAGAACTAGTCTAATGGTAACAGTAACCGTTACTTGCTCTTTCACTGTATTGACATTTGCAGTGATGGTGCAAAGCAATGATGGGTAAACGTGCTGGTGCCTTGGCCCCAAATGGTACTGGTAGTCACTGAATTCTGCACCACAACACCCTCCAGGAAAAAGAATGTGCCATTGTCACTTCAGAATACCCTTGATGAAGCAGTAAAAATTATTAGTATTATTGAATCTTGACCTTTGGATTCATAACTGACAAACTATGGTTTCATAGTTTGTTACTTGGCAGATATTTTCTCACAAATGAGCAGAGACTCTCTTTTCAATGAAAACAGCAATTGGCAGCATTTGATGCTAGTGCTAAAATTTGAGCTTTCAAGAAAAAATTACAATTTTAGAAATTTGTGTCCACTGCTTGATAGCTTCTTAAATCTTTTCTGATTAGATCAGCGATGATATAAATTTAGACGCAATTTCTATAATGTATAATGAAATATGTCAATTCACTGAGCCAATATTTACAGATAACTAATGCATAATGTTACAAATGATACATGGGTAAATTCATAGTGCAAGACAGATCAATGAGTGGTAATGTAAGAGTAGGAAAAATATATTGATATGGTTTTTACTCTACACAGCACTGAAAAAACTATTAAAATAATTCTTTCCTTTCCAACAACATATCTGTGTGAGGTCAGACTTTTTTTCATATTCTTCAACCAAAATAACATCAAAGCAGAGACTTGAATTCACATGAAAGCAGACACAAGAACCCTGTTGTCTCCATTAAACCAGATGCTAAAAAGATTTGTGAAAACTGTAAATCTAAATGCCACTCTTCTTCTTTAATGCTTTTGTTTCAAAATGGTCATTTTTCATATAAATATTTTAATGTTAACGTAACGGGCTTATACTTTTTAAATAATTTAATAAATACCTTTAAATTTTTTATTTTTATGTTGTGAAGGGAGCAGTGCGGGGCAGGATGAGTGGGGACTTGGTATTTATCATTTGAATGTGATAAGTATTTATAAATAAACCAACACAAACAAAAGCTCATTGGGATCCTCTAAGATTTTTAAGAGTATTAAGGTGTTCTGAGAACAAAAAAACATTTGAGAATTGTTGCTGAAAGAGGTATTTTTTAAACGAATAAACATAGATTGTATTATCGATTAAATTATGATCTAACAGAAGAAGTAAAGCAAGTACATAGAAAACATATGTACATATGAGTCCATAGCAAGTTCTAACCCGGAAAGATGTGTGTGTTTTAAGATTTCAAGTGTGCCACTTGTGATAAATCTCGAAGGGTGGGAGGGATTGCTTCAAGCATTGATGAGAGGAAAGTTTTGAGATCACAGACACTGTAGACTAAACATACGTTGGCAGAATAAGGAAGGAGGAGTTTGGTGGGGAATTCACCTGAAAGAAAGCATATTTCTAATTCTAAAATTTACTTTGTTTTAGAGATGAATGATCTGAATTTTGGGGAACAGAGCAATTTATTTAGGGGCTCTATTTTTCTTTTCTCTTTCCTTTATTCATTCCACAAGAACTTATTGAGCAATATTATGTGCTGGGACCTGAGTAAGAGGTTTTATTTGCATTGCTCATTAATCTTCAGTTTAATCCTGTGAAGTATTAGGCCACCCATTTTACGCAGGAGGAAACTGAAATTCTGAAAATTCAGTGAATTACCTAAAAACGAGGCATTTAAATGTTTGGGATTTGAACTGTACCTCCAGTGTCCATGTACTTAAATATTAAATGATTTTATTACTCTCTCTCCCACTTGGATGTTGGACTACCTGATGGAGTACAAGCTATGGATTTCAGCATCACTGACTTGAGGAGTCAAATCCTGTCTATGCTACTTAATATCCTGGGTGATCTTGTATAAATTATCTATGTCTCAGAACCTTGGTTTTCTTCTCTATAAAACAGAAATCTTAACACCTAGCTGATGGGGGATTTCGGGATTAAATGAGATACTATATGGAGATCATCGCTTGTAGAGAACTGGGAAAACTGTGGGTGGGCCACACCCATTCTTAGCAGCTCTCCCAGCAGTCTGTCTGTAGTTAGTCCTGCTAGTGACCTCAGTCTTCCCCAAGTGGTCAGTTGTTCTGTCCAGACGCTTTCTGGCAGCGGAGCCCAAGGCAGGCCACACTGGCTGGCAGGGTGTTTGGAACGGAGGGGAAGAGGGGAGCTGTGTAGGGAGCAGTGTGGGGCAGGACGAGCAGGGCCTCGGTACCAAACCATGCCAGCACAAGTCCTCTGTCAACTAGTTATTTCTGAGCTGTGTGTCCAAAAGGACTCGGCCTTCTCACCTATAAATACAGCGACACTGCCCACTTAGGTAGACAAACGCCAGAGGGTGCAACGTCACGGCCATTAGGACGGGCACTTATTGTGTATCCACCCACATTCCTCCCTTTCCCTGCGACATGTTCCTCCCCTCTTAGGAGAGCATCCCGGGTGTCCGGTGATGGGACACCTTTGCCTCCAGGAATATTTGTCCCTTGTGAACCTTGCAACTTCACCAGTTCCTGCTCCGGAAGTCTTCTGAGCCCAGTGCCCCACCGCTATCTGAAAAGAGCTATTGCATCTCAAACAGCACTGATCTTCGATTCAGAAGCCGCCTCAGCTCCCAATCAGGTGTCTAGCTTTGGTAGGTCTTAGGAAAGGCTGCCAGCACTAAACGTTACTTTTGAGGTCTAGTTGGTGCAAGGATCATCACATCCTTTCGCGGTAAATCAGATCTGCTCCTCTTTGGGGGAAGGCTTAGGAAGCCCGGATTCTCATAGGAGGAGGGAAGGCATGAGGTGAAATTTCAGGGCTTCTACTGTACCAGTACCAGACTTTCTAGGAATGTAATAAAGCCTTGAATACCACCATAACAACCAGATGAAATTCCTCATTTCAGCAGGTTGGTGGAGTGTTAAAATGCCCCTGGATTCAGTGATTGCCGGGAGGACTCTGGGTGAAATGCACAGCCAGTTGAAATGGTACTCGGGGCCTTATGCACAGTTAGATCCTCTTTGTGCTGTGGGTTTGGTTGAAACCTGGAGACGTGCAAAATGGGTTCTATCCAGCAGACCCGCAGGTTTCTCCCCAATTACTCCACTTACCAGCAGGCCCACGCCTTGGCCAGGAGGGAGCTGAACCACCTTTTAGTCCTTTCCAGAAAGAACCACATACCCAGAGGCTGAGAGCTTTCATGCCAGCGGGGGAGTGGTCGCTTCTGGGAATGCTGCTGAGGGTGACTCTCCGGATCCCCAAATGGCATGTGCTTCGTGTGGGTGTTTTGGCCGTGATGCCAAAGAGGCCGATGCCTGCCGGGAGCAGCCTGGGTGGCCACCACACAGCTTCCGGGAAGGCTTCCCAGCCGTGGAGAGAGGGTGGCGGTGGCGTCTCTGCAGGCCTCACCGCTTCCGCTGAGGCGCCTCTTAGCCCGAGGCGATTCCTGCGCCTGGGACAGAGACCATGGGGTCGTCATGGACATGCGTCCTGTTAGGTATGGCCCAGATGGTCGGTGCAGAGCCCGAGGTTTTATGACCTTGGCTCTCCCGGGAGGGTGCGTGCCGGACTGGCAGTGAATGTGGCCCTTGGGAAAGTTGCTGACCTTCTTTCTATGCCTCAGTGTACCTATCTCCAAGGTATGGTGTTAGTTGCTATGATAATGATGTGCTTTGTGGGTAGGATAGCCTGGTGGTGGTTTTTTGAGTTTGGGAAGGGATTGTGAGCTTCCTGCTGAATGAGTGGGAGAGCTATCTTCTGGAGTCCGCCTTTGGTGTTCTGTGCCCCCTTCCTCTCAGGACCCACCCACTCTCTCCATCTTTTTCTTTTCCTTTGCATACCCAACCCATCCCCTGCTTGAGATAAAAGAATGTGAAGTCTAGATGGAATCAAAATAGCAGGGGGTGTGGCCTGACGGAGCCGCTTACTGCCATGTGAGCTTAGGCCTGAGTGCTTCCGCCTCTGAGCGGCCTCGGCATTCGGGGGATGACCCAGGCTCCTGGCGATCTCATGAAGGTGGGGCAACTGCCTGCTGTCACCTGGGAAAGGAAACAGGACAAACGTTGGGAGCTCCTGGTGCTTCTCCACAGGAAGCTAAGACTCACCTGATTGTACCTGTGAGTGGAAAAGAAAGCCGTGTGTCCTCCCGCCCTTCCCCGTGGGGAGATGTGTGGGAGCCGGGGGCCAGGGGTGTCTATGGAATGAGATTCGAGGTGCGCAGAGTAGGAGCTAAAAGGATGGCCCCCACTGCCTCGAGGTCCTAGGGTTTCCAGACTCATGGTATCCCCAGTGACCCTGAGCTCCTGGAGTGGTGCAGTGAGCAGCCCTGGGTTGTCCTAAGTGCTGAAAGCAGTCCTGGCTTGCTCACCCATTCCCTGGTGACCTCCATTTCCTGTTTTAGAAAATAGAATCTTAGACTATTTGGTTTAAAACTGTTGGTTTCTTACAGTGTTAACATAATACAAAGGCATACAATTACTATACTCTCTTATCCCCAGCATTCTTTTCATCTTAGTATTCGATGTCACCCTCTGAGATTTTACTCGTCTTGTTTACGTATTTGTCCGTTGTCTCCAGGCTCCTAGAAAGGAGGCTGCTCAAGAACAGCAGCCTCATCTGTGCTGGCCATCAGCGCCCTCATTGCTCCTGGCACATTGCAGGTGCTTAAATACACACATAGGCCCACATGCACTGCGCAACCGCACATTATAATGCAATTACATCAAGCTGTCTGTAAAGACCAGGCAGTCACTTGGTTATTCCTCCTCCTTTCCCTTTGCCCCACCCAAGATGCACCACATGGTGATTTGGAGATCTGAGGCTAGAATTAAGAACGGTTATATTGTCTTTAAAACTTACTCAGAGCAGCTGTGCCTGGGTTCTTGCCTTGTGCGTGCACATAGTGTCAAAGGACAGTCCCTCGTGCTCTCAGGGGAAGCTCACTGTTTAGGGCCGAGGACACTCGATCATGCTGGTGATGTGTAGTGTCCTTTGATCCTGCTCAGGTGCCCGGTGGAGGTGGTTGGCAGGAGCCAAATATAAAACTTGAGAATTGTGCTCACTCTTACTATGATGATTTCATATTGCTTTCATATTGATTTGGCCACCAAAATGGACATAAGCCTTGTTGGTTATAACACACTCCTAGTACGCTATCCATCGTGCAAAATATAAGACAAGGCCAAAGCTTAAATTAAAATCCCTGGCTTCTTATCTCTTTCCCACAGGAAAGCAAATCTGTGTTGAAAACCGTAAAATTAAGAGGAGAGCAAGGATAGCATAATTTAGCAAAAATTCATGGCACTGAATTCTGAGCTATATGACTGGAGGGATAGGTCAGACGTTAAGGAGAGGCTGCCTGCTAATGCGAGTTCCTGAAGATGGTGCTATGGAAATAAGAAAGGCATGCAAAATGCATAAGTGTTTTCAGGAGATTTCTGCAATGCTTATTTCTTTTCAACTACCTTAAGAAAATATCTTCCTGGATTGTTTGGCAACTATACTTATGAGACTTTCGAAATGAAAATCAAAGCTCTTATCCTAAAGTATCGTTGAAACATATTCGTTTTAGCATTTGGGTGTTGAGATTTTTGTTTCCATTTGAAAAGGGGTTTATAACAATATCCCCCCATCTCCGCACCCACCCTCCCATCACCCCCTTCCTCCTCTAGATTCTGAACTCCTTGTATGTAAGAAGCTCATCGTTGTATTTGGCAGACTGCATCATTAACACTTGAAAAGCACTGGAACATTTTTTTTAACCTTTTACACATTTATATGCATAGATGTCTGTGCTGAGGTATGTAGAGAAAAGGCATGTGGCTTTGATAATGGCGTTCTATTTAATAAATGCCAAGGGCTATACTGGCGATGCAAGTGCTGCCATTAGAGAGGAGCTGATAATTATAAAACAGGGAAAATCATATCATGGTCTGAAAAAGGGTGATCCCCCCCCCCCCGCCTTGCGTTTTTTCCCTTCATCAGTTTCTTTTGGGTGGAGGTTATAATGACAGGGTATAGAAAATTACTATTACTGGCTGTAAAGAGAATTTAGTGTTACTAGGATAATTGCTCCTAATTTTCCTGAGGGTAGACCTTCTTGCTGGAGCCACTTACTTTTTATACCTAATTTGTAAAAAACATCAAATGCGAAATGATGCATATCCTAGTGCTACCAGCACACACACGGGTGTTTCAGGGCCCGAAACCAGCCGGATATAGACCGCATTCTAGGCAGTTTATACTGTGCAGGGCAGTTTTCAAGCACTTCCCCCAATTTTTAAATACAGACATTTGCTTTTGGAGAAATGGATTTCAGGTGCATTTTAGACTAGTACAGTAAAAATCTCATGATTTCAAACTATTGATGGTGAAGGCATGTCTGAAGTAGTGAATTAATAGTTAATATTCATTGTATCTTATCCCTCCTAAATCACAAGTTTAATGTTTGCAAATAGAGATCTTTGTGAGACTGGTTTAATTAGTCTATGTGTTTAAAATCAGAAACATTTTGTATGTATATAGTTATGTCAAGTTTATTGTCTTTTGGGGGGAGGAGGTATAAAGTTTCTGAAAAATCTATCTTAATTAGGTTAAACTGCCTGGGTCTTGCTTATATTACTGATTTACTTAGTGTACTTTCTTGAGGGGGCAAGGAGTTTATTCAACTATAAGCAAACAAAAAGATCCCAGATTTCAAACTGATGAAGTCCAAATAAATAACCTGTACCTTAAAAAAAATGTTATGTAGCTTTGGGCTTCCAATTTAAATAAATTTATTTTTAAACAAATACAAGATAGAATATATAAGTTGTTAACAATTTAAAGTGATTTTTACAAGCTATATTTCACATTATGCATTTAAACACAAGAATGGAAATTCATTTTATTAATTAAGACTTCTTAGAAACTAGAGATCATGAAGATGAACTGAGTAGGCCTAAAACACAATGGGTGGTCAAGTTTCATTGACAAAGCTATAACACATTAAAGTGGTATAACATGATTCTTAGAGATGTACACTTATAGAATCATAAATTATATAAATCAATGGAATATCATTACAGCAAATTTATATTTATTAATTAGGTTGTTTGAAATGTTGCCCTTCAAATTGGCAGTATTTATTTGTTCATTGAATAATTTTTTATTGAGTGCTTTTTTATTGCTAGACATATGTAATGAATAAAGAGCTTATAAAGCATTCATATCCTTTGCTCCAATAACTCTTTGTTGAAATCACTCTGAAGAGATCATGGAAACAAATATGTATAGGATTCATGTCATATGGAATAATAGCACTCAACCTACATCTCCATAGGGGAGTTGGTTAAATAACTGATAACCTCCTAGTGGTCAGCAAACTCATTAGTCAACAGAACCAAATATCAATAGTACAACGACTGAAATTTCTTTGGAGAGCCAAATTTTTTAAACTTCTAACGCCACTTCTTCAAAATAGACTCGCCCAGGCCGTGGTATTTTGTGGAGGAGCCACACTCAAGGTGCCAAAGAGCTGCATGTGGCTCAAGAGCCAGTTTGCCGACCACTGGGCTAGTAAGACATAAGTAGTATTTAGCACGGACAGATTCTGGAGGTCTAAATGGGTACAGCAGCTGATTTCCGCTCTCCAGGTCTGGCGAGGACTCTCCGGCTATGCTGGTGCCCAGTTACTGCTATTGTGTGGCTTTTTCTCTGGGAGAGGAGACAGGAGCCAGGCATCCATGGTTAACTGTTGACCTTGTGGTTACTTTGCAGTCGAATAAAGTGCCCGTGGTGCAGCCATCCCATGCGGTTCATCCTCTCACCCCCCTCATCACTTACAGCGACGAGCACTTTTCTCCAGGATCACACCCGTCACACATCCCGTCAGATGTCAACTCCAAACAAGGTGAGAGCCCTGCCCGTCCAGGGCTGCTGCAGTCAGGGAGGAGCCGTGCCACGCCAGCCTGGGGACCTCACCGGGGCCTTTGCTCCCTGTCACCGGGTGGATCAAAATGGATTGTTAGAGATGGAGAGCATTATGTTGAGTGAAATAAGCAGGCAGAGAAAGATAAATATTACATGATCTCACTCATTTGTGGAATATAATGAACAACATAAACTGGTGAACAAAATTAGATCCAGAGACAGAGAAATGTCAATCAGAACATCAAACCTCAGGGAAGGTAGGGGAGGGTGGGGGTAAGGGGGAGAGATCAACCAAAGGACTTGTATGCATGCATATAAGCCTAACCAGTGGACAACAGACAACAGGGGTGTAGGGGCATGAATGGGAGGTGGGGGCGGGTAATGGGAGAATAAGGACACATATGTAATACTTTAATCAATAAAGAAATAAAAAAAATTTAAATGGATTGTTAGGAGACAAGAATAATTTTTTATAGCCGTTTTAAAAAACCCAAAAGAATTTGTTGTTGCTGCTTTTATTTTTCAGGACAAAAACATGAAGAACCTAGAAGGGTTATTTTCAAAGTGACAGCTCTGAAAGTCTAGACTCCACAATATAGACCAATATGTTATACAAATTTACTAAAAATCCAGTCTTTAAGTCCTCCTACAGTTACTCATTATTTCAGCAGTACCACCCTGTTTCCCCCAAAATAAGACAGTGTCTTATATTAATTTTTTCTCCCAAAGTTGCGCTAGGTCTTATTTTCAGGGGATGTCTTATCTTTCCACGCGCTAGGTCTTATTTTTGGAGGATGTCTTATTTTCGGGGAAACACGGTAGGAGTTGATGGTAGTGTTAAAAGAAAAGTTAGAGCCCTAACCAGTTTGGCTCAGTGGACAGAGCTTAGGCCTGCGGACCGAAGGGTCCTGAGTTTGATTCTGGTCAAGGGCACATGCCCTGGTTGTGGGCTCGATCCCACGTAGAGGACGTTCAGAAGGCAGCCTATCAATGACTTTCTCTCATCACTGATCTCTCTCTCTCTCTCTCTCTCTCTCTCTTCTCTGAAATCAATAAAATACATTTTTTAAAGAAAAGTTAGAAAAGGGACAAAGTAGGAAATTTTTACTTTCAAATATTACCTTTTTGAGCCGTTAGTGGTTTCTTTTAGTTTCAGTCATATACCTGTTAGGTTTTATCCTCTTTTTTATTATTTACAGCACCAACTTAGACACGGATAATAAAAGTACAAAACCATAACATGAATCTTACTTGCTTCTCTACATTATTGCCAAGTTCCCCTTCTGTATCGCTTACAGAAAAGCACACAGCACAGAGGTCTGAGAAATGGGAATTCCAGTGGGGTGGGGTGCTTGGCTGTGGACACAGAGCTCTGGGTCTCCCCACCTGCGGGTCTCTCGGACTGAGAGCCAACTCTGAGGTTAAATTTGTTCCTGGGCGGCCTGTGCTCTTTCCATGTACGTCCACACTTGCACTTCAACAGAATCTTTAGGGGTTCCAAATACATCCCACATACCTGAAAGTAATATAATATTGAACATCAACTGTAACTGAAGAAAGAGAAATAAATATTCTGTAAAACCAAGTGAAGGCAGAGAATAGACAGGTGACATTTTTACCATCTTCAGCACCTCACCCCTTTGTCCAGCCCTCTCTTTGTCCTGTAGTGGAAACGACGTTAAGTTTGTGAAAAAGAGTGGAGTTCAGGGGCTGGGAGTTGTGTTGTCGTTTTTCACCACTGTGAGTACTTCCAGGTTACACACGCAGCACCTTCACTTCCTTCCCTGGTTAAAATAGGCAGCTTATTTGAGGACTTAGTTACTACTGGACTTTGACTTGAGTGGAGCCCATACCTCTACTTAAAGAAGGTAAGAATCACCCATGCAGAGGTGACCAGGTATGCCTCAGTTTTGATCATTTTCGGTCCTTTCTCTATTTCCTGGTACCAGGGACCTCCAAAAATTAAGAAACATCAAGGACAGGTCTATGGATTTATGGAAGAAGGCATTTTAGGAAGAAGGCCAAGTTTCAGAGGGAAGATGAGAAGTATGACCTGGGATTGGAATAATCTAAAGGGCGACATGAGGTAGGCAGTTTAGATATCCTGGTCCCAAGGCAGGGCCTGAGCCAGAGACACACGCCCGAGAACCACAAAGGTGTAGGTGACAGGTAAAGGCAGTTGTAAGAACTCAAACAAGCTGTTAACAGAAAGAACCCAACAGTGGGTTTTTATTAAGTGTTTAACTATTTATTTAGTTAACAGTTACATGGTGCTTCCTATGTCCTGGCCTCTGTTCTAAGCACTTCAAAATGAGCTTATTTAAAGGAATAATATATATATCAGTTTTGTAGATTTTCTCTTTAAGAATTCTAGACAGTTCAGTTTTTAAAAAAAATATATTTTATTGAGTTTTTACAGAGAGCAAGGGAGAAGGATAAAGAGCTAAAAACATCGATGAGAGAGAACCATCGACCAGCTGCCTCCAGCACACCCCCTACTGGGGTTGTGCCCGCAACCAATATATATGCTATTGACCGGAATCAAACCTGTGACCTTTCAGTCCACAGGCTGACACTCTATCCACTGAGCCAAACTGGTTTCGGCGACAGTTCCATTTTTAAAAAAGACAAGTTTATAAACGGGTATCAATTACATTTCTATTATATTTTATCTTCTGTTCCCATCACTTACTGCTACCCTATCTTGTTTTGCCTTACTAATTATAATTATACCTTTGCTTCACAAACTTTTCTCTTTTTAACAAACTCCAGAACTAGAGAAGGCCCAGAAGTTGTCTGCTTGCAGTTTCTTTGAAAAGTTGCATTATTTTCACATTCTACTCTTTGTTTTGCTTTTAACGTAAAGACCCTCTTTTTTTTTATTTTTATTACTTTTTGTCCTGGACTTCATGTATCTCAGGGGATATGTAAACTTTGGTTTGAAAAGAATGGATTTACATGATTTCAAATTATATTATTCATTTGAGAGTACATTCTCACTAGGTTTCTTGCTTTTCCTTCTTTTCTCTCCTTCAGTCTGCCTTTTGGCTTTATCATGTAGCTCAATTAGTTAGAACATTAGTTAGGCCAGAGTCACTGGTTTCAAAGTCCCCGGGAAGCTGGTTAGCTTTATTAAATAAAAATAAAAGTGCAACAACAACTGAAAACCAAAAGGATGTCATGTGCATATTCTGACACTAGATATAATCATCCAATAAATTAACCTGTTCGTCAGCAGAACCCATCTCATTCATAAGAAAATAACTTAGGTTGGTTTCCCACTAGGAAGCACGTTAGTTTTTACCTTCCTGTCAGTGTGTTGGTGTGTGGAGTTGTGTGCAGGTGTAGAAACAGGAAAGGAAGATAATAACAATCATTTTGTTCTACTCATTTCTGGTAAAAATATTAAAAAGAAAGAGCGTTTAGGAAATGCTGGGTTTATTTATACCTACTTATATCTTTCTATTCATGGATTTCCTATTAAATAACAACAAAAACATATCACTTATACTGTGTGCCAGGTGTTTTCTGTATTACACCTATTAATGTATTTATTCTTCACAACAACCCCTGTTCTATTTTTATTCTGATTTTACAGAATAATGAATCACTTCCTCAAAGATATGTAGTTGAGTGGCAAAATTAATATGTCCATATAGTCTAACTCCAAGTTACTTGTAAAAGCTTGCAAATGTTTAAGGCCATGCTGTGTATAGCCTGCAGCACACAGTAGGTGTCCAGTAAATAGCAGTTAAATCAAGATATGAAGTCAGCAGTTGGTAGAGGGTCACACACTTCTAGGAATCTTTGGGAGCAGGTTCTTAAGACAACAATAACCTGCTTAGAAAACAGAGATCCATCTTCTGCTCATGTAGTGACCTAAGGCCCACCATGTACTTCTGTACCTGCAAAATGGTTGATAATCTTGACCCAGCATGGGGAATCGGTCTGTTTAAACACTTTTTTTCACTTGTTCATTTGTTCAGTCACTCAAAAGTATTTATTGAGAGCCTCCTGTGGAGACAAACCCTGGTTTGATACATTGATTGGCAAAACATGGTTTCTCTTTTCCCAAGCTCTGTTTAAACCCAGGCAGGAAATCATTTGCACAAACTAACTATAAAAGAAAATGAAGAACATCTTGAGTACCACGTTAAAAGTACAAATAAAACCTTGTGAATTCAAAGAAGAAAGAGATTTTTCAGAGCTGTAAAAGTTAGAGAATATTCCATGGGAGAGGGGTATTTGAAATCTGAGTAGAATTTTAATAGAAACAGTCAAAAGACTAGCTTAGGAAGTGGCATATAGCAGGTGCTAAGTAAATGTTAGTATTCTCCTTCCTCCTTCAGAGCAGTAAAACGAAGTCCAGCTAGTTTGTATATTGCTCTGCTGAACCGCACCTACGCAGAATCGCTGATGTGTTCTCCACACACTCAGAACATGGACTAGCGTGGCAGCAGAGTTTTCAAACTTGTCTGCTGAGAGGCATGTGATTGCAAGCCAGTTACTTCTCTGTGTCCCGGTCAGAGGAGCCCAGGACAAGCCATTATTTTGTGTGTGCCCAAACAGTCAGTTCAACTCTCTAACCAAGGATTTTAACTATTAATTAAAGTAGATAATTCGGTAGTCTCTCTAACCCTGAATTTCAAGTGCATATTTTCACAGAGTTCCCAAAGTCCTTGATTGGTCTGGTTTTTCTTTTCAAAACTGAGCAGTCCCCCTGCAGACCCTGAGGAATGGGGAGATCTGTGAATCTCAGGGGAGGGTGGAGGCCAGTGGAGAGGTTCCCATGATTCTGATACGCCTTAGGATCACCCCAGCTGCTCAAACTCACCAAACCAAAGAAGAAAATCCAGATTATAAAATTGGAGGAGGGGGGTTTCTACTGCGACCAGAAGAGGCAGTACCTCTAGCCAAAAGAGAGAGAGAGAGAGAGAGAGAGAGAGAGAGAGAGAGAGAGAGAGAGAGAGAGAGAGATTTGAAGAACATTCTCTCAAAAGCAGCTACACATGAGATGATCATGTAAAAGCATGTAAGCTCTATTGAGGGGGAGATTAAGGACCTTTCTACATCCCACCCACTTTCTGTAAGAATTGAGAAATAGTTTGTCCTAACTTCAAAGTCAAATTAATATCAACTATGAAAGCAACACTTCTTAAGTTATTCCTATATGTTTAAGGCCTTCAGCATCTTTTAAAATTCAAATGAAATTCATAATCAATTTAAACAGTAAAAATGTAGAACATGTTAACGGCATCTCCATATGCTCACCTAGCTCCACATACTGGCCAATCAATATATTTACACCCACTGAGTGCATCCTCTAAGTCTTCAACCTGGGAATGTGGGTTTTATATGGAAATGACTTTATACAGTCAGACTAGCTGTATAAGAAAGAAGTTGTGGTCTTTTTCTATTCAGAATCACTCATTTCCCCCCAAATACATTGAATCTAAGTTTAAAATATTTTGCATTTTTGTGAATGCATCTTACCCCTTCTTTTCTGTACCCAAGGTAAGATATAAACAAAGAGATGTCATTTGGGACTAGGATTAGGTATAATCTGTAGGCGCTTTTTACAGTGATAGGCCAATATGAGCTCTAGGGAGTCCGAGCTCAAGAAACAATTTGGTGGCACTCTCATTTTCTATGGGACACAACTAATCCCGAGCAGGTTGACCTTGGAGCCCAGAGGACTCAACTTGATGAAGAGCTTAGTTGGAGCTGAAGTGGCAGAGACCAAGTGAATCATATCAAGTGTGACCATTATGGGGCTGCAGATGATTCCTAATTAATGTTTGATTCTCTGAGGTATCCCATTTCCCAAATCTGTCTGTCCATAAGGGAGCCAATAAAAATATGAAATTGGCAATTTACCTAATCCTTGAGCACCAGGCAGGCCGTCTACTTAGGAAGGCCTGTCATTTTCCATTCTACACAAAAATAATTGTCTACCATTTTCTTAACCACAGTAAAATAATGTGGGCCAACTAAATAATTTAAAAGTCTTATTTTGATGGCTTTTATTAGCAGTATATTTACTATTTCAGTAATCCCTCAAGATGAACTTAGTTTTTAAAAAATATATTTTTATTGATTTCAGAGAGGAAAAGAGAGGGATAGAGAGAGATAGAAACATCTTCTATTAATATATAAATAAAAGACTAATATGCAAAGTGTCCCCTTGGGAGTTCAACCGGGAGACCAGGAGTTCACTCACTATGACGTGCGCTGACCACCTGGGGGTGGCGCTGAACATAGAAAGGCCCCAGCCAGGAGCTGGCAGCCAGGGAAGGAAGGCCCCAGTCAGCAGCCAGAAGGCTCAGATCGGCCCTGATGGCTGACCTGGCCTCGGGATTTTACCCGTGCATGAATTTCATGCATCGGGCCTCTAGTCAATGATGATAGAGAATCATCACAAGCTGCTTCTTGTATGTCCCCCATTGGGGATGGAGCCCACAACCTAGGCATGTGCCCCTGACCAGGAATCTACGATCTGGTTCATAGGTCGACGTTCAACCCCTGAGCCAAGCCAGCCAGACAAGATGTACTATTTTAAAACCTGTTGACTTCTGCTAAGAAGTAATGGCAAAAAGCATTCTGTTGCCTTTCCATTGCCGTAAGAGTCAAATGTCCTACAAATCTGAACACTCTACCTCTCCATTCTCTTTAATAGGCATGTCCAGACACCCTCCTGCTCCTGAGATCCCTACCTTTTACCCGCTGTCTCCGGGTGGAGTTGGACAGATCACCCCACCGCTCGGCTGGTAAGAGCCTCCCTGCAAACTGCAGCCAGGCATTTGAACATGTTCTCCTACTTCCCTCTCCCGGCAGCCAGCTCGGGGAATGATAATACCTGTGGAGTTGAGGAAATTTTAGAACAACAAGCAAGGTGCTAGTTTTGTGTCATTTCATTTTAAAAGATTGAAAAAACATGCAGGCGTTGAAATCAATTGAACCCATTTGCTTATATGTATAGAAAATGACTGTAGCATTTGCTTTGAAGCCTATAGTTTTATGGATTCTATTTGTGGTTTGGGGCATGTGTTATGCCTCTACAAAGTGCTCAGTGTGGTTTTCTCTTCTGTTTTTTTATGAAAACATATATTTGAAGGAAACAAACACATTGACTATCTATGTACTATCTTCGCTTATAAATGGCAAGGGAGGTAAATGACAAATAGGGAGAAATTTAAAAATACAAAAACATCTTTTGAATTTTAATGTAAGTTTCAGCTTGAGTTCAGAAAAGCAAACAAAAAACAACAAACAAACAAAACTAATGTTTGGGCTTTTTATTTCCTAGAATTCAGTTGGTCTTTGTTATTTATTTTTTTTTTTAAATCCTTAACTGCTTTCTTGAAAGTTTTCTAAACTGTAAAGGTAAAGGAGAGAAAACATATCTTAGGAGGAAGGAATTTTTTTCTATAGTGTAGCTTATATTTATCATTCCATCGTGAGTACACAACTTTCCCTGCTCCCACTCATCCCTCTCCATTCCTGTCCTCCCCACCGCACTCCATGGGAACAGTGCTCCAACTTGGGCGAAAGTTTTCTCTCCTAGGTCATTGCCCACCTCCCTACCTTGGCACCTTACATGATCTCTTCTTCAGCAAGAAGGGGTTATCCTGCCATGGAAATTTCCACTGACTCTGCAGTATTAGCCCTCTTGCCAATACCTGTTTGCAGGTACTAGTAATTGATTATGGGTACATGTTCAGTCCTACACGGTCATTCTGTCTGAACTTAGCTAATTAGGGGCAATAGTCCTATGCTGCCTTGTGTCGGTGGCAGCTGAAAATAAGGACTGTGTATGTGAAAAACGGGAGATGTGGGGAAACTGGGGGAGATGGACTTGTCAGAGAGTGGGAAGATAATCCCCGTGAATGTGAATTGCTCTCCTGCGGCGGGGAGTGCAGTGTCTTTAAATACTTACTCATTTTTATATAAATATGAAACTGTATTTCTTCTTTTTCCTAAAGTTGTCAAGGATTCTGATAGAGAATCCACTAGTCTCGTCTGAAAGCATTATTTCACCGTTCCCAGGGACCTGTGATAGTTAGTAAACATTTGTCAGATGCCTACTCTGTCCAAAGCATTTAATGGGGTTGGGAGAGGGGAAGGGATAAAAGACGGGTAATTCATGGACTAGTTTGTTTTTCATGTTGAAGGTGGGAGCTTTTTTCAAGGGTGGAGGGTTAGGAAGGGAAGCAGCTGGATAACTGAAGAAATGCGCTGGTCCGTAATAAAAATCCTGTTTGAATACCTCCCCCTCCTCCCCTCATCAAACTCTGACTGCTGGTTGGTTACTCATGTTTTGTCATTGATGGGTTCCTTTCTTCTGTGACCTCAGGCAAGGTCAGCCTGTATATCCCATCACGGGAGGATTCAGGCAACCCTACCCATCCTCACTGTCAGTCGACACTTCCATGTCCAGGTAGGTGGAGGTGGAAACGGGCGCCCAGGGCGAGCTGCTCCTCCTGCGCTTGCATCTTGTGCGCCGCTGCTTGCCTCCGGGTCTGTCGGCTTGGAGTGTGCGCAGCTCAGCCCCGCGTCTGTCTGTGCAGCGTGCCTGGCTCCCACACTAGGTGTCCTAGAGATTCCTGGGTAGGAAGGAGCCTTCCTCTGCGCCCCCACAGCAAGCACCAGCCACACCGCCCGGGGGACGCGCTCGGCCACGCGGGAGACTGTGCCTCCAGAAGACCCCATGCCACCCGATGGCAGCAGGATGTGAAATGTCCCAAAAGTGGACAACCTAAGAGCTTGTTTTACTCAAAATACGCTGGGGGTATGGAAACGGGGGGAGATAAGACTGGTTTGGTTTGAGTTCTATCCTTGCCGTTCTCCGGGGAAAGTTGTATCATTTAATGGGACTGTGTTTGCAAATGCCCAGACGGTCCAGAGCCTTCCTGGACCAAGGCTGTCAGAAGAGCCCTGGGTTTTGGGGGGTGGAGGGGGGTCCTAGTGTGTGAATCAGGCCCTGTGGGGACGCAGTGCCAGCACAGCTCTGGGCGTCTGCACCCCCTGCTCTGCGGGACGCTTGCTTCTGGACAGGATGGCTTCTGTGCCTGTGCTTGATGTGCACACGCGTGTGGTGTGGCATCTGTGTTCCGTGCCGCTTTCCCCGGGAGCATTGTTGTGCCGGAAGTCAAGCTTTTGGGCCTGTCGCTGGTCGCGGATCTTTACTTTTTATGTAGGTATGAAATTCGCAGTTTGTGTGGTGAATTTCAGCTTTTTGAGAAAAACAAAACAAAAACAAAATAAACACATTAGTTTTACAAATTGTACATTCAGCTCATTGGAAGGGGATAAATTAATATCCTTCCCCCCCAAATATATTTTTACACTTTTTTTTTCTTTTTAACACTGTAAGAACTATCTGATAACAGGAATTTTTCCTGGGCATCATGTATTCTTGCAAATGGCGCATTTAGCAAAGCATTATCATTCGGTCAACTATTTGTGTTTTTACCATGCTGCCTTAATTTCAAAAAAAAAAAAAAAAATTTGTTTCTGAAATATTACATATCCAAGCAGAGTTCCTTCTTTCCTTCCCAGATGAAGGAGTGCATTGTACCGGCTGTGATGAAAGACCTGGAATGTTGTTCTTGCCAAATTGTTTACTTTAAAACAGTTTAAAAAGCAAAGATTTCGAAAGCACACGCACATTTACCCAACGTGCTTGTTGAAAGTAGCCTTTATTTGTTTTATTTGTCTTGCATGGCAGTTTCCCTCCTTTGTGTTGGACGGTGGTGGATATTTTAAGATGTTTTTACGCTCCGCAAGCACACTCGGGGGGAAGCCTTTGTTCAGCGTGTGTAGTTTTTGCCTTGATGTAGAAACTCCATGTATCCCTCCCTCTGATTAAACGCTTCCCTCCATTATGTTACCAGTTTTCCATCAGGCAAGATCTCTTAAGCATTCTTTCTGTGTAGAAAGTTACTCTGGGTGGTAAGGGCAACCTTATTGAATTGGGGACTGAAACATACCTTCCTGTCCCTTATTTCCTCAGTTGTTCTCTCCTAGTGTGAGTACTAGAAACCAACCACTCGGGAAGACTCTTACTGTGACGGTTTGATTGGGAACATCGGCAGAGTTTTTTTAAATATATTTTATTGATTTTGTACAGAGTGGAAGTGAGAGAGATAGAGAGTTAGAAACATCGATGAGAGAGAGTCATTGATCAGCTGCCTCTTGCACACCCCCTACTGGGGATATGCCTGCAACCAAGGTACATGCCCTTGACCGGAATCGAACCCGGGTCCCTTCAGTCCCCAAGCCGACGCTCTATCCACTGAGCCAAACCGGTCTCAGCGGCAGAGTTTTTTTTAAACGTGATTTCCTTAGCTTTTATTTAAAAATCTTTGAAAAGCTAAATCTTACTTGTTTTATTTCCAACATAATTGTTCTTAATGAAATTATTTGAGAACTGCTTTGCATGTAAAATGACTCAGTTTCTTTTAATCCTGTGGCCTAGAGCCGTCCCAGGAAAAATGCCAGCAGGTTCTACTCTTAGTTTTGTTTTTTGTTTTTTGGGAAGGGGGGGAGTTGCAATATAGGGAATAATTATAAATATTTTCCACCTGAACACAGAAAGGAAAGGAATTCTCAGCCCATGCTAATGTGCAGTTAATTCTCCCGTGTGTAACTGCCAGTGGCAGTGAGTGGATTGTTGCAGACGCCATCTCGCTTTGGCTGCAGCGGCCGCTCGTGAGTATTGTTTCTTCTCTTTCCTTCCTTCAGGTTTTCCCATCACATGATTCCTGGTCCTCCGGGTCCCCACACAACTGGCATCCCTCACCCAGCCATTGTCACGCCTCAGGTCAAGCAGGAGCACCCCCACACTGACGGGGACCTGATGCACGTGTAAGTGGGCGCCCGAAGGTGCTGCCACGTAAGCCCGTTCCTCCTCCCTGTTGAGCCCAGTGAGCTCAGCTTCCTGTGGACTTCTAGCAGGCTTGATTCTCACTGCCACCTGTGATTCTGGGATTGGAAAGGAGCATGGACCTCAGTAGATCCAGGGAACCTCGCCAAAATGGAGTAGTCTTCCGAGCACAGGCACTGGATAAGCTTGAGCTACGCAGCCCCTTCCTGCCTGGTTTCAATTGGTTCTGATTGTTGGGGAGCCCACCCCCCAATGGTACCTGAAAAGGACTGGGAGTCCAGTGCCCGTCCAGGATACAGGCTGTTAACAGCATAGAAAGTCCAGGGAAAGGAGACAACCATACCCAGGATTGTATCAGGCTGTTACAGCAATTTCCTTGAAGAGACTAGGAGTTGAGTTTCTTAATGCAGAGGGTTTGCAGACTGGGAGGATGGGATGGTAGGAAGCACAAGAGAGTCCATAAATGCCCTGCAAATGTGGGCAAAGCCAACAAGCACTTGTTTGGGGGAGAGGGCGTGAATGAAACTTCAGCCTCTCTTCCCCCAAGTTAGGAACCTGACTTCTGAAAGAGGAATGACTACTTATACTGTAGGTTGAGTTTTTCCTGAGGTGACCAAGGAGCTGGGCCTCGGGGCCCTAACTGGAGCAGCCGAACACACCCATTTCCTGGGTGTTGACACTTCGATTGCTCCCAGAGAAAGTTCTCAAACCAGAGGGTACTCAGTCACCAAGGGTTGCTCTTCTAAGCTGATGGTGTTCAGGCTTGTGAGAATCAGAGGCTGTGTCATCAGACGCTCTGCTCCTGTCCGCCCATCTCTTCCTTCTTCTGCCCACCACCCCCCTCAACACCACATCCCCCTTTCAGGAAGCCTCAGCACGAACAGAGAAAGGAGCAGGAGCCCAAGAGACCTCACATTAAGAAACCTCTGAATGCTTTTATGTTATACATGAAAGAAATGAGAGCAAACGTGGTGGCCGAGTGTACTCTGAAAGAAAGTGCAGCTATCAACCAGATCCTAGGCAGAAGGGTAAGTAGTGGGATGGTAAACCCGTGCTTGTGGAATGCGTGGGGCTGCCTCATTAGAGCCTGCCCACAGGCACTTGCCTGTGAGGTGGTCATCAGATGCATACGGGTCATCACCAGCCTCTCTGGGAAGGAATCAAGAGAACAAGCTATGGCAATAGCTTTCCCGAGGATTAAATGCTCTAATGTAGGGGTGTCGAACTCAATCAGAGAAGGGGCCAAAATCTAAAATCCAGCCTAAATCGCGGGCCGAATGGTTTACTGAACAGTCATAAACTGTCATTGTGATGGAAACGCAGCGGAGTGCAGTGATGACAGCGCGGTGCGGGCCACATTGCAAGGCCTGGCAGGACGGATTTGGCCCGCGGGCCTTGTGTTTGACACATGTGCTCTAATGCAATGTTTCCCAAAGTGTGGTACCGTACCCCCAGGGGTACAGGAAGAGTTTGGTGGGGGTATGCACTGCACTGTGCTTAGCTGTGCCTAACTCTACATTCTCATGAGTACGAGGGGTACTCAGCGTTACGAAAATCATAGAAGGGGTACACATATGTCAAACGTTTGAGAAACACTGCAGTGCATTGTCAACCACCTATGCTGCTGTTCCTGCTGTCACTCGTAAAAACAAGTACTTGCTGCCTTGTGTGTGCCAGACACTGTAGTGAGGCAATGAGATAATAATGGCTGAATAAAATAGATATGGTTCTTGTCTTCTTGGAGTTTAAAGTTTTGTGACAGGATACAGATATTAGGCAGTTAATTACCTGATAAATGTATAATTAAAATTGTGACAAATACTGTGACTATAAAGAATAAGCTTCTATGAGGAAGAACGATGGGGCTAGGAGAAGGGCCCTCTGAGAAAGTATCTAAGCTGAGACCTGAGGGATGCGTAGGGGTTAACCACGTGTGTGTGTGAAGTCCTGTCTGAAACAGGAGAGCATTGAGCCCAATGGGGAGCCACGGGAAGGCCTGTACACCCCGCAGATACTGGCCACTTCTTCCAAGGTGGAAGCAGATCTGTGCTACTCAGAAGCTTTGAGTGGAAGAACTTCAATGGGCCAGAGGAATCTTCACTCTAGAACAGTGTTTCCCAAAGTGTGGTACGCGTGCCCACAGGGGTACGGGAAGAGTTTGGTGGGGATATAAGTTTGGGAAACACTGCTCTAGAAAAATCACTTTCTGTTTCTCAAAATGTACATGAGCAAAGTTTCTGGATTGCTCCCCTTTTTCATCATTTTGTCACCTATGCTAAGATATTTTTCTAAAAACATACTGTGTACCAGGCACTAGGCTGTGACTAGAACAGATACTGAGATTTTTATATCCAACCACCAGCTGAAAGGCTAGTTCGTTTTTCCAGGGGTTTTTCTCTGGATTGAAATGCTTTTAGTTAGGGATCTGATGAGTAGTGGGGGAAAAATTGAATTTTTAAATTCAAATCACATTTTTTTCTGTCATTGCATTATAATTTTAGAAGATGCTTCATCATAGTTATTGCTCTTCATAGATGTGCGGTGGCTTCTTAACTATGCAGGTGTATACTTGTTTTTGAAACCTCAAGAAATTGGTGATTTGCAAATGAGCATTCAACAATGGGGGTCTAGCAACCTTTGGGAAACTTAGAGGACCACATTTTATCTGTTATTGATGATCATTTTTACCATGTTTGCTACAAACCTAAAACATTTTAGCATTCATAAGAGAAAGCATTCAGATTTTAGGCAGAGGGAAGCAGGCCTTCTTGCATTATTGATTCCTGTTGGATGGCAAAAATAAATGCAGCTATTTCCAATCTGCAAGACACCAGGGTTTCAGGGTCAGGGTGCAGGGACAGATTATAGCTTTTCGGTGCCCTGCGCACAATACTGTATGTCCTGTGGATTCTTAAACACTTAATAACAGTAATTACAATGATTTCCCAAGCCGATGAGTGATTTCCATCGTCTTTGAAGAACTCCACCTTAAAAGCTTAAAGACTGATGACCGTTTCCCCTGACCCTTTAAGAGAAGAAATCAGAGGAAAAGAAGAGTTGTTCTTTCGGCTTCTGTAAAACTCTGTGGCTGTGTGTTTTTGTTTTGCTGTTTTCCTTTTGTGTGTTGAAGGTCCCCACCTTCCGGCAGGGATCCTTTTCCCGCTCAGGAGACGAGGGAAGGCCATGCCATGGCGGCGTGCTTCCTATTTTTCATGCACGTTTCCCACAATTGCTGCTTTCTCGGCTCCCTTAACCATCCCCAGATCAGAGCATGTGTCCTGAGGGATGGTTCTCATTTGGGGTCTCTCTCTGTGTTTGATTTGGACACCTGTTTCTGTTTATAGTTTCTGAGTTCTCTGAGTAAGATCAGGTTTTCTCTCCTTTCATGGCTCCCCCTGCCAGCGCAGTCCCTGCTCCTCCTGAAAGTCCCTGGCTTTGCCATCATGACGTTTTACTCTGGGATGATTGTAATTCTTAAAGGGGAGCTTAAATTCATCCCTGAACAGTTTATCTTTGGGTTTTTATGCATCTTTATTGTCTCTCTAAAGTAGAAATGTTCATGCGTAGGAATTAATCAGTTTTCTTATTATTATTATAAATAATAACACAAATCTTAGCTTTAAAATAAGCTTTAAAAAAAAAAGACATTCTAGGCTATTGAAGGAAGTTCATTTATTGCAAATGTATTGTCAGGATTTTAAAATCTTGGAATTGTATAAATTTCCTTAAGTGGGTATTTTCTCAACAACTTGGTGAAATCTTGATAATGAAATTTAATTTTTTTAAAAATTAGCTCAGTTTTTCAGCAAGCAAAAGCAATAGAAAAGCATTTTTCGCAAGGTGTGTTTCAGAAATTCCTGTAAAGAAAGATCATCTTTCTAGTTTGTATTAGACTTTATTTTTGTTTTAGTGCAGAACTTTTCTCTGCTTTTCTCTGGTGAACGATCTTTCATTGTGAGTAGATTTTGAGCATTAGAAACATCAGCAAACTAAAAGGAACTGAAAAAAAGCAAGTAAATGGTTTAATCTGTGACCTGCTTTTTCTCCTTGCAGCTTGCTCAGTTTTGTGAGCTCGGATTTTTTGTCAACCCTAAGTTTTCAGCTTGAACTGAAAAATACCCGTTGCTTGGGTAGAAGACCCAACTTCCCAAACGTGGGAAATAGTTTTATAAAACTTATTTCAGGTTTTCTCAGCAAGTGATAAAGCTGCCATATGTTACATAAAATTATATTGATATGCTATGGTAGCATTAGAGAGATATTATTTGTCAAACGAATATACAAATTTACAAGATAAGACTTCTTTCCTAACTTTAGTCCCTTTTTGCCTCCTTTTGTGTTCTTCTTCAGTAACACTTTGCCTCCTGCGAGTCACATTTACTTCATACCAGAAGTGTAAATATTTTTTAAAATATATTTTATTGACTTTTTTACAGAGAGGAAGGAAGAGGGATAGAGAGCTAGAAACATCGATGAGAGAGAAACATCGACCAGCTGCTTCCTGCACACCCCCTACTGGGGATGTGCCTGCAGCCAACGTACTTGCCCTTGACCAGAATTGAACCTGGGACCCTTGAGTCCGCAGACCGTCGCTCTATCCACTGAGCCAAACTGGTTTCAGCTAGAAGTGTAAATATTAATGATCAGTCTTTCCTCAAAAAACAAACAACCACACTACAGAAAAAAGCAATCCAGGCTTCCCTCTTCCCTTGTGTTCATTTTGTTTGCCTCTCCCTGTAGAGGGCTCTCACCAGGCCAGCCTAGTGTCTCAGGTTTGGGAACACTGCCCCTCGGCAGATGTCACGTGACTTCTCTTGCCTGGTTTAAGCTGCCAGGACGACCCAGACAGGCCTCTTCCTAGGCGCCACTTGACTTGGCGGGTTTACTCTGCTGGTGCAGTGCACTGGGCCTCAGGTAGCTTTCAGGTGTTTGTTTGTTTGTTTGTTTTCTTCTGTCCCCTCCCCCAATTCTTTTTAAGAAAAGCACATTACCTGATTTAGGTTCAGGCCAAGGCCTGCTGTGTGTCTTGCTTCTTAACTTTACACTCTACACTTCTACAGCAATTAAAAAATAAATCATCTACCCTGTCCAGCACAGCAGCCCTGGCTTTTAAGGGGCTTTCAAAGGACATGGACTTAGCTGGCCTGCTGGAGGCTGGCGCGGTGGGTGGGATGTGGCAGAAGGGGTGTCAGTGCTCCTCCTGAGATGGGCTTCTCTTGGCAGACTAGAGCAGCGGCTGTTTGTTTTCCCCAGGAAATCTCCCTAGCCGGCCTTCAGGGGCCGGTCCATACGGTCCATACTGAGACATCGCTTCTTCCTGAGAACTTTCTCATCCACCCTTCTTCCTCCTTTCTCTCCCTAATCCAGCCACACCTGTCATTTCTTTTTCCTTGTTTTGTCATTCATAAAGAACAGGGGAATTAAAATCAATATTCAGGGTGGACATGAATGAGAAAGACTGGAAGGAGTGAGCTGGGAGAGCAGGAGCAGAGGCTGGGCCAGTGCGAGGTGTGCACGTGGACTGCCGCCTCTGTGCCATCACCTCCTGCCAATGGGGTCCCCCAAAACTCAGCCAGTCTCCTGGAAGGTTCTGCTGACAGATCCGGGCGCTGAGGAAGTAGGGAATATATTTGAAACTGCCTACTGGGGGCCTGGGGCACGTTGTGGGCAAATATGTGCAGAGTAGTGTGCAAATATAAGCTATTAAAATGCCTTGCCCTACATAAGCTATTTTGCCATATACGTGTATATCAGTGATGTGAAAGGCAAATGGGAAGTTTGCAGGGTATCGCAGCTGCATTCTCCAAAGTAGGTGCTGTTGCCTCAAACTCCCTAGATGGCAACATAAACTTCGATAATGCTCCTTGCCTGCCATCAGGAGGCAGCGAAGTGAGCGTGTACAGTGTTATCAGTGTTCCCCCTGGAGACCATGAGCGTTCCTGTGCGTGTGAGGAGAGGCTGAAGAGGCTGGGGCAGACCGGCTTTGATGTCTTGCTTCACGGACAGGATCCTATGGTGATGAAGGTTTCAGGCTCTCCGTGTGACAGTGGGAGAGTGTCCATGCGAAGCGAGGGTGTATCTGTGGGAAAGACATCTGGAAGTTATCACGTTTTGCATAAATAAGTGGTACTCGGGCTCAGATATCAGAATATGCTACCAACGATGAAAAGGGCTAAATTGGGCGTTGAGGTTCAGCCGTGAACGTTCTTTTTAATTTGTATTGGAAAGGAGAAAGGGCGGGTGACAGATCCTGTTACGCTGGGTCCTTGGGTCGGCTTTGATGTGTTTCCTGTGATATCAGAGAACGGGACGGAGAGACCACGGCGGGAGTTCCGGCTCCCGCCACCAGACTCCAGCGGGATGTCTGCGGCTCCCGGTCTCCTGCCATTTACAAATAAATCGATGTTTTAGTGCTTAATGTTCTTCGGTGTTGAAAACATGAACTCGAAACTACTGTGTCTGTTTTGCTCACTTGTGTTTGTCTCCCCCTGTCCCCCTCTGTTTCAGTGGCACGCCCTCTCCCGCGAAGAGCAGGCTAAGTATTATGAACTGGCGCGGAAGGAAAGGCAGCTTCACATGCAGCTCTATCCAGGCTGGTCTGCGAGAGACAATTACGTAAGGCCGCCCCGCGCCCACGGCGCTGCTGTCCCTCACCCTCTCTTCCCACGGCTTTCAGGGAGGACGTGTGTCTGCCTGAGTGTCCGATGCTGATGTTGTGTCCTATGTTTGGAAATGAAGAGACTTCATAACATAATCACAATTTGAAAGCTTTGAGCTATCACAATTTTTTTTTCTCTATAAGTGCTAATACATTTTTTAAATGAAACTTTTTAAATAAGTAAGAAAACACCTTATGTTTTCTTTCATACAAAGATAATTAAAAGACCTTATTGAAATGTTGGCAAAAGCAGTTTTCTAAGCCCACAAGCTCACCAGGCCCAGTCTCCCAGCACCTCCCGAAGGAGACTGCTGGAGTTGAGTTTTCTCTCCTGCCCTGGGCTTCTGGTCCCGGGGCAGTGATTAGAATTAGCGTCTTCTGGGCAGAGCCTCTGCCATGCCCTTTCAGTGGGAATCTGTTTCCCGCCCAAAGGGTTTCAGCAGCGTCCTTTTCGCACCCGGGCTGCCTCTGTCCGGGAGGCGGTCTGCCCAGGAGGAGCAGCTGGCTGACCCTCTCCAGCCCAGGGGATGGCTGTGCTGTGCTATGAACCTGTATAGAATGGATGAGCATTGCATCTTGAATGTCTTTGAAGTTTCTGGTTCTGACCCTGAAGTAGAGAAGTGAGTTTTTACTTTTCGGAAGAGATAAAAGAAACATTCTCTCCCTCTCGCTCTCTCTTCTGTCCATATGGAGAGATGGGAAGAAAGTTTTAAAGGCAGCCAGTGTCATGTGAATTTACCTTGGAAGATTTTCCTCAGCACAGTTTTTAAAGGAAATTGTTTTTGCAAAACTTGATTTTAGGATTGTCCTGAATGAAGGGGAAACCCATTCATTATGTGTTACGTACAATTTAAAGTAAGTCTATTAATTACTAAGGCAAACAGAAGTCAATCAAGTGATAGCACTTTAGCTAAAGGTATTCTTAAAATAACAGTGTAAGAGTAGTCTAAACAGGACTATCTTTATTTAGCTTAGCTTTTAGTGTCAGAATGCTAGTCTGATCCTCACTGAGATCATAGTAAATATAGCTCAATGACTTACTATTAAAATGCCCTATTATTCTATGGCATTTTAGATTTTATAACTTCAATTTGTGTGCATAGCTTTTATAACTGAGGCTTTCATAAATCAACAACAGTGCACACATTTTCTTAGGTGAGATCAGCCAAGTATTTATTGGAGCTTTTCAATTTAGTGCTTAATAACCTCAGTATTAGATATAATTTTATGAAAAATATTTTTATGCTTGCCATCCATGACTTTTGTTTTTTTGCCTAGGTTGACATTAAGGCATCCAAACGATGTAGCTCTTTTTGCTTGCTATAACTGTGGGTTCTCTTGAAACACCTGCTTGTCCTTGAAATGTGGCCTAGGTCAGTGGTTGCCAACCAGTGGTCCTCGGACCACTGAGGTCCATGAGGTCTGAAAGGTTGGCGACCGCTGGTCTCGGTTATTTCACAAAGGCTGCAGCCACATGTTCTAGGTGTGTGCTGGGTGGCTGTGCGGGGAGGGACCGGGGGAACACAGCCCAGCACAGCATCTACCTGTGGTGAGTTAGGCATGGCGGTGAGCTCCGGCTGAGGGAGGGGTGGGGTGAGGGAGAAGTAGTTCCTGGAAGAGATGGCAGGAGAGGTGAGTGTTAAAGGACAAATGGGAGGGAGGAGGAGAGAGTGAGGAAGTCAGTTCCCGACATGAAACAACCTCACCACGCCTTGTGAAAACAATTTGAAAGGGTGATGGTGCCAGTGAGCAGCACACTCTCCCGCTGCCCGCTCCCCTCCCAGAGCACTCAGTAGCCTCAGAAGCCACTCTGCTCTTCCTCACACGCCAGTTCCCGCCGGCGGCCTCGGTGTTTGCGAGGATAGTTCAGTCAACTTTCCAAAGTCTTATGGCCTCAGCAGTCAGGCCCTGTGATGTGAAGAAAAACTACCTTTATGAGTATAAACACATGCTTTCATGTATTCACACAATACATTCAAGTTGGTCTTATAGTCTTATTTTTTACTGTTAATGTGATTTCATACATATTTTCTCTTCACCCAGGGATGTGTTTATTGATTTGAGAGAGGGCCGGGGGGAAAGGGGGGTAGAGAAAATGAGAATGAATATGAGGCATCTGTATCTCTTCGTTGACTGCCCATCTGTGTTGTTGTGTCTCATTCACCCATGTGTTCTCAGTACAGTCTATAGCATGACATCGTGCCTGTCTTCTTCCAGGGTAAGAAAAAGAAGAGGAAGAGAGAGAAACTACAGGAATCCACATCAGGTAGGCACCCTGTGACTTTTCCGTAAATCCTCACGCTTCTGACAAACACCTTTAAAGTAGTTTGCATCTTTCTACACACACACACACACACACTGCTTTATTCGGCAACTCTATCTTGTGATACTTCCACTTTGCTTTTCCTCCTGAGATTCTTTAAAGATGTTTTAGGAGACCTTTCTTTTCAATGTGACTTTGTGTGCGGGTACATCTAAAAACTCCTTTCTCCAACCCTGTCACCTGGAATCCTGGGTAACTGTGGTCGTTTGTTTTGCTTTGTTTTTGTTTCTGTTGTCTGTGTTCTCTTTGCCTTATTACTACTTCTGTTCTTCTATTTGCAGAACTCTTTACAGTAAAAATTTTTTATGATGATTCTATACTATGCTACCTTATACCCCCTGAGAATCTTTTTTTGTGTGTGTGGTTTAGGTTATTTAAAAATATAAAACATGGTGTGAGGGTTTATCTTTCCTACACATTAATTCAAGGCATCAATCGTGAGGTCTTATTTATTTCCCCTTTTCTTTCATTAAAAGTAAGGTCACTTGTCCTGCACAAATAAAAACGGCTGGTATAAGAACCATAAAAAAGTAAAGCAAACAGGTCCGCATGATGTTGTAGCTACTACATATTTGGAATGTTCAAAAACCTCTTCAATAAAAATTTGTTAAAGACACAATTTTCTGCAGGTACAGGTCCCAGAATGACAGCTGCCTACATCTGAAACATGGTAAGAATGACTCTCTGGCCCCGCTGCTGACGTTCCTTATACACAGAGGCACTTGCTTGCGAACCTCCTTGCTCACTCAGCATTGCTCCCTTAAAGAGGAAACGCCACCAAAATCAAATTAGCGCTTTAAAAAAAAAAATTTGATGGTTTTTATACCGGCTATGTATTTGCAATATATTGTACATTCATCTCATCTCTCCCCTTCTTCCTGCTTTGCTCCTTTAATCTTTCTCCATTCCCTTTTCCCTTACTCTCTTCTGAGACATTCCTTACTCCGAGTGGCAAATCTGCCTCCTTAAAAAACAAACAAACAACACAAACCAGCAAGCAAAGTGCGGTCTTCCTCCACGTAGGCCTGGGTGAGGAGGCCCGGCCAGTCTGTCTCAGCTCGGCACCATCTGCTCTCTAGGGACTTCCTTTCAATAGAGATGACACACAGCTGACTTAAAAGTAATTGCCTTGTTTCTAGTGAGAAAGATGTACTTTGTTTGTTTATCTGTTTATTAAACCTGGCATGGGGACTACTTACTTGATTAATTGTATTCTGCTACCAAGATTGTTCTTTATTGGTAACCATTGCTAGCTCTCCCTCTACTGTTTGCAATTATAACATTTATTTCACTTCTTTTTGCTCCAATATTATTTTTGACCTCATAACCACCAGCCTGGGAAACCTGCCTTGTACATTGATTCAGTCTTGGCTAAGTTTTGAGTCTTTAAAACGTAGTGTGTCTGCATTTTCTCCCAGTGATGCTTCTTCCTAAGGAGCCACCTGGGTTCTGCTGTCTGTCTAGCAGCCACATCCAGGTGCTGTCCGTTCTGTCTCTTGGGTCTGTCTGGCTTTCCTCTCTCACTCGCCGCTGCCACAGCCCAGCTCAGGAGCGCAAACTTTCCATCGGATTACTGCAGCAGCCTCTGGGTCCTTTTCCTGCCGGTTCCCAGAGGGATTGGCTCAAACACAGACTGATTATGTCACTTCCCGACTGAAACAGTCCATGCTTTTCACCCCCCATAGGATCAAGAGCAAACCACTTAGTGCTGCCCCACCCCTCCCCTCTCCTCAGAGTTCAGCCTTCAGTCTCTCTCTCTCTGCCCTCCTGCCCCCTGCCGGTCCTTATAAGTCCTGTGGCCAGTCCGGGCAGAATTCCTAGCAGTTCCTAGTGGGTGGAGGCTGCTGCACGCACTGCCTTGTGCCTGGAGAGCCAGGCCGACCGTTTGGCTCTTGACTGGAACCAGGTGATTCTACTTAGTCTTTAGAACTACATTTTGGTGCTGAAATGTCAATGGAGTTTCCCCAAGGAGCCAGCAGAGGTTTGGGTACCAAAGAGATTTGAATTTTTTTTTTAAATATATTTTATTGATTTTTTACAGAGAGGAAGGGAGAGAGATAGAGAGCTAGAAACGTCAATGAGAGAAACATCAACCAGCTGCCTCCTGCACAACCCCCACCGGGGATGTGTCCGCAACCAACATACATGCCCCTGACCGGAATCGAAGCTGGGACCCTTCAGCCCGCAGACCGACGCTCTACCACTGAGCCAAACCAGTTTCGGCGAGATCTGAATTTTAAATCCACTGTTTGCCTGGGCAATCTATTTCAGCTTTTTTTTTTTTTCTTCCTTTCTTGATCCTCACCAAAGGACATGTTTTTATTGATTTTAGAGAGAGAGGAAAGGAGAGAGAGACACACACATCAATATCAGAGAGAAATATTGGTTGGCTGCCTCCCGAATGTGGCCTGACTGGGGACTGAACCTTGAAACCTATGTGTGTGCCCTGACCAGGAAGTGACCCTGCAGTCTTTGGTGCCTGGGATGATGCTCCAACCAACTGAGCCACCCGCCAGGGCTCTCCTTCAGCTCTCTCATCTCCATTCCTCTCCTCTATGGAATGGGGATGATGGCACCCCCTGCAGTTGTTTCTGTGCCACATGTGCCCGCCTTCCTCCTCCTTCGTGGAGGAGACCGACTCAGGTGCCCTCTCCTCCGTGCAGCTCCCTGACCTTACTCAGACGCCCAGGTTCTTCAGAATCCCATCGCCGGAGTTCTGTGATATCAAAACTCTTCCAGCCCTGGCCAGGCAGCCCAGCTGGTTAGAGCACTGTCCCCATATGACAAGGTGGTGGGTTCAATCCCCAGTCAGGGCACATGTGAGAATCAACCAATGAATGCATAAATGAATAGAACAACAAATCACTTTCCACCTCTCTCTCTCAAAACCATTTAAAACACAACTCTTCTAAACTAATGCGGAGAGGCAGGCTTTTCTCTGTGTGGAAAGAGGGTCATTCCTTCATTGAGGTGTCCAAGCAAAGAATCCAAAAAAATGTCACAGGTGCTCATCTTTGATTCAGCCAAGCAGCTGTGGTCCCAGGACCTATTCGGAGGCCTCCCCGCTTGGTGATTAGGAGCAAGGAGCAGAAAGATGACTCAGTCACCTGCCCCCGGGGGCTCGTGACATCACAATAGAAGTAATTCCAGCAGCCATCACACACACACACACACACACACACACACACACACACACACACGAGCTTGTGTGGGAATTTTTGCACTTTTTTTTTTTTTGGAAAGAATGTTGTCCTTGTAAGTGCTGATGCAGGTCTGGACAGCAGTCCGCCCTTCTGTGCTCTTCCCCAAAGGGAAGATCCTCCAAGTGCAAGGCGCTGAGGACTGGTGTTCACAGACTCACTCCACCGTCTGTGTGCATCAAAACCTCTAATGCTGTTTCTTTTAAAAACCATGAAAATGTAATGCTATATTTCAGAGTGTGTATTTGGATTTGTGTCCTTATTGATTAACATCACCTAGTATTTTCCATTAGAAGATTAAGCAGAGTATATTTTTTGTTCTAGGGTGAGTGTATCCCAAACAACATTTAAAAAAAAAAAAAAAGAAAGAAAAGTCATAACTATCGTTGTGCTTCCTTGTCGTTTACTTCTTCCTAAAGTTAAGGTGTCCTCTCTAAGCTGTCCCAGGAGGAAACAAAATAAAACGCCCCCACCTTCCTCCAGCAAAAATTCCCTCAGCCCCCTGGGGGCTCCAGACGGGGGAGCTCCCCTGGCGGCTGGGTCATCCTTCAGCCTCTGAAGTCACTGTCCCCTCACTGTCAAGCTTCGGAGAGCTGCCCTGGTGGTCCCTTGATAAGAATTACTGAGCAGCCCTGGCTGGTTTGGCTCAGTGGATAGAGCATCGGCTAGTGAACTGAAGGGTCCCTGGTTTGATTCCAGTCAAGGGCACATGCCTGGGTTGTGGGCTCGATCCTGAATAGGGGGCATGCAGGAGGCAGCCAATCAATGATATTCTCTCTCTCTCTCTCTCTCTCTCTCTCTCTCTCTCTCTCTCTCTCTCTCTCTCTCCTTTTCTCTTCCTCTCTGAAATCAATTGTATATGAATTACTGAGCAGAGAGGAGCTGACTTGCATTCATAAAGATCTCAGTAAATTACAAATGATGACACTCTACTCTTCCCCGCACCTTCTCTTGTGTTAGGAGTTCAGAGACTGACATGTATAGTAGTTGACTTGTCCCGGCTTCATTCATCATGTGTTGGGCGCACAGGGGAAGCCAGGCTGTGAGCCTGAGTCAGAGTGGGGAGGAGGCACAGGAGCTCCCCGCTCTCCTGGTGCTGTACCTCGGTGTGGCGGTGGTTGATGAAGAACGAGTGGAAAAGTATGTGCTGACATCAAAATGAAACAGGGTGTGGGCTTGGCGTCTGCTTTAGGCGGGCTGGTCAGAAAGGGCCTTTCTGAGGATGTAACTCTTGGGGACACCCTGGTGTTACCCCTGAGAAATGGAGGGTGTTGTGTGTATGGTTCTGAAACAGCAGTGGCAAGGAGGGAAAGTCAAAGGAAAGAGAGTCTGGTGTTGTAGAGGAGCTTGGACTGGGAGTGAGGCCCCGGCCCCTCCCGTTACCCCTGAGTGAGCTGTGGGGCCTGGGGCAGGTCATTGCCAATCAGTGTGCGTCTGGTTCCTCGCGTGGCAGGACTGGGAGCCTCCGACCAGCTTCCTAGTCTGCTTTGCTCCCCGTGGTCTGCACTGCCTCCCAGTGTTAGCAGAGAGACTCTGGTCTCTAAAATTCACTCGTCCTCAGTCTCCATCTGTGCCTGGGTGGTTTGTAACTATTACACACCTGTGTGATCTCGGGTGACTTGTTCCCTCGGAGGCTGTGTTCTGCTCCTGCATAGGTCGCCCTGCCCGCCCCCTTCTCCCCAGGCCAGGGCCTGGGTGCGCTGCCTCTAGGGGTTTGATTCTCCGCTGACCTGATCAAGTGGCTCCATTTGACAGACTGAGTCATACTAGTGCTGGCTTCACCTTAGATACAAAAGGAAGACAGATAAAATACGTGATTAGATTCAGTCATGCAGGTGGTGTGATGTGAAAGCTCCCTCGGCTGGTTTTCAGTTCTGAAGGGGCGTAACGGAGTACTAGTAAGTCCCGCTGCTCCTCTCTGCGGTCAGGCAAAGCTGATGGGGTCCAGGGCCCAGGCAGGGGAGGTGTGTGACTCCCAACAGGAAGAGTTGAGGGTTTTTTTGTTTGTTTGTTTGTTTGTTTTTAATTGATTTCAAAGGAAGCAAGAGGGAGAGAAAGATAGAAACATCAATAAGAGAGAATCACTGATTGGCTGCCTCTTACACACCTGCTACTGGGGTTCGAGCCTGCAACCCCAGCACGCGCCCAACCTGGAATTGAACCCTCCCCTCCTCGCTCATAGGTCAGTGCTCAACCATTGATCCACACCGGCTGGGCTGGAAGGTATTTTTTTGAGATGGTTTATTTGTCTTATGTACACAGTGAAAGATAGCACTGTGGTGGTGTCCTTAAAGAAAATCTTTCATCCATGTCTGTTGCTCAAACGCTAGAGACTCACATTACTCTAAACTAGTATGGAACTATCAACTCAAAGGAAAATGCCCTGCTAACAAGGAAAAGACTCTCCTCAGTGAACCAAAAGCCCTCTGAAAGCTTGGGTTTCTACTCTTTTAAAAGATATATTTCACTTAAAGCTTTTCCTTTTGTTGATGGGAAATGCCACTGCAGTTGCCTCATGCAGACCAAGATAAAATTGGCCGATGCAGCAGTTCCTCGTACACCCAGCTGTGTCCCTGTTCCCTGTGTTTCCACTTCTGGGTCTGATGAGAAGAGTATTTACTCTGGTGAAATCATGCTGAAACAAAGACTTGGCACTCACCCAGTCCCTATACCTGGCAACCACTTCCAGGTCAATCAGAAATGGATCTGTAAAAGACGTTCTTCTGGGTTGGAGGTGATTCCCAAGCTCTGGATCTTTCTCCAAAGCCAAGTTCATCCTTAGCTTTTGGGCTGTGGGGGTGCTGGGAGCGCAGGGCCACCAGGGTGAGACTGCACACGTTCTCCTCAGGTCCAACAGGAAGGCAAGTGTGAATGCCAATTGTTTGTGTGGTTTTTGTTGTTTCCTTTTTAATTTTTTTTTTATTTTATTGATTTCGGAGAGGATGGGAGAGAGAGAAAGATAGAAACATCAACAATGAGAAAGAATTGTTGATTGGCTGCCTCCTGCACGCCCCACACTGGGGATCTAGTCTGACCCGGAATCGAACCGTGACCTCCTAGTTCATAGGTTGACACTCAACCATTGAGCTACACCAGCCAGGCTAATCGTTTGTTTATTCTCTGCATGAATACAGTGAGGACGACCCCTGCGAGTAAAGAACTGCAGTAGGCAGTGGGGGTGCTTGCTCACTGGGCCCTGTCCCTTCCTGGTGTGCTCCCAGCTTAAGAAGATACAGATGTGCAAATGGGTAATTAGGATAATGTGCTTTGTGCTAGGAAGGAGGCGCATGCAGTGCATGATGTAAGAATAAAGAGGACAGGAAGAACGTAAATCAGAGTGAGATAGGGGAGGGCCTCCTAAAGTAGGCAGCACTTGAGCTGCTCTGTCACAGGGGAATGCTTGGGTTTGATAGAACAGGGATTGAGTTGCTGTGAGCATCCAGCGTTTTGGTACATGTTTGATTTGGAACACACAACATCTCAAGAGTTTGTCAGAAGTCAGAGAGTATCATCAAAGACTGAATTTCCTTTCCTGAGCTAATCAAGATTCATAAGGAATTAAAGAAGCAAAGAATTAGAATTTCTTTTAGAGAGGATTATTATAATGAGTTTACTGATTTAAAAGATGTAACTTTACAACTTGGTTAGTAACTTTAGCAGAACCAATGCAAACAAACAAACAAACAAAAAAGCCCACCATCTTCAAATTATATAGATTGAGAAGATATTATAGTGATACTTTAATGTATTTTCCTTGATTATATAACCTCAAAGAACTAGTTTAAAAGTAGAAACATGCTATCTCTAAAAAAAGCAAAAACCTCCGGTTCAGTGCAGACACAGATGCACACAGGCGCTCGGTACAGATAGACCTGCTTTTGGCTTTATTGTGTGTACTTGCTAACCTGAGAAATTAAGTGTTTTTACTTTGACCTTTATTTTTCTGGAGCCAAGAGGTATGTAGGCGAGGTAATTTCTAGCCCAGTATAGAATGCAGTAGCTATTTGTGCAGTGCTTGGACTAATATGTTAAAAAAAAAAAAAAAAAACTATTCTAGCTTTCTGTTTGATGGTGGTATTTGTGAGCCTGGCGAGGTGGTTAGGGATGGTCCCTGGGTCCTGTGAGGCCTCCCCATGGAATGGACGGAGACATCTTCAGGGCGGGTGATGGGACTGCGAGCCTGGGTCCCTCAGGGTCCTGCCCTGAAACTGGAAGTACCCTGCCCAGGAGTCAGGGAGTGGACTAAATATTCAGTGGTCTTGCTGAGAAAAACGTTTATTTCAGACTAGTGACCCGATGCATGGATTGGTATACATTGAGGGAAATTAATTAGAAAAAATACTTTAATATACGCTTAGGCCTGAGTGTGTCAGGCGCTGAGCAGGGGACACGGGTGCTGCGGGCTTTTGGAAGGGGAAACCCAGGGGTGGACACAGCAGCCCTGGCAGTGGTGCTTTGCGGCTCCCGTGGGCCCGAGCCAGCGTGTCCTGGGAAAACGTGTGCACCTGCTCCACCTGCCTGGTCCTTCGAATGGAGGCCTTGCCCAGGGCCCCTCTGCCATTTCCACAGCGGGTGGAGCCTGGTAGCGTGTCATCGCCTTGTAAAGGACGGACGGTTTGCTCTGCACCGGGAGTGGGGGTCTTGGTGGCAGGAGAGACTCACGCTCAGCCCCTGCCCTGGGCATGCTCCTGTCTGAGATGGCGGCCTGCCTGTGTATTCCCTCCTCTTACGTTTGCCCACAAATCCCTGCTCACCTCGTCACAGCTGACACCTGACTACCATGTTCTTTACTAGGGGCTCCGTGGAGAGAACTTTCAATAAGGAAATGTGACATCGGCACGTAAGGGCAGGCCTGGTCGCTCCGTCTTGAGTGGAGATGGCGGCCTGGGGACAGTGTGTGGCTGGACCACGCTGTATGTGGGCTGCGGGTGTTCAGGTCCTGCCCATTCTGCAGGATGCCTTCTGCACACGGCTGATGGGGCCTCAAGATCACAAGGAAGCCAGGCTGTTGGGCTAAGGAGAGTACTGGAGGGTGGGGGGCCTGGGAAAGCTGTCCAAATGTTCTTCCTGCCTCCTGCGTCCCTCCCTGACAATTGCTTCATTCTCCCTCCTGCAGATTGACTTCCTGAGTTCTTTGATCCTCAGTCCAGAACTCCCAAGCTTAGGTGTTGTTACAGTCTCAGTCTCCCAAAGAGATGGCGAGTCTTTCCAATCCCAGAAAAGGGGCTCTGGGCGGCCTAGCTCAGCCGTGCCAGATCCATCGTCAGCTGTGGCCGGAGGAGGCTGTCGGGGTGAGGAGTGGGGAGGAGAGGAGCGCTACGCAGCAACCCACAGGTGTGCATGCAGCTCTGCGGTCAGCTGTGGCCGGCCTGTTAGCTTAGCAGACACGGCGGTTCTATCTAGACAGCTCTGCGTTCATGAAGACATGGGGAGGGGGTTGCCCACGTGGGAAAAGCTTTTGAAATCTCTGCCATGCTGCAGTGTCCTTGTCATCAATTCCTCTTCCTTCCTGGTCAGAAGAGCTAGAATTGTGTGCAAGTTTCCTTGGGGAACAGAAACGGGGAACCAGACCCGTGGCTCTCAATGTTAATCACATGCCATTAAAATACAGGAGGGAGAGAAGTGTGAGGCCCGTTCATCCCTTTTAAGACATGTAATACTTGGTCTTGTTCATGAAATTGAATAAAGATCAATGCACAGAAGAGTTGACAGAAAAAAGTGTTTTGGACACTTTTTAAAAAATCAGAACATTCTGATTCTCACTGAGCCGTCTGGATTTATAGAGGAAATCAGCCGTCCTGAGTAAGAGGGTTTCTCCGAGAACTCTAGGTTTGCCTTTTACTTAAGTTAACAAAGCATGTAATGTTTAACTCTTTTGGGTGTAGCTCATCTTCTTCAACAGAATACGTGGAAATTAAATATTTCTTAATACCTCCTGTCATTATTCCACAGTGCACATGTGTGGCATGCATAGTTCATGCTAATGAGGAATTGGTGCTGTTGGCCAATATTCTTAATGACCCCTGTCAGGTTGGATTTTTAAAAACTCTGCCCTTGCCCTGCCCAGGTGGCTCCGTTGGCTTCTGGTACACCAGAAGGCCGTGGGTTTGATTCTCTGTCAGGGCTCATACCTAGGTTGCAGGTTCGATCCCCAGTCAGGGTGCACGCAGGAGGCAACCGATCCAGGTTTCTCTTTCACATCCATGTCTCTCTCTATCACCCTCTTCCTCTCTCTCTCAAAATCAATTTCAAAACAAACAGATCCTTGGGTGAGGGTTAAGAAAAAATTGTTTTAAAATCTGATCTTGACAATATTTTGTGCGTTCCTTTTCTGTCTGAGACCCTACCCCTCTTGGACGGTAATGTGCTCCTTCTGACATGATGTGGATCTGGAAGAAGGCGAGGCTTATTTAAATAATAGATAAATGGAAGGTACTTGTCCTCCTCCTCCTCCCCCCCGCCCCAAGTTGGCCTATGGAGGTTGCTCTGAGGAGGAAGGGGAGTGTGTGCTGTTTGTGTGAGGGAACTTGCTGGCACTGGGGTAGCTGGAGGCCCGGCCGCTTTCTCGCCCTCAGCCGTGCTCTTTAGAACTGAGGCTGCCGGGCTCACTAACAGCCAGGTGAGCGGGCGGTCTGCCGAAGCCGTCCGTGCCCCGCAGTGAGCCGCAGTGAGCCGCTTTGTTCTTTTTGGCGGAATGAGAGGAAGGTGTGGTGGAGAGAGCATGTGCTCAGGGCTCCAACCCTGTTCCTGCCACCTGTCGGGGGGTGACCTCAGGCGTGTTGTTTAACCTCCCTCAGCCCCCATTTCCCTATCTGTGAGCGATGATTACCTGACGCCGTTCATGGCAAGTACTTGCCGGTGCCTGGCACACCCGTGCTTGGCGGGCACTGCTTTTCCTCCCCCCTCACCAGCTCCTTGCAGACCAGGCCGCCTTGGAATCCACAAGGCTGTGCCCCACAGAGAGCCAGGAGGCCCGGGTACTCTCGGGGGTCACCTGGGACCCGCCCCTTGATGGCCGTATGCCTCAGTCTCCTCTTAAACCACAGCCGGACCGGCTCCGTCATGCTTGCTTCCTGCTCTGAAAGGAGGCACTTCTCGCCTGACATACATGACATTGCGCAAGGCGGGAGTTCACGCCCTGAGATCACAGGAGTTTGTCGGTTTGCCTTGCGGCAGGCTGAACGCTCTGACAGTTGGCATGAGGTGTGCGGTGCGCTGCTGTGAGGCAAACTTTGCAATTAAAACCTGTTCCCTTCACAGGTACCTGGCCCTCTTCACCTCACAGGTACCTCTCCTCAGATTTCATGCTGTAACTTTAGAACATTTGCAGGCCCTGTTCCTTGCTAGCCACATTTGGGTGGAGGATGAAGGAAGGATTTTTTATTCTGATCTTTGAACCTTCTTCATGGTTTCTGAGCAAGGACATGATCCTACCTGACACCAAGGGGCGGGGGGAGGTCTTCCCTTATTCCCTACAGCCCCGCTCGGCTGCCCCACGGAGGAGAGCGGCCCCCCACATGCTGCCTCCCCCTGGGGAACAGGCCGGGCTGCGGAGCCGCAGCTGTGAGCTGGCAAAGCGCCAGCTTCATGAATCTCCTGTTAGAGCTGAGGGAGCAGGAATGACCCCCTTTCTCTTCCTCACTTTGGAGTCAAACCTAGAAAGTTCCAACGCCTCAGAGCCAGTGCTGGTTCTCGCTCCAGACAGGCCCATCCTGAAACCTTTGGGCTCTGGTTCCATCTGGCCAGGGGGCTGTTTTTGCCAGACTGGGGTTTGGTCCCGGAGAGAGAGAGCACCGGGGATGCAGCTGGGGGAGGCGTTAGCCTCGGGCCTCCTGGGAGCCCACTGTCCAGAGGCCGGGCCTCGGGAGTGGCTCCCGGCGGAGGGAGGAGCCTGAGCGCTGACACCAGGGCCGCTCCCTTTGAAGTGGGCGCCTAATTGCGGCTTTGATGGCACTGGCTTCGGGGTGGGTTGGGCTGCGCCGCCGGCTCGCCTGGCTCGCCCCTCCTGGCGCAGCCCCAGTGGAGCCTCAGATGTGGGGAGTCTCTCGTCTCCCAGCGTCGTGCCTGTGGTTTCTTGAAAAGACTTGATTTGACGAGTTTTATATCTGTGAGCAACCCCCTGGTCCCACTTGGAGGGGAGACTCTGTCTGCCCAGACAACCCTGTGTGTGTGGAAGCAGCCGGATTCGGACCGCCACACCCGGCAGCGAGGCAGTGTCTCTGCCCACGTGTTCGAATATTTGGCCACTGTCAGGAACGGGTCCCAGTGGGGGCGGGCTGCTCTCTGTCCCTTGTAGGGAGGATTCCGAAGCCAGCTTTTCCGGAGGAATTGAGAGGGGGCACATAAGGAAATGGTGGCAGGGGGTGTGTGGCTACCTGGGAGAGATAAATGGCTTCACTGGATGCTGAGATTCCCATGGGAAGCGCAGCATGTTATCTCTGGGGAACGGCCCCGGGCAGACAGCTTGTTCTGACTCTTGTCCCTACTGCGCTCCCTCCACTCAGAGGGAGGTGGCCCACGGGGGTGAGGTCGGAGGGGAAAGGGCGCCTCGGAGAGTGGAAGTGGGGGTGCTACAGGCTGTCGGGTGTCCAGCCCTGCTCAAGGACTAGGACCACAGCAGGGCCGTGCAGGTCTTGACATCATGACCTCACAGTCAGACGGTGGCTGAGATGAGGGATGGACCGTGTGTTTCCTGCAGCCAGTCTGAGGCCCAGTCCTCTCCCGCTGTGTGGGCCTGGCCCAGGGCCGCCGGCGTCCGCATCCCTTAGAAAACCAGAGGCTGCATGTTCTCCTGTCACACGGAGAGGGGCATCGTGCAGGAGGACAGGCGCTGACCGTGTCCTCGGCAGACAGCAGTCTGCGGGGCTAACTGCCCTCTGCTTGGTGGTTGCTCTGTCTTCTCAGTAACTACCCAGGTACACAGACATTTCCGCACGGTTTCGATGAGTCCTTTTGAGGCCAATCGTGCCAGCAGCAGCCAGTGTGTCCGAGTCACCGTGCCCCCGGCTCTGAGCCGGCGCCCTCCCTGCCCCTCAGGCGCCCCCTCTCCTGCCCTCGCGCCCCCCCCCCCCAGCCTCTCCTCCGTGGGCAGCACGTGGCCTGCAGCCTTCCCCTCCCCCGCAGGCCAGTGTGCATCCTGACACCATTTCAAAGCTTCCTTCCGTTTCTCCTCTGAGCCTCTCTCCACTCAAACAGCATGAAGAAATTCACTGTTAGAATTAATTTTTTTTTTTTTTTTTTAAAGAAAACTTGTGCTGGCAACAAGGACAGCACAAACACGAATACTGAGATTGACCGGAGATGGCCGGGGACCCAGGTCGTCGGACCCAGAGGGGGGAGGGGGCGCAAGGCCTCCCCAGGTTCCTTCCCAGGTGAACGAACCAAGCTTCGGAGTGCTTGCACTTTCCCTTCATCCAGGTCTCATCCTGGTACAGTGTTTATTTTATCTTTAGTTGCTTTAGAAAAATCTTAGCTCATTTTAGGGTTTTGGGGATCCTTTGTGAAAGTCATCATCAGCATATCAAACAACAGTTTCTCAAATACTTGTTAAGGGTACATACCAAGGCTGACAGTTATGGGAGATCTCAGTTATTGGGAAGGAAAAAAAGCCAGAGGACTGTAAAGACTTGGGTAAGACTGAGAGGCCTATGCGCCAGTGGACTGAGGGATGCACGGAGCACATGCTGGTCGGTCGGTCGCAGCGGCCGGTGGTGGGCATGTGCCGGGGCGGGCGGATGGGAGCCGGGGTCAGTCCTGTGCAGGAGAATCACACGGCGGACCCCCACAACACACAGAACACCCAACACTTAGAGAACAGCTCTTCCCCTGGTGTGGCCATCGCCCGCCGTTACAGTCCACGTTTGTCCGTGACCCAAAGTATGAAATGGATGTTTTTTTAAAGTGTATTTCCCATCATAACCTATAACATGTATATACGTACGTGGAACCAAAATAGACATTTCAGTGAAGTACGCTTGCCTCTCACGTAGTCTGGGGATACGGGGCGATCATGGGGCAGTCCGTGTCGCCATCACCGAGTCAGCAACGTGGACTCGTTCCGCGCAGAGATCCCAGGTCACGCGCCGTGTTCGGTAGGCGGTGAAAACCTTGCCGAGGCCTCAGGCAGAGTCCCATTAACAGCCTCTCCTGTGTTCCTTCCTGAGGTGGAAAACGAAGCTCATTCCCCACGTGCAAAGCCAAGGCGGCAGCCCCGGGACCCCTCCTGGAGATGGAAGCTTGTTGAAACCCAGACCGTCTCCACGGCCTGCCCCGCCGACCCCAGAGAACTGGCACCACCTTCACCCTGAGGTCACTGCTAGAGACACTGATCCAGAGACAATCACTGCCGAACCCCCTTTCATCTACTGCAAGAGCCACGGTCCGCAATGAAGCGCTAAAGGTTTTTTTTAAAAAAGAAGATTCAGCAGCACAGAGAACGCCAGCGGGCCCTGGGTCAGCTGAGCCGCGTTGCTCCCCGCGTGTCCGCCGTGCACTTCCTGGAGCATCTGCGTCCACACCGGTGACCGCTCGGCCAGGACGGCGGCCTGGCTGCCCCCGCGGGCCTCCCCCTGGGCTCGGCAGCCGGCGTGGCCATCGGCGTCCCCGTGGGAACGTGAGGCCGAGTTCTTCCCTCTACACGCCCGTCTTCGCTTTTCCCTCTCTGCCTTTCTCCTGGAGCTTTTATTTAACAGTGCAAAAGGATCAAGTTTGCTTCCTTTTTTTTTTTTTTTAAACTTGAATATTTTTTTAATTTACACTTTTTAGTTTTAATTTTTCCTGTATATTTTGCTAGCTATGAGCTTTTAAGTAAAATTCAAAGATCTGGAAACGTTTGAAATAAAAAGGAACTGAAAAGAAGCCACTGGTTTTTTTTTTTTTTGAGCAACATCTTGTCCGGTAAGTGGCCACGTCCACTCTGCTGGTCGCAGTCGGCAGTACTATTCCATTTTATTTTTCTTCGGATCTCCTTTTTGTTTTTGTTTTTGTTTGTTTCTTAATGGTAAACCTTAACAGATACTTTCGGTAGTCCAGTTTGCAGTGAATTTTCATTGCTTTCCTTCTCACCCCTTCTTGTAAAAAGCCCAGCACTTGAATTGTTATTACTTTTAAATGTTCTGTATTTGTATTTGTTTTTATTAGCCAATTAGTGGGATTTTATGCCAGTTGTTAAAACGATCATTGATGTACCCTTTTTTCTTTTTTTTCTGTTTTGTTCAAATAGCAAGGCACAGCCTTTGCCCCAAACTGTCATCTAACGTTTGTCATTCCAGTTTGCGTTAACGTGCTGAGCATTTTTTAAAAGGAGCTTTGTAATAAAAATTTTTTAAAGTCTAATTTTTTTTAAAGCACGAAGTACCTGATCATCTGGAGTTGGTGATGGTGAACTAACTCCATGGGCTAGGCCACAGCTGCTCTGACCCCGACTGCGGGGTGCTGCTGCTGCAGCTTTAACAGTGCGCCTCCAAGGACTTGTCTGGAGCGGAAAGGCCCCTCCGCCTCCTTCCCCGGAGGAGATGGAGTCAGGGCCAAAGGGGAGAAGCGCGTCCCAGGATGCGGACGGTTCTGAGTCCCTGCCCGAGCCCCTCAGACGTCACCGTGGGTCCCCCCTCAGCTTGTCTGCAGGTGTGCCGCGCTTTCCACTTCACAGCTCCCTGCTTCTCAGACGGGGTCCCCAGGCCAAGGAGTCCCAGTGCTGAAGGAACGTTTTAACTCCCTCTCATCTCCTGAAGTCCACGTGTCCCCAGTACTGAGTTTGTAGTCCAGAATTCTCCCTTAAGCTTTTGGTACACTGCTAGCCTATAGGTTGGTATATGACTTAGCCAAAAACACACATTTGCGCTTCAAACATCGGTATTTCATGATTTTCCACGATGGGTCTCCCATCCTTTGAGATAGCATTTATACCATTGGTCTAACTTAAGTCTCTAGCTGAAATCCTATCTCTTTTTTTTCAACTTTCAATACAGCTGGGGAACAGCTGGCTACCATACTTGTAATAACCCTCTGCATACTGTACTTGAAGATTGCCATTAAATCACCCCTCAAATTTCTCTTCTCCAGGCTAAGTAATCCCAACTCCTTGAACCTTTCATCATCAGTCCTTTAATCATTTTTATTACTATCCTCTGGAACCTCTCCAATTTCTCTTCATTTAGTCCTAACTTGAACCAGGGAAAAATGTCTATTTTATGTTCAGGGGACCTACTTTTTATAAAGGTTTCATATTTATTTGAAAATTATCTGAGCTTTTTTAATATACACCAACCAAGTAGTTATACCTGAAACCCCACCATGCTTTTTTTCAGGAGTTGACTAGAAAATCCAACAAAATGATGTAAAAGATGACATTAAGTGTTACTTTTATTGGGGGGGAAGGGTTGTAGCAACATCATTAATCGGCTTTTCTGGATCTTAGGAATAAATCCACGAATAATAAAAGCCTGTCTATTAAGTAGACAACGAGGAATCAGAGCTGAGAATCAAGCCTTGCCCAAGCCTACTACAGCCCTCTCTATGGGTACCCCTCCACAATTTTCACACACACAAAATAACAATGTCGAAAGAAATGGGTTGTTTGCATCCTCTCTAAGCCAGTGGTTCCTTCCCCAAACCCAGGCCCCTCTTCTTGTTTTTCCATTGAGGATATTTTTCCATCACTTTTTTAGAGAGAATGGAAGGGAGAGGGAGACACAGAGAAACATCAATATGAGAGACACATCGATTGGTTACCTCCCCCCATCCCCCGAGTCTGCAACCAAACCACATGCCCTTGACTGGAATAGAACCTGCGATCTTTCAGTCTCCAGTTAGGGGTGTCGAACTCAATCAGAGAAGGGGCCAAAATCTAAAATCCAGCCTAAATCGCGGGCCGAATGGTTTACTGAACAGTCATAAACTGTCATTGTGATGGAAACGCAGCGGAGTGCAGTGATGATAGTGCGGTGCGGGCCACATTGCAAGGCCTGGCGGGACGGATTTGGCCCGCGGGCCTTGTGTTTGACACATGTGCTCCAGGTCAACCCTCTATCCACTGAGCCAAACAGACTAGGGCCCCTCTTCTTTATTTTGCTTTCAGGATAACTTTTCCCAGAGAACTTTGATGTGGATGCACAGTGCTCAAGTCTTGCCCATTCTGCCCAAATCCTGCTTTCTGCCACAGAGGGTTCCGGGGGAGACCAAGAGCCCCTGGAGGCACAGACCAAGGGAAGCTGTCCTGGGCGCCGGGCAGAGGGGCTCCTCCAGCCTCTGCTCCTGGGCTTGGGTGACTCGGCTTTCTTCCCCGCAGCAGGCTCAGAGCTGACCGCCTGCCTCCAGGAGGACGATGGCCCCCTTTTTTCCAGCCTTTCTCTGAGGCCACAGTTGGTGCACTGGCCTTTCCAAGGGGTGTTTGCTCCTGGTTTAATTTGTTTGCTAGGGTTGCTGGCAATGAGCTGGAAGGAGCCTTTGAACAGGTATCCCAAGTACAATATTTTCCTTTTTTATATTTTATTGATTTTTCACAGAGAGGAAGGGAGAGGGACAGAGAGCCAGAAACATCGATGAGAGAGATACATCGACAAGCTGCCTCCTGCACACTCCCCAATGGGGATGTGCCCACAACCAATGTGCATGCCCTTGACCGGAATCGAACTTGGGACCCTTGAGTCCGCAGACTGACGCTCTATCCACTGAGCCAAACCGGTTTCGGCCCAAGTACAATATTTTCTTTTCTCTATAGTTTGGTCTAAGGCTGCAACAATATGAAAACCTCTACTCAGGGCCCGGGAGAAATAACAACATGTCTGTGTGGCTTTCCTTTTAAAGGAGAAAAATCACGAGGGAGCAACGCATGTTCTGACAAAAAAAGGGAAGCATATTCCACATGACAGTAGTTGTACAAATACATTTACCATATTTCCCATGGAATGTTATCTTTCATACAGAGAATCTTAGGAGCTGCCTGAACTTCCGGGGATATAAACAGACATACACGCAAAATTTTGAGCTGCTTTTCACTAAGGTAGTTTGCAATTAAGCGTCTTAAAATGAATAGAATGATGTGATTCTAAATGCTTAAGTGTATTGGGAGGAAAATAAGATAATTGATTTTGTTGTCTCTCACTTAGTGGACACCCTTTTGGAAATAGCTCAACTTCCACACCTCTCTAATGGGAACACCTATATTCTCCTCCTCTGCTGCCAGGAATGGTGGTGAGGGAGGCTAGGAGAAGGGTGTACAAGAGCTTCCTTTGAAAATAAACATTACTCACACTAGACAACCCAAGTTAGAACTTTATACATATTAGGTAATACAGAATTAATAACTTAGAGTAAAACTTGAAGAACTCCAGTGAACACGGGCTACTCACTTCATTGCCCCGTCTGAGAAACAATCTAATGTCTTTCATAGGCTGCGCTGGGGGCCACAGCAACTGGTGTCAGAGAAATGCCCGGCACCCTCATCCAGTACATATCACTGAGCACCTGCCAATGGGCTGTGCTGAAGTGGTGGTGCGCCAGAAAAATGTTTGCACGCTTACTGGCCATCTCATGTGTTAGAATGTACAAGCATTCTGTTGCTGATAGTAATTGGGACTTTAAAAACCAGCTCTATGTTAGGAAGGAGGTGGTGCAGCAGGGAAGGCCTGGTTTGGAGTCACAGAGCCTATTCCCACCACTGCTGTGTGCCAAGCACCCACCCCTCTGGGCATACCTCCCTGTGGGCTAAGTGAACAGACCAGTGACCTCTACAAAGGAGAGACTCCTGCCAGATAGGAAATAACTAGTAAACGAATTTCCCCTTCAATTGCTTTGTAATTTGTTATTAAACACACTTTCTTTGCTTAGTGTAAAAAAAAAAAAATTGTGTTTGTACTGCCTATAGCCATAAAACATGTGAACATGTTTCTTCTGTCCATGGAAGCAATTGGTAACCAAGCCTAACCAATCCATCTGGACCAAAGATCAAGGAAATATGGAAAATGGGTAGGGTTTGGATTGTACTGGTCATAGACACTAATGTGTTTACTAAGTACTTTTCTTAATCTGTAATAGCTTTAGATGCTACCAGCTAAATTACAATACTTAAAAATGTTTATTTCCCTTAAATAATAGGAGAACTTGGTAGGCAATGTATGATTTGCCAGATAGAATAACACTGCTTAATTGAATAGGCAATCATACTACTTAACTGTTTGACTTTGCAGTCCAGTGGAATTAGCAGATTAGTCACTTCCTCTTCTCCATCTCTAACTTATGAGCCCGCCAAAGTAGAATGGAGCCCTACCAATCAGCCTGTTTGTTGTTACAGATGCTACCAAAGTTAGGTCAGACACCTGCTGCTCGATTGCAGAAAGGTGTTCAAGTCCAGCTTGCCCTCCACACCAGCTCAGGTCACCCTTAGCACTCCCAGAGCAAGGCCTGCCGTGCTCCTGGGCTGCCTGCTGCAGTCTCCTCTGTCACAGGCTGTGCCTACCCTGGTTCTAAGGTTCCAGTCAGCTGGGCTGTTCTTTGCTGGGTGTCCGGTCCCAGAGAACTGGAACCCATCCAGCAGCCCTCACAAAACCTGGCCTGTTTTCATGAGCTTTCTTTTTTCCTTAAAAAAAAATTATAAATTATAAATATATATATTGATTTCAGAGAGGGAGAGATAGAAACATCAATGATGAGAGAGAGAATCATTGATCACCTACTTCCTGCATGCTCCCTCCTGAGGATGGAGCCCGCAATCCAGGCATATGCCCTGACCAGGAATCGAACCGTGACCTCCTGGTTTATAGGTGGATGCTCAACCACTGAGTCATGCTGACTGGGCTCATGAGCTTTCAATGCTAATGCAACCCTCTTCATATGTGACCACTCCAACTTTTACTGACACTTTTGGATGACTGTCTCTATTCTACTCTTCAGTCTTTCCCCCCTTGTACCATATGGAAGGGGAATTTCAAGTGGTGATCAGAGACCCTGGAGTGCAGAGTCCCAACAAGGCGGTGGTCCTGGGGAGGGATGGGCTGCCAGCTGCAGGTCAGGGAGTGCGATGTGCTGTCCCTCCCTGACAGCCCAGCACTGGACAGAGCTGTCATTTTAGTAAAAAGATGCTATAAACTAGTTCTCTCCTAGCAAGAGAACCCCCAAGACACAGGAGACTGAATAGGAAAGGCAGGCCAGCAGAGAAAAATTAAAACACAAGCATTAATAACCACCATAGGCCGAGGACTGAAGAACGTCATGTCAGCTATTGGCAGAGTCCACAGGAGATGGAGTGCTGAAGGGGCAGTTGGTCCCAGAACAGGATGCACTTGGGTAACTCAGCTCCTGACCACGTCCCTCCCCTGTGCCACCTTTCACCTGACACTAGTTAACAAGAGCTGCTCAGCTGTCTCTCCACGGGACTCGAACCAGGTTGCTGACACAGCAAAGACAACCGTGGTCCCATCCCCCTCCCTCCACCGGACAGTTGAGGCTCAAACGCTCTAGTAACCCACCTTCCCAGATGTGCCTCCAAACCTGCACAGGGCCCCAGGATGAGGCATTTAGGGGTCAGTCCTTCAAACTCCCCCAAACAGAAACCTTAGTTCAAGCATGTCTTCCTCCTCACGCTGGTTCTGGCTCCTCAGTTCCCCGCCTTCTGAACCTGCTGCTATTCCAGAGGCTTTCCCTCTGGTCCGTCGCCTAAACACTTCCTGGTGGGGTACCCCAGGTGGGGCTGAGGCATCTTGCTGAAGCTTGGAGACCCCCATCCAGACACCCAGCGGCTCCATCAAGGAGGCCTGCTTTGCATTGACCAAGTACACGATGATGGGATGAAAGTCTAATTTTTGTTCTGTTCATGTCCCATCACTTCCCCAACTACCACGTTGGGGAAATCTTGGGGCCTTTTCTCCTCCACACTTGCGCTTCTCCCGGGGTCTTAAATCACCCACAGTGTGCCAGCCATTCACACGTGCGGCTTACCCAAGTGGCAGCCACCCCGCAGCTCAGTGGGAGCTTTCCCATGTGCGCTTCCCTCCTGGTAGCCAACCAGCCGACCAGCTGCCCAGGGGGCTCGGGAAGACCTTCCCGGGAGGCTGTGGGGGTGGCACTCCATCACTTATCTTCTTACCAGGCGGCCTTACAGCTTCACTTCTAAGACTCTCTTTTATAAGACCCGCGGGCCCTTCGCAATAGTCAGCACCACCCCCCCCCCCCCCCCCGCCCCACTCCCTCCCCGTGTGAAACGTCCAGGGCTTTGTAAGCCTGCGGGCAGTGAAGAACTCTGGCTTCCTTCCAAATTGGGCAGAGGGAGGTGATCACAACCAGCCTGCCCCGCAGCACCAGCTCAGCCTGTGACAGCCCTCGTTTTGTTTGGTCTTCAACAGCCTGTGGACAAGGGGCCGTCGTCTTGCCCACTGTGCCAGGTGCACCTGGAAGACAATCCCTGGGGTTGCTCAGGTTGCGTGGGCTGAGCATTAAAATCCAAGTCTAATTAATTCCGAAGTCCATGGTACTAATCATGTATTCCAGTTAATTCTGCAGCAGCTGCAGATGGTGATTTTAAATAAAACATTGAATTCATGTCAATAATGGGATTTTTCTGTCTTTCAGGAGTTAACAATTCCCGCTGTAGAAATAAAAACTGTGATAAAAAATATTAAGACTGGCCGAAACCGGTTTGGCTCAGCAGTAGAGCGTCAGTCTGCGGACTGAAAGATGCCGGGTTCGATTCCAGTCAAGGGCATATACGTTGGTTGCGGGCACATCCCCAGTCGGGGATGTGCAAGAGGCAGTTGGTTGATGTTTCTCTCTCATCGACGTTTCTAGCTCTCTCTCTCTCTCCCTTCCTCTCTGTAAAAAAATCAATAAAATATATTAAAAAATATATTAAGACTGATTTTTAAAATACAATTTACATGAATAAATGGGTTAAAAACAGCAATGCTCCCATTGCTCAAAGCACATTTTAGGTTACTATTCATGTGTCATCAGTGCCTGTTTACAAGAAAACTGGTCCCACCAAATTAGCCACACCTTGTACTTTTGGTAGACTTAACTGGTTAGTTACCGAAGTTGAAATGTCAAAGGAATTAAAATCAAGGTGGGACAAGACAAAAACTTGTTTCAAATGTGTGAAAGGTGTAATGTGAAGACCACAAGAGAAAGCAGGGTACGTTGTGTGAGCCATGACTGACATGAGTTCTGTCCTCTCCGCCAATTAGTGGTTGAGTCTGAAATGAGCTTCTGAAAGTTGGCATGTTAACGAGTCAGAAAACTTACTCTAGAACACCCAGTGGGGAATCATTTATACCCCCAATTGTATATGTTTGCAGTTCCAGGATCTGGCCATACCTTGCCCCACACTGCACCATGTAATAGGCCCTGAACTGGAAACATACCTTACCATTGATGTCAAAAGCTAGCCAACCATTTCTCCTGAGAAACTGTTATTAATAGTGAATCTTATGAACAGTAAAGGGCCACAGTTTTTATTTTACAAAGACATCTTCATAAGCATTAAAACGATTCTTCAGAGAACACCATCTTGCTAAGCCTAACTTCCTTTGACTGAGTGATGGCTATGCCCAGAGGCTGCCAGAAATTTTTTCACAAGCCATGTCATCAATTGTGTGGTTCTTCCTAATATCGAAGTTTCATTCTATTACAGGAACATAATCACATAGATGGGAGAATAGGAGACCCGGGAAGAGGGGCAGCAGGAGTACCCTCTTTCCAGACCTAATGGAAGAGCCTGGTGGCTGTTGGGAGGAGAGTTTGGGGAGGTGAGAAGCCGGGTGAAGTCAGACTCGCAGATCTGCCTGGACAAGCCACTGAGTGCAGGGGAAGCCAGCCTGGCCCTCTGGTTCCTCCTCAGTCCAGTTTGCAGCGTGGACCTCAGCAAAGGGCAGCAGCTCTCAGTGGGACTGAGGACCCCACCATCAAGGCCTCTTTGTACAAGAATGTTCAACATTCCTTCCTGGTCCCAAACATGATGCATGAAAAATTTTTTGAAAATGATAAAAATGCTCAGAGGCCACCTTTTTGACTTGCTGAAAGTGCATATAAAAACCTCAGCCAGAAAAGGATCGCTGTGGCCCTACCCTCACATCCTGGCAGACTGATGGTCCCATTGCCGTCTTCTCTCTTCCCTGACTTGAGGGGTCAAGAAAGAGCCCTGCCATTTTCAGGACAAAGGCCCACATCCTGTAGGCACTCCGGTCAGTGAGAGGAAATGAAGCTCTGCCGGAGGCCAGACGCCGGTCAAAGGCCAAGAGCCAGCCCAGAGCACAGGGCTCAGGCACGAGGGTGACCTTAGAGATGGAAATATGGTGGCACCACAGGTGCTTCCTTTTTCACATTAGGAAATGTTTTATAAGAATAACCTAAAAGCTTCCTAAACCGGGGTCTCTGTGTGGTAGAAAGGCACGTACCTATTTATGTTCCTATGATGCTATTGTTAGATTCAAGAAAAAAAAAAATTACTAAGCCCCCTTTTGTCATGAAGTGGGGGGTGGGGTGGCAATCTCTCAACCATTAGACTTATGCCCCAGGACACTAAACAAGGATGCCCATTTTGGGGACAGTCCTGTTTGAAAGTCTGGATATGAAATTCCCAAATGTGCTAGTCTGTATTTATTTTATCATCAAAACTAGTTCTAATCCTGGCTCTGCTACAAAACTGCTGGTGACCTTGGGCACATGACTCAGGGTCTTTGTTAATGAGGTCAATGGACCTCAGGGTTTCTGATGTCCTTCCAGCTTCAAAATTCTGTCTTAGAAGACACTTTCTTAAGCCAATGATTAAAGAAGCTTATGTTACATTATTTCCCTTTGCTGGCAAAGCAGCAAATGTTCCTTAAAAATTTTTTTTTCTGTGCCCTTAGCATACTTAACAACCATAGTTTTATTGGCAAGAAACCTGGAGTGATGGCTACAGTCAGCTCCCCAAAAACACTTCCACACTGCCGCTTTAAAACAGCAATGGACCGAAAGAGGTGGGACACAGCTCTTGGCTCAATTACCAACCTTTGCTTTTGTAATCATTTAAGCATGTTACCATTTAAAGTTATACATGTTTATTTCAATTCGATTTTTTTACAGGTTACAAGATTGTATTTTATTAGATCAATTTGTAGGCAGTTTGCAGTAACGATTTTTCATGAAAAAGAGAGAGAGACTATACTCATCCAGATTTCAGATGTGAACGAAACATCTTCCTGCAAACCAAGAGCGTGGCGATGTTCCTGCCGGTCCAGCAGGTGGTGAGTGGGACGGACAGGACACTATGTCGTACCCAGGATGTGGGGAGGCTCACAGCTGCAGGCGGACCTCTGACAAAGGTGAGATGCAGCGCTGCTCCCTACAGCGCTTCACAGACCCAGCGCGGTCGCACCAACGCCCAGGACCCAGGACCCTCCCGTGTGGCAGTGATGAGCCCTGCACGCTCTCAGGGGAAGTGCTTTCCCTCTATCAGTGCGTGAATTCAGGCAATGCTTTATCAAAGTGACCAGGTTCAAAAAAGAAATGTTTGCTCCAAGGCACTGAGGGTGTAAAGCTTTTTAGAAAATACAGACATGAACAGACTAAAAAAGGGAATTCGTTCTCAGTAGAGAACCCTTCTACAGGTAATTATTTCAGACAGATTACAATCAATTGCACGCCGCAGAGACTGTGCTGGGTGGGAGCAGGTCGATCCCAGGGCACTCCCGCGGGCACTTGGGGCGGCTGCTAGTGAGCTTGCAGGGCTCTTCCGGAGCCGGAGCAACTGCGCATCATTTGTATTTGTAGAACCCTTCTCCAGTCTTCTTGCCGAGCTTTTTCTCCGCTACCATCTTGTTCACGGACGGGCTGGGCTGAAACAGGGGGTTCTGTGTATCCATCTCATGCCACCCTATTGAGAGGAGGGGAGAGGGCTCAGATGAAGTGCTGGGTTTATTTTCACATCTCAGCATTCCCAGGCAAGACTGAAGGTCCCACTTTGATGTGGGAGAGCCCCTTGGGCATGGTGCCCCCCAAGCCAACACAGCAGAGAAAGGCTCACACGGGCCCCAACGGAGGTGGAGCTGCCTGCCTCTCCCCCACCCCACGCTGCCTGAGGCCTCACTCCTGTTTATCCAAACCCTTCCTGAAATCACTGGTTCAACTGCGGTTGAACCCTTCACAAACAACTTTCAGAACATGTGAAAAATCCAAATTTGCTGCTGCTGGTATTTTATATCCTCTTAAAATTCCGTAGTTCATGCTTCAAGTAGAACCTTCATCACTCAAACAACTACGTATTCTTTGTGAATAGTAGGAGCTGGAAGTATGAGCTACATTCAACCTCAGTAGTTTTAATAGTGATTTTTGCCTCGTTTCAGAGCCTTCACAGGGAAGTGGACACATTACAGAAAATGGCTGGGTGTCTTGATTGCAGTGCAGGCATACAAATCAGAGTGTGTGCGAGAAGGCACAGTGCGTCAGTGCTGGTTTCCGGGCTTCACACTGTGCTGTGGTTTGTGATGGAACTGAAGGGTGATGCTGGGAAAGGGGTGAAGAGGGCTGTCTGTCTTATATTTGAAACTTCCTGTGAATCTATAATTATCTCAAAGTGAAAAGTTGAAAATAAAAAGGTGCCCTGTGCAGCAGAGATGCTAGGCGGCCGCCTTTTTCCTTCCTCTACCACCTGGTAACTTGAGTTGTTAAGCTGTGTGGGCAAGACTTCGGGAAGTCTCCTAAGACCCCTTAGAATTTCAGTTTTAAGCAGGCCTGTCAGGCACAACATTGAGAGAGACTAGCTCAACTCAATGAAGAAAGACAGCAGAGAATCCCAAGTCGTACCGTCCATGATGAACTTCGTTGTGTCCAGCCCAACGTAATCGAGAAGCTCAAACGGGCCCATGGGGTACCCAGCTCCCAGCTTCATGGCGACGTCGATGTCTTCCTTGGACGCGTCACCTAAGGAGAGCGGGAGCCCTGAGTTACTATCTTCCCATAGTTCTCCTTGTCAGTTGCCAGTTCCGGAATTGCTATGGTTTTGCATATTTGCGCATTCAAAAAATATCGGGAGTCAGGATTTCTAGCTTAAGATTTTGTGTCAAGAGGTACATGCCAAACAGGTCACAAGACTTTCAAAGCTGTTTTGTAGGTGAATTCTGCCCATGGAGAGAGAAAGCCCCTGTAACCCTGATTCCGACATTAGTTCCTTTCTAATAGGTTGGAAATTTCCAAATCTGGAATAATGTATTAAAATATCATTTAGATATTTTAACATCTAAAATAGATTTTTTAAAAATATATTTTATTGATTTTTTTACAGAAAGGATAGAGAGTTAGAAACATTGATGAGAGAGAAACATCAAACCGGTTAGGGCTCTAAAGCAGATTTTTGATTGACTTTTTTATATTAAAAAATGGGCTCTTTTATATAAAAAAACTAAGTTTGCCCTGGTGGGTTTGGCTCGGTGGATACAGTGTCAGCCTGTAGACTGAAGGGTCCCAGGTTCGATTCCAGTCAAGGGCATGTACTTTGGTTGTGGACACATCCCCGGTGGGGGTGTGCAGGAGGCACATGTTTCTCTCTCATCAATGTTTCTAACTCTCTATCCTCCTCTCTTCCTCTCTGTAAAAAAACTAATAAAATGTTTTTTTAAAAAGAACTAAGTTTTATGCTTTTGTATTTTTTTATTTATATATATATCTTTTTCAGCTTTCTTGGTTTTGCAAGTAATGAGTATTCCTTTAGAATCACAGTCACATAAACACTTCAGTCAAAATAACATTTGAAGAAAAGCCCAAACCTGCTTTAGAACTGCCATGAAAGCTTGAAAATGTGCTGAGAAGACTAAGACAAGAGTCAATGTGCTTCTTCCTAGGAATTTCATCCTGAGCATACTGTCCTTGGGCCACAGAACGCCTTTCCAGAGAACAGCCTGTCCCTTTCTCCGAAATCGGGAACGGGAAGTCTGTAGTAAGTGGCTATCTAAAATTTTGTTCCAAAGCATAAAGGGACAATTTTACCAAAATGTTATAAATACTCAGAGAAGATTTCATACCTAAGTATTTTGGATTTGGGGGCATGAGAAACAGAAACTATTTAAAGATTTATAAAGGAAATTTTAAAAGCAAATTAAGTACTGAACTAATGCCAAAGGATTTCAAGGCGATTAAAATATCAGCCAATTATCTCAGAAGGGTGACATTATTAGTACTCCGCTAATTAGTTAACCAGAGGGTCCTGAGAATCATGGTTTGAATTTCCAGTCATAAGAAAGCAAAGAGAGCAAAATGAGCATACACACTAGCCTTATCAGGCGTCCTCATTCACTCATTCAACTTGCATTCATATCTGCCAGGTACCAGGCACCCAGACTTAGAATGAGACAAAGAAAATCAAGAAGAACACTTAAGTGTGAGTACTCAAGATATAATGGGAGAAGTCGGATGTGTACACCAAAAATTTCACCATTAACAAGAGCTGAAGACTCATGCAGCTGTGTGGGCAAAGATGGAGAGAGGTTTACTCACACTCCCATGACTTCACCAAAACCACCTCCGGGCCCAGATCCTAAATATCCTGATGAGAACCCCAAAGGAAGAGGAGGCAGCGAAGGGCATTCCAGGCAGCAGGAACAGCATGTGCAAAGCCAGGAATGAGAAAGAACATGGCAGCTGAAAGGCGGATTCTGCTCAAAGAATTCCATTAAACCCCAAGGCTTCTGTGCTGTCAGAGCCTGAATGCTGGAATGACAGCCTCGCACACTCCTCTGGCTCAGCACCTGCCATTCCCGTGCCGGGTGCCCAATGTCCTCAGACTTCTAACATCTGTGAGCCTCTGCTCACTGCCACCCCTCTCCATGCATGCAAACTAAGGGCTCGAGGCTGGCACTCCTGCCATCCTCTTTGTCTTTCTCAGAGGTTACCGGTCACAACCTAGCATGTTGGTTATTTACTGGGGGCTCTCTCATCTCATAAGAATATAGGCTTCCTGGGGACAGAAATCTCCTGGCATAATGGTTTCAACTCACCTCATGCATTTAATCAAATCTATATTCAAGGACAGGCAATGAACCCTAGAGGCAAGACTGTAATTTCAGATTCAGAGATTCACTTATTTCAAAAAGTAATATGAAGACAGCATATTACAAAACAAAACAAAACAAAACCCAAAGTTTTACAGCACAACTCTGAAAGTTCTATTCTGAGTTAATACAGAGCCAAAGACGCAAAGAAGAGAGCTAAATAAAACACACAAGTAGGTTGGTGTGCCATGTGGGAGTTAAATGTGGTGGGGCGTTTCAGACTAATAATTCCTAACTTACTTTATAGCGGAGAAGCTGATGCCTCTACAAAGAAAATGTACATACGTGCAAAATTCTTTTTTTTTAAAATATATTTTATTGATTTTTTGCAGAGAGGAAGGGAGAGGGATAGAGAGCCAGAAATGTCGATGAGAGAGAATCATCAACCAGCTGCCTCTTGCACACCCCCTACCGGGGACGTGCCCGCAACCAAGGTACATGCCCCTGACCAGAATCGAACCTGAGACCCCTCAGTCCACAGACCGACGCTCTACCGCTGAGCCAAACCGGTTTCAGCATACATGCAAAATTCTGCATTAACCTTAGGAGGTTCTTGGAACCCTCCTCCCCAGATAAGAGTCCTTAACTCTAGACAAGGAAAAGCCTCCCCATTGAACTCCCAGATCTCCTGTAGCCTGCTAACCTGGGATCGCCCCAACAGGGCTCTTGCTGGCTCATCAGCACCACCTACCAGCCACGCTTGGAATTAACAACACCCCGGGTCACAGCCACAAGGAGCAGAACCTCTGCGAGCCACCGTTCCTTTATTCAGCAACAGGGACCTCAATGCCTGTCCTGTACCGCACACTGAGGCTATGAAGGTAAGACCTGGATACCGCTACGAGAAAGAGCAGGGAAGGAGAAAGACACCTATCCTGCCTCAGGAACTGAGTGGCAGCAGTCCCACGGACAGCCAGAGCGTAAAGACACTGGCAACACAGATCAGGTCCAGCCTGCAGTCCTGAGGACACATGGTGGTGTTGTGAGAAAGGTAGGGCAAGATATGTGATGACAAGACAGGGGCAGAGGGTGAGGGAAAAGGCCCCTGGAAAGGACACTGTCCTTGATGACGACAGGACTCTGAATATGTCCTGAGCAAGGAGCGACAGTGTGAGCAGGACGTCACAGTGACTGGAGGCCAGGCTCATGGCACTCCCAGGGTCACCTGTGGCCCCATGACCCTGCCAGAGCCTACCATGGCCTGTCAGAGTGCCACCTGTCTGCTCCTGGGCACCAGCCTGCTCAAAGGTGTGGAGAGTGACTCTGACCCATAGGGGTGAGGGTGACTGACTCCACCAATCAGGCCTTAACAGCTATGGGAATGAATTAGAGCGACAGAAAGAGGACAGAAGCTGAAGGACACAGAGACACTGAGGCTCAGAGGCAGAGAGAGCGGTGGAGTGCCCGGATACCAATGGGAGTTGGTACAAGCTCTGGTGCAGCCTGTGGCCTTCTGCAATGTGTTCAGGTGCCAGGAGACCTGAGTGGATGATGACTGGCATGACCCCCTGCTGTAATGCCCAGCCCCCTCCTGCTGAGCCTGCACCTCAAAGCAGCAGTGTGCCAGCCCATGTGCGTGGAGCACTCACACCACAGGTGTATCTGTAGTGCCTGTATGGACTGAATGTTTGTGTCCCCCAATTCCTATGTTGAAACCCTCCCTCCAATGAAATGGTATAAAAAGGCGGGCATTTGGGAAGTGATCAGGATCAGATGAGGTCATGAGGGTAGAGCCCCCATGAGTGGGATTAGAGCCCCTCGAAGAGCCTGTTTTCTCTCTGCAATCTCTACGTGAGGACACAGTGTGAGGACACAGCGAGAAGTCAGCAGCCTGTAGCAGGCCCTCACCAGAACGCAACCCTGCCATCACGTTGGCCTCCAGAACTGTGAGATATAAACTTGTTACAGGCTACCCAGTCTGTGGTATTCTCGTTACAGCAGCCTGAGCTGCCCAAGGCAGTGTTGTACTGAGTTTTCTTCAAGAGTTCAGAAAAGGCCGGGCGAAAGAGTCAGTGTACGTCTTCACTGTTCACTCTGCTGCTGGGCCCTGGGCTGCCCCCGGCATGGGGCAGACACAGCACGCACTGTGTCCGCACCCCCTAGGCCAGCATGAGACCGTCTGCAAACATGGCAGAGACCAGTCAGGAAAAGACGCGAGGCGGCGACGCGTCTGCTGCCTGAAGGAGCCCCGCTGAGGCAGGCTGACTAGCACAGGGGAGCTGGGATGACGGGGAGGAATCGACAGTGACAAATGAACAGATGTGACAGGCAACAGAGGATCCAAATTGGGTTCAGGTTTCCAAATAGAATGGATGCAGGCAGGTGAGCACAGACAATGGAAACGGGTGGCAGAGTGCGTCTCGCACACCTCTGTGCTGGCTGAAGGAGGGCAGGACCTTGAGGCAGCATCAGGGACGTGTAAGGGGCCTGAGGTGTGACATGAGGAGTCCAGGCCACAGTGGGCTTGCTGGGAGAAAGCTGCGCCCCCGACATGAGCCTCAGCTGTTCTAGAAGAATGGGCTCCGGCCCCCAGGCCCTGGGAAGCAGTTGGTGGAGGCAAAGGGACAGCAATGACAGGTGCTGAGGGAAGCGTCACAGGCAAACTAAGAGCACCTCCCTCAGAGGGCAGCCCCCCCCTTCCAGCTTCACCTCACCAGCCCTGGTGACGGTGAGGCTCAAAGGGAATGCATCTGTTCAGAAAGAGACCACTGCCAGGGACTGGGGACAGAAGGCAGGAAAATGACTTTTGACTTACAATCACATACACGGTCCCTCAGCAAATATGTCAGAGTGACAGTACGTTGCAGTGAGAAAAACACCATCAGGAGGTGAATCACCCACATGCTCTATTCTAACAAAAACCAACCCTGTCTTGCAAGGTTGGGCAAAACATTTCGAGCTTCCTCTGAGGTGTAATTAGGCGTGTTTGTTGATAGATAAACACAGAAGTGTTGGTTTGATCTTGGAGAAAAAGACAAATGCTCTCCTGAAACACAGAGAAAAGTTTTAATATTTAAAGCAGATTTTGAGGAAGCAAATGTGCTTTCATCTCTCTGGAAGAGCTGGTAGAAACGTTTTGTTTCGAAATGACATGCTCAGGAGCAAGCATTTGTGAAGTAATTGAAAACAATTACACTTGCTTTTTATCCATCCTATTAAGGCTCTTTGCCTTTGAAGCTGACATGATAGTTACCTTTCCAGAAATGTGGTGGGGAAGGCAGGCAGGAGGATACATGACATTTTATAATCTGGACCGGGTCCCAGGTCTTATATGTCTATCAACAAGTACTGAGGAGACATTTTAGACTATTCTTAAGGTTAAAAACCCAACCTGCACCCTGGCAACATCAGCAAGGCTGGACAGGGCTGTCAGAGGTGCTCCTCAGCGCATGCCAGCCTTGTTACTTACTTCCGATCACGGTCACAATTTAGAGCTTTAAGGAAAACTGACAGTTTCCTAGCCCAGTGATTTTCACATTACTACTATTTTAATCAATAAACCGTTTAACCGAAAGCAGAGATCCAGGATATAAAGCCGTTCTGGCGTGCAATTGCTCTGGCCAGGACTCCGGGGGAAGGTCCCTGAGCCATACCTCAGAGGCGTCACAGGGAATCACTGACAGAGGTCCAGGGCCCAGGGTGAGGCCAACACCCCGGCTAGAAATGGATGCTCCTTCCCTGCTCTGTAAGGCCCGCCCTCCTGCAGCCCCTGCCTGACGACATCCAGCCTGCGGCTCCCGCCTGGCCCAGGACAGCTACCTCGTTCGTACCTCGTTCGTACAGCCGGACTGCCTCCATGAGGTAGGGCACCAGCAGGCGGTTCACAATAAACCCGGGCGTGTCCTGTTTTATGAGACAGAAAAAGAAAAGACACGTGAATTTTCATTGAACTTTATCTTTTGTGAAGTCACCAGGCTGCCCCTTCTCACCCTTATGTTACCACATTTATGAAGCTATACATTTCCAAAACTTGTACTATAGTAGCAGCATAGCCTTACTTCCACTTTACATGACAATTTATCCAACAACTATGGTACTTAACAAAACCCCAGACACCTGCACTGCGTGATCCTGAAATAAAGGAAGGTTAAGGAAGGGGGCATCAGAAGGGCACAGTTTGGGGGCAGGCAGATTGGGCTCAAATTCTAACACTTTCTGACCTGCCTCATCCTGAAGTCCAGTTTTATGATCTGTGAAATGGATTCATCATTCCTATGTGACAAGTTGTGCAGAAAACAGTTTTGCTGTGCACCCTGCCTGCGCTCAATGGCAGCCCCTCTGCTCCTCTATGTGACTTTCAGGGATCTAGAAAAAGCAACACTCCAACTCAAACCCCACAGGAGCACTTCTCCTGGGCTCCTCAGAGCCATTCCTGGGCCACTCAGGACTTTCTCCTGCCTTCCCGCTACAACAGCAGGATTCGAGCTGGGGACAGGTTCCAGAACAATCGACCCGAGGCCGACCGCTGGCCTTTCACACACATCACTTAGGACCCACCACTCTGGACAACTCCTTCCACTCTTTCCCTTGCATCGAAACCTTCCTCATCTGCCCTGGAGACCTCGTGTGGGATGTGGGTTCACCTACTGATCTCTTTTGGGGGCTAGCAGTGCGGTAATTTTTGTGGTATTCATGTGAAGCTGATTCCGTTAAGTAAATAGCCCCCCTCTAAAAAAAAAAAAAAAAAAAAAAAAAAAAAAGGCTGTGATCTCCCTGCAGGCAGAATTCTCACCCTGCCTTGGATTCCATTTCTCACACACTAGGCAATCCGTACACTGAATTAAAGATGACCCAGCTGCACTACTCTTACACTTGCCTGACTGCATGGTACACACGGGGCAGCCAAGCTGCAGGGCTTATACCTCCTTCCAAACGTCCCATACCCCTAGCTCCCAGGAATACAGACATGCACCCAAGGTCTGTATCCATTTAACTAAGACTGTATTAATGAAATGATGATGACTTTATAACCAGGGAGAAAATGCTTTTCAAATTTAAAAGGTTTATTAAAGAAACTCAAATGAGCCGAAACCGGTTTGGCTCAGTGGATAGAGCGTCAGCCTGCGGACTGAAAGGTCCCAGGTTTGATTCTGGTCAAGGGCATGTACCTTGGTTGCGGGCACATCCCCGGTAGGGGGTGTGCAAGAGGCAGCTGATCGATGATTCTCTCTCATCTATGTTTCTAACTCTCTACTCCTCTCTCTTCCTCTCTGTAAAAAATCAATAAAATATATTTAAAAAAGAAACTCAAATGAGGCACACGATATACAAGGTTAGAAGTCAGAAAGTAACCAGAGGAAAATATCTGCTCTACTTACAACATACAGCGTTCTAAAATAGAGTTTACATTATCTACATAAAGAGCCGGAAAAGAATGCTAAAACTCACAAAATAGTTAAACAAGCTATAATCAAACACTTTTCATTGGAACAAAATTGGCATTTGCCAGTAAGATTATCTGCTCTACTTAAAACATACAGCGTTCTAAAATAGAGTTTACATTGTCTACATAAAGAGCCAGAAAAGAATGCTAAAACTCACAAAATATTTAAACAAGCTATAATCAAACACTTTTCATTGGAACAAAATTGGCATTTGCCAGTAAGATTACTGGGAACAGGTTTTTCCCCATTAAAATATTCAGAGTTGTTGAGGATGCTGAGAAAGATACTCTCATGTTAGTGGGGTGTAATTGTCCTTGAATAAAGCAATTTAATTTTATGAAATCATACAGCTTACATTGTTCATGCTTTCTTATCAATTTATTAAATATACTGTATTGTAGTTACTATGTGCCTGGTAGTGTTCTAAGTACTTTACAAACATTAATTCATGCCCTGGCCGGGTGGCTCAGTTGGTTGAAGTACTGTCCCATACACCAAAAAAAGTTGGGTTCCATTCCTGGTCAGGGCATATACCTAGATTATGGGTTTGATTGGGGCCTCTTGACTGCATGGTACATACTGGGCAGCCAAGCCAGTGTATAGGAGGCAGCCAATTGATGTTTCTCTCACACATCAATGTTTATCTCTCCCTCTTTCCCTTCCTCACCCCCCTCTCTGAAAATCAATAAAAACATATCCTCAGTTAAGGATTACAAATATATATATAGGTTATATATAATGTATTCCTCATTTAACCCTGTGAGATAAGTACTATTATTACCTCTCTGTAAGGTAAAGGACACTGAGGCACAGAAAGGTTAAGTGACTTGCCCAAGGTTACACAGCTAGTAAGTGCCAGAGGCAAGAGGTGAACCCAGTCTGGCCGGCTCCAGAGTTCATGGCCTTAACCTTTTCACCTCACTCTCTCCTGCCCTGAAGTCTCACTAGAAAAGACACACCGCAGGCACATGAACACCGCTCTTCTATGTCAGATGTTGGCAATCACCAATACAATCCTGTAGTCCAAATCCAGCCCCCAGCCTGTTTTTAAAGTTTACTGCCACACGGCCACATGCATCTCAGCATATGCTGTCGCTGCTGCCTTCCCGCTACAACAGCAGGACTGAGAAGCTGCAGCAGAAACCACATGCCCTAAAACACTCAGGCCCTTCCAGAAGAGCATGCAGATCCCTGTTCTATGTGGGGCCTGATATTGTCAGATGCCTCTCCAAGAGCCTGAATAACTGACCCAGAAGGACTCCCAGGAAGCTCTATGGTCTAGTCTGGACAAAGTGTTCTGTATGATATCTCAGGTACTTTTATGAGACCAAAAGTTCCCATCTCTGCGTCTGGCGTGGCTCCCCCGTGGAAGAACAGACCCTTGCTCTCAGGAAGTACTGATGATGCACCCCCACTTTTACGCCCAGCCTCTGATTTGCTACTGTTCTTTCCAGCCTATTACTACTACCTGCCACTAACACAGCATAGACTGATAAGAAGGTCCAATCATAACATCTGGTTAGTAATGTGATTTTTAAAAAGCCCAGACAATTTAAAACCACAAAACTAAACAAATAAAGAATGAGTGTTAGAGAAGTGAGACTTCTTAGTAGCCTCCATCCTGGGCTGGGGATTGGCACACACCGCTCTGCTCTCTCTGGTGCCCGAGGTCCACATCGAAAGGCGACTGACTCAGCTGATTCGTGAACAACTTGAGTCTTCGTGGACTAATACAATACCATGAGTTCAAACTCAATCTTTTAGAAAGCAAAAGTAGGACATGAAAAGAACAACAATGATATAGAAAATTAAGGTTTTTTAAAAAAAAGGTGAGATAGTTATTAGTTATAAAAATTCGTAACAGTGTTTTGTGACACAACAGCCCCTTTGAAAAGCTGCCAAGTCATGCAGAAGTGTTGCCCTTAAATTTTGGGAGAACTAAGGAGTAACTGAACATATGGGGAGACTGAGGTAATCAACATGAGCCGTGGGGAGCCAGGGGTGACTTTACAGCTCATAAGTGGGAATCCTAAGGGGAAAGGTCGAGGCATGCTTTCCATTTGACCACACTTCTCACTGAACACAAAACACACAAACCACAACGCAGCATTCCACGGAGGAGCAGCTTTCCTAGCATGACCTGGGGCAGGGCGGGCCGCTCTTCTCTCATCACCTCCTGACCATGCGTGCTGCTCCTGCCAACAGCGACGCCCCAGTGTTCTGTTTGGGATGCACGTGTCCATCAGGCTGTGCTGGACACACAGGGTGGTTCTGGCTCCTGAGGCCCAGAAGCTAAAGCTGATGGGTAACAAAATCCACTTATGGAAACACAGCCACTCATCAACAGTCTGCTGGGCCCATCTGGATCTCAGACTCCCCATGATGGCCCTGGCGAGTTAAAAAGGAGGTGTGGCTCTCTCTACCCAACCCGTGGACAGGCCGCAGTGTAAGTGCTCCATCTCCCGCATCCCTCTCCTATGCAAGAATTCCACCTGGAGCAAGTCGGGTTCCCGGGAAAATCACCCCTTCCCATGCCACTCAGACTCTACCTTGCAAGTAACAGGATGCTTTCCCAGGGCTTTGCTGAAGTCCAGCAGAGATTCAAACGTCTTCTGGCTGGTCATTGGAGTTTTAATGACCTGGAAATGCAAAGTGGAGAAGAATTATGACCAAGAGTCAGCACATAATTTTAACAGAAAAGTTCAAGAAACATTGACCAAAAGCACCCATACAGACAGCAAAAATAGCTTTTGTTTCAGAAGAGAAGGATCTCAGCCAGAAACAAAATGTTTACCAAAATACACACTTTAAGACCGTGAAGTACTGCAGAATACACAAAATTAAGGCCTAAAATGTAAAGGTGAGGGTTCATGTAGGAGAGTTTTACAGACTTTGTTGTAAGACAGACCTGGGCTCAATCCCAATTGTACCACCTCCTGAGACTGAAAGGACACTAAAATCACTCTGTCTTAAGGAATGGAGGCGAGACTGTGAGGTAAGGCAGGATCGCAGCCCCAGCAGACAGGAACTGCTCCCTCAGTGACGGCTTTGGCTGATGTTTTACCTGCTCCTGTTCACTACGTCAGGGAGGTAACTAGAGGAGCCTAAAGGCTCTCTTTGCTTCTGAAGAGGCCAATCACAGAGGAAGGCTTTCATTTCCTGCAAACAGGGGCCCAGGGCTGGGGCTGGCCTGCCAGGCACCCTGGGAAGGCCCCCCAGTCCTCGCATGAGGACTAGTGCAAGGGTCTGTGGGCCACTGGGATCCACAGGCAATGGCACAAGCACCACGCCTGGCAGGCAGCCCTAAGGAAACATTGAATGTGCAGGCGTCTTCAAACTACGGCCCACGGGCCACATGCGGCCCGCAGAGGAGTCTGATCCGGCCCGCCAGGTTTTTTGGGCAGTGAGCGCAGCCGAGGTGTTACAGTAGGAATTAGTAGTTCATACAGTCCGGCCCTCCAGCTCTCTGAGGGACCGTGATCTGGCCCCCACTTTAAAAAGTTTGAGGACCCCTGCAAGAGTTAGATTCTGAATTCATACTGAAAAATAAAAACACACACAAAAGGGGACACACACACACACACACACACACACAATGTAAATGCCACTTAAGAAACTTCACTGAAAGTCAAAGCAAAGAGGTTGGTCTTCTCCATCAGACCCTGTCTATGAGCTTAGGCAGGCCAGACCACCCCTGTGTGCCCCTCCTGTGAACTGGGATGAGGACACCTGATACGTCAGCCCTACTTGAGGGTGTCGTGAGCCTTAATGAGCTAGTACCTGTGCAAAATGAAAGGCGCATCTAAGTGAAGAGGTTCTCATTCTTGTTTTAATGTGAGCACAGCTTGGGGTGTGGTGGGGTGCCAGGACACTGAGGGAAGTCAGTAAGTGGAAGCAGGAAGAAGGAAGGGCCAGGGAGATGGGGACGAGGCTGGGAAGAACCCAGCCAGACACCACTCTGTAGCATCACCCCTCGAAGAGCAACCGAGAGCTGATCTAAGGTGCTGCTGCACGTCCCACCAGAGCTACAAAGATAGAGTAGGGCACAGGCCGCTCAGTACGGAGATTTAAAAATAGCGTGTTAAAGAAGTCAACGGTAAAGGCTTTAATGGAAGGGATGCATATTCACTCACTCAACAAATAGCTACATGCTACAGATAACCTGCTTACAGCTCCAGCAGCTCTGAAAAGAATATATCCAGCTCCAAGTAAAAGGCAAGAGCCATTCAGACACATGTGAGAGCTAAAGAATAAATGGTGAATAGTGAAGGGCTCTTTTTTAGAACAGATTTTCTAGAGAATGGTAACATTTGCTAATAAGTATTAGCTGTTAACAACCAATGTGCAACTTTTTCAAAGACACAGATGGACACTATCTGAGAAATGCAATTGAAGACAACATTATTAGATTTTGAAGTAAATCTTAAAATATGTCTTTATCTCCAAAACACAGATGCACATGATATGTGTTTTACATAAGAAAGTAATTAGTTGCTAAGTACAGAAATGTTAAAAATTCCATTCCACTTCTTTTGCTCTTTTCTGCATAAAAGAGGGTAAATGTGGTTTTCTCTATCCCCTCTCCACTTAACTTCTTCAAAAACCGCCTTAGGGAATGGGGTAAATTGGAAGAAGCTGAGCAATGTTAGTAGAACAGACAGATTCCTATCGCAAGCTGGTCAGAGCTGTCACTCGACAGAAAACTACAGGAAAACACAGTCCTCCTTAACCTAACGCTCACGCTGCTGCGGGTGGGGTGGGGAGGGCAGGGATAAAGGAAGGAACGAGGCCTGGAGAAGGCAGCAGTGGGGAAAACATATCCCGAAACACTCTGGCTCCACGTCCCCCACACTTCGCACGGCAATAAATCTCCAACCTCACAGCAAATGCTACTTCAATAGCAGCTGCTCCTCACACCCTGTAATTAGTCCACTGTAAAAGGCAAGCTGCCACATTTCAGGTACCAACTGTTTAGTGTGGCTCCATCTTCCTCATCCCCACGTCTCCAACCACATAGAAGCAGCAACCAGGAAGGCTGGGGCACCCTCCCAGGCCACCCCCTTCCAGCTGCAGGTTTGTGGTCAGGAAGTTCAAGGTTATCAGGAGCTCTTTAAAGAGCTCTGATCTCAACACCCAAAAGATATGCCTCAACTTGGGGACAATACTGAGGCCCTATTACATGGGGCCAAATTCGCCCCAGGAGCAGGGGACGCGGTGGTGATAGTGGCTCTTGTGTAAAACCAGGCTGTCTAATAAGAATTCCATTGACAGCCTGGAGCAAACTGGCCTCAACAAGACCAACTGAACACGTGTGGCTCTCCGCTGAGTTACATCAAGCCAGTGATCTTTAGTGCTGCCTCCCAGTCAGATGCCTCTCTCTGCACTGCCCACCAGCTAGGAACAAACAAGTAACTAACATTCCACGAAGTTAACTGCCCTCCTGGACATCACGGGTCAGAACACAGGGCTGCGGAGAAACGAAGCACAGGGGCCTCCCTCTGGCTCTGAAAGGATAGACTATGGCCAAAAAAACACAGCACGAGGACAAGCTACCCCCCACTAGAAACCTTCCAGTGCAATGCCCCATGGCAGGGCGGGTGCGAATCGGAGAAGCAGGACGGAGCTGCAAAGCAAGCAGACACGCACAGCAGGGGCCACTGACCTCCACGAGCTTCATCATGGGCACTGGGTTGAAGAAGTGGAGCCCGGCGAAGCGGTCCTGCCTGGTGGTGGCGTTGGCTATGTTCGTGATCTGCAAAGAGGAAGTGTTGCTGGCAAAGATTGTGTGTCTGTGGAGAGAAAGTTGTAGATTATCAGAATGAATCCCATCTTTGGGAACAGTCAGGACTACTCTCAGATGCGATGCACGCCTGCCCAGATCTATCGTCCTGACCCCTACAGGAAGTCAGAGAAAAGACTTCTTCATATAAGAAGCTGAAATCAAGTGACCTGGTTCACTTAATTTTTTTAAAAAATATATTTTATTGATTTTGTACAGAGAGGAAGGGAGAGAGATAGAGTTAGAAACATCCATGAGAGAGAGTCATCGATCAGTTGCCTCTTGCACACCCGCTACTGGGGATATGCCCGCAACCAAGGTACATGCCCTTGACCGGAATCGAACCCAGGACCTTTTAATCCCCAAGCTGTTGCTCTATCCATTGAGCCAAACCGGTTTCGGCTAATTTTAAAATTTTATATTAATTTAAAAATTATCTGTTCCAAAGGCATACTTAATCTTTGCCAATCGTTCCTTAATTTTAGGAAGCAAAATTTCTTCTCCTACTTGTGTTAATTTTCATGGCATGAGGGGGAAAAGGAAGCAGCTATTGAACCAACCTCAACCACAAAATAAAACTCTAAGTAATCCAAGACCAATGTGAGAAAGGATGCATCTAGACACTCAAACAAAAAATTATAAAGAAACACCTGGGTTTTCAACTAGAACCATCAGCTAAGAAACATGAACGAAGACCTTTTCCCTCACTGAAAAGCTCTGCTTCTCCACTGAACGGGAATTCAAATGAAAAGAGAAGAAAAGACCTTGGTCCAAAAGCAGTTTAAGGTTCCACATGGGAAAGAAGATACCCGTGTATAGATAAATGATAAGTGTAGTTCAAGGTACTTTGCTCCTAAAAAGGCAGTACCATCTTCTTTTGTGTATATACAATATTGTTAAATTTTTTTTTTAAAATACCAACTTAAATTAAAAAAAAATTTAAGACCACAATAAAGTGTGGTGCCAAATGAACAACAGGCAAATCTTTAACTAGGCAAGCCTTCCAAGCTTTCCTATGGCACCACCTTGTGGGTGAGTAGATACAAAACAGCCTAATGCTAACTAAACCACCAAGGCCTGGTCACAATACAACAGGAAGGACAGCAGTCCTTTACTGACCAGATCTGGGGTTCCTGCTTACCAAAAAATCAGGGGCAAGTGGGAGGAGGGGCAGAAGGCCCAGAGGAGAAACAAGTGGGTCTGGAAAGGACAGAAGATGAGGTGAAAGGAGAAGCCAGTGTGGCTGGTGGCTGGTGAGGTGCCTCAGGGAAAATCCTCTGGGTCTTCTCAGGAGAGTGCTCCCTTTTAAAGAGCCACAGCACCCAGCTTTCTCAACAACTTCCAAGTCAGCCAATTTAAAAGCCAGGTAGAGGGGCGCTTGACTTTTTTTTTTAAGTTTTAAAATTGTAGTTTTCAGCCGAACCGGTTTGGCTCAGTGAATAGAGCATCGGTCTGCGAACTGAAAGGTCTCGGGTTTGATTCCGGTCAAGGGCATGTACATTGGTTGCGGGCACATCTCCAGTAGGGGGTGTGCGAGAGGCAGCTGGTCGATATTTCTCTCTCATTGACATTTCTAGCTCTCTAGCTCTCTCCTTTCCTCTCTGTGGAAAATCAACTAAAAAAAAAATGTAGTTTTCAAAGCTGCTTGCTTTTTGGTCAATGGAGGAAATAAGATGAACCTCTGTCCATTCTAGAAGGTAATGAGAAAAGATCCTCTGTAATAACCACAAGTGTGGTTGCCACAAACCACACACCCTGAGCCACAGCAGCAGGGGCATTTGAAGGGCATTTGTAGGGCATCTGAAGGGCAACCCACTTGCAAAAAGGGGAAATGACGGTGCGCTGATTGCAGAGCATATTTTGTGAAAGGATGAAGTCACAACAGAGCCCAGTCCCAATTGTCTCTAACTTAGGGTACTCCCAGCACATGTTTTACCAGAAGGGGGAATGTCTCCTTGCACTGCTCCTACCAGCACCTCACGTCTTCTTCCAACACAAACACAATGTGCTGCACAATAAATACATATAGAGGGTTGTCTTATCTTCCACAAAAGTATGCCTTCACATTTTCCCTTTCTTGGACCATCTTTTGTTTTTCCATTTCTGACAGCCAGGTACAAAAAAAAAAACTATTTTCCTCCTAAATGTAGTAAGAAAAATTCGACAGTGCCAGCCTAATGATCAGTGGCAATGTCTGCAGGCCAGAGTGTGGAGAAGACAAGAGGGGGCGGTGGGGACTGCGGTGGGTCAGAGTCCATGAGTGTCGACAGGGAGAGCCAGGACTCAGCTGACTAGGGCCTTAGCCAAGCTTTCGTCTGCAGTTCTTACACACGGGAAGCCGTGTCCTCCTCCAGGGCTTCCATCTGGAATGCTATCACTGAAACATATTTTCATCTCCTGTTATAGGATCTAACTGTAAAGCACTGCAGTGCAGTATATCTCAATCAAGCTACTTAAAATGAAAACAAGTGTATAGAGAAGGACACCTGATGGCCAGAAGCAAAGTCACAAGTCACATCTGCGGCAGGCACCACTTCCCCTATCTTACAGATTACTAGGGAAGTTAGTCTTAGAGTTGGAACTGGGATGGACTTGGAAATTATTTATCCTTAACCCAACTCAAATTACAGATGATACAACTGAGAGCCAGAAAGGTTTGCAGGCAGTCCACAACCAGAGGAAAGTAATGGAGCTGGCCCCAAAACCCCTCACTTTCCCTACCGTCCTCCCATTACTGGATGCTGACATAGAGGGCAGTCAGACCTGTTACTGTCACTAGGGAATGACCAACATTGAAATACTAGAAGCCTGGTGCACAAAATTCATTCACTCAGGGGGGTCCCTCGGCCTGGCCTGCACCTTCTCAGGGGATGTCCAACTGACGGCTGAGGAGTGGGCCTAAGATGGCAGTCTGACATCCTTCTGCCACCGCTGCTGCACTTGCCAGCCGCAAGACCAGCTTCTGGCTGAGTGGCACTCGCCCTGCGGGAGCACACTGATCACCAGGGTGTTGAGCTCCTGTCCCCTGGTGCTCAGTGTGTGTCATATCAACCATTCGCTCAGCCATTTGGAGAATTTGTATATTAGCCTTTTATCATATAGGATAGGCCAAACTAATTAATACTCGGTTACACTCCCTTTCCTGGGGCAAGTGCCTGCTTATCGTAGAGGGCTTCCTGCCCACTTTGGAGCCAACACCCTTACCAAGAGAGTCGTCGGTTTCTACAGCCCCTACATGCCAGCGTACAGAGCATGAGCATGCAGACTGGCAGTGATAGACAGGTGACAGAAAAATGAGTCTCTTCTCTTTGCTGGGGCAGGGCCTCTCCTGACCCCAGGCCATAGAGCTCTATGGCTGGTATGCCAGGGTCTCTCTGTAGCCACTGCTCACTTGTGGCTAAGAATTATTTGTGTCAGATAATCTTATTCTGACCAAGATAGGTGAGTGCAGCCAAACAAAACAAAAGGAAAGCATGAATGAGTCAGTCAGGTGTCACTGTCACCAAAGCCAGAGTCAAGCACAATAGAAGGCCCCAGGCTCTGAGAACATGAGCTGCATGTGCACAAGCGTGCTGACTGTGTGCAGCCCTGAGTGCCAGGAACCTGCATGCCTGACCTTCATGGGGCTGGCTGTCCTCTCCACCCTTTGCCAGAGCCTGGTCAGAACTTAATGCTCCTTTAATACTCACAAGACTGTTATGATTTAATACAGATAAAGCTCAGGACAGGAGAGTCCTGGGAAAACATTATGTAGAAAGAGGCACCGCTTTCTCTTACACCATCCTGTTAGTTCCACCCAAATAAGGAAACATAAGAAACTGCTCTGAGAATTGCCAAAACTGGTTTGGCTCAGTGGATAGAGTGTCGGCCTGCGGACTGAAAGGTCCTGGGTTCAAATCCGGTCAAGGCATGTACCTTGGTTGTGGGCATATCCCCAGCGGGAGGTGTGCAAGAGGCAGCTGATCGATGTTTCTCTCTCATCGATGTTTCTAACTCTCTCTTCCTCTCTGTAAAAAATCAGTAAAATATATTTTAAAGAAAGAAAGAAAGAAAGAAACTGCTCTGAAGGTCCTCAGCAGACATCGAAGGACATGCCCAAGCCTCCTCCATCCTCTGGCCTGCGAGGGCCTATGGCCCAGATGCTGCGAGAGGCAGCGGCCTGGCCCAGATGGTCCCTCCTGGGAAATTCCACCCTTGTTTGGGGACCAGGATCAGATCAGGGCAACTGGATCCTTAGGAAGCAAACTGGGAATAGTGAATGGAGAGCACGGGAACGAGCTGTGGGCTATAGAAGGGCAAGTGGGCTTACAGCCAGAAGTCACATTCCTGGGAGGAAGCCCTCAGACCCAATAAAGACGTCAGGGTCCACGTACTCGGAAGCAAACTTGTCCAGCCTCTTGAAGAGCTCGTTCTTCACCTTCAGGTTCTCCACGATGGCCTCCACCACCAGGTCCATGCTATGGACTACAGACGCCGCGTCCGTGTTGGTCGATACGTTGCTCAGGGTCTTCTCCACAAACTCACTGCCTGCCTATTGCCAGGAAAGGAAGGAGACATTCACTGAGCTCACTGGAAAATGGGGTGTGATTCACTGCTAAGGAAGGAAAGAGGAGGGTGAGCCTAGACCCACACACCTGACACAACTTGAATGTACCCCGGGATTCTGAGGAATGAAACTCCCTATATTCCTGCTTAGGGACAGCGGCATCTCCATGTATGTTAGATACCAAGGCAAGAATTCGGCCTGTGAACAAGCCCTACTGCTGGTCAACTATCACTGTCAGCTAGAGGTTATAATCTTCCAAGCTCCTGGCCAGCTCTGCTCCGGTTACTAAACTGTCCATTTACAGCGCCTGTACTGGCCTGCTGATATCTGTTCCCAGAGTGACAGGCTGCCAGGTTCTCATCCAGGAAGCCTATAATTTGTCCTCCCAGGGAAGGGTGAAAGCTTAGCTCAGGACCATCCATCAGGCTGGGAGGTGGTGCTGACTATTGCCCTCTCACAGGAGGTAGGGAAGAGCTGAGTAAGGGCAACAGAGAGGGCAAGAAAGCCAAACTCAGCATTCACCAGATAATAATCGCCCAGCACAGGCCAGCAACTGGTGCTTCACAAACATGCCAGGCACGGCCTCTGCTCTCAAGAGCTTCAAGTCCCATCTTCCTTATCGTGACTCCAGGTCTCCACAAACAGACCTCAGGGCAGGAGGAGACAGTTCTGCCATTTGGTTTTCAAGACGGAATTTGTCCAGGGACATCAAAATGGTCAGAATTAGCCAAGGCTCCCAACTCATCACTGAACAGCCAACTATCAGAGCTGTTCTAAAGAAGCAAGAAGTGAGAGGACAGGTCAATTTTAAAATTCTATTGGCTGCATGTTATAAAGTGAAAAGTTAAAATTTTTATTGAACCTAATAAATCGAAGATGTCATTTCAAAATTAATCAATTTATAAAATTTTGGATGCTTGATATTCTTTTCTTCTATTGAGTCTTTGAAATCTGGTATCTGTTTTACACTTTCAGCATAACTCAGCCACATGTCAATTGAGCTAGTGCTACTGTACAGGTCAGCACAGAGCTAGATTAATACAGTACGTCAACCAGACAGGCTAAAGATGACCGGTCCCTCTCAGAGGATGTCTCCGGCAGAGGTGAGAAATGTCAGGAGAATGGATTCCTAAGGAGTGACTCTTTGGGAGCTCAGCTCCCTGGGCACAGGGGCATTTATTTACACGCAGGACGGGGCTGAGTCTCTGCCCATTGGGGACAGTCTGCAGAGTAAACAAGTAAAAAATGCATGTTACCTGGGTTCAAACTCACTCTGAAAACTAGATCCACCCTGCCCCTCTGATTTTTAAAGGGTGATTAGATATTAAGAAAATGCAAACCCAAAACATGAGATACTACTTTCACACCTCCTATGATGGTTTTTATGAGGAAGGGAGGGAGGGAAATAACAAGTGTTAGCCAGAATATAGAGTATCTGACACTTTTGTACATGGTTGGTGGGAATGTAAAAACAGTGCAGCCACTATGGAAACCAGATTGGTGATTCCTCAAAAAAAGAACAACAAGATTGCCATATAACACAGCAATTCCATTTCTACGTACATAACTGAAAGAACTAAAAAAGGAACTTGAACAGATAGTGTGCTGATGTCTAGTGTAGCATTATTCATAATGGCCAAAAGGTAAAAAAAAAACAATCAAGTGTCCACTCACAAGTGAATGGATAAACAAAATATGGTATACACATACAATGGAATATTATTCAGTCATAAAAAGGAATAAAATTCATGGAAGGGCCTTGAAGAATTATACTAAACAAAAAACAAATACAGTATGATTTCACTTATTGAAGTTTCTATAATAGGCAAATTCAGACAGTCAGAAAGAATGGAGGTTAAGAGAGACAAGGGAAGAAGGGAATGGAGAATTATTGTTTAATGGGTACAGTTTTTTTGGAGAGATGAAAAAGTTTTACGAACTGTGGTAATGGTTGTATAATAGTGTGAATTAATTAAAGTCACTGAGTTAAAATGGCAAATTTTTTATATGTATTTTATCAAAATAATTTTTTTTTCTTTTAATGCTCACCCAAAGATGTTTTTTTATTGATTTGAGACAGAGAAAGAGAGAGAAAAAAATGGACGTGAGACATAAACATTTATCAGTTGCCTCCCAACCAAGGATTGAGCCTGAAACCTAGGTATGTGCCCTGACTAGAAATCAAACTTAACCACCTCTTTTGGAGTATGTATGGGGTAACGCTCCAACCAACTGACCCACCTGGCCAGCATAATAAAAAGATTTTTAAAGGGACCCATTCACATCCTCGTGGATACCTCAGATGAAACAGAACAAAATCCCCACCTGCACTCTTCTCTGCCTGTATACGGAGAATTTTCATTCAAGCCTCAAGGAAATCGATCCTAAGCAAATTTAACAAAGTGACAAAGATAAGCAAAGATGCACCAGGGTGACTCTTGTACAATAGTACTTCTAATTATTTGTGAAGGAGTCAGTGAAACAGAGTCCTGGCCGTCCAGGCCTTTCTCAAGTTCTAGCACCTCTGGCCCTGCTGAAAGTGACAATGACTGTATTTTCCTTTCTCACAAGTATATCAATAATAGGCATACCTAAGCAACTGAAAGTTTCTATTGAAACGCAGTATTTATAGTCTCATTCTCTTGTTAACTTACAAGTACGAGAATTATCTTCCTGTTTTTCTCTCGTGCATTTTCTCTCGTGCATCCTTACAACACAATAGGTGTCATTCAATCCTAAACTCTCAGTGGACAGAATGAGTTCACCACCTGCAGACCTTTGTCCTCAACCTCAGATCCCACCCAACAATGTGGTTATTTACTTCTCCTGTTTTTTAGTGATTATGTATGTTATATTGGTCTAAAGTTATGTTTAGTGATTATGCTATTATATTGGTCTAAAATTATGGAGAAATGTTTTACATAAACAAACTGAAAAAGTAAGCAAGGGCCAGCACTTTACCCTTCCTTCAAGAATGTGAAATGGTCAGAGAACTGATCTTGAGGATGCTGAGAACAAGAAATTACCTGGGGATTGTCTGCAAACTTCTTCTTGGCTATTTTCTTAAGGCTTTCCTCAATTCCCTTTTTGGATTTTGCCAGGATGTCATCTGCCTGGTCCACCAACACTACTGTGTGGCCAGTAGCTGCAGCAACCTAAAGCAAAAGAATAATAATAGTTTTATTTAGAAAAGAAAATATAAAAGCTAAATCAAGAGTTTCATATTCCTCATGAACTCTACCACCATTCTAGTCAAAATACTATATCAGCATAAAAAGGCCAACAATATCTTAGAAACAGAGTTTTTGCTAAAAACACAGCTCTCACCAGGCACTGTTGTAAACACTTTATGTCAGTGGTTCTCAACCTTTTTAATGCCAGGACCCTTAATACAGTTCCTCATGTTGTGGTGACCCCCAAACATGAAATTATTTTCTTTGCTACTTCAGTAATTTTGCTACTGTTAATGAATCGTAATATAAATATCTGTGTTTTCTGATGGTCTAAGGCGACCCTGGTAAGGGTATGCAACCCACGGATTGAGAACCGCTGCTGTAAAGCCTAATACCATCGGAAAACACAGATATTTACATTACAATTCATTAACAGTAGCAAAATTAAAGTTATGAAGTAGCAACAAAAATTATTTTATGGTTGGAGGTCACCACAACATGAAGAACTATATTACAGGGTCGCGGCATTAGAAAGGTTGAGATCCACTGCTTTATGTGAATGATGACAAATCTCAAAACCCGAGGTTTAAATCAAAGGCCCCATTACAATTACCTCCTGTACAACACCAAAGCCACAAGCGACGTGTAGCTACTAAAATTAATTGAAATTAAGTAAATTAAAAATATAATTCTTCTGTAAAGTATATGATTGTCCAACTACTATGCTATACATCTGAAACTAATACAAAATAATGAATGTAAACTGTAATTGAAAAAAATGTATTTTAATTTCAGTTCCTCAGCTGCACTAGCCATATTCTAACGCTCCATGGTCCCCCCACATTCGTCCTCAGAGCTGGCACGTCTGCATGGCTCTACGCCTCTGTTCTGCTCTTCTGCAGTCCTTACATCACCAAGAGGTAAGATTTAAACTCTAGTAATGGTACAAACAGACTCTTGTCCCCAAGGGTTATTTAGTGACAAGACTTCTATTTAGGAGGGCAATTCCCCTCCCTTCCCCATGCCCACTGCAGCCGAATCCCGAGGGTACTTCAGTGAAACTGCCACAACTTTGAAAGCAACAGTTTAGTTTAGCCACAGTCCCTATGTCATCACAGTTTGCCCATAGCTTTGGCCAAGGCTGTGGAATGGTTGATGTGACTAAAAACAGATCTGGTAACATTAGAGGCAGATATTGTAAGTGAATGAGTTCAAGCCATAGGTAACTGGGCACATGCGACCTGATGCAAACATACATGACACAAGAGGCCAGACACTGAGATGCCTCTCTGGGGGTGAGAAGCCTTGCAGAGCCATTGCTTGGGAGCTTCTAAGGCACCAAGGCTGCATAGGAGAGGGGCAGATCAGTGAGAATGAATCTGCCCGGAGATGACAGAAAAGAGAATAGTTGACTCTTGAACAACATGGGTTTAAAACTTCACTGGTCCACTTATGCGTGGATTTTGCCCCATAAATACTGCAAATGTATTTTCTCTTCCTTATAGTTTGCTTCATAACATTTTCTTTTCTCTATTTATTGCAAGACCACATATAACATACAAAATATGTGTTAAGCGACTGTTTATGTTATTGGTAAGGCTGCAAGTGGGCTATTAAGTTTAGTTAAGATTTGGGGAGTCAAAAGTTATATGTGTATTTTTGACTGCACTTCTAACCTCCACATTTACTAGGGTCAACTGTATATGATTCTAAACCACTGTCAGGAGATTTGTGAAACCAGGCAGCTAAAACTCAAAGAAAAATAAAGGGAAAAAAAAAAAAAAAAGAAGAAGAAGAAGAAGAAAGAAAAGAAAGAAGGAAAGAAAGAAACAGAAGAGCAAACTCAAAGGCAAAGAGGTGCAAATCCCAAAGAAAGATTTCCAAAGAATAAATACTTTTAAAAATGGTAAGACAGGTTTCAAATGGAGGTTAATTACAATTTTCCCCCTCCCACACTTCTCCCCTGAAAGCTGCAAGTCTGTGCCGATGGAGCCTGGAGTGGTATCCAAGCCCACCCAGGGACCAAGGAAAGGAAGTCTGCCAGGACCAGACAGTCTGATAAGCCCAGCAGGGCAAAGGGGTGAAGGAGGAATGAGTCATCTTGATAAAAGGGCACAGGCAGTCAGGCAACTTGCCCTCTGGGCAGAAGCCCAGGCTGCAAGCCAGCAGGCAGCACTGTCAAAGTAAAACCATGTCCAGAAAGGAAAACACCCACTGACCCAGACAAGAGTTCCCCCTAAGCAATGATAGACCAAGACCCATCTAGCCAGCACCTCAATCACTGGACACAAATGTGGAAGTCCAATTCAATAAATTCAAAGAAAAAAGTAAGAGCAACTTTAGAAACTGTATAAAGACCATGTAGCAGGCCTGAGACTGTTTCCACCCTGGGCTGGCATCAGGGAACTCAGACTTGGGGAGGACGCCCACCATTCCCTGGTAAGAATGGCCTGCTGCACCTGGACTCTGTGCACCGTGGTTCATGATGAACACCTGCTCTCCTTCTGAGCTAGGGATTCTAGAACTTGCTAGGTAAAGGATGCCTACGTGACCAGCCCCAATAGGACCCAGGGCTCTGGGTCTCTAATGAGTGTGCCTGGTAGACAGCACTTCATACGTGCTGTCACAGCTTGTTGCTGGAGGAATTATGTCCTATGTGACTCCACTGGAAGAGGACTTTGGAAGCTTGGGAATGGTCACTCCAGACTTTACCACATTAGCCTTTCCCCTGGCTGATTTTGCTTTATATCCTCTTGCCCTAAAAAATTATAACCATGAGACTATAGTCATACCTGGGTCTCCAGTATCCATGAGCGGATTCGTTCCAGGACCCGCTGTGGCTACCAAAATCCACAGATGCTCAAGTGCCTTATTAAAATGACATGGCATTTGCATAGAACCTATGCACTCCCTTCAGTGTACTTTATTTATTATTATTTAAAATATTTTATTGATTTTCACAAAGAGGAAGGGAGAGGGATAGAGAGTTGGAAATATCAATGAGAGAGATACATTGACCAGCTGTCTCCTGCACACCCCCCATCAGGGTTGTGCCCGCAACCAATGTACATGCCCTTGACCGGAATCGAACCTGGGACCTTTCAGTCCACAGACCGATGCTCTATCCACTGAGCCAAACCGGTTTCGGCCTTCAGTGTACTTTAAATCAGCGGTCACCAACCTTTCAGACTTCATGGGTCATCTGTGGTCACTGGTTGGTGACTGCTGCGTTAAATGGTCTCTAGATTACTTATAAGGCTTAATGCATTGTAAATGCTACGTAAAAATAGTTGTTATAATGTATTGTTTAGGGATCAACTTTCTGGAATTTTTTTTTCTGAGTATTTTAAAGCCGAGGATACATAACCAGTAGCTATGGAGGGCGGGCTATGAGCCTTTTTAGTAAATAACCAAATCTGGAGGTGGGAGGGCAAAGGGGTTTGTTGGTGGTGAACCCTGACACAGAAACTAAGAAAATAAATTTCAAATTCCAGATGGAGCTGCTGATGAAATCAACCTGCTTTGAGACAGGCACTCCCGGGGAGCAGCTGAAGGGGGGCGGGGTGACTGCCAAATGCACATCCTCTGCAAGGCTGTGGTAAGCAGGGTGCTGGCTGGCGAACCTCCTACTTTTGTTTTGGCTCCTGTGTTCTGACAGTCCCTCTGGAATGACACAAGTGACTTTCACTTCGTTCCTTTTAACCTCTAACTTAGCTAGACCAGACATTAGTTCCTTCGCTCCTCAGCTGCCTGGCCCAAGCCCACTTCCCCCACTTCCCTTCCAGCAGGCATCACTCAGGCGTTTTTGCTCCTCAAGGTATTGGGGAATAGAGGGAATTCAAGCACATTTGGCACAAGATGAAGTCAACGCTGAAGGAAACAGAGGGGGGGAAAGAGGGCAAAGTCCTTTTATTTAGAGACATTGTGATTTCACTTAGAAAATATGAAAAACAAACTATATATGGTTTCATACATGGATTGTCAAATAAGATAAAAATTGCCATGGTGAGAATCCCATCAGGCAGCAGATGTCAGAGGCTGGCTAAGAGGAGTACACCGGGAACTGGTCAGCTCCATAAAGCACTAACCTTAAAGAGGGGCGCAGAACAAGCAAGAGAGGTGACATCACACTGTTTTTCAAAGTCATCATCATCCTGTTTGACTGTGATAGCCACAGGGCATTTTTTTGTTGTTGCAGATGAGCCATAATGCTAGCCTTACAGTACACCTTGAAGGTGTAAGCAGAACCAAATCTGGAAAGGAAGTACCCTCAAATATTCAAGTAAACAAAGAGACGTTATAGAGACAATAAAATTCAACCAGAAAAAACCATGGCCGAAAAACATTTCAGCCTAAATGCTAACTTTCCACTCCTGTCCTAAGTCCTCTGATAAACTGCCCCGCCTCCCCACGAGAAGACTGGACCATTCAGTCACCACCCGGCTTCACCCGGGGTCTGAATGAGCACACTTCAGACAACACACATAGGTAGACGGTGGCCAAAAAACAACTATTAATTCAAGGTGACCTTCAAGAGAGCCAAGTGCACATGTCAGATGACCATGTGAAAGTGACAGAGTATGTGAAACATTTGTTAATTTTCCCCTCTCACCCAGAAGAGGTGAAAGCAGGGCCAAACCTAACAGAGAAGAGGAGTTAGGTTTTCTTCCCCCGTTTCTGCAAAACTTCCCGGAGCCGCACGCACAGTGGAAGAAGCTGCTCTCATGGAACTCGGCTCAATGCTTCTCCCTTTCTCAAATCACTGGAGCACTTTCTACAATTTTGGACTCTCCAAAATGTCTAAACTGGTATTTCTGGTCTAGTGAGAAAGCAACACTTGTATGCTCTAAATATTATCCCTGGAAGGTTTTTAAATTCTTTGTAAACCTTTCTACTTTAGCTTTTCTTTCCTTGGTTTAGGAAAATACAAAGGAAATCTTACGATGTAGTTATTCCAAGACATTGAGAAAAAGGATATCCCAGTTTCAACCCAAAGTGAATACGGATGGTCTGAATGAAGAAAATCAGGAGAAAAAAAGATCTTTGGCGGGGTGGGGTGGGGGGTGGGGGTGGTGAAGAGGGGTATAAGAAGGTATCAGGGGATAAATGTTGATAATGTAAAGAGATGTGAATTGGGGTGATGATCAAACAATACAATATGCAGGTGATGTATTATGGAATTATACATCTGAAACCTACATACTTTTATTACTCAATGTCATTCCAGTAAATTCAATAAAAAATAAAAAAAGAGGAAATTTAACTCTCCATCATTTTACGATGAAGCACTGTTACGCAGGCCACAATTTATTGCATAGCAATAAACTTCCATAACAGCATAACTCAAAGTGATTTCAAGTTAGAGCAGCATTTTCATTTCTTTATGGCTAATGCTCAAATCCCTTGTAATCATTTCTTGCAGTCATATCCTAGGGACACACGGTTGGCACACGGTTTGCAAGGCAACTTCGTCCTTGCAAACCCCAGTGCCAGCCCACAGTGAGCACTCAGTGCACAGTTGCTGAATGAATCAGTGATGAATGAATCATATCTAACTCACTGTCTGGTACACATTAGATGCTTAATAAAATATCCATAGGACTATGGGGTCCAATGTTGGGATTGGTATCCCTCTCCTACTGTGTGTCTAAATGGCCTATCACAGGATGTACTCAGGATGCAAGCAATCTGTCCCTTCCCCGCACAAGACCCATGTCAGCCCTGGCAGCTGGGTGACTCTTATTTCAGACTGGCTCAAACAACTGAGGCAGCCTTAAGCATGGCTAGGCAGCCACAGGCCACTTAGAGGCCATCTCATTTCTGAAATTTTAATTCAGTTTTGTTTCTCCCCAAGATCTGAGAGGGCTTATAGAGGCAATAGTCTCTACCTACCCTCAACTAGCTTTTAAAAAGCAAAAGAAAAAGCCAGCCCTGGCAGGCATTGCTCAGTAGTTAGATCATCGGTCCGTGCACTAAAGGGTCACAGGTTCAATCCCCAGCCTGCTGAGTATGAGGCAACTGACAGATGTCTCTCTCACAGATATTTCTCTCTCTTTCTTTATCTCTTCCCCCACACCTTCTGCTCTCTGAAAATCAATGGAAAAAATATCCACAGGTGAAGATTAACACAACAAGAACAAGAAAAAAGAAAAAAAGCTAAATGAAACAGAAATAAGATGTCCTGGACTGAGGACCTACTGTGCGCTGAGCACATAGCTGTATGTTCCAGGACAATTTCTGATCAATCCAACAACCCTGCTGAAGAAGACATCATCCTCATTTTGCAAAAGAAGAAAGAAAATTAGAGAGGTGGGGGGTCACTCGCCCAAGGTCACTCAGCTGTGAGGCTGTGCAGCCAGGTTCCAAGAACCAGGCTCCAGAACTTGTCTTCTTGTAACCTAGATAGGAGTACAAGGAATGCTGCCTGATTTGTTGAGACAACCAGATTTCAATAGACAATAATCAAATGCTACCTTACAGAAATGTCATGGAACTGATACTTTGGTATTTTCCCCCCCGCTTTACTTAGTAACTATGAGAAACTCGATGAAATAACAATAAAAATTCCTCCTAAATAACCACTTGTTAGCTCCTCCCCAAACTAAAGTCCTAACTAATACACCTTTGCAGTCCTTATGAAACTGGCATTATGGTCCATTTTATAGATGAGGAAACTGGGCCCTGAAGAGGTTAAATAACATTTCGAAAGTCCCACGGCTGGTAACACTTACACAGCCTTCGGTTCAATCAAATCACGGTCCTATCCACAGCAAAAATGACCTGACAAATAAGAACACCTATACAGACAAATGACAGTTTCCATGTGAGCATTAAAGACTCCAAAGTGCCCCTCAACACCCATGGCTCTAGGATAGGGGTACCCAGTGTGGGTCCTGGACCAGCTGCACCCCCACCTGGGAACTTATTAGAAATGCACATTCTTGCCCTGCAGGCCTGGCTCAATGGTTGAGTGTCCACAAAGCCTTTGGGGGTGGGGGGGGGGGAGGGAAGGGCACTGTCACAGCAAACTGAGAGTCTGGACCTGAAGCCAGGGCTGCTTACATCCTGAGCCCTCCCATGCGGGCTGTTCCTGACCCCAAAAAGCGGGGCTGGGTCTGAGGGAACAGTCCGAGGCGCTTCCAAGCTGGGAAAGGGCTGGACTCGGAGCCTATCTGCTGCTTGTGAAACAGGAAACACTCCTTAAGCTCTGTGGGCTGTCTTATCTGTAAAAATGAAGTGATAGAGCTGTTGGAGGATTAAATGAGTTAGTACATGTTAAATACCCAGAAAGGTGTTGGATGTATCACAACAGCTGGTATTTTTATTCTAGGCAGCCTCCTTCCTCCTGCAAGAATCTGAGGCCTAACACTGGCTCCAGGTACAGCCTCCTAAAATAATTTATTTTGTTTTTGAGCTTACACCTTTCTGATCCCAAGACGTGTTCTCTTTCTGATTTCCACTTTCAGGTTTTCCCTTCTATGACCTTTCACTTTTACAAACAGGCCTGACTCTCTCTTCACTTAAAAAAGAAAGTAAGAAAAAAGGAGCGGGGGAAGCACAAACATCCTTAGCCACCTGAAGCTGGCCTTGCTTTCTGACCAAAGTCCTTCAATTCCTGAGTGGCACACGGTATGGAGTACAAGTTCCAGAACCAGACTTCCTAGGCTTAACCAGGGGCTCACTACGTGACCATGAGCAAATGATGCAGCCTCTCTATATACTACCGTATTTCCCCGAAAATAAGACATCCTCCGAAAATAAGACCTAGCGCATGGAAAGATAAGACATTCCCTAAAAATAAGACCTAGCGCATGGAAAGATAAGACATTCCCTAAAAATAAGACCTAGCGCAACTTTGGGAGAAAAAATTAATATAAGACACTATCTTATTTTGGGGAAACAGGGTAATAGTTTCCTGATCCCATCTTATAGGTTTGTTGTGAGGATTAAAGTGCTCAGACCAGTGCTGGGCACATGGAAGATGCACAATGCTTGTTAGCTGATGCTCTCCTCACTACATCAGGTGCTCCACTCTCTCCTGAGCCATGCAATTCACAAACTAGCAACATGGTTCCCCACCAACACCTCTGGATTGGATCACAGGTTCTTATCAATGATCTTCTGACTGCTAAAGCCAATGCCTGTTTTTGGCTCTGCCTTGTGCAGCCTGCAAACTGCAACTAGGGCTTCTTTTCTGAAAAGCTCCGCAGTTTCTTATCTCTGTCTATTCATTTGAGATATATTAAGTGACTTTTCTTAATCTTCTCAGACTCTAAACAAAGGTATCTTTTAAGTTTCTGCTTTCAATATTCTTTTCATCTGGAATCATCCTCATAATTCCAACTGTGCTAAAACCAGCATTTCTGTCCTAAGCTACAGTCATCATCTTGATCCTGAAACCAGTTCCTCTTGACCTTCATTAATGGCGCCACTTTTCTGAAGGGCATCATCTGACTGAACAAAAACGTTTCCTTTAATTTTATCCTTACTGTCCAAAGAAACTCCATTCATTATTCAAGGCCCATTTCAAATGCTACATGCTCCATTGAAGCCTTTCTCCCCAATAAATGTATAATACTCTTTCCTCTTTTTGAAACCTGATTTTTATTGCTTTTATTATGCTACTTTATACCAAAGTAAACTGTGTCATTTAGATCTTTGTGTAACAATCTCTGCTCTTAGATTTAAAATCCTGCAATGGCAGAAATTGATTTGGTCTTTGTAGCGCCTAATATGTATCACATGCCTTGCACATGATGGCTGTCTAATAAATAACTACTAACTACCTAACGCTGCGGAGCAGTAACCTGAGCCTGTACTCTTCTCCAGCCATAGCAGCTCCCCTTTCCCTGCTAGTTCGTGGCTCCAGGCCCCTGCCTAAGTGACTCCCACCACCAGGAGCTGCCTGGGGGACTCCAACCCATCCTTCATAAGCCAACGCAAGCAATCTCTGCTTTGTGAAACCTCTCTTAAACTCTGGGAGAGGCGGTCACTTCCGCTTGTGCTTCCACTGATTTACATATATAGCAGATCTTTCATACAGGACTTCAAATACTGAAAGAAAATAAATAACAGAGTGTGAAGCTGGTGTGAGCCACTAAAGGCCACTCAGTTATGTAATAATGGTGGCCCACCGTCCCCAGGACTTTAACACAAAAGCTATTTTATGAAAAACCTCACATAACTGCCCTGGCTGGTTTTCTCAGTGGTTAGAGCACTGAGCCAGGAACCAAAAGGTCACAGATTCCTGGTCAAGGGCAAGTGCCTCGGTTGCAGGTTCAATCCCTGGCCCAGTCAGTGCAAGCAGAAGGCAACCAACTGATGTGTCTCTTTCACGTCAGTGTTTCTCTCTCCCCCTCCTCCCTCCCTTCACTGTCTCTAGAAAGTCAATGGAAAAAAATACCCTCCTGTGAGGATTTAAAAAAAAATCTCACAAATCTCAGCAAAGAGGTCACTAACCAAACAATATGTAGGAGAAATTCCAGGTATTAAAAAAGAAAGATGGAAAAGTTTACCAACATCAACTTTTGATGATGATTTCAAGATGTTACCTGGAAACCTTTCTAAAACAGCTGCTGCATCATCCACTTCAGACTCTGAAGTTGCTGTTGCCACAAACACCAATGCAGTGTGGTTCTGGCACAACCCTACCTGCAGCTCAAAAGAATTTCCAGTAATATAAATTATAAGTAATACTATTATACAGTAAATGCTTTTGCCCATTTCTCTGTAAAAAAGATCAATAAATATATTTTTTAAAGAACGAATAAAATGCCTAGGAATAAACTTAACCAAGGAGGTAAAAGACCTGTACATTATAAAACATTTTATAAGAAAACTGTAAGACATTGATGAGAGAAACAGAAGAAGACACAAATAAGTGTCTCATGGACTGAAAGATATTAATACTGTTAAAATAGTCATACCACCCAAAGTAATCTACAGGTTCAAGCAATCCCTATAAAAATTCCAATGGAATTTTTTACAGAAATAGAACAAACAATCCTAAAATTTGGATGGAACCATGAAAGACCTCAAAGAGCCAAAGCAATCTTGAGAAAGAACAAAGCTGCAGATATCATGTGCCCTGATTTCAAACTATATTACAAAACTATAGTAATCAAAACGGAGACAAAGTCAATGGAACAGATATAGAGCCCAAAAATAGACCCATACATATATGGTCACTTAATTTATGATAAAGCACCCAAGAATATACAATGGGGAAAGAACAGTCTCTTCAACAAATGGTGTCTAAGAAACTAGACAGTCACATACAAAAGAATGCAACTAGACTGCTGTATTACACCGTACACAAATGTTAACACCTGAAGTCACTAAACTCCTAGAAAAAAGACAGGAGACAAGCTCCTTGACATACCGTATTTTCCGGCGTATAAGACGACCCCCTAATTTTACAGTTAAAACATAGGTTTAGGCCTATATTCGCTGTATAAGACTTCCCCCCACTTCCGAGGCAACACCAGTTCTTTTTTAATAGACCGCCTCTCTGACTCTGGCCAATCTGAGTAGGCTTTTTACTAGAACACAGTGTCGTCTTATACGCCAGAAAATACGGTAGGTCTTATGATGATTTTTTTGGATTTGACACCAAAAGCAAAGGTAACAAAAACTAAAATAAACAAGTGGGACTATATCAAACTAAAATACTTCTGCACAGCCAAGGAAACCATCAACAAAATGAAAAGGTAACATACTGAATGGGAGTAAATATTGCAAGTCATATATCTGATAAGAGGTTAATATTCAAGACATAAAAATCACTCATTCAATTCAACAGCAAGAATAAGTAAATAAATAAATCTAATATAAAAATGGGCAGAGGGACTAAATGGTTATTTTTCCAAGTAAGACATACAGGTGGCTAAAAGGTACAAGAAAAGGTGCTCAATATCACTAATCATTAGGGAAATGCAAATCTAAACCACAATGAGATAGCTCCTCACACCTATTGAAATGGCTATTATTAAAGAGTCAAAAAGTAAGAAGAGGTGGAGAAAAGAGGACCCTTAATCACTGGTGAAAGGAATGCAGACTGGTGCAGCTACCGTGAAAAACAGTTTGACAGTTTCTCAAAAAATTAAAAACAGAACTACTATATGATCCAGCAATTCCACTTTAAAAAAAAAATGAGAGCACTAACTCACAAAGATACTGTATGTTCATTGCAGCACTATTTACAATAGCCAAGATCCGGAAGCTATGGAAGCAACCTCAGTGTCCATTGATGGATGAGTGGATAAATGAAATGTGGTGTATATGCATGTGTACACACACACACACACACACACACACAGAGAGAGAGAGAGAGAGAAAGAGAGAAAGAGAGAAAGAAAGAGAGAGAGAGAAATGTTATTCAGACATAAAAGAGGAGTAAATCTTGCCATTATAACACTGATGGACCTTGACGTCTTCATTTACACTAAGTGAAATAAGTAGATAAAGAAAGACAAATATCATATGGTCTCACTTATATGTGGAATCTAAAAACAAACTGAACTCATGGATACAGAGAATAGATTGGTGGATGCCAGAGACAAGGGAATGGGCAATGAAAAGGGTTAAAAAGTACAAACTCCCAGCTCTATAGTTAGCAATACTATATTGTATATTTGAAAGTTGCTAAGAGAGTGGATTTTAAAAGATTTCATCACAAGAAAAAATTATAACTACGTATACGTATGGTGACAGATATTAACTAGCCTTATTATGGTGATCACATCTCAATATATACAAAAATGAAATCATTATGTTGAACATCTGTAACTAATATGTTATATTGGCAATTATATCTAAATTTTTAAAAAGGAAGGAAATTATTGACACATGCTACAACACAGATGAACCGTGAATATATCTTATTAGGTGAAATAGGTCAGTCAGAAAATACTGTATGATTCCACTTATATGAAGTACCCAGAATAGACAAATTCAGAGACAGAGGGTGAAGCAGTTCCGCCAGGGACTGGGGAGAGGAGAGACAGGGAGTTATTTAATGGGTATGGAGTTTTGGTTTTGCAAAATGAAGAGCATTCTGGAGATGGATGATCATGATGGCTTTCCAAGAATGTGCATGTACTTAAATGCCACTAAATGGTATATTTTTAAGTGGTTACAATGATAAATTTTATATTATGTATTTTTTACCACAATCAAAAAACAAAGACCATTGATCTGATTTAACACAATACCTTCATTTTACTAAGGAAAAAAAACATAAACTAAAGCAGAAAAATTATTAACCTAAGATCGCATGCAGGCACTAAAGTGCCACCTAAATGTAATTCTGTAAAAGGTAGTTCTGCCTAGATTGCTCACTCTATCAAACTCTTCAAAGGCTCCCTGTGAGTACAGAATAAAACTCAAGTTTCTACACCTGGCATGCAAGGCCCTCCAGGATGGGGGTCTGCCTCCTCTCCAGATACAGTGTTCACTGTTGCCTGGCACTCCACCACCACGAGGCCTGTAGCTCCGTGCATCTGCTACACCTCTTACCTCCAGGCCTTTGCACTGTCCACACCTTCTCCCCGACTTCACCTCATTAAATATGCCTGAGTATCACCCTATATACTAAGCTTCCTTACTCCAAGATCCTGTCAGGCCCAGGCTATGTGTGCCTCATGCTCCTATAATACCCCCACACCCTTACCATTGCACCCATCGTAATGTGTATGATCACTTGCATAAGTGCCATCTCCTCTACTCTTTTACTGCAGGCTCCTGACTAAATGTCATTCATCTTGGTCTGCTAAGTACTTGGTCCACACCTGGCGGTGATGGACCCTCAGGAAATGGTGACAACAACTAGATGTGATGGAAAAGCCAAAGTGAGACTAGATCTTTTGACAGTCCAGAGCTGTTTTCATCAGGGTAACTGAGGGCCACCCCTCACAATGTGAACATAATTATTTTCTTGAGGGCTCTTACTTAGGAATGAATTTCATGTGCCTTGGATGCAAGGATTCCACACGCATTCCTGAATTGTGCAACAGTGCCACCCAATTTATTCCAACTTTCTAAGAATGAGATGGCAGTGGAAGAGAGAACAACAAAAAAGTAACAGGACTCTTTTCCTGGTCCCATAAACATCAGTTATTTTTACAATAAGAAAGGAAGACTCTTGCTGGCACTTTGAGTGACCATAATTTAATCAATCCTTTGAGAACTCTTGTTCTCTATGACAGTGATCTACACCCTATAAGACTTTGAGGACAAGCAATCCTGCAATGGAAACAATTTTATTTGAAGGTTATGTCCTCAGCTCCATGACTTCTCTAGCCTTGGTGGAAGACAGGCTTAGCCAGAGAGAAATATTTTTAGACAAGGGTGCTTCAGAGCTGTAAAAATAGGCCCAGTGAACAGCACACTTGTCAAAGCCAGAGTACTCTAGCCAGAGCGTCAAGTAAACATGCCCAGGAGAAGCAAATATATCATCAGATTGGAAGCATTTTCTCTAAAGCATAGCCTGAATGGTGAATTTTTTAAAATATATATTTTTATTGATTTCAGAGAGTAAGGGAGAGGGAGAGAAAGACAGAAATGATGTCAGAGAATCAGGTTGGTTGCCTCCTGCATGTCCCACACTGGGAATGGAGCCTGCAATCCAGGCATGTTCCAATTAGGAATCAAACCATAACCTCAACGCTCAACCACTCAGCCACGCCGGCCAGGCTGAATGGTGAATTTTAAGAACTATGTCCACTGTTCAGTGAGGTGTCCCATAGGCCCTAGCACTATAGGAGGGCTGCGTTTCATCAACATCACATTCTTTCGGAAAAATTGAAAATCTGCACAAACTATCTGCCACAGTGGAGTCCCAACTGCCTCCTGCTCCCCAGAATAAGTGCATGTAATCAGTGCTGCCCACGCTGACGGTGCCCGAGGCTCCCGTGCCTTGCCAACAAGGCGTGGCTTTGGGTCCTCATGATTTGATCTCAGAGAGAAGCCACAAGTCAGTTATATCTCTCAGAGCTGGCAATTCTGGGCTTATAATTATCCCTGTCTGTGTAATATCATGAACTCTGCCATCATCAGGAGTTGTCTTCACCAACTTGAACAATCAGAAAAAGGCATTCCTTTGAGACTTTCAACCACCACTTACCACTAGAGTCAGCTAGCTTATTCTTAAAACAGTTGAATTCATTGGTTGGCCTATTTATAAAAACTTAGATTTTCCTATTTCACAAAGTATTTTTAAAAAGCCAACATAATGCACCCTGACTGACTGAGACTGGGGAATCTGCAACTGAGGAACATGTCCTTGACCAGGAATCAAACCTATGACCCTTCAATGCACAAGCTGATGCTCTAACCATTAAGCCAAACCGGCCTGGGCTAAATACATACTTTTTCAAAAAATTCAATAAGCATCTGGGTTTGGTAATGTAGGACTCTCCTAAAAATTCTGGGAAAAAGGGATAACAGGACATGTTGATGGCATCAACTAAGTCTTAGTTATATTTAAGAATATCTGCCAAAACCGGTTTGGCTCAGTGGATAGAGCATCAGCCTGCAGACTGAAAGGTCCCAGGTTCGATTCCGGCCAACGGCATGTACCTCGGTTGCAGGCACATCCCCAGTGGGGGGTATGCAGGAGGCAGCTAGTCGATGTTTCTCTCTCATCGATGTTTCTAACTCTCTATCCCTCTCTCTTCCTCTCTGTAAAAAAAATCAATAAAATATATTTAAAAAAAAAAAAAAGAAAGAATACTATCTGAAAGATGCTGCCATGATGGACACTTTCTGGGTAGAGAAGAGAGCTCTGAATATAAACTGCTCTCTAGCAATATTAGTATGCAATGTCTGTTAGTGTGAGTGTCGTTTTAGTGAACGGACTAATTAAGAGGCTCCCACAAGAATCCAGGTAACAATGCCTGGTTTAGGAATCACAGAGGAAAGCACAGGGGAGAACCCCTCATGGAGGAGAGACTCACAGTCTTTTTCAGTGTGGGTTATAGGTCAATGCTCAACCCTATCTGACCATGACCCTACCTTCAGAGTGCATGTGGCTGGAAGAACAACAATGGTAGTAATAAGAGGAGGAAACTCTCTGGAAAAGTTAAGAGGGAACATGATTAATTGAATTTTGGTAACTGACTTGGAATCTACAGGCAGCAAGATGGTAGCAGAGCATCCAAATGGAGATGATCTAACTTTGAGTCTAGCTGGTATCTGTTGATTCCAGATAGCCACAAAGGACCCCCATGTCCGTGGAGGCCACATCTCCCCATAAGACAGCAGAGACCAGAGGTGCAGGCACAGCTATGGTTATCTCAGACTCGGGGATCTCTGGCCAGCTGAACAGGAGTTGAGAGAACAGAGTCCCAGGCCCAGCTCTGCCTCTGACCCTTGACCCCAATATCATCTCTGTAGGAGTAATTATTATAATGGTTTGAATGGAATAAAGTGTTACATTTGTAGAATTTTTAAAGTGCCAGGCTCTGTTGTAAATGCTTTTATGAATTCACTGTAATACCCAAAAAAGTCTATATGGAGCACTAAGATTTTTTCCTCAACAATTCATATAGTCTTAAAAATCTTTAGAATTGTTTGATCTCCCCATATCTCCCTATTAAATATCTTCCAAGATAAAAGAATCTAAAATAAGAGAAGTCAACACCAGATTAGATCTGAGGGAGTTATATTGAAAGCATTAAATGAACAATTACCATTGAACACACGAGTATGACTCTAAGCACTTAGCTCATTTGCCTGTCATAACATTGTGATAGCATATATGGATTCCCAGGTAAGGGACAGAGAGGGGTTAAATGACTTGCCCAAGGTGCCCACAGCCAGAAGAGGAAGGGCTGGGTCCACACTCCAGCAGGCACCTCACAGCCTGCTCCGTTTCAAGCACTGAACCACCACTCACCAGAAACTATCCCACCGCATGGTTAGCATAACCCCGGGGAGACACAGAACAGAGCGCAGCAGCGTTATCTTCCAGGAGAGCTGGGCAGTGAGGGGGATGCCTAAGGCAGATATGGGGAGAGGAGAGAAGGGGGAGGAAAGATAATTAGAAACTCAAGTAAGGGACAAATAACAGTGAGGCTGTGTCTACCACACAGCAGAGAATTCCCCAAACCTGACTGAGGTGTCATTTCTGCTCTACAATGACCAAAGGTATTCCATGGCATTCTTTTTATGCTGGTCAGCCCCTCCGAAAGTCCAAGAACTAATATGCTGACAGAAGCTGGTTTACTATCACAAGGAGCGGAGAACCGCCCAATGAAGACGTGAGCAACAATACAGGAGGTGAGGAAGAATGTCATGACAAACATATCCCATACCCTTGAGGAGGAAGTTAACACCTGGGAATAAAAAATTCCTTCCATAAGAACACTCACAAGAAGAGACTGTGTCAGTCTCCTGTGATCCCCAAACCTCCCCCAGGCCACTGCACTGTTTTCAAGCAAATTTCAACAGAGGTGAACTCACTGCAAAACAGAGAGAATACAGAACAACTCTGAACCCTCTTCTATTTGGCATCAGAAAATTCAGAGCTGGGGGAGAGAAAAGAACGGTGAACAAATTCAGAGGCTGGGAGAAGCTTTTGGGTCCACCTGAGTCCTCATCAAGCATCACAAATGTCAGGAAAATGTTCCTCTGTAGGTGAGAATGTTGCCCCCTCCCTTCTTTTGTTTAACAGCCTAAGGAGTTCTCCTCAGAAGAAATGTGCACTTTTTGCTTTTTAAGAGGGTCCAAAAATAAAAGCAAAGAAAAGTTTTGGGTGAGAAGAACCTGGATCCAACCCCCTTCAAGATGCAAACTTTCTCACTTCCTCCAAGAAGTGTAGAGCATTAAAAGGAAGTCTGTACTGGAGCCTTGAGAAATCCAGCCTCAGAAATTCCATGCCCAGGGAACTCACTGACTCCTCACCAGTAATTAATGAAAGCTCTCTGGGCTGCTTGTATGAAAAAAGGCAATGCACAAGAAAACCTTATAAAGTACTCATTCTATAAACTGAAGAAAAGCACAGCTAGTTCCTTTCTTCCCTTTTTTCCTCGTTTATAAAACAAGAAACAACCTGATCCCCACTCAAGGGTCATTCGATGCTGTAAGCTTTGCCAGCCCAACTATCCAGCTGAAGACAAATTGGCAATCAGAACCAGTCAGAAGTGTATAATGGGCAAACAAAAATAACAAGTTAACCTGACTTAAATATTAACCTGCGGCCTAAGCAAATTTTTAAAATTTAAAACAAACAAAACAAATGACAGGCAAAGTAGATATCCTTGGGGAATACATATGTACAAATGACCTGTTCACTGATCAATTGTAATTAAACACAGACCTCACTTGTCTTAAATTGCTTAACTGTTCAAGAAATGTGTCAGGCTCCCACAAAATCTGTTTAATTTTTTCCATGCTACTCAGCATAAACTGGAATACAGCAAAAATGATAAATAAAAAAATATTATGGACACAGACAACAGTGTGGTGATTGCTGGAAGGAAGGGGGACGGGGGAGGTGGAGATTATAGAAGGGATAAATGGTGATGGAGACTTGACTTGGGGTGGTGAACACACAATACAGTGTACAGATGATCTGTTACAGAATTGTGCACCTAAAACCTGTATGATTTTGTTAACCAGTGTTACCCCAATAAATTCAATAAAAAGGAAACAAAAAAGATTGTAAACTGAACTACACCTTAAAATTAAAGCTACTTCAGAAAGAGTTCAGGAGAGTAAAGCTAGATGTGACTTAATAGCCTACCTTAAATGCTCGTTTGTGCTTGTGGGGGTTTTGTTTGTTTGTTTGTTTTATTAATTTTAGAGAGGAAGGGAGAGGAGAGATAGAAAGATCAATGATGAAAGAGAATCATTCAGTGTCATCCCATGCACCCAAAGGTTGCCAGTTGGAGGTCGGGGCACATATGTAAGGCAACTGATCAATGTTTTTCTCTCACACACTGGTGTCTCTCTCTCTCTCTCTCTCTCTCTCTCTCTCTCTCTCTCTCTCTCTCCCCTTTCAACCCTTGCCCTCACCCTCGCCCTCTCCCTCGCCTTCTCCCTAAGCATGTCCTCAGGTGAGAATTAAAAAGAAAAAAAAGCTGTATGAGGATGAACAATACAACAGGGAGGACAAAAAGTACCTTCACTCTTTTCAGAGGCCCCTGGACAACTGGCATTTGCCAGTCAAGATTAAGTGAGATTCAAAACTCTGGGGTGGGAGGGCATGTATGGGGGGGTGGGAGGGGCAAGGGTATATGTACACAGATAATTTAATAAAAAATAAAATAAAAAAAGATTAAGTGAGATGCAAAAGATTCACAACCAATATTCTCCATTTACACATTACAGACCTACCTTAGCAGCAACAATCTGAGATGGTATGAGGGGTTAAGAACAAAAGGACAAGCAATGAAGATAATAATCATAAAGGCAGCTAAGCCTTTGTGAGCTCTCACTAGGTGCCAGACACTGTTGTGCCAATTCACTCAATCCTCTAGATTCTCCTATGAGGCTAATGCTGGTATTAGTCCTAGTTTAGAGATTAGTAGGCACAAAGGTGAAGTAACTTTCCCATGTTAAGACAGCCAACGTGAGGCAGAGCCAGCATATAGGCCATCCAATTCGCCATACTGAACTGGAGCCAATCTCCAGTCAAACACAACTACTCTTTGTGGCACTTAATCAGCAGAACAGATTCACCCTCTACCAAAAGCGGTAGGTCAAGGAGCATGAAGAATGAAGCAATACTGCTTAGAACTACAGACCTGAAGGTGGAGTCCAAAATGGATCAGCTAAACTGCTGAAACCAACCAACCTACTGCTGAGAGTAGCACAGAGATGTTCTGCAGGAAAGTGTGGTTCCCCCCACAGGATTAGAGCTTCCATCTAAAGTGACTGAGGCTCTTGTAAAACTTGTTCTGTAAAAATGGAACTACTTACCCTATGACTGTCCACTATTTCAACTTTTGGAATGGCAGTCCATTGTATTTCCAACCTGTGGATAAACAGCTCTCGCCCCACCCCACCCTTAAATTTCAAAAGGCATTCACTCCCCTGGTCCAACTATTCAAGTCTGTGTTCCCATCAATGTCAACCTCCTCCCCCGCTTCTGAAATGAAAGCTCCAATACTATATCCATAATTTTAGGTGCTACCTGTGGGCATGGTTGTGAGGAATAACACCCCTTTCTGGGCAATAATGGATATAGAATTCTAAGAGCTGAACAACCTGAAACAATGCTTTCGACTTAGTTTCTAATCCGCTTCCACTGATGTCTTCAAGTCACCATTAACAAAGTTTCTGGACTCGTTTTTTCCTATATTGGTACTATAGGATGGGTGCATGAATTTGTGCACAGGTGGAGTCCCATGGTCTGGCCGGCGGGGTGAATTGGAGGGTTGGGTTGCCCAGGCCCCATTGGGGCCAATCAGGGCCAACCAGCGGTGGGGAGGGACTGCGGGAGGTTGGCTGGCTGCAGGAGGTTAGCTGTGGAAGCGCACTGACCACCTGGGGGCAGTTCCTGGATTGAGTGTCTGCCCCCGGGTGGTCAATGTGTCATCATAGAGACCAGTCAACCTGTAGAGAGGTCAACAGGTCGTAATGGTCACAGGCTTTTATATATATAAATGGTAGGCTTAAGGCCCTAATATCTTGTGCTCGCTTCGGCAGCACATATACTAAAAGGCCCTAATATCTTGTTTTTAAACAAATACATTATTTTATACCTTCCCACAACAAATCTCTCTCATAGCTGTGGGAGGTTTTTGGTGGAGCAGGGGAATACAAGTGTGCTCAAGCTTGAATATTCTATAATATAGTATAATATTTGGAACATTTAGGTTAAAGGGACTTACTCCTCACATCTCATGTAGAACGTAGATTAAGGGGACACCATAACCTAGCAGCAAAGGTATCCACACAATAAAAAGGGAAATGTATGTCCAAACACATTATCTCGGAAGAGAGAAATGGGAAACTATAAGAAGTTAGAAGGATAAAAAGTTAATTAAATACATATTTTAGGAGACAATGCAATCAAATTAATATGTTGCAAAATGTGTGCAAAGAGAGGAAAATTAAGATATATAACAATAGTCAATGATTTTTAAAAGAGCAAGCATGGAAATGTGGACTTGACTGGAAAGACACTGAAAAATAAACTCTTTCATGACTGTAGCCACTGCATTTGAATACTCCACTAAGAAAAATTGGATAATGGCCTCCACTTCAGCAATACAAGGTGCAAAGGCTGAAATGATAAGAATATAATCAACTAAGACACGGGAATCGAGGTTCTCCAATACGAGCAGGAATTTGCGGGGTGGAGGGGTGGAGAAGCAGCAAATATCACAGTATCCAGCTAATCAATTGCACAACTGACCTTGAGCCACAGTTAGGCTGACACATGGCAGTCTTGAAGATGGACATTGAGACTGGAGGCCCTCAGCCACTTTGTCTTTTCCCACCTTCTCCAAGCCCCTCAAACATGCAGTTCTCAGCACCGAGGGAACTAGGTCAAAGGTCAAAGTTGCCTTGCAAGGCCTCTGGCGGACTAACAGGGCCTCCCAAGCTCTTACTAGGTAACTTTTTACAAAGTGCTACAAAAGCGATGAGTATTACTATTCTTTGTAACCCAGAAAGCAAAGGAAACACACGGGAGGTTGGAAAGAGATCCTTTTAGGAGAGCAGAAAACTGCTCTTACAAAGACCGTATAATTCTAAAAAAGTTCCAGGTCTCTGGAAGCAATTCAGGTGTAAGCCAAGAAGCAAGCAAGCAAGTTATGTCTCAGCCTTGGACACGTACAGTACTATCTTCTCTCAGCAGAACCCAGTTCCAAGTGCAATCACTAGCACGCTCAACCCAGCCCCCCTGGGGCCCTGGGCCTGGCTGGAATTTAGAGATCAGAAAACTGAGGCTCGGCCCCAAGACACTGTATCTTTGGGGAATGACCACGCACAGGCCCAGAGGCAAGACGTTTCAACTACACGGTGGAGGAGCACGGTGAGAATTCCCGGGTCCCCCGTGCAGCCCGGTCTCTCCGCGGATCACACCGCCGAGCCGCCAGCGCTCCCAGTTCCGGTGGCAGCAAAGCGAGCGGGTGCGCTGCCAGGGGGCGGCTCACCTGGGCAATGCCGGCGCCCATCAGCCCACCGCCGATGACCGCCACGTGCTTGATGACGATTTTCTTCGCCGTGGCTGAGGCTGTGGACGAAGAGGACACACTGCGTACAAACTGCCTAGTGACGAAAGCCATGGTGCTGCGGGCAAACGGAGGCGGCTGCGGCGGCGGCGTCCGGACTGGGCTAAGAAAGCGCGACTGCAGTGCACTAACTGCCAGCAGACCTCTGGGGGCGGAAACGAGGTGGCCCCGCCTCCCGGCGTTCCCCGGGCGTTCCCGTGACGTCACCGGGGAAGGGGCGGGGACTCGCGGCCCGCTCAGCTCATTGGCGGAGGCGGTGGGGACGGCCCTCTAACGTCGGAGCGCGGCGTCTACGTGGGCTTGTGCGGGCCGCCGCCGCCTTCTGCCGCGGAGCTGGGGGCTCTCAGCGGTGGAGCCTGGAGCCGGACCCCGGGTCGCAGCGGGGCTGGGCGGTTAGCGTGCAGGCCATTCCTCGGAAAGCCGCAGACGCCTGGTAAGATGGAGGCAAAGTGTGGACTTCTTACATCCTCGCCTCTGATGCTCCTGCAAACCTCAGTGCCGAGTTTATACGTGATCTTTGGCGGTGATGATGAAAGGACCCAAAATGAGCAACCTTGATTCATGATACCTAGTAACCAGTTCTAAGGGTTATTTTATTCCTGTGGGTAACGAGTGTTTCCCGCTAAGTCAGAAATAAACCAGCTGCTCAACAATCGAAATAAATGTTTAACAGCCCATGATGAGTCCCAATGTAAAGATCACGCCCAGGCTGTTACACATTTCAATGTTAGACATCTGATGGATTAAGGTCAAAGGGCAACCTTTGTAGAGTAATTGATACCAACTAGGCTAATCTCCCTCGTGTAATTTTGAATTACAATAACTTAGTAATAGAGAATTTTATTCACTTATTTTTAAATATGTAATAAGAACTCACAAACTCACCATCGAATCAAAAGTAGGCTCCTCCTATGGGATGTATGTACCTAAGGAATTCTGTGTCCACCATTCCTTTGCTTTGATCTCATCTAATCCTATAAAAATATGGGAGAAGCACTTTTGCTGAGGACTGCTGGTCTTGGGAGAAATACAGTCACATCCAAAAAGTAAAGTCCATTAAATGTTAGAATGTAGCAAATGCAAAAATGCCATGGGATCAGAAATGGAAAAGGAAAATTACAGAGAAACCTGGTAATTTGAAGAATTAGTGTATTAGAAAAGAAAGGTTTCAAGCACGTTCAAAGGTAGAAACAAGAAAAATATTGCCACAGGAGAAGAGGAATTTGGTGTGAAGAGAGCAAAGATGATAAATTAGGAGAGTGCATGGATGATCCCTAGATGGATTTTAACCTTTCACTCTCAGTTACAAGTTGTGTCTAATACAAGGCCAAACATGTTCTAATGACAGTGTTGTCACTATATTTCTTAATTTCTTTTTTGTTAATCCTCACCCGAGGATATTTTTTTCATTGATTTTTAGAGAGAATGAAGTGGGGGTTGGGGGGAGAGAGGGGGGTGGGTAATGCCGGAGGAAGAGAAATATCAATGTGAGAGAGATACATTGATTGGTTGTCTCCCATATGCGCCCTGACCTAAGAGCCTTGGATCAAGCCTGCAACCGAGGTACTCACCCTTGACCCTGAATCAAACCTGAGACCCTATGGTCCAAGGCTGACGCTATAACCAGCAAGCCAAACTGGCCAGGGCATCACAATATATATTCTCTAAATGTGTGTAGTATCAAACAATGCCAAGAATTATGCATTTGCAGATCCATGATTTGTTTTCCTCAGGAAAGAGAGAATGACCAGTGCTGTATTTTTGAGTGATTCTCAAGTCTGAGGCTATCTGTATTATGAAAATGTGATGTTGAGAAAGGACCACTGAGTGAGAGGAGCCTAGCTTAGTCCCTGGTGGGCAGTATGACCATCTGCAGACACCTCCTGGGCTCCAGTGTCTTTGTCTATCAAAGGAAACATTTGGACAGATAACTTTGCAGCTGTTTTATACTGAGAGTCTAACTCCCATTTACAGTCTTCTGAAGCAAGGGTCACCCTGCCCCAACTCCCACACAATCCTGGTCAGATGACATTTACAATAGATTCATTCTCCTTTTGCCAGGACTGTAGTCTTTTCCCAAGTGTGGCCTTGGGCTTTCGGGTGCCCAGTAACAACTTCTATGGTCCTTGCCTTGCACAATCACCCAGTTCTTAGGGTCATGCTTCCTTTCTGCAGAATAGAGTGCTGGGAAGCGTGACCTTGGTCACTGAGCCAACTCAGAGACAGCAAAGGGCTGGCTCAGAGAATGGAGTAATGACTACTTTGTTTTGTCCTATAAATGGCTAATTGTAATATTTTAAAAACTGATATCAAAAAGCATTTCATTTTTTAATATATTTTTATTGATATTTTACAGAGAAGAAGGGAGAGGGATAGAGAGTTAGAAACATCGATGAGAGAGAAACATCGACCAGCTGCCTCCTGTACACCCCCTACTGGGGATGTGCCTGCAACCAAGGTACATGCCCTTGACCAGAATTGAACCTGGGACCTCTTAGTCCACAAGCTGACACTTCATCCACTGAGCCAAATCGGTTAGGGCAAGAAGCATTATTTTAAAATATACATGGTGGTGGGCTCTCGGAGTGGCAGAAGCAGGGAGTACAATTGGCCCTTTCCTTCCAACAAATTAGCAGTATATAAAAAATATCAAAGTCTTCCAGTCTTCCTGCTTTGTGAGGTAGGCAGGCAGAGTGGAGCTGACCCTGTCTTCATACTGTCGTGTGATAGATACCTAGGGACAATGTGTTTTTATCAGGAACACTAATGGGGGAGGATTCACTGAGTATGTTGGAATTTTCCTTCTATTTGTGGGAAAGTAATGATTTCTGGCTTACTGGGGAAACAGTGTTTTGTTGAGTGCTTTTTAGATTTCTTATGGCAGAAAATCAAATTTCATGTGACTACTCAGAAAACCAAATTTCAAGCCCAGAAAGTTCAACCAAAAGCTAATCTACTGCAAAATTAATGAGGGTTGACATTGCCACATTTGTCAGAAGAGGTTTCAAGGAAGTTAGTCATATGATAAGCATAAAATATATATTTAGCTTGAGAAGGACGGTCATGTATTGCTGTAACCCATTGAAAGATATTCTCTTATAACACACTAAAGGCCCAGTGCACGAATTTGTGCCCCAGTGGAGTCCCTTGGCCTGGCTTGAGGGATCTGGCCGAAACTGGCTATCTGACATCCCCCGAGGGGTCCTGGATTGCAAGAGGGTGCAGGCCAGGCCGAGGGACCCCACCAGTGCATGATCAGGGCTGGAGAGGGACATGGGAGGTTGGCCAGCCGGGGAGGGACCGCAGGAGGGCTCCAGGGTATGTCTGGCCCGTCTCTCTGAGCCACTATTGGCTGGACCCCATAACAGTGGTTGAGCGGCCTTAGCATATCATTAGCATATTACCCTTAGATTGGTTGAACAGAAGACCAGACACTTAGCATATTAGGCTTTTATTATATAGGATAAGGCAAAACCTCTAATGACACTAAACAATTTTATAAATAAGGTTATCTTCTTTAGCTTTTAGAAAAAAATTTATCCTGGCAAACTTTAAGCTTTGATTGTGTTAGCAACTGTTCTCTACTTTTTTTTCTCTACTGAGAAAATTCATTAAATCCTCACAATAACCCTATTTGATAAGTACTAATTGTACCCCTCTTTTACATGTAAGGAAACAGGTCCAGAGAGGTTCAGAAACTTGGCCAAGGTCACACAGCTAACCAATGGCACAGGCAAAATTCAAACTCAAAACAGTCTGTTTTCAGGGCTTGTGTTCTTAACCATTATGCTCTTTTGTCTCTCTTCACAACAATCCAAAGGCTACCACTCCTATTCTCCTCTGAAGGTGGAAGAATCAAGGTTCTAAAGAGTTAAATCATTTATTAGATGTAATCTACCTAATATCTGGCCAGGCTCAGATTTTAACCCACTCTGATCTCAAGGCTCCCACTCATTTCATACTTTCATACTCATTAGAAAGTTGCTTGCTGTTAAGACAAAAAAAAAAAAAAAAAAAAATGGTGGGTGGTTTCCAGTAAACGTTATGTATGTCTGAATTTGGAACTTAATTGTTTTACTAACATTATAAAGGTGAAGCAGATTAATTTATTTAGGCATTCTTATTAAGAAACCCCAGAGCTGCAACTTTCACAGAATGATTCCCAGTGTTTACATCTATAGAATACAAGAGCCATGAGTGGGTTGTTGTTTTTTTAATTACAGTTGATATACAATATTAGTTTCAGGTGTACAACCCCATGATTATACCTTTATATAACATACTAAGTAATTATGCCAATAAATCTAGCACCACATATAGTTATTATAATACTAGAGGCCCAGTACACAAAATTCGTGCATGGGTAGGGGGTTCCCTCAGCCTGGCCTGCACCCTCTCACAATCCGGGAACCCTCTGGAAGGCAGGCAGGCAGGTAGAGTGGTTAGGGATGATCAGGCAGGCAGGCTCCCTCCTCCCAATAGTGGATTCTGTGAGGAATGGGGCTCCCTCCTCCCTCTTGTCACAGTCCAGTTTGAAGGCCGGCCACACCCCCAAAAGCACGAGACCCGGAGTTCCACACACCCTGGTAGCCTGGCACCCACAGACCCTTCTCACCACCGCGCCCTTCTCGCTCCCATGCCTGGATGGCCCGGGGTTAAAGATCCTTCTTGCCACCACTGCACCTTGGAGGCCCAGGGCTCACAGACCATTCTTGTCGTGGCCATGCCTCGGTGGCCCAGGGCCCACAGATCTCTCCTGCCACCACACCTCAGATGCCCAGGGCTCACCAACCCTTCCCACTGCATGCCTCGGTGGCCCAGGGCCCACAGATCTCTCCCACCTGCCAGACCCCGGAGGCCCAAAGCCCACAGTCCCTTCCCTCCTGCATGCCTCTGCAGCCCAGGGTTAAAGACCCTTCTGGCCGCTGCCACCACTGCGCCTCAGATGCCCAGGGCTCACAGACCCTTGTTGCCACCACCACGCCTTGGAGGCCCAGAGCCCACAGACCCTTCCTGCCTGCATGCCTCAGCGGCACAAGGCCCACAGATCTCTCCCACCTGCCACACACCAGAGCCCACAGACCCTTCCTGCCTGCGTGCCTCAATGGCACAAGGCCCACTGTTCGGTCATCCGTCCCGGTCATGATGGCCCGAGGCTATTATGAGTATAGATTATTGACTATATTCCCTATTTTACGTTCTCATGAATATTCTGTAACTACTAATTTTATTTTGAAATGCCTTCATCTTTTCCACCCAACCTCCCAATCCCTCTCCCATCTGGCAACTGTCAAAATGTTATCTGAGTCTGTTTCTATTCTGCTTGTTTGTTTATTTTGTTTTTTAGATTCCACATATAAGTGAAATCATTATTGGCATTTGTCATTCTCTTATTTCACTTAACATAATACCATCTAGGTCCATCCATATTGTTGCAGATTTCATTCTTTCTTATGGTTGAGCGATATTCCATTGTATATATGCACAACTTCTTTATCGATTCATTTCTTGACAAATACTCAGGTTGCTTCCATATCTTAGCCATCTATATATATATAAAGAGGCAATATGCTAATTGGCCATTATGGTATCCCAGTAACAAACGGCCCAATTTGCATATTGACAGACCAGCAGGTGCGTGCGCAGCATGGGGACTTGCGTGAGGCCCCCAGCACCAGAGTCCTTTTTCTCCCAGGTGCATGCGCCTGACAAACACTCTTGCGACACTATCCGGGAGCACTCTGCCTGGGGATGCCACCAACCCTTCCCTGAAGTGGGGGAAACCGAGGGGTGACAGCCGCATGGCAGACAGCCAGTTCTCAGGGCACAGTCAACAGATGCCAACTGGGGGGTGCACACACCAGCGGTGACCCGAGGGAGGGGTCACACACGCGAATCGAGAGGGTGGGGACCCAACACCACGAAGGAAGAGCCCAGGCGTGACAACAGAGAGTGCACAGGCAACCCTCACACCACAGGGAAGCTTCCGTGGCTTTCTCCAGCCGTCCATTCATTCATCTGCCCGTCCAACTCGGAAGGAAGCTTGCATCCTGGACAGAAATCCCTCTGCCCCCAGGACAAGCTGGGCCCCCACCATGCCTGTGCAAGCATGCCCGTCGCCTGCAAATTTCGGAGGGGAGCAGGCACTTGAGGCGGGGGGGGGGGGGGGGGGGGGGGGCGGGGGGGCAAGGTGGGCGGTGGCCGCAGGGAGAGTGTGGGGGAGGCCTCTGCACACCCCACCTCCTCTTCAGCACTCAAGGGGAGAAAAGCCTCGTACACGCACATGAATGCACATTGCGTGCACATAATCCAGCAGTCCCCGTGATGGACACCAATCTGGCCGGCTGGACCCTCCCCCAACTTGGAGGGGGGAGGCGCGGGCCATAGGCAAGACACAGCTGCATTGTCACTGGGCCCCTCAAAGCCAGTGCTAGAGGGGCCCAAATGCCCAAATAGAGGCAGCTATAGGTCCCAGAGAAGAAAGCCCATTGGTACTAAGACAGGAGGAAAAACAGAATTTTTAATTAGCCTGTAAAAAGAGTAAAAGAGTGAGGGAAGAGGGGGAAGGATGGGAAAGAAGGGAAGGCGGTAGGGAAGAACTTTATAAAGGAGTCAGTAGAGAACAGAGTTGAAGGAAAGAGGATGTATGAATGAACTCTGGGAACTATAATGAAAATCAAGTATGGTTATGTACTGGGGACAGATTTAAAAGTAGAAGTCAGAAAAAATATAGATAAATGATAGTGAATAACTAGGCAGTTAGATAGATAGATATTAAAACTGTGAAGTAAGTAGAAAAGAGTGTATGGGAAAGGCAGGATGAGAGAGAAAAGAAGGGAAGGAAAGTTTTAAAGGGGAGAAGGTAGAGCTTAAAAGGAGAATGGTAAGAAGGAAGAAATGGGGGAGGGAGCAAAGCAGGTTCAAGGGAGGAAGTGAAAAAAATTAAGGTGGGAAGGAAGGAAGGGGGAGGGAGGGCAGGAGTAAAGATAAAGGAAAGAAGGAATGTGGGGAGGGAGGGAGGGAAGGAGAAAGATGAGAAGAAAAATAATGGAACAGAAGTAGGAAATAGGAGGAAGAAAGTTTATAAATGATGAGTCAGTAGGAATCGGTTACATAAAGGAGAGATAAAAATTGTGCGAGAGGGAGAAGCCAATAAGGAAGTCAAATACAATTGTGTGTGAAAGGGATAAGATTTTTAAAAATCGCCGAAACTGGTGTGGCTCAGTGAATAGAGCGTCCCCAGAAGGGAGTGTGCAAGAGGCAGCTGATTGATGATTCTCTCTCATCAATGTTTCTAACTCTCTCTATCCCTTTCCCTTCCTCTATGTAAAAAATCAATAAAATATATTGAATAAATAAATAAATAAATAAATAAATATAAAAAATAGTTAATAGGGGTGACCAGGCCAGCAGGGGAGGGCAGATAAGGGGATTAAGCTGGCAGGGGAGAGTGGTTAGGGCAGGCAGGCAGGTGAATGGTTAGGAGCCAGAGATCTAGGATTGTGAGAGTGATGTCCAACTGCCAGTCTAAGCCCAATCCCTGTGGGCTCCCACCTTGGAGAGGGTACAGGTTGGGCTGAGGTCCGCCCCCCATGCATGAATTTTGTGCACTGGGCCTCTAGTCCTATATAATAAAGGGCTAATATGCAAATTGTTCCCATGGGCAGGAGTTCAACTGACCAGGAGTTAGATGTGCACTAATCATCAGGGGGTGGCACAGAACATGGTGGGTGTTAGCGATGCGGCACTGGCAGCGGGCAGTAGTGGAAGCACTGCCGGTCCCATTGGGGCCCCAATGAGAGCGGGACCAAGGCGGGATGGTGGAGCAGGTGACGGGTGGTGCCAGACCAAGGTGGGTGCAAGTGGGTGTCCCAGGTGCCCCACCGGTTATCCCACAGATTGGCCCAGATTGCCAGCCAGGCTAGGGACCCGACCTGTGCACAAATTACATGTGCTGGGCCTCTAGTTTAATTAATGCTGCAACAAACATGTGGGTGTATATGTCTTTTCAATTTAATGTTCTGGGTTTCCTCAGAAGTGGAGTTACTGGGTCCTTCTTTGTCCCTTATTATAGCCTTTGTTTTAAATCTATTTTATCTATTATAGGTAATGCTACCCTAGCTTTTTCACTTGTTTTATTTTCATTTTCATGAAATATCTTTTTCCACCCCTTTACCTTTAGTCTGTGTGTGTCTTTCAATTTGAATTGAGTTTTCTTTCTTTTTTTTAATATATTTTATTGATTTTTTACAGAGAGGAAGAGAGAGGGATAGAGAGCTAAAAACATCGATGAGAGAGAGACATTGACCAGCTGCCTCCTGCACACCCCCTACCAGGGATGTGCCCACAACCCAGGTACATGCCCTTGACCAGAATCAAACCTGGGACCTTTCAGTTCGCAGGCCGACGCTCTATCCACTGAGCCAAAACGGTACCGGCTCCTCTCTCCTTTTAAAAAAAATATATGTTATTGATTTCATAAAGGAATGGAGAGGGAGAAAGAAACCGAAACATCAATGATGAGAGATAATCATTGATTGATGCCTACTGCACACCCCTTCTGGGGATTGAGCCCACGACCCTGGTTCATAGGTTGATGCTCAACTACTGAGTCTCACCAGCTGGGCTATTCTTCTTAAAGAAGACCTTTTAACATTTCTTGTAATATTAAATGAACTCCTTTAGCTTTTTCTTGTCTGGAAGGCTCTTTATATGTCTTTCAATTTTAAATGATGGCTTTGCTGGGTGGAGTATTCATGGTTGTATGTCCTTGCATTTCACCACTTTGAATATTTCTTGCCAATTCCTTCTGAATATTTCTGTTGAGAAATCAGCTAACAGCCTTATGGGAGCTCCCTTGTAGATGTTTATCAGCTTTTCTTTTGCTATTTTTAAGATTATTTGTCTTTAACCTTTGGCATTTTATTTTTAAATTTTATTTATTTATTTTTTTAATAAACCTTTATTGTTCATATTATTACAAAAGTTCCTCATTTTTTTTCTCCTCCACCAAGTTCCTACCCCACCCTCTGCCCTTTCCACAACCCCCATTGTCCTCATCCATAGCTGCACAGTTTATGTTCAGTCTCTTCCTGCACTAACCTTTGGCATTTTACTTATGATGTGTCTTGATGTGGGCCTTTTGGGGTTCATCTGCTTCCTGGACTTGTATGTTTTTTCCCTTCACCAGGTTAAAATACTTTTCCATTGTTGTTTTTGCAAATAGGTTTTCAATTTCTTGCTCTCTCACTTCTCCTTCTGACACCCCCATGAGCAAATGTTAGTTTGCATGAAGTTGTCCAGAGGCTTCTTACAACTATCCTCATTGTTTTGGATGTTTTTTGTTTTTTGTTTTTTGTTTTTTTCCTTTTTGCTGTTCTGATTGTTTTCTGCCTATATTTTGAATTGCTGATTTGGTTCTCAACTTCATCTATTCCACTGTTGATTTCCCATCTATTCCATTTCAGTTAGTGGATCCCTTATTTCTGTCTGGTTGTTTTTTTTGTTTGTTTGTTTTTTTAATGCTGTTGAAGTTCTCACTAAGTTTCTTGAGCATGTTTATAACGATTGTTTTCAACTCTGTATCTGGTAATTTGCTTGCTCTATTTCACTTAGTTCTTTTTTCTGAAGATTCATCTGGCTTTTATTTGAGACCTATTTCTTTGTCTCCTCATTTTGACTTCTTCTCTGTGCTTGTCTCTATGTATTAGGTAGAGCTGCCACATCTCCCAGACTTGATAGAGTGGCCTTCTATAGTAGGTACAGCCTCTCCAATTGCACCTCTCCAGGTGCGCCTCTTTGTGAGCTGTGTTTGTGCACTGTCCTGTTGTAGTTGAGCCTTGATTGTTATTGGTATCATTAGGAAGTATTAATCCCTAGGCTGATTGTCTCCAAAGACTAGCTGCGAGTAAAGTGGAGGAGCCTTTAGGGGACAACCTGATGGAGTAGGACTTGCGTCAGCAGGGCACTGGTGTCCACCAAATCTGCCCCTGAAGTTGTCCATTGGGTTTTGGGGCCTTGCCTAAGGACCATTCAGCATGAGGTAAAGAGCAATCTGTAGCTGGCTGCTTTTGTGCCTGGCTTGGAGTTGCCTGGGAGAAGCCAAGCTATGAATCAAAGCTGGCTGCCTCTACTGTTAGGTCTAGGGCCACTTAGCAAGAGGTATGGGGTACATAGAGACCAGATGCTGCTTGTTTGAGAGATTTTAGTAAAAGTATGAAGCATGTGCCAAGACAGTCTATTCTTATGGAAAAGCCTCTAGAAACTGCTTGGGTAGGCCCTCGAATTTGGTGGGGTGGAGATCTCAGGGAATCACCAGGGCAGAGTAAACAGTGATAGATATGGCACCCTCCTGCCAGCTCTGTTGTAGGAGGGCTCATCAAAAGAACAATAGCTTCTGCCAGCACTTTTGTCTGAGAGAAAGCTGCCTCCCCCCCCCCCCCCCCCCCCCCCCCCCCAGCTCTCATCCTGATTCCAAACAATTCAATTCCTCCACAAATGTCCCTGGTGCCTTTGCAGCTGCTCCCCCAGTGCTGGAGCTCAGATGGAGTGAATCAAAGTAAGTCTGTGTGCAGGCCCTTCAAAAGAATTGCCTGGGACTCCAGCAGCCTCCATCTTACATGGAGGGGGGCTCAACCCCCACTGGTTTTTACCAGCAATTATGATAACGTCTCTTTCCAGCACTGGAGCTCTGGGCCTGGGGGCCTGGTGTTGGGCTGATAACCCTCACTCCTCTAAAGCCAAGTTATTCCTCCCAATTTTTAAAAAATATATTTTATTGATTTTTTTACATAGAGGAAGGGAGAGAGATAGAGAGTTAGAAACATCGATGAGAGAGAAACATCGATCAGCTACCTCTTGCACATTCCCTACTGGAGATGTGCCCACAACCAAGGTACATGCCCTTGACCGGAATTGAACCTGGGACCTTTTAGTCTGCAGGCTGACGCTCTATTCACTGAGCCAAACTGGTTTCAGCTCCCTCCCACTTCTTATCTGTCACACATGGGTGTTCCACATCTCTGCCTCTTCTACCAGTCTCGTTGTGGCTTTTTTAAATCCCTGGTTGTAGGACTTCCATTCAGCTAAATTTTAGGCAGTTCTGAATGATGGTTGTTCTGTGATTTAGTTGTAATTTTGATATGGTTGTGAGACGATGTGAGTGCCATGTTTATCTATACCACCATCTTGATTGGAATTCTCAACATTTCTTAGTAGTATAAGCAGGTCTTGTGGTGGTAAATTCTCTCAATTTCTGTATATCTGGAATTTCTCCCTCATATCTAAAGCATTACTTTACTGAATATATTATTACTGGTTGATGATTTCTCTCTTTCGATAATTCAAATATTTGATTCCATGGTCTCCTAGTTTATAGGGTCTCTGCTGGAAAATTTGATGATATATTATAATAGGGTTTCCTTTATATGTTCTCATCTTCTATTCCTTGGCCTTAGAATTCTTTCTTTGTCGTTAGTTTTGATAGTTTTAATATATTATGCCTTGGAGAAGGCCTTTATGGATTTAAATAATTAGGTGTTCTATTAGCTTTTTTGGATTTGAGGATCCAATTCTTTCCATATATTTGGGAGGTTTCTGTTGATTATTTATTTGAATAGACTCTTTTATTCTTAGCATTTTGTTGAATTTATTTGGGGTAAGATTGATTAATAAAACTTAATAGGCTCTTAGTTCCCTTCTCCCACATTTTTCCTTCTGGTATATATATTATTCTTATATTGCTCTACCTAATGGAGTCAGATAGTTCTTGTAGAGTTCTTTCTTTTTATTTATTTTTTTACTCTCTTTTTTAAAAAATATATTTTATTGATTTTTTACAGAGAGGAAGGGAGAGAGATAGAGAGTTAGAAACCTCGATGAGAGAGAGTCATCGATCAGCTGCCTCTTGCACACCCCCTACTGGGGATATGCCCGCAACCAAGGTACATGCCCTTGACCGGAATCGAACCTGGGACCCTTGAGTCCCCAGGCCGACGCTCTATCCACTGAGCCAAACCGGTTTCGGCAATTTTTTTTTTTTTTACTCTTGATTCTCTCTTATTCCACCTGGGTCACTTCTAAATTTCTGTCTTCTATACCACTAATTCTTTCCTCTATCTAGTCTGCTCAATTTCATAAGGTCGCTAGTTCATTCTTGATCTCATTTTTTTGAGTTCTTTAGCTCAGAATTTGTTTAGTTCTTTTTTTATAGCTTTAGTCTCTTTGGTGAAATATTTTTTTGTCCATTAATTTTATTTTAGAGCATGTTGAATCATTTTTCTGAGTTTTCTTGTACCTCATCGAGTGTGTTTAAAAACAAAACAAAACAAAACAAAATCTTGAATTCTCTGTCACTTAAGTCACAGTATGCAATGCCTTTATTTCCTGGAGATTTTTTTTTTTCTAAATGCCCATGTTAACTTGGTTATTCATTGTGCTTTGTAGATTACTTCTTTGCCTGAGCATTTGTGGAAATGGAAACTTAAAAATTACTCACCACTTCAGTGTTTAGCAAGTTGTTAAGTAGAGGCTTTTCTTTTGTTTTCCAGTAGGTGGTGATAAAGTACAAATTTATCTGGAATCTCTGGAGTGGTGTACTTCAGCCATGAAAAATACCCCGTATTTTCTAAGGAGGTGAGCATTCCCTTTACATTGGGTTGCCTCTGTCTCATTGTATCTGTCACTCCATAGATTTGAAATGGCGGAGTATGGGTTTTCTGTATGTTCCTGATGCTCCCTTCCTGTAGCCAAAAGCCGCCAGCCAGAGCTGCTGGGTGAGTGGACCCAGCTGCCTCTACCAGGTTATGCTGCTGTGGGTGGGGAAAGGTAGGCAAGTTCACATATCTGGTACTCTGTTTCTCTTCAGTGGATTTGGACACAAAGGATACAGACCATCACATCGCCATGCTGTTCATTGACCACATAAGCTGAAAAGTTTTTTTCAGCCAAGTAAGGATTTTAAGGCCAGATTAGGTCACAGGTGGGTGGAGTGGGCTGGTTCCCAGCTCTGCTAAATCCTCTGTCTGGTGCTAGTGAGATAAGGAATGCTGGAACCCTTTATACTGCTACTCTGCTTCTTGGCCCAGCCTCAATGTGTGCCAGCCACCCAGGCCCAATTACTGCCTCTGCCCCTCTAGTTTGCCTCGTGGAGGTTACAACCCAACTCTGATCACTGCTCTCTTGTCTGCTGAGGCCAGAGTAGGCACCAGACTGCACATGGCTTCTGTCTCTATCTTCCCTTCACCCCCAGTCCTGTCTCTGCCACTTACTCAGATATGCCCACATTCAGGTGTCTCAATGAGTGTCAGCAGGTTATCCTTTGTAGATTTAGAGTCGTCCAATTTATAACTTCAGGAGGAGAGACCTGGAGGTCCTTCACATCACCATGCTGTTCACTGTCCTACAATGATTTTTGACTTATAGAAAATATGCAGAGATGGTATAGAGCACATGTGTCAAACACAAGGCCCGCGGGCCAAATCCGTCCCACCAGGCCTTGCAATGTGGCCCGCACCGCGCTGTCATCATTGCACTCCACTGTGTTTCCATCACAATGACAGTTTATGACTGTTCAGTAAACCATTCGGCCCGTGATTTAGGCTGGATTTTAGATTTTGGCCCCTTCTCTGATTGAGTTCGACACCCCTAGTATAGAGAGTTCACATATCCCCCTCACCCAGCTTCCCTTGAGTTTGACATCTTACATAACCATGATACCTTTGCCAAAAAATAAGAAATTAAAATGGTACAGTACTATTAACTAAACTCCATACTTGATTGGGATTCACTATTGTTGTTTTTCCCCTTAATATAGTATTTTGTTCCAGGATCAAGTCTGGTATACCACTCATTTAGAAACAGATACTTTAAGAACCCTTGTGCTTATACTTGTGTTATCCAGAAATGTAGTTCCAGTCTATATTGCCAATATAGTATATGAATGCATCTCATTTATCAATTATTTTCTTCTGTAAAATTACCTTTAAATTCCAGTGGGTAAAAAATAGTATCGTACTGTTTAGTTGCATTTTTGAATAATTTAAATATTATTTCATATATTGGTCATTTGTATTTTCAACTTTTTTTTGTCTCTGCTGCTTATTATTATTAACACTTTGTACATTAAGGATATTAACGTTTTGCCAAAGATGATACAATAATTTTTATGGTTTGCCAATTATATTTTGGCAATAGTTTTTTTATTTTTATATCATTATATCTATTCTGCTTTATTTTTATGATTGAGTCAACTACTTTTTTATGTTAGGAAAGTAGCTCCCGTCTACGGCCATACCACCCTGAATGCACCCAATCTCGTCTGATTTCAGAAGCTAAGCAGGGTTGAGCCTGGTTTGTACTTGGAAGGGAGAAAAGAAGCTCCCCATTCTTATATCAAAAGTCTCATACATATATACAAATGCATTATTATTACTTTTTAGACTTTTGGGTGTTAATTTTGATGTATGGGAAGTGGGAAAAAATGTTACTTTAATTTTATAAATAACCAGTTACTCTAGCACTGTTTTTTAAATATTGTTTTCTGTTCCTTCATAGGGTGCTGCCACATTTATACACTAGAATATATAGGTCTGTGCTTTCTATTTTATTTCATTTGTTCATTCTGCTGTTAGTACACAACAGTTTTATGATTCATTATTTTAAAAGGTAGTATTTAACAAGTTGCATATATGGTAGCTCATTTTCAATAAACTACTAAGACCATTCAATGGGGAAAAGACAATCTTTTCAACAAATGGTGCTCGGAAAACTGTATCCACATGTAAAAGAATGAAGTTCGATCCTTACCTCCTGCCATGTGCAAAAATGAACTCAAAATGGATAAAATAAACTTTACATAAAAACTAAAACTATACATCTCTTAGAAGAAAACAGAAAGCCTCATGACATCACTAATCATCAAAGAAATGCAATTAAAACTACAATGAGGTATCACCTTACACCTGTCAGAATGTCTATCATCAATAAACAATAAACAGTGTTGGCGAGTATGTGGAGGAAAGGGAACTTTTCGTGCATTGTTGGCGTTGTACATTGGTGCAGTCACTATGAAAAACAGTATTGAAGTTCCTCTAAAAACTAAAAATATAACTACCATGTGACCCAGCAATTCTACTTCCGGATATTTATCTAAAGAAATCCAAAACACAAATTCAAAAAGATACATACAATCCTATGTTTATTGCAGCATTATTTACAGTAGCCAAGATCTAGAGGCAACTTAAGTGTCCATTGATAGATGAGTAGCTAAAGAAGATGTGGTACTTATATAGAATGGAATATCACTCAACTATAAAAAAGAATGAAATCTTGCCATTTGCAACTACATGGATGGACCTAAAGCATATTATGCTGACTGAAATAGATCAGACGAAGAAAGACTAATACCATGCAGTTTTATTTACATGTGAAATCTAAAGAGCAAAATAAATCAGAAACTAATTCATGAATAAAGATAAATTGATGGTCACCAGATGGGAGAGGGTTGGAGCAATGAGTGAAAAATATAAAAGGGTTTAAGAAGTACAAATTGCCACATAAAAATAGTCACAGGAACGTAAAATACAACTTAGGGAATGTAGTCAATAATACTGAAACTATACATAGTGTCACAGGGGTACTAGATTTATTAGAGTGATCACATTATAAGTTATATGAATGACTAAGCACTGTTGTATATCTGAAACTAGTATAATGTATATTCAACTATAATTGAAAAATAAATTAAAAAATTTTTTTTAAAATACTTTGCCACAGGAGCTTGTTTAGGTTCATCCTTTCCTTAAATAATGCTGAACTTTGACTTTGAAAATAAGAAACTTGGGCTGTGATACAGTTGTGAGAATAAGTATATTACCCAACTGTCTAAATGTTTATATAATACTGTGGCTATCTCCTTTTTTTTGGAGGTTTACTCCCTCTTCCATTTCCTAACTTGACATCTGGTAAAACAGAATTTGGTTTAGCAGTTAAAAAAAAAACAAGAAACAACAACAAAAAACACATGAGACTATTAGAGTTAAACTAAAATGTTTAATAAAAGCATAAAAACTATGCTAAAGATGAAGACTAAAAATTAGATATTAGGCAAATTTATAAAACAAAGTGCTACAGTTTTTACATTTCAACAAATCATAAAGTATAAAATGTCAACATGAGCAAGGAAAGCATTAATAGCCTTTTTGGTGACTAGCCATATAAAGCTGTTTTAAAGTGCTACACTGAGATATTATATTTAAGAGTTTAATAAACATCTGATTTCAACATAGTCACACATAAAACAGTTTTTTCCTCAAGTAAGCTATGAACTGTTTTGTTAGGAAAGTTGAAATTAAGCTTGTATAAAATTAAGGAGTAAGAAATTTGTTAATCCCAAATTACCTGTGCAATTCAAAAGCCTATGAAATTCCAGATCAGTAACAAACTGTCCTGTTCAAGGTGCACTTTAATCCACACATGTATCTTATCTAAAATCCATATCACAGCCTCTCCATTTACGTACAGTTTGTTCCAGGGCATTTAGTTTATTAGTTGTGTTTTCTTTATTAACAAAAATCCTCAAGGCACCTAAAGATTAGCCTATGTTTCATTTGTCCATATTGAAAGTGCAGAGAGTAGGTAGACTGCTAGGGATCAAGTGGTGGCAGTACAGAGAAGTGGTTTAGAGAGAACTCTCCAGGCACAAAGACTGGTAAATTTGAAACGAGTCTTTTCACTAGGTACCTAAACATCTAAGTTTTAGCTTTATCAGCTACAAAATGGCATCTTCCTAATAATCTGTAAGGATTATGTATGCCTACAAGTAAAGCACTAAATATGGTACCAGCAGAAGGAAAGGCTAAAAAATCTAGTTGTTTATATTATTATCATGATTACTTCTACATAAGGAAGGAGACTGTGGATGAATAAAGGAAAAGGCTCATCATTCTTTGGACTGTGTTCTCATTGGGAGCAATACTGGCATACTGGGCAGGACAGTTCTTGTACAGAATTGCTCAGACATTTGGCATCGGATCCTAAGGCATCAAAGGCCAATAACACTCCCATCATTGTGATAATAAAAAATACACCCATATATTTCCAAACACCCTCCCTCCCCACAAAAGAGATCGTTACCTTTATTGAGAACTGCTCTTCTAGAGGGGCCTTCTTTATTAAGAAACAATTATTTTAATACAAATAATAATTTCTTGGTTGTATTTAAGGATGCAATACATTAAGCCTGGTGGCAGGGAGAATAGGGAAGAATTCACTACAATCTGAATCCTAGTATCAAAATTCCCAAGCTCACTATTTAGGGCTCAAGCCAAAAGGTAGAGCTGTATCTTTGCAAGTAAACTCAGCAGAAAGGAATTCTGCCATGAAGCCACGTCTTCAGCTAGTCTGACTGTCATGTAGTTGAAATATAAGATAGACATATAAATTCATGACCTTTCCTCAACATCACTGGACCAGGGTCCACTTCCTCCCATGTCTACAAAAAGTAAAAACTAAAATTACAGAAAGATTAACAAGAACAACCCTCACCCCCCCTCACCCCCCCACCCCCAAACTGGCACAGGATTTGTGGCAAGGAAAGCTCTAACTCAGTCTAAACTCACATCCTTTTCTGACAAAGTATTTACGTCTGAGCTCCACTTTCATGTTGCCACAGGTCTGAAATAGGTCGGTCTTCCTTCCATTCCTAAATGTGTTCTTCAGAACTTAACAGTGTTTTGATGATGTTAGGAAAGGTATAGGGCATTTGACTGTCTTAATGCTGAGAGAGAGAAGGCAAGTTTTGTTACCACATGAAATGACTAAGGCACTGAGATGAGAAGAAATGCTCATTGGTAGAAGCCACTGGGAATAAAATCCAGATCTCCTGCTTCCCAATCCAGTCCTCTAACCCCATTCCCTAAACCACAGAGAGACGTTACTAAAATGGCTGAAGTATCCTGCTGAGGAGCCCGGAGATGAAATCTCCCATACGTTCTACCCTCTTTTTAGTCTCCAACCTGAGCCTAACCTGGATCCGCTAAGTTGCTGGATCCACTGTCAAGTGCAGAAAGAAGAATGTGTTTAGAAAGACATGTATTTACATCCTGTTCACCATCTCCTTTCAGAGATGTTCTTTATCTCTTTGAAATGATTATTTTAAATGGATTCGGGGCTAAAGTTAGACCATATTTTCCAGTCAGATTGGGCTTCTCAGAATCCTTAGGTAAAGCGAATGTGAAACCCTGCATCAGGCTCACAAACGTCAGGAATAGTTCCATCTTTGCCAGCTGCTCTCCCATACACACCCGCTTCCCTAAAATAAGAGCAGGAAAAAAAAAAAAAAGCATTATAATATCATCTCTTTTCCTGTCTCTAAAAGGACACATTTATATGAAATATCTAAATTGTTCTAAATACAGATATAGAGTTTTAAAATAAAATTGCCATATATGCCACATGACTTCCCACAGTAATGCTGATTAAAAATTTTAAATAAAATTGCCACATATGCCACATGACTTCCCACAGTAAGGCTGATTAGAATTTTTACATACGAAGCTCACATTTTAACTCCTACTCATAAAAATCTATTTTCATTCTAGACAGCAACTAGAGACAGATCTGATTCTTATCTCCTCCTAGTTATATACCTACTTATTTCTTTCCTGTGCTCTTACCTGGATGATTAGGGAAAAAATAAATCAGATTAAGACTCTCCAGAGTATTCCTTCTCTAGGAACCTAAAGGAGCAGCTGTTGAGAATAGAGAACTCCTCTCACCCACCAGCCATCAGACAGTCAAAAGCTGCTCTGAACTTCAGCAGTTCCTTGGCACACAATCAATCACTAGAACAGTTCAGAGATAACAATTCCTAGGCATATTTAAAGATTTAAAACCAAATTGCTTTCCCTTAGTTTTTAAAATCTGAAATGAACATAGTGGAGATCTATTATCTAAATGATTTATCTCTTATATTAGCTTGCCCGGAAAGAAACATTTTTAAAACAGTATTATGAAATAATAAAATATTCTTTTGGTTCTCATTCATTTTTAATTATGCCATTAAGAAAATAAAGGTAACTGACCTATCCCAAAAGGAATAAACGTTTCTCTTTTAATAAGTTGTCCTTGCTCATCCAGAAATCGAGTAGGGTTGAAATCATTAGGTTTCTCCCAAATGGCTGGGTCTCTGTGCACTGCCCACAAGTTGGGCAGTATCACTGTGCCTTTAGGAATAGTATAACCTTGGAGCACTAAAACAAACAAACAAAAACAGGGTCATTCAGCATACTTTTTACTAATAGTTCTTTAAACATTGAGATCTAAAAAATACCTAGTGACATACCAAGCTCTTAATTTGCTGAGACTAAATTTGAGGTACTTGCAGGCAGGGGCAAGACCTTACCACTTGGCATCCCTTTCTCCATACTACCCCAGGATCCAGCTTGAGAGTTGTTTCAACGGATGCTGAATTAATGCATTAGATCAAACCATAACAACATTATAATGAAAAGAAAACACATAGAAATCACAGGGCATACCAATTAAACTTTCCCAAAGAATAGAAATTTCTAATCCTATATAATAAAAGGCTAATATGCAAATTGTCCCCTCCACCAGGAGTCTGACCTGGAGATCAGTGAGGGGGCAGAGCTGGCCCACTGACTGCCCTTAGCCTTTCCCCCCAAGCCATCCCCCCTCTAATTGCCTGCCCACCCCAATTGGGGGAGGGGTTGGCCTGCCAACCACCAGCGGCCCCTCCCCTTGCTGGGGCAGGCCAGATGGACTCCACCCATGCACGAATTCATGCACCAGACCTCTAGTACTTGTATAAAACTTTATATTTTACAGTCTTTTATGTCCACACAATAATGAGAAAGGTAACAATAAGGTAAAGGGATGTACAGGGAAGTCAGCATTGCCTCTTAATTGGCAGAAAAATTCATATGCACTTTAAGAGATGCCCCAAAGATACCGCACACACAGTAAATTTAATTTGTACCAAAGAAATTGTTAAATGCTCTAATGCCATTTATAAGTGATTGCCTCCTACAACAGTCTCATAATTAATTTAAGCTGCTACATCATGAGCTGTCTCCTGGGAAGTAAATTCCTTGTTACAAGTGAATTTGAGTGCCTATACAGGTTGGGCAAAAGCAGATTTACAGTTGAAGTTCGTGAAACACAGTTTATTCTTGTATTATTGTTTATTAATTGTATTATTTTTCATATGAGCAACTGTAAACCTACTTTTTCCCCACCCTGTATGTCAAGGGCATAACCAAAAGGACACATTTCACTGTGAGAGGTTGAAACAGGTACCCTTAAAATCAAAAGGGCTCTTCCAACTCTTTAATATTTATTCTTTAGTCGCAGAATTGTAACAACTGATGTGGGATAATTCCAAATTAACATCTTGCTGGCCAGCTATTTGGAGCCAGAACTTGCTCTTGTGGCCAGCTACTTTTAGTAGTTTTGGCAACCCATGGCTCTCTCTTTTTGTTCCACAAACCAGTGTTTTGTTCTTCAATAATAGTTCAGCTAAAAACATGCTATTGTAGTACTTATCTTGGTAAATATGATGCCAAGAACCAAGAAAAGGCCATAAGACAGATAATCTGTTGTACTTTTTGCCTTCACCCATATATATCTTGAAGTTGCAAATATAGCCACTCTTACTTTCACAAAGCATCCTTACTAAAATTCCACATTTTATTACTTTTGCTGGATAATACATCTTGAATCTGATGCATCCTCTCCATGGAATTGTTGCTTCATTGAGTGATAACTGCTGTTTTGGTACATATAAAGATTTAAGTTTCGAGATAAAGTGATGTGTAAAGACGGTCTATGTTACATGTTATTTGTAAATTATCATTCAGATGAGAGAATGTTAAGTGTTTACTCAAACCTCTTGCTATAAACATAGTTTTTTGGAACTATGAGTGATTGAATAGTAATCTTTTCATTCTGGCTTTTTCGTTAGTCCCATCAATATAATTAAACCAAGGAGAATCAAGATAGCGGCATAGATAAACACCTATACTTGCTACTTCTTACCACCACATCAAAATTACAACTAAATGCAGAACAACTACCACCCAGAACCGCGGGAAAGCTAGCTAAGTGGAAGTTCCACAACTAGAGAGGTGAAGAAGGTGCATTGAGACTGTGCAGAGGCACAGAAAATGCTGGCACCCGGTGTGCTGCTTTTCGAATTGGGAAGGAGATACAAGCTCTTGCCTGCTCTGAATTCCAGTTCTGTGTGACTCTGGGAGACCCAGATTCATTCGGGGAGAAACTGGACTGTCTGGCATTGTGACAGGAATGCAAGGGCCACTTTCTCTCAGAGGTGCTCACAGCAATCATTGTTCTTGCACGGGGACACGGGAGGTAGAGACCCGGGGACCTCTCCAGTGCAGGGCTGACTGGAAGCCATTGCTGTTTGCTCCACCCTGGTGATTCCCAGAGACCGCACCCCACCCAATTTACAACCCCACCCAAGCTGTGCACAGCAGCTTTTGCACATGAATTGCATGTCCTTTCTCTGCCTAAAACCTGTCAAACTGTAGCTGAGTCAGAGAGCCCCAGAGCTTCTAAAAGAAGGCCCAAGACCCAGCAGCAGCAGCCTGCCTTGCTTCAGAGTTGGGCCTCATCTGGGCACTTCCAAACCCCATATAAAGAGGAGGAATTTGCAGATCTCTCTGTAGCTCCTGCTAGGTGACCCTAGACAGTGGCTGACCTTGCACCTCCTTGGAGATCCGAGAGCCAGTGTACCCAGGTCAGAATGAGACCATACTGGATTACAACTCTTTACATCTATAAGAGACACACTCAAGGGGCAGACTCAGCACCAAAGCCCCAAATGAAGCAAGTCCTGCCCCATAAGGGTGTCTCCTACACAACAGATCTTCTAGTGTAGAAACAGCTGGTCATCACAGCCAGTTGGCCTGGAGGTCAATTCCTCCCAGTGATACTAACAGCAATTAAAAGTTAACTACAACAAGACTGTGCACACAGCCCACAAAGGGGTGCACCAAGAGCATCCACCTCAGGTGACGGGAGGCTGAGCCACTAGGCCTAAAGGACACCTACCACACAAGGCCACTCTATCAACTCAAGGAGACTTAGCAGCTACCCAGTACATAGAAACAAACACGGGGAAGCAGCCAAAATGTGGAGACAAAGAAACATGTCACAAATGAAAGAAATGGATGAAAGCAAAATACTGGATATAGAGTTCAAAACCATGGTAATAAGGTTACTTAAGAATCTTCTAGATGCCCAAACTGGTTTGGCTAGAGTGCTGACCTGTGGACTGAAAGGTCCCAGGTTTGATTCCAGTCAAGGGCATGTACCTTGGTTTTAGGCACATCCCTAGTAGAGGGTGTGCAGGAGGCAGCTGATCAATGTTTCTATCTCATCGATGTTTCTAACTCTCCCTCTCCCTTCCTCTCTGTAAAAAAATAAAATATATATATATTTTTTTTTTAAAAGAATCTTCTAGAAACCTCTGAGAAATTTAGTGAGACCCTCAAGGATATGAAAAAGGACCAATCAGAAATTAAGCATACACTGACTGAAATAAAGAATAATATACAGAGATTCAACAACAGACTAGAGGATCCCAAGAATCAAGTCAAAGATTTAAAATGCAAAGAAGCAAAAAACACCCAACTGGAAAAGAAAAAAGAATCCAAAAATATGAAGATAGTGTAAGGAGCCTCTGGGAAAACTTCAACTGTACCAACATCCAAATTATGGGGGTGCCAGAAGAAGAGAGAAAGCAAGATACTTAAAATCTATTTGAAGAAATAATAACAAAAAACTTCCCCGACCTGGTAAAAGAACTAGACTTACAAGTCCAGGAAGCACAGAGAACCCCAAACAAGAGGAAATTCAAAGAGGGTCACACCAAGACACAGCATAATGACAAAGAGAAAATCTTAAAAGCAGCAAGAGAAAACAGTTAGTTACCCATATGACTGTCAGCTGATTTCTCAACAGAAACTATGCAGGCCAGAAGGGAGTGGCAAGAAATATCCAAAGTGATGAATAGCAAGAACCTACAAACAAGATTACTCAACCCAGCAAAGCTATCATTTAGTATTGAAGGTCAGATAGAGAGCTTCACAGATAAGAAAAAGCTAAAGGAGTTCATCCCCACCAAACCAGTACTGTGTGAAATGCTAAAGGGTATTCTCTAAGAGGAAGAAGAAGAAAAAAGTAAAGATAAAAAATTATGAACAACAAAGTGACAACAAATACATATCTATCAACAAGTAAACCTAAAAATCGAATGAATAAAAAACCTGATGAACAGAACAGACTAGTGAATGTAATACAATCAGGGCCATGAAAATGGAGCAGATTGACAGTTCTTGGGGGCAAGGAGTTATGGGGACTTCCGGAAGAGATTGGACAAAGAGCTTACACCTATGGATGAGGTCAGTGGGTGGGGGAAGAAGAGGGGAGGCCTGGAGTGGGGTCGGAACCGAGTGGAGGGGAGCTATGGGGGGGGGGGGGGTAAGGGTAGGAACATCTTTTTAAAATAAAGATTTAAAAATATATATAATTAAACCAAGAAACTTCTTTATATCCATATAAATAACTTTCATCTATGGTGAAGTTTTAGCAAAGGTTTTGTGGTATTTTTCCATGTGCTAATGTATAAATTGGTTTGAGAAGTAATGAGATTGAAAAAAATTCTTATAAAAAAATAAATTTGTTACTTCACTTATACTTTATTGGTCTTCAGGTTGAACAGTTATGCCTGAAATGTTTGTATAATCCTCAAGGTAATGTCTTTTTCTGCCCATTCTTCTTCAGAATCACTTTCACTGTTGGATACTTTCCATTTCTTTTGCAGTCTAATGTCAAACTCATTACTATCTTCTGACAAGGTACTATCTTCCAGCTGACTACCAAAGTCCCTCGGCCAATCAGACGCGGTGTCTGCATATAATTCACTCTAACATTCTTTTCTGCCATGACACGTCTTTTTAAAAAACTTATGCCATAATCAAAAATGGATAGAAAGAATAGATGTATTTCTTGTCACGACTGAGGAGTTGAGAAAAAGGCAGGTATAGCAAAGAGGAAAACTAGGGACGGCTGAAATAAGTGCCCAGCAGTGAAGTGGCTTGTATCTTGCAACTCTTATAATCTGAGCCTAATCAAACATAACTAAGAAAACAGTCTAGAGTGCTCTTTTAAAATTCTACATTGCTTTCAGACCTTAAAATTACTTAATGTGAGTGGAAACACCAGTTGACTCCTGACCAGTAAAAAAGGTGTTAAAGGCCTTAATTCCATATTTTGACTAGCTCTTCTGGCCCCTAAGAAGAGGATGGAGAGGTGGGTGCCTTTGTCAATACTAGAGTTTCTTCTGTCAAGGCGGCCACCGCAGATGTCAACTTAACTTGTTTGACCATTGTGAGCATCTGGGCTCTGAAGAGCAAGCCATTTACAAAACAAGCTGTGTGGAATGCCAGTACAACAAATAATGGACAACTATCTGCTGAAGCATCCCCTAGACACCTGATTATTTAGGATACAGTGAAAAACTGTTAGAAGGATCAAGGTGGGTGATGGACACCATACCCTCACCTCAACTTCCCTGGGCTGGGCTTCCCATCAAAGGTGGAAGTTCTAGACTTGCCTGTTTTCACCGAGGTCATATGTGGAATGGAAAGCGGCACTACCATCGTCAGCCTCTGCACCTCCATGATGGTGGCTTCTGTGAAGGGCATCTGGGCCTTGTCAGTGAAGGAAGGGACTCGGTCAGCACCAATGACCCTTTCAATTTCCTCGTGAACCTTTACTATACGAAGAGAGAATAAACCAGAAGATCAGTCACTAGTAAGTTGAGACTTCCCTCCTATGCCACTTACCATTACCTTGTTTGTACAACCAGCAGTGTGGCAGTATAGGCCTGATTCAGCCTGAGTGAAATGAAGCAAGCTAGCCCCTGTATTCAGGAGTACTCTGAATTATTCTGTCGTGTGAATAATGGATGGACTATCTAAGCTTTACTGGTATATGAGATAATATATGGTAGCCCAACAAGGCTCCCAGTGATTTTTATGCCTCTTAGTTTACACATTCAATTTTAATTGATTTTTAGAGAGAGAGAAACATTGATGTGAGAGCAAAACATCTATTGGATGCCTCTTGCACATCCCCTACCGAGGATGGAGCCCACAACCTGGGCTTGTACCCTGACCTGGAATCAAACCAGCAGCCTTTTGGTGCATGGGACAATGCCCAACTAACTGAGCCACACTGGCCAAAGCTTGGTTTACACATTGTTACGCAGTCCCTTCCCACATTACACTAAGTTGGTCTGAGTGACTAACAGAGTAAGGGAGGAGTTGCATGTCAGTTCTGAACTTAGCTTATAAAAGACACTGTGGCTCTTGTCTTGGCCATTCACTCTCTCTAGGGTCAAGTCAAGCAGCCCTACGGCAAGGTCCAAGTGGTAAGGTCTGCAACCAATAGTCAAGTGGGTGAGCCATCTTGGAAGTGGATCCCCCAGCCAGATTTGACTACTACATCATGAGAAATCTTAAGTCAGACCATCCAGTCTAAGCCACTCCTGGATTCCTGATTCTCAGAAACTTTGTGAGATATTATTTTAAGATGCTAAACTTTGGGATAATGTGTTACTCAGCAATAGATTAACCAATACAGATAAGCACAATCCCATCTGTAGTAGGAAAAAAAAAAAAAAAAAAAAAAAAGGCCCCTCAAAGATGTCCACAAGCTAATCCCCTGAAACCTGTGAACATTCTGCCTTACCTGGCAAAAGAGACTGCAGATGTGATTAAACTAAGGACCTTACAGTGGGGAGATTATCCTGGATTTTCTGAAAATGCCCAATCTAATTACTTGAGTTTTTAATTGGAGAACTTTTCCCAGTTGAATTTAGAGGCAGAGGAAATGGGACTACAGATGAGTGGTCAGAGAGAGGCAATATTTCTGGCTTTGAAGATGGAGAAAGAGGGCCATGAGCCAAGGAACCCAGAAATGGATTCTCCTCTAAAGCCTCCAAGAAGGAACGCAGCCCTGTCAACCTCTTGAGTTTAGCCCAGTGAGACATGTGTCAAACTTCTAATGTGCAGAACTAGAAGAGAGTTACTAAGTATATAGTTATCCGTTATAGGAACAACAGAAACGAATACACTATCTTCCTGGTTCATCCACTTTGCACTGCCACTGGCATCCACTGCCTATTGGGATTGATGCAGTGGCACTAGCTGTGTGAGTTTGTGAAAGTCACATAACTTCTCTGGACCTCTGTTTTCCATTTTAAAAACAAGATGAATGAGCCGAAACCGGTTTGGCTCAGTGGTAGAGCGTCGGTCTGCGGACTGAAAGGTCCCGGGTTCGATTCCGGTCAAGGGCATGTACCTTGGTTGCGGGCACATCCCCGGTAGAGGGTGTGCAAGAGGCAGCTGGTCGATGTTTCTCTCTCATTGACGTTTCTAGCTCTCTATCTCTCTCCCTCTCTGTAAAATATCAATAAAATATATATTTAAAAACAAGATGAATGAGTTTGGATGATCATTATGATTCCCACCAGCTCTAAATTGTTATTCCTCTTTCAAGTTCTTTCTTAGTCACAGTTTCTACACAGAATCAGACCTGTACAGATTTAAAGCAGGGGCAAGTAAGTATGACAAGGTCTAGAAACGTGTAGTTTCAATAGTACCTCTCCATTGCTTAGTGCCAGGAGCCACAGGATCACCAAAGTTGCTGATCCTAATTTATATAGCCCAACTTTGCCATGAATAAAGGAAACACCTATTAATTACCTTGTATGTCAGGGTACAGTGACATATACAGAAGGCACCAAAGCAAAGTGTTAGTCGTGGTATCAGTCCCAGCAATGAAGAGATCACTGATGATATAAAGTAAGTAATCTTCATTAAAACTACTATCGCTGTTGTTTTTCTTCTCTTCATCCACATGGAGAAGGTACATGTCTATGAAGTCCCTTGGGTTCTCAGCGTCCAGAGATTCTCGATGTTCTTTGATCATTCTTCTAAGGAAACCGAGAATATCATTTTCAATTTGCCTGAATTCCTTAAACGGTCCGAAGGGAAGATAATAAAGCCAGGAACATATGTTGACCAATTGGAGCTGGCTGTTCAGACAGATTTCTAACCCTCGTGACATAAAAGTAAGCATTTTCATAAACTCACTATTGTTGTAATCAAAGCGCTGGCCAAAACACATGAGGCAAATGATGTTAGAGACAGCATTGTGGACAATGGGGAAAGGATTGAAGGGGTCTCCTCCATGTTTTTGCATTTCCTCCTTCACATATCTGAACTCCTTAATAATCTTGGGCTCCAAGTTAAGCTTTCCTAAGCCAAAATGACGAAGAGTTGAATGAGAGAACTTCCTCTGTTGTTTCCAGACTGGACCATAACGTGCGAATACAACTCCTGCAAATGGACACATGAGGAAAGACGATGAGAGATGGCAATACTTGATAATACTCACCAGAATATACCAGGAATGTATTCTGTATTTCTCCAGTCACTTGTGCAAAGTTCATATACATATAAAGATTACCAGCCAAGACAAATGATTAGCAAAATGTAATTAAAAAGATAGTATATGTTTCTAATAACAAAAATCATATGCAGTTTGATTAGGAAAAAAAATTTGGTATACAGCTTATCATTATAGATTCTAACTCCTGGTAAAATGAAAAGCAGTGATTTTCAAATTTTAAAGTTAGTGTACATTTTAAGATCTTATTTTCATAAGAGTGAATCCAGGCTTTGAAAATATTTCACGCTGGATACAGCCTTTTCTAAACATTCTGAATGGAACAATTAGCATGGTAGCAGACTGCAGATGAGGGCAGGGATGGTATCTGATTGTGCTCACCATTAAAATCCCAGCTCTTGGCATAGTGCTGAGTACAAAGGAGGAGCTTGTTAAACATGAGCTGAATAAATCAATAGCACAGCTGAATTAGAACATTGGCCATTATAGTTTGAAGTCAAGTAACTGGCAGGTAATCTAAAATGTCTATTGTTGGCAACTTCCCTAATTTAAAAACATATGAATTCAAGGTCATTCACAACTATATCTTACTTGACTTCAGTTATGTTACACATCTTCTACCACCAGAGCCAACAGAATTGCTCTCAGATATTCCTTGTTTTTCGTCATCTTTTTAATCCTCCTACTTTCCATGGTGTGTTTTACTGTTTCAGCCAGTTCTCTTCCTTTCCCACTTTTAATCTACTGTATTTCTGCTGCCTTCAAAGGCACGCTTCATTTGCTTATCAGATAGTTCTGAATGCCTACTAGGTGCCAGGAACTGGGATGTAGAACAGTAAAAATAACTACTGCTACTTTATAATAAAGTATTAGAAACTTTATAGTTAATCTAATATCTAATGGAGAAGTTTCCCTCTCCCCCACCACCATCTTGTTCTTTTTGAAAATTGTTTTTCATTATGCTTGGCTCTTTACTCGTTTATAAAACTTATAATCTAGTCAAGTTCTATTTTTTTTTAAATGCCTTTGGGATTTTGATTGGATTTAATTTATAGATTAATTTGAACATTGACTTCTTTTTGATCACTGGACTTGCTTGCAGTCCAAGAATAAATACAACTTCAGTTATGTTGTCTTATGCTTTTTTCAAAACAATGTTAGACTTGGTTTTCTTAATTTAAAAAAAAAAAATTCTTTATTGTTGAAAGTATTATATTATGTCCCCTTTTTCCATTGACCCCCCTCAGTTCCCATCCCCCAGCCCCAGCCTTCAGCACGCTATTGTCTGTGTCCATGGGTTATACATATATGTATACAAGTTGATCTTGATTTTCTAATTTTTTAATTCATATTCATAAATGAAAATACCTGTAAATTTTATTTTTTTATAATGTACTTGTCTGGATATACTGGCCTCCTAAAATTAACCATCACTCTGCTACACCCACAAACCACGCCCATCAGCCATGCCCATCAGCCAGTCAGAGCAAGTATGCAAATAAACCCAACCAAGATGGCTACAGCCAGAGAAGGCAGGAGAGAGGCTTCGGTTTCCCAGGCAACAGAGGAAGCCAAGCTTTCTACCTGCCCTAGCCGGCCTAAGCCTCCACTCAAGGCTACAAAGTTTTAATTATAGAAGGTAAACAAATCCAAACAGAAATAGAGGCAGCCACGGAACTGGAAAGAGCAGGAGGCCAGGGTTGTCCCCGGCAATGGAAGAAGCAAAGCAAGAAGCAAAGCTTTCCGCACACCCTGGATGGCCTAGGCCTCCCCTCTAGGCTACAAAGTTTCAATTGTAGAAGGTAAATAAATTCCAGATATCAGCACCTCTGCTTGGGTTGCCAGAGGGGGTGGCTGGCCTGCAAATTACCACAGGCCCCTCGCTCAGGCCACCCCATACCCCAAGGGAAGCGTGTCCAGGACACGCTTCAGGACAAACCAGCTGGCCCCCACCCATGCACCAGGCCTCTATCCTATTTAATAAAAGAGTAATATGCAGATTGACCATCACTCCAACACACAATATGGTTGCCCCCATGTCAAAAATCCTGCCCCCATGTGGAAACAAGATGGCCACCACAAGATGGCCAGCAGGGGAGGGCAGTTGGGAGGGACCAGGCCTGTAAGGGAGGGAAGTTGGGGGCAAACAGGCTGGCAGGGGAGCAGTTAGACATCAATCAGATTAGCAGGGGAGTGATTAGGGGATGATCAGGCTGGCAGGCAGAAGTGGTTAGGGGCAATCAGGAAGGCAGGCAGGCGAGCAGTTGGGAGCCAGCAGTCCTGGGTTGTGAGAAGACTGCCTGTTTAGGCCCAATCCCACTGGGATTGGGTTTAAATGGGCAGTTGGAGAGAGTGCAGGCTGGGCTGAGGGACACCACACACCCCCCGCCCCCCATGCACAAATTTAGTGCACTGACTGGGCCTCTAGTTCTTAATAATTAAGTCTGACAAGGTATACATCAGCTTTCTTTTTTCAGATATTTTCTTAGTATATTGTGTCCTTTCTTTTACTTTGAATTTGAATGAACTCTTATGTTTGGGGTATGTTTCTTTTTTTGGGAGAGGATATAACTCTTTTAAACAACATTTATTTGGATGAGAAAAAAAATACATTCTGGCCATCAGTTAGCCTATAAACTTAGTCCATTTACATACATTTAAATACTATTTCTGACATTATTTTGCACTTTCTACTTGTCCTACTATGTCTATCCTCCCCCCGCCCACCCTTCCTTTCTTGCCTTTTGAGTTGAGAGGACACAGGGTGAGTGATCACCCTCCAGTTTTTAAAAAGCTTATTAATGTCTAGTTTAATGGTCAGCAAACTACGAACCAAAGGCCAGATCCAGCCTGCTACTTCTTTTTGTATTGCAAGAGAGCTAAGACTAGCTTTTACATTTTTACATGGTAGAAAAAAAGTGCAAATAATATTTTGTGTTAATGACCATCGATATGTCCACTTTGGTAAGTATCTATTTAGGTCTTCTGTGGAAATCATATGAAACTGAAATTTTAGGGTTTATTACTAAAGTTTAAGTAGAACACAGTCAGTTATTGAGTCACTGTAATTATTTACACAGTCCGTAGCTGCTTTTGCACTAAGTTGCAGAACAGTCACAGCAGAGATTGGTGGTGGGGGAGGAGATTTTTCTCTGCCAGGGTCCAGGCCAAGAAAGGCAGTTTTCCTTGTTTTGCTCCTGGCCAGGTTTGTTGAGTGTGCTTTGCCTAATACACTCCGAGTTAAGCTCTATAAGAGTTTTCTCTATGTAGGGGTGTCGAACTCAATCAGAGAAGGGGCCAAAATCTAAAATCCAGCCTAAATCGCGGGCCGAATGGTTTACTGAACAGTCATAAACTGTCATTGTGATGGAAACGCAGCGGAGTGCAGTGATGACAGCGCGGTGCAGGCCACATTGCAAGGCCTGGCGGGACGGATTTGGCCCGCGGGCCTTGTGTTTGACACATGTGATTAGAGGTAACTTTTCATCCAGTGAGGTACAAGGCCATCTCTCTCTGCCCTTGCTTCTCCAACACTCCATTCCTGATGGACCAGGAGCTCAGTAAAACCCAGTGTTCTCCAGAACATGTGTTTTCTATTTTCTGCAGGGGTGGAGCGATGGTAAGGAACTGGCCTAACAATTATACATTATAGGCATTTCAAGCAATCGCTCTTTTTAGCTCAGTTTCACCCCTGTACCTCCAATTCCTGAGCCCAGTTCTACAGAGTAAACTGTCTCACAGTAATCTCCTCTGTAGATACATAAAAAGGTTGTCATCCTTCACTCTATGAACTCATTTACTAATCCTGTGTCCATTTTTTGTCTTCAGACAAAGCTTTTTATTTTGATGTAGTCCAGGGCACCTGTCAGGCAGCCAGGTTGCGATGGCAGGCCCAACTGTCTGGGGGTGAGGGGGTGGGTGATGTGTCACAATGGCAGGGCCAGGTGCGTTAAGTCAAGGTGACAGGAGAGGCAGGCCAGGCTGGGTCAATGTGGGAGGGCGGTTGTCCAGGGCACAGTTGTGGTGCAGGACTGTACATACATTGCATCACAGGTGGAGTGTAAGCTTCTGTTAAAAGTCCTCTGGTTTGGAATGTGATTGTCAAGACAAGGATGGAATGGAAATGTTTCAATTATTCCCCCAAACAAAACACTGCCTTTGTTTAAAAAAGTTCCATAAACTACTTCCTAGACAAACACAGCTTAGTCACTCTTCCTGTCTTTATCCAGGGCCAAGTCTTTTGCTGCAGTCAGCATTTGCTAAGTATTGTTGGGCCTCCTTTCCTTTCCTTGGAAAAATATGATCTCTCACGCCACTTCAGGATTTGATACTAATTCCAACTATCATCTCATCACGTAAGACATATGAGATTTCTGCTTTGTTCTTTTACTCAAGGAATTTTATTCTTCCTTTGTTAGGTCTTCAGTCTGTATCATCTACTCACCATCTTTTAAATTACATGCCTGCCTGTTTCAGAAATACTTTATCCAGCAAAATGCCCTTTTTCTATCAGTTTTCCCATATTTATTTAGAATCTCCTAAATAAATGAGGTCCTGCATGCTTGATACTAAGAGCACAAAGATTTAGAAGATACAGTCCCTGCTCTCAAGATGCCTATAGTCCTGTGAGGAACTGGGTAACCCAACAATCCTAATACACCGTTATATGTTGGATTGTATTGAAGTTGCATCTTGTACTGAATGTTGAACACTGTATCAGCTAGGAGAAGGCAGTGCTTCTCAGAAGAAAGTTCATCTGAGCTGATATTTCATTTGTTAATAAGGATGTGCATGAAGGAACCGCTTAGAAAAATAAATAACTTTAGCAGTGTCAAAAAAGTATTTCAGGAAGAGTTTTTGATGATAAGCTAACAGGAATGAGGTGCAAGACGGAAGTGACACCAAAGTGACAGTGCCCAAGAATGCCAGAGATGAGAGACATTGACAGAATTGATGGCCTCGGGCTTCCAAACTTTACAAAATACCCATGATGTGGAGCCAGAATGGCTTAGGGTCTTAGAAGTATTTGGAAGAGATCTGGCATATCCTATCATCTTCATTATTAGCCCTGAAAAACAATGCTGGTCATGAATCTATTGGTTGGGAATGACAAAACAAAACAACAACAAAAAATACCCTCAAGCTAGTTTAACAAAAAGATCAATTAGGATGTGGAACCAAAAAACAGGAAGGGCCGAGTGTCACCACCTCATGACACAAAATGTTCCAGAACTTTTTTTTACTGCACCCAGATTATTGCACTTCCTTCTGTCTGACTGACTTTTTTTCCTACTGCAGACCAGCTTTTACAAGAAAATTGGTTATCTTAAGATGTCTATTCCTCCATTTTCACCGCCAGAGAGAGAAAAGCCCTCGATTCTCCAGGTCCAACCTCAAAATTGCTGGGGAAGGATTTAAATGCTTCACATATGCCATAGTGATACCAATTTGGGACACCTTAAGTTCATTTTGCAGCTTGAGGTTTCCAAACTATGCCACAAGTATAAATTCTTACCCCAAAACCACTTGAGGATAGACCTCTAGTTATGAATTCTTGAGTTCTGTGCCCAGCCCAGAACTCAAGTAACCAGTCTTACAAAGAACTGAGATAATCTCATCAATCCACCTTTGATCAGAGGTCTATCCCTCAACTAGTCTTTGAGACCAGGGAAGAGAGTTCTTATAAAGATAAGTCATCACTTGGCCCAGCCACAGTTAATGTCTACAAAAGAATGGTGGGGACAGAGTTCCCCAGACAAAGGGGGTGCTCTTGTCAAAGAAATAGATTCTAGATAGTTGAAACAAAAATCCACCTCAAACCAAACAAAGGTCAGGCTAAACTGACTATAATGCATCCTTACAAAGGAATACTGTACAATACTTAAGAACTTTGAAGAAGAACATATTTTTTTAATTTCCCCATTTTATTGAATTTATTGGGGTGACACTGATTAACAAAACTATACAGACTTCAGGTGCACAATTCTATAACAGATCATCTGTACACTGTACTGTGTGTTCACCACCCAAGTTTAGTTTCCATCCATCACCATTTTCTAGTAACCCCTCTATATCTTCCTCCACCTCCCTGCAGCAAGCACCGTACTAACTGTCCATGTCCATGAGTACTTTCTCTCTCTCTCTCTCTCTCTCTCTCTCTCTCTCTCTCTCTCTCTCTCTCTCTCTCTCCCTCCCTCCCTCCCTCCCTCCCTCCCTCCCTCCCTCCCTCCCTCCCTCTCTCTCTTTCTCTTTTTTTTCATTTTTGCTCAATCCCTCCACCACCTTACTATCCAGCCCTCCTCCCAACAGGTATCAGCCTGCTCTCTGTCTATGAGTCCGTCACTACTTTGCTCATTAGTTCATTAGATTCCATATGTGAGTGAAATCATATGGTACTTATCTCTGACTGGCTTATTTCACTTAGCATAATGCTCTCAAGGTCCACCCATGCTGGCGTGAGGATAAGATTTTCTTATTTTTTACAGCTGAGAAGTATTCCATTGTGTAAATGTACCACAGCTTTTTTATCCATTTATCTACTATCCACTTATTATAGAAGTCCACAGGGTCATAGAAGTATTCCTCTTAGCAGGAATTCATGCTCTCTTACATAACTATTTTAAATAACTATTCTACTGCATTTACCATAGGAGTCAGTTATCTTGTTTTTCTCACTCATTTTCAAATTCCCCAGATGAACTTTCATTTCTGTCTTCAGTTCTGAACTTCATTTTGAGTCTTCTTCCCCTTCTAGGCAGCCAATACTGATAATGTATCTCATACTTTTAAACTTCTTCATAAATTTCTTTGCCTTTCATTTGTATGGCCTTGGCATTTGCCTAGACTCTTGCTCCAAGTCTCTAGCAATGCTTCACAATTAGAAATGATCTAATTTCTATCAACGGGGAAATAAATAACAAAAGCTAGAAGTAAAATTATACTTTAAATATATGATATGTAAGTTTGAAACATATATACCAAATAAAGTTATGTACTGTTTATGAATCTGAAGCAAATCTGGGTGGTGGATAAATGTGTTTATATTGCTCTCTGAATCTTCCATTTGAACTATTTTATAATAAAAATAGAGAGCAAAAACATTTCAGAAGAAATGGGCCACACTTAAGAGTAAACCACTTCTTTGGTAGCCTTGCTTCTGAGTTTGTAATTTTCTATTCCTGCTCAGGAAAAAAATCATATGAATTAATGAGTGTGATGGGTACAGCTGATGTACAATAGTACATTTAATAGCCTATCTAGCTTATTGTAGTGTTTATGGGCTTAAAAAGAGCACCAATCTAAGTATATTTTAAAAAACTCAAATATAATGAGTAACCTTCCCACATTCTAGATTGTTTTGGCAATGTGTTAGCTATTTCCAGCCTTTCTATGCATATCACAGTTTATTAAACATTCCCTGTCTGCTAGTCTTTAGCAGCAAAATTATTTTCAAATATCTTGTGATAAGTATTTAATAATGTTACTGGCCCCTAATTCACAATATCATTTCTTTCCCCTAAAATTATGCACATGTTGTATCTGAACAGTTTCACAGATTACAATTTTGCCATTGGAAACCTATAGCCAAAGTTGGCTTGGGCACGCCTCAAGTCTTGCTCAACTGAGCCGCTCAGCCTTTTAGCTTTAGTGGCCTTGCTTCTTCATGTTGGTCAAGCTGTCCATTTCTTGACCCGTGAAGTCTACTCAGAATTCATCTGTTCTTTCAATTCTTTGATAAGCATCTTGAAATAAACTCACATTCTCTCCTTTAATTCTACACTCTTGAAAAAGTTTCAACTGTAAAAATTTCCTATCCAGATGGTCTATTCTCTATTCCAAGTTAAGTCCACAAGCATTTCCTTTGTGACATATGGTTCTTCCTCTACTTTTTTATAGTCAATTTCCTTCACCAGCTACAGAAATTTTTCTCAATTCTTTCACATCCATCAGAATAAAAGGAGCACTGCCTAACACATCCTGTCTCTTGGAGCAGGGGTGGGGAACCTTTTTTCTGCCACGGGCCATTTGGATATTTATAGCATCATTCACAGGCCATATACAATTATCAACTTAAAAAATTAGCCTGCTACATTTGGTCAAACCTTTAACTCACCCCTGAAGCCCGGGCACGGTCAGACCAAATGATTCACGGGCCTTACACAGCCCTCTGACCGGATGTTCCCCACTCTGTCTTAGAGGAATGCATGCTTTAGTTGAGATGTTTCCCCAGGCTCACAGTGCTTCTTAAATAAAGAGGGATTTCATAATCATCTGTGGTCCAACTAATACTTAGAAACTGACTCATTATAAATTCTTGCCGAAACCCGGTTTGGCTCAGTGGATAGAGCATCGGTCTGCGGATTGAAGGGTCCCAGGTTCGATTCTGGTCAAGGGCATGTACATTGGTTGCGGGCACATCCCTGGTGGGGTGTGCAGGAGGCAGCTGGTCAATGTTTCTCTCTCATCGATGTTTCTAGCTTTCTATCCCTCTCCCTTCCTCTCTGTAAAAAAATCAATAAAATATATATTTTAAAAAAATAAAAATAAATTCTTGACCAAACTATATATCCATCAAAAAGGACCTCAGAGAAGAAAATCCAATTCCTACCTTTAAAAATCTAGACGAGCCGGGACCAGTTTGGCTCAATGGATAGAGCGTCAGCTTGGGGACTGAAGGGACCCGGGTTCGATTCCGGTCAAGGGCATGTACCTTGGTTGCGGGCGCATCCCCGGTAGGGGGTGTGCAAGAGGCAGCTGATCGATGACTCTCTCTCATCGATGTTTCTAACTCTCTATCTCTCTCCCTTCCTCTCTGTACAAAATCAATAAAATATATTTTAAAAAAAAAATCTAGACGAAAAGACAGACATGCAACACAAAAAATATGATGTGATAAGTCCATCAACAAATGCCTGTATGAATGCATTCATTAATTTCTTGATTACCTCCTCTGTGCCCATTAGTGGGGACACTGGTTACCAAGATGAACAAAATCTTTGCCCTCACAGAGCTCACATTCCAGTAGGAGACAGACTGGGTGATAAACACTTTCAAAGTGTTTATCAAATGAAATAAGCATGTGATAAAGTAAGTTGTGGTACTGGAAAGTGTCTAAAATCAGACTAAAGGCAACATTTGGCCTGAGAGATGACAAGGAGTCAGTCAAGTGAAAAGTTATTCTGGGCCCAAGACAAACCCAGTGGCCTAAGGCAGTCACAACCTTGGCAGGAACTGGCTTGGTGTGCCTGTTGAAATGTACAAATATAAAAGGAGAGTGGGAAGAGAGAAAATCAGAAAGGCAGGCAGGGGCCAGATTCGTCAGGCACAGCAGGTCAAGTATGGAGCTGGAGACAACTGGTTTCAGCTAGGAAGTGACATGGTTAAGTACATGATTTTTAAAAAGAAATCCCTTTGGCTGATGCAGAAGCAAGCGGGCTAGTTCTGAGGCTTCTGAGTATCAGAGAAGAAATGATGGCAGTTTGGAAGAGGATGTTAACAATGAAGATGGAAAGCCGTGGGTGGATGTAGACACATAAGTGCAGTAGGAACTGACAAGTGGTCAAGTGACTCGTAGGGGATGGGGTGGGGATTAGAATGAAACAGTGATACCTACCATCATAGAGAAAAGGGTAAAGCACCTCTACCTGGGAGTGGAGAGGTGTCTCGGGGACCACTTTCTCAAAGAGGTGACATTTAAGCAGGAATGGAAAAACAAAGTAAGTGTTGGTGAGAATGTGGAGAAATTGAACCTGTCATCGCTGATGGGAATGTAAAATGGTGCAACCACTATGGAAAGCCATTAGGGCACCTACTCAAAAAATTTAAACAGATTTAAACTCTGATCAGGCAATTCCACTTTTGGGAATATATCCAAAGAATTCATAGCAGGGACTTGAACAAATATCTATTTTTTCAACTGAGTAATTATTTATTGAGGGTCTGCTTAGTGTCTCATCAACAAAAAGAAGCATTGGAAACACAATTTCGGTCATCAAATGCCCATTTCATGAAAGATACTGTAGAAGGGTGGGGAAACAAAGACGGTCAGGAGAAATCACTAGGCCTATGGTCCTGGTCTGATGAAGGAGACTGGACGAGGGGGTTGGCCTCATGGTGGGCCCGGCTGTGCACGGAGAAGCCCCAAGCACTCTATTCACATTTGGTTACCTGGGAATGGGTGTGGTGTGCCCCAGGGCCGGTACAGAGTGAGGCTTCGAAACAAGAATGTCCACTGCGCCTCCGGAAGACCTGTGACTAGTTTGGCACAGCTATAAGACTAATCACCAGGATAGTGTGGATTTGAGCTGATAATAAAGACCTTTTGCAGTTTTGAGCAGAGGAGACATATTGATTGAGAGCATATATTTTGACATCACAAAATCAGGAAGTGGCTGATAATACAATTATAATTGTAATTTTGAGGGTGAGATACCATTATTCCTGGTTTACATAAAATTTTAAGAATCTTGCCCAAGTTCACGCAGCTAAAGAATGACAAAGGCAGGATCTGAACCCAGTTCTAAATCCAAACCCAGAGATTTTGAGCATTTTACTGTGGTCTCAGCATCCTAGGCAGTCCACCATCTGGTTATTTATTTATTTATTTATTTAAACAGGTTTGACATCTTGCACCAGCTCATTTCTATACTTTAAGCTATTTAAAAATGAAAAACTGTTAAACAATGGTGGTTTTTGCAGTGACATCGGTGAAAGAAGGCTTAAAAAGGGAGATTTTCAATAGATAATACATACAGTAAAACTCAAAGGACACAAGCAAAGAGGGAAGTTTCCCCCAGACTCTTATTCCCTTATACAAAGGCAAACACTATCAACCATTTATTGTGTACAATAAGGATTTTCTATAAATACATAAGCATTTTGTGTGTATGTGTGTGCTTGTGAGTTAAAGATGGCCACAAATTCTTATCTCCTGTCCACTCCTATGGACAGTGGACTCTCCCATCTACCTACATCGGGAAGAGCTTTTAACCTATAGACTGCAGAAGTGATGTTTAATATCTGCTTCCACCCACCTGAGACCCAGCTGCCATGCTGTGAGAACCCCAGCCTGTATGAAAAGACCACATGAAAAGAGCCAAGGTGCTTCACAACAGCCCCAGCCGAGCGCCCTGTGACACAGCGCCAACCGCCAGGCAGAGGAAAGCCCCAGATGGCATCCAAGCCACGTGGCACCAAAGCACAAGCTGAGCCCAACCAACCACAGCGGTTAGCACTTGTTTGAACGAAGTTTTAAGGCCATTGGCTACATAGTGGTACACTAAGTTATTAAAAAAAAAAAAAAAAAAAAAAAAAAAAGATTATCGGTTGTTCTTATTTTACTTATTTTCTTGGATATCTTCCAATAAGGCCATTACATGAATGGTACAAAATTTACTCAATGTCTTTCAATGAAATGTTGGTATTTGCCTATTTTCTACTTGTCTAAGTTCACGCAGCTAAAGAGTGACAAAGGCAGGATACAAAAAAACTCCTGGGTGTATTGTTCCATATATGTGAAAGTATATGTTTAGTTTAAAATTCGCCTCTTGTTTTCTAGAGCTACACTGTCTGCTAATAGCCATAAGATGCACTCACTTTCTCAATCTTACTATCTACCTTTAGCTAGTGAACAGCATAGAGAATATTTCTGTCATTACAGAAATATTTATTACACATAAAATTTTTATTATACATAAAAGTGCAGGGGTCAGGCGAAATTCCTGAAGAAGACTAAATGATATTTTAGGTTTATGGGCTATATAATCTCTAAGAGAAATACTCGGCAATTATAATGCAAAAGCAGTCACAGACAAATGGTTGGTAAATGATCATGATTGTATTCCAATAAACATTAAAATTGGAATTTTATTTAATTTTCATGTCACAAAATATTATTTTGATTGCATTGAAATTGCTTAGAGAATGTGCATTTTTAAGTTTAAAACCAGGAGGTCTCAGTTTAGTCCCCAGTAGGGGGTATGCAGGAGGAAGTGGATCAATGATTCTCTCTCATCATTGATGTTTCTACCTCTCTCCATCTCCCTTCCTCCCTGAAATCAATAAAAATAAATTTTAAAAAGATAAACAAAATTAGATTGCCCTCTTAAGAGCATTTTGAAATACCACTTCCTGGAATGTCATCAGTTATCGCAAATAAACTCCAATAAACTTTCAAATTTCTACAGGTTTGAACCTTACATTTAACACCAAGCATGTAAGCAGATTACATGAAATAAATCTGTGTGTGTATATGTGTGTGTGTGTGTGTGTGTGTGTGTATGTGTGTGTGTGTGTGTGTGTATATATATATATATATATAATTGGTTTCTCTGAAGGAAAAAATTAAACACTAGATTGCCCTCTTGAGAGTATTTTGAAATCTTGCTTCCTGGAAGTCAGCAGTTGGCTCAAAAAAACTCTAATAAACTTTCATAATAATTTTCTACAGGCTTGTAAATTTTCCACAAGCATGTAAACTGATTATTATATAAAATATATCTGTGTGTGTGTGTGTATACACACACACACACACACACACACACACTGAGTGGCCAGACACACACACACTGAGTGGCCAGATTATTATGATCTCTGAAAGCATAATAAATTGGCTACTCGGTGTGTGTGTGTGTTTGGGGGGGGGGGGGGGCGGGGGTGTATTTTAGAGGCCTGTTGCATGAATTCGTGCATGGGTAGGGTCCGGCCAGCCTGGCCAAAGGAAGGGGACATGGGCGGTTGGCCAGACTGTCTGCTGTCGAACTCCTGGTCAAGGGGACAATTTGCCTATTAGCCTTTTATTATATAGGTTATACAGTAATGGTGGCCAGATTATTATGTGTTCAAAGATCATAAAAATCTGGCCACGCAGTGTGTGTATGTGTGTGTGTGTGTGTGTGTGTGTGTGTGTGTGTGTGTAGTGAATTCATCTGTTTCTCTGGAGGAAAAAAATAAAAAATAAATTGCCCTCTATCAAGATTATATTATTCTGGACATATAAGTGCCTGTTTCCCCATTCCTTTAATAACTGCTAGAAAATGAAATCTCAACTATGAGTTTTATTTGCACAAACCAAGGTTAAATCATCATCTTTTAATTTTGTATGAACATTTATCATCTTTTTAACTTCATATTGGGTTATTGGGCTTTTATGCTTTGATTTATTGGAACTGTAGTAGATAGAGAGAAAAATTAACCTTGGCCAACATCTTTTACCAGTTTTGTAGGGGTTTTTCCTTAACAGATATTTGTACCATGTTCATAGCAGCATTTTTTCCACAGGAGCCAAAAGGAGGAAGCACGCAACTGTCAGAGGATGAACGGATAAACAAAATGTAATCCATACATACAATGGAATATTAGTCTCAAAAAGGAAGGCTGTTCTCACACATGCTACACCATGGACAGACCTTAAGACATTATACTAAGTGAAATATGTCAATCACTGAAAGACAAATACTGTATGATTACTAAATTCATAGAAGAGGGGGGGAAAAAAAAAGGAGGTTGCCAGGGACTGGAAAAAGAGAACTGAGGTTAATATTTGTTTAATGCTCACAAGACTTCAGTTTGGCAAGCCAAAGGGAGTTTTGGAGATGATCATTTTTACAACAATGTAAATAACCTAATGTCAGCAAACTGTAAGATTTAAAATTATTGAGTTGGCAAATTTTATGTGTATTTCATCACAATCTAAAAAAATGAAATGCAGGCAGCCATGAGATTGGGAGAGAATTCCAGGTAAAAGCAGTAGCCTGTGTAAGGCATGGAGAGGGTGAGGTATGAACTGTGACTTCAGTTTTTCAGTGAGATGTTTAGAATTTTATGATCATCACCAGAGTCCCAATACATGAAATTCATGCACTTGGCAGGGGAGGGGAGGTCCCTCAGCATGGCCTGCACCCTCTCACAGTCCAGGAGCCCTGGGGGGGGGGGGGGGGGGGGAGGGTCGGGGAGAGGGATGGAGGCAGCTCCTGCGTTGAGTGTCTTCCCCCTGGTGGTCAGTGCACATCATAGTGAAGGGTTGCTCTGCTGTTCAGTCAATTTGCATATTAGCCTTTTATTACAATACATAGGATTATATAGGATTACTACTATTCATTTAGAATCCTGATGCAAAACTCTGGCTTACTCAGATTCTAAAAAGCCTGAGTCTCTTTATGCCACATTCCAGAGACAGTAAGTAGCGGTTCACTTACTTAATAAATACTTATTGAGATTTTCTACGTGCCAGACACATAGGAATTACCCTGAACTTCTGGATGTCAGTCCAGTGAAGGCCCACATCCTGGCCCCAGGGTACAAAATTATGTAGCCTCAGTTTTGGTAAGTGCAGTGAAGGAAAAATATTTGAACAATGAAATTGTTCTAATAACGGAGCTTAATTTTTGGAGAAGCAGTGAAGGGGGAAAAAAGCCTCCCTGAGGCAGACATTTAATATGAGTGACTCAGAAAGGAGTGACTCAGAAAAACAAAACAAAACGTCTGGGACCTATGTTAGCCAATAGGACAAAGGAAGGGAAGGCTGATGAAGGGCAATAAATAAGCATGGAAATAAATAAATAAGTAGGTGGATGGGTGGAGTCAGAGGAAAAGTAAATGTGATATTTTACTGAAGCAATGTGTTTCGTTTCCTAACCCAGAAAAACTGCCCAAGTCAGACTCCAGCAGGCAGGAATCACGGCGGCTACAAACTCAGTGCATTAAGTTTGCCAATGAAGGCTCCTAACGTGTTTTTCTGGACTTTCTATTTTATGGGAAAATAACATATCTTAAACTCTTGCATGCAAAGCTCAGAAGGTGAAAAGGATCCAAGTTTCCTCCTGGGACAGGGCCTAAGGGGGTGAGGCTTGGTTCTGGGAAGGAGAAAACACCCCTGCGGAGAGGCAGCCACTTTGCTGTCACCCCTTCCCCTCCCATTACCCTTCCTCCTGATCTTGAAATATGAACGAGAAATATGAACGAGTAATCCATCAGCTACAGTTAATGGCATCTTAAAGGCTATGGAAAAGGGAGGCACCGCCGCGGGATGCGTGCGGCTGGAGGCGGCGCAGGTCCGCAGCCTCGCGGGTTCCCCAGCCCCCGGGGCCCCCGCGGCCCCCGGGCCCCGCTCACCCTTCTCCTTGGTCACTCGGGAGACCAGCGGCATGCGCGGGCGGTCGCTGAAGGCCTCGGCCTGCTGCACCAGCGCCTCGCGCACGCTGTGGAAGTCATTGAGCACCACCACCAGGAAGGGGCCCACGAAGAAGCTGTAGATGTTGCCGTAGACCTTGGCCAGGTTGGTCAGCAGCACCTGCGTGGCCGGCATGGATGGGTCCAGGTTTACCATCTGCGTCCCTAAATTCACCCAGGACCTCGAGCGGAGGAAGGGCGGCAACAGCACGAAGCCGAAGTTGCCCACCACCGGCCAGGGCGTGGGCCCGGGGGGGATGCCCGGCGGCCGGCAGCGCCGCACCCAGCTCCAGCCGAGCAGCGCGGTCAGGCCGAGCAGCAGCAGCGCGCCGCCCGTGGGGTCCAGGCGCAGCAGCCCCAGGGGCGCGGGCAGGAGGCTCAGGGGCCAGGGCAAGCCCTCGGGGGGCGGCGGCTGCGGCGGCGGCGCGGGGGCGGCCATGGCCGGTGCAGGGACGGCCTCGGGGTTCGCCCTGCGGCCCCAAGGAGAGCGCTCCCCTGGCCGCTGCGCGCTGGGGGCGCGGCCTTAACCCGGAGCGGGGAGGGCGGGGCGGCGGGGCGCGCCGGGATTGGCCGGCCCGGGCTCTCTCCCGCCTCCTAAAGGGGCCGCGCCCGCCCCGCTGCAGAGAGGTCTGCAGGACGAGGTGGGGTGCTCTGGCTGCAAGTCTAGGCTCAAATGGCCGTAGCACTCCCTCCTTTGGGTCCAGCTTGGCTGTGACAGGTCCTAAAAACAAAGATGCTAGCTGTGCGTTCTTGCGCTCTGGTTGGCTGCTGGGCTTCCTAAATCATTCGTTTGGATGCTGAGTGTATACATCTTGCGAGGCGGGGTGGCGGGGTGGGGCGGAGGGAAGACACACACACACAATAGGTTCCCGATGTGGCACAGCCTCCACCCCAGCAGCTCCACCCTGAGCTGCAAGGAGGAGTTTCCGCTGCCCCACGCCTGGTAGCCAAAGGGCTGGGCTGCTGCTCTTTATCTGGGATTTGCAGTCAAAAAGGCCCTTTCCTCTTCCCAGAGCCTGGAGGGTGACGATGACGTAATAAACGCAATGTGTGAAATGTGTAGGTGTAGATGGCCAAGCTGCGGGAAAGATGGGGAGGCGGGGGGGGGGGGGGGGGGGGGGATGTGATGGACTCAAGTTCTTAGAACTGGCCAGGGTCCCAGGGTCGGGGCAACCTCTGTATGCGGAGAGTGAACGCACAGAGTTCGTTTTAACCGCTGGCCTGGGTAAAGCAGACGACCTGTTTGAGGAACTTGCTGAGCGGATCTAAGAAGCTAATGATATAAAGAGAACATGAATAGGGTAAGGAAGGGTGACGATATTATTATTGATACGGGGTTGAGACATTACAATTGTGTAATAATTTTAAGACAAAAGTCCATCTAATCTTTCATCATCATGGCCCTATTTTACCTCTTCTACAGGCTAAATCCTCCGGTTTTATTTTATCTATTGAAAGGTCAGTTTCATGTGAAAGTGAAACTGTGAATCACCTTAGTTGATCATCATGAACAAATCTGTTTCCCTATTTCTGATTATTGAGTGTGCTGCACACACTCAAACGCCGCACACCATGCTGTACTTACAAAAGTGGGACCAAAGCATCGTGAGTCTTCTTATGTGTTCTGTGATCCTTTCTGTTTTCTGGAAGTAAGTGATGCCAGGAAGCTATGCTAACTTTCAAGTCTACCCTGTCCTAATGTTATTTTTGCCATGTTCTTCACAAGTCATTTTAAGCTTAATTAAAAACACACACCTCATATCTTCTATAATTAACCTTTAATTTTATATTACTTTTCTCTTTTTTTAATTTAGAGAATATTTAACATTTAAACTACTGTACTTGTTTGCAGATATGAACTTCAATATGTCATCTGATTCTCTTCATGGCCTTGCTCTCTGAAATAGTAGCCAATAATGTCTTCTCTCACAAGCAACTTAAATTCACAAATGATTTTAAAATAGTTGGAGATATGACTAATTTTCATCCCTAACAGACACCCTCTTGTTATATATGCATTGATAGCTTTTTCCTAAATATTCTCTTAATTTGTTAGATCTGTCATGCAGTTAGGAAGTGAATTATGTGCCCCCCCAAATTTATATGTGGAAGTCCCAAACCCCCAGGACCTCAGAATGAGACTGTGTTTGGAGACAGGGTCCTTAGAGAGCTAATTAAGGTAAAATGAGGTCATATGAGTGGGCCTTAATTCAATATAACTGCTGTTCCTAAACAAGGGATTAGGACACGTGTTCACAGAAGGAAGGCCATTTGCAAGCCAAGAAGAGGCCTCCGAAGAGACCAATCCTGCCAGCACCTTGATCTTCAGTCTCCAGACAGTGCAGACATTAGTTTCTGTTTAAGCCACCAAGTCTATAATATTTTGTCATGGCAGCCCTAGCAAACTATAAAAAGCTATATTATTCATAATGCTATTTTACACGTGAAGCCACAAGGCTCATACAGTGCTCCTTAAGGATGAATTTCTCCAAATTGTATTCAAGGCTTTCTTATCAGAAAAAAAAGAATACTTTCTTCTCCATTATTCCTGTTTATCTGTTTATTTGTTTGTTTGTTTATTGTTAATCCTCACACAATATTTTTTCCATTAATTTTTAGAGAAAGTGGAAAGGAGGGAGGGAGGAAGGGAAGGAGGAAAGAAGGGAGGAAGGAAGGGAGGGAAGGAGAGAGGGAGGGAGGGAGGGAGAGAGGGAGAGAGAGAGAGAGAGAGAGAGAGAGAGAGAGAGAGAGAGAGAGAAACATTAATGTGAGACACATCAATGGGTTGCCTCCCAAACATGTTCCAACAAGCCAAAGATCGAATCTGCAACACAACACAGGTACATGATCTTGACCAGGAATCAAACCTGAGACCCTTCAGTGTGCAGGCTGGCACTCTAACCACTGTGCAACACCAGCAGGGCCATCCTTCCTATTTTAAGTAGGGCGATAGCATAATAATCAGTAGCAGTAAAGGAAAAGAATACTAAACAATCTTTGGGGTGGATAGAGAGGGGAAGGAAGAAAGGAAAGCATTAAGAAGAAAAAAATAAATTTTTATTGAATTCCCAAAGATCATTTTTTAAACCACTCACTTTTCCACTGAAATTCTTTCTTGGTGTACATGGATTTTGGCCAGAATTTTTGGTAACAGTATATCCACAATATCAAAGTACTTATTATTTTGTCGTGATGAGTGGTATTAAATTACTCCATTTGTAAAACTACCATTGTCCAGCTGGTTTGTAGTTTCCTGGGAGGTAAATGTCACACACTACACCCACCCAGAGTCAGTGAGCATGAACAGAGAGGGCTTATGGCTTAAGAAGAGTTTTCAAAATGAAAAGAGAAAGTAAAAATGCTATTTATATTAATATTTAGTTGTGCCACTAGCCATTTAAAAACTAACCCCTTCAATTCCTTTAAATCCCTATGATTTATGCTCCTTTGAATGTCCTCTATATATAATGTGTATGTACTTTTTTATGTACCCTTTGAATGTCCATATGCTCTACCTGAAGTTGGAAAATAAATGTGTCACATCTAACATAAGAATTAAATGAAATCATTAGCACAGTGTCTAATGTTAAGGGTCAATAAGAACAAGTGTAATTATAATTATCATTGGGGCCCTGATAATGCCCTAAGCCCTGCCCCCTTTTTTTCACCCCTTGCAGCTTTGCCTGCCCTTTCCAAAATTAGATTGTGAGACTGGCCAAGATATTAACTTGTTTTCTGTATTCAGCCTTTATGATTGTGTGATGAACATGAATATATAAACGTGTCCATCTTCAGTATTACCCACCTGAATTCCTCTGGAGTTGCATGCATATAATATGATTTTCCTGGAGAAAAGAGCAAGGGAGGGAGGCCTCTGGGGGGGGGAAAAATCTAAATATTAGTGGGAGGCAGACTGAAAAGTAACAAAATCCAAATTCTAAAACTTCTTTTTATTTGGACAAAATGATGCCAGAATTGGGACCATCTTTTTGTTTAATGCCCAGACTGGAAACAGTCCAGGTCTTCTTCAACAAAAGGGGGTGGGGGATGAAACTGCAGTGTATTTGTAAGATAGACTATTGCTCAGCAATTTAAAAAAAAGGGGGGGGGGGAGTATGTTGTACTACCCTCTCCCCTACACACACACAGCACTGTGATTCTTAAAAAATATACTGAGAAAGCCAGAAACAAAAAATTATATACTGAATAACAGCAGTTATAAGTGCTAGAAAGGGACAACCAACTTATGGTGATAGAAATCGAGATAGAGGGTGAGATTGACTGGGAAGGGACATAAGACATTTTTCTGAGGTGGTGGAAATGTTCTATATGCTGATCAAAGTGTTGGTTACCTGGGTATATGCAACTGTCAAAACTGTGCATTTCAGCTAGGTAAATTATACCTCAGTAGAACAAATTGTTTAAAATATATTTTTATTGATTTCAGAGAGGAAGGGAGAGGAAGAAGAAAAGAGAGATAGAAACATCAATGGTGAGAGAGAATCATTGATTGGCTGTTTCTTGCACTTCCTTCACTGGGGACTGAGCTCACAACCTGGGCATGTGTCCTGTCTGGGAATCAAACGTGGATTCCTGGTTCATAGGTTGACAGTCCATCACTGAACCACCATGGCTGGGCTCAGTAGAACAAAATTTTAAAATTAACAAAATCCAATATTTTGAAAGAAAAAGACATGGTGAAGTAAAAAGACTTACCTGTTATAAGTGAGGCCTGAAGGGGAGGGCAGTTGTGGGTGATCGGGCCAACAGGGAGGGCAGTTAAGGGTGACTGGGCAAGCAGAGGACGGCAATTGGGAGAGACCAGGCCTGCAGGGGAGGGCAGTTCGGGGTGACTGGGCAAGCAGAGGAGGGCAGTTAGGGGCAATTGGGCTGGACAGGGAGCAGTTAAATGTCAATCAGGCTGGCAAGGAGTTGTTAGGGGTGATCAGGATGGCAGGCAGAAGTGGATAGGGGCAATCAGGCAGAGGCAGGCAAGCGGTTGGGAGCCAGCAATCCTGGATTGTGACCGCCAATTTAGGCCCAATCCCAATGGGTCAGACATCCCTCAAAGTGTCCCAGATTGGAGAGAATGCAGGCTGAGATGAGGGAGACACACCCCCTCCTGTGCACAAATTTTGTGCACTGGGCCACTAGTCCTATGTAATAAAAAGCTAATATGTAAATGGAACAAATAAACGACCTGTGGCTATAACATGTGCTGACCACCAGGGGTTGTGAGTGGAACATGGTAGGCATATGCCATGCAGGATGCTGGAGCAGTTGAGCGGTGGCACCAGACCAAGGCAGGTCACTGTCATTGGAGTGAGCCTCTGGTGGTTACTGAAAAATCTTTACTCCTGTGCACTGCAGTCCCACCTGGCACTCACACCCACTGCCAGTGTCCCAGTGCTGGCCCCCATCACTCAGCACTGGCAACCAGCAGCCCCAATCACCCCTCAGGGCATCTCCACCTCCCCCTGCTCCTGATGGGAGATCGGGGCCAGCAACTGCCTCTCACATTCACTGCAGGCAACTGCCCTGCTCACACCCACTGCCAGGGCTGACCCCTTTAGCACCTCCAGCTGTTGTCAGAGCTGTCACTTGCACCCACTACCAGTGCCCAGTGCCAGTCCTGATTGCTTGACACCATCAGCAGGTGTGAGCGGCGACTGCTGGCCCTGATCACCCATGAGCACTTCTCCAACTCCCCCTGCTCCTGAGGGGAGGAGATCGGGGCAGCAGCTGCCACTGGCACCTGCTGCTGGCACTGGTCCCAATCACTCCATGCCTTGAGCGGGTGCAAGTGGGGCCGGTGCCATTGGTGCATGGGAGCACCGGAGGTGGGAGACAGGGTACCAGGGGCCATAGGGGAGGAGCCAGACGGGGGCGCAGAGGATGGGCTGAGACCTAACCCTGTGCCTACCGCAGCCTCACAGCCCACAGTTTCTTTCAAGGTACACGAATTCATGCACTGGGCCCTTAGTTGTTATAATAACAACAATGACTAGAAGTCCAGTATGTAAGTAAAGAGGATTAGAAGATAAAATAAAAAGTAACATTCCTCTTAAAAGTAAACTTACTCTTAACTTTAGTTAGCCTGCCCATAATTGTTGCCGACCCCTAACCTTTGATCTTTATGTGAGCTAAAGCCTTTCTGAAATCCCTGTTCCTCTCTTCTGCCTCATTGGCCCCATTTATTATGAAGAAGTCAGCATGAAAACCACACAAGAGCTCTGCCCAAATCTACCTGGGTTGCCTTGGGCAAGCTGTAAACCTTTCTTTTTCTAAAAATGTTTTTTTTTTTAATTAATTAAAAAATTTTCTCTTTTAAAATTAAATTTACTGGGGTGACATTGATAAGACCATATATGTTTCAAGTGTATTATTGCATTGTGAGTCCTCCACCCGAAGTCAGATCATCTTTGATCACCATGTACTTGGCCCCCTTCATTCTTTACTATTCCCCCACCTTCCCTCTGGTAACTACCATACTGTTTGTGTCTGAGTTTTGGTTTTATATCCTATACTAGAGGCCCAGTGCTAGAAATTTGTGCATGGGAAGGGGTGGTGGTGTCCCTCAGCCCAGCCTGCACCCTCTCCAATCTGGGATCCCTCAATGGGATTGGGCCTAAACGGACAGACGGACATCCCTCTCACAATCCAGGACTTCTGGCTCCCAATTGCTGGCCTGCCTTGCCTTCCTGATTGCCTCTAACCACTTCTGCCTGCCAGCCTGATCACCCTCTAACCACTCCCATGCCAGCTGATTGATGTCTAACTGCTCCCCTGCCAGCCTGTTTGCCCCCAACTTCCCTCCTCTGCCAGCCTGGTCACCCCTAACTGCCCTCCCCTGCAGGATTGATCATCCCAACTGCCCTCCCTTGCAGGCCTGGTCCCTCCCAACTGTCCCCCCTTGCTGGCCATCTTGTGTCCACATGGGAGCAGGATCTTTGACCACATGGGGACAGCTATCTTAATCTTGTGTATTGGAGTGATAGTCAATTTGCATATTACTCTTTTATTAGATAAGATAGAGGCCTGGTACCTGGGTAGGGTCCAGCTGGTTTGCTCTGAAGGGTGTCCTGGATCAGGGTGGGGGTTCCCTTGGGACATGGGGCGGCCTGAGCAAGGGGCCTGTGGTGGTTTGCAGGCCAGCCATGCCCCCTGGCAACCCAAGCAGAGGCCCTGGTATCTTGAATTTATTTACCTTCTACAATTGTAGCCTGGAGCAGAGCCAAGCCTTCTGCTTTTTCCGTGGCTGCCGCTATTTCTGTTTGGATTTGTTTACCTTCTATAATTGAAACTTTGTAGCCTTGAGTGGAGGCTTAGGCAGGCTAGGGCAGGTGGAAAGCTTGGCTTCTTCCATTGCCAGGTGCAACCCTAGCTCCCCTCCTGATCTCTGTGGCAGCAGCCATCTTGGTTGTGGGTAATTTGAATACTTGCTCTGATTGGCTGGTGGGCATGGCTGGTGGGTGTATAAGAGGTATGGTTAATTTGCATATTACTCTTTTATTAAATAAGATATGAGTGAAATCCTATGGTTCTTAGCTTTTTCTGATTGACATTTTACTTAACATAATATTCCCAAGGTCCATCCATGTTATTGCAAATGCCAGTATTTCATCCATTCTTATGGCTGAGTAATATTCTATTGTGTACGTGTACCACATCTTCTTTATTCAGTCCTCTATCGAAGGACACTAGGTGCCTCCATGTCTTGGCTGCTATGAATAATGCTGCAGTGAACATAGGGGTGTGCGTATACCTTTGTGAATAAATGTGTCATTGTTTTTTTTTTAATTTTGAGGGTAGATACCCAGGAGAGGGATTACTGGGTTATATGGTAACTTTATTCTTAATTTATTGAGGAATCACTAAACTGCTTTCCATAGTAGTTGTACCAATCTACATTCCCACCATCAGTGAGTGAGGGTTCCCTTTACTCCACAACCTATCCAATGCTTGTTATTGATTGTCTTGTTGATAGTAGCCATTCTAACAAGTGTGAGGTGGTATCTCATTATAGCTTTTTAAATGTTTTTCTTTATTGATTAAGGTATTACATATGGGTGCTTATACCCCCAATGTCTCCCCCCACACACTCATGCCCTCACCCCCCTGTTGTCTGTGTCCATTGGTTAGGCTTATATGCATGCATACAAGTCCTTTGGTTGATCTTTCCCCTTTACTCCACCCTCCCCTACTTTCCCTCTGAGGTTTGACGGTTGATAGCATTTCTCTAATATCTAGTGAAGTTGAATATCTTTTTATGTATCTGTTAGCATTTGTATGTCTTCTTGGGAGTGGTCCTCTGCCTGTTGTTGTTGTTGTTGTTTTTAATGCTTTTATTGATTTTTTAGAGAGAGGAAGGGGGAGGGATAGATAGAAACACTGATGAGAGAGAAACAACACCTATTAATTGCCTCCTACACACCAAACCCCCTACTGGGGATTGAGCTGGAAACTCAGGCATGTGCCCTGACCTGGAATGCAACCATGACCTCTTGGTTCTTGGATTGATGCTCAAACACTGAGACATAAAAATAAGCCTCTGCTTGTGTTTTTATTGGATTGCTTGGTTAGTGTTGAGTTGTATGAATTCTTTATATATTTTATATATTAAATCTTTGTTGGAGTGTAGTTTGTAACTATTATCTCCCATTTGGTTGGGTTACCTTTTGTTTTGTTGGCAGTTTCTTTTGCTGTGCGGAAGCTTTTCAGTTTGATTTTATCTCATTCATTTATTTTTGCCTTTACTTTCTTTGTATTTTGGGTTAAATTCACAAAACGTTCTCTATGACCAAGATCCATAAGTCTAGTACCTATGTTTTTTTTATGTACTTTAATGTTTCAGATCTTATATTTAGGTCTTTGGTTAACTTTGAATTAACTTTTGTACATGGGGACTAACTGTGCTCTAGTTTCATTCTTTTGCTTGTGACTTTCCAATTCTCCCAGGACCATTATTGAGGAGGCTTTCTGTTCTTCACTGAGTGTTTTTGGCTCTTTTGTCGAAAATTATTTGCCCATATGCACATGGTTTCATTTTTGGGCTCTTAATTTATCTTATCAATATCCTGTTGTTGACACATAGGCTAATTTTTTCCTTCCTGTCTTTTTCTCTTTCTTTCTATCTTCTCCTCCCCTCCCCCCTTTTCTTTTCTATCATGAACACTGCTGTGAACAGGTCTTTGTGTCTGTTTTTCTGTCAGTGCCATGCTGTTTATTGTGGCTCTGTAGTTTAACTTGAAGTCAGGTTAGTATGATACCCCCAGCTTCATTCTTTCCCCTCAGGATTGCTTTGGCTATTCATGGCCTTTTGTGGTTTCTGATTTTTTGTTTGTTTCTTTAAAATATTTCTTTTTGGGATTTTTATGGGGATTGCACTAAATCTGTATATTGCTTTGTGGCCATTTTAACTTTGTTGATTCTTCTAATCCACAAACATGGAATATCTTTCATTTCATTGTGCTTTTTTTCAATCTTTTAAAATAACACTTTGTAGTTTTCAGAACCTATAGGTCCTTCACCTCCTTTGTGAAGATTATTCCTAGGTATTTTATTCTTTTTGTTGCAATTGCAAAATAAATTGTTTTTTAAGTTTTTTTTCTGAAATTTCATTGTTAGGATATAGGAAAGCAGTGTGTTTTTGTACAGTGATTTTGTATCATGCAACTATACTATCTTTATAGTTTTATGGTGGAGTTTTTAGGGTTTTCTATATACAGAATCATATCATTTGCAAAAAGTGACACTTTTACTTTTCATTCCCAATTTGGATGCCTTTTATTTATTTGTCTTACCTGATTGCTCTGGCTGAGACTTCCAAAACTATATTGAATGAGGGTGTTGAGAATGGGCATCATTGTCTTATTCCTTATTTTAGGGGAAAAGCTTTTAGTTTTTCATCATTGAGTATAATGTTGGCTGAGGGCTTATATATATGTATATTTGGCCTTTATCATATTGAGGTACTTTCCTTCTATACCCATTTTACTTTTTTATTAAAAAATAGTCTAAGGATCTTTATATTTCCTTTTTATTAAATTTTTACTGATTTCAGAGGGGAAGGGAAAGGGAGAGAGAGATAGAAAAATCAATGATGAGACACACTGGGGACTGAGCCTGCAACCCAGGCATATGCCATTACTGTGAATTGAGCTGTGACTTCCTGGTTCATAGGTTGATGCTCAATCACTGAGCTACACTGGCATTTTATTGAGTGTTTTAATCATAAATGGATGTTGTATCTTATCAAATGCTTTTTCTACATATATTGATATGATCACATGATTTTTATCTTTTGTTAATGTGGTGTTTACATTGTTCTGTTTGCACATGCTGAACCATCCTTGTACTCCTGGAATGAACCTCACTTGATTTTTGTATCTGTATTCATCAGAGATATTGGTTTGTAGTTTTTTTGTGTGTGTGTGTGTGTTTTTTTTTTTTTTTTTTTTTTTTTTTTTTTTTGTGTGTGTGTGTGTGTGTGTGTGTGTGTGTGTTTTTTCTGTGTGCTTTATACAGCCAATTTTGGTACCAGGGTTATATTGGCCTTATAAAATGTGTTTAGGGCCGAAACCAGTTTGGCTCAGTGGATAGAGCGTCGGCTTGGGGACTGAAAGGTCCCGGGTTCGATTCCGGTCAAGGGCATGTACCTTGGTTGCGGGCATATCCCCAGTAGGGGGTGTGCAAGAGGCAGCTGATCGATGACTCTCTCTCATCGATGTTTCTAATTCTCTATCTCTCTCCCTTCCTCTCTGTACAAAATCAATAAAATATATATTTTTAAAAATGTGTTTAGGCAGTATTGCCTCTTCTTCAATTTTTAAGAAAAGTTTGAGGAGGATGAGTATCAAATATTCTTTGAATGCTTGGTAGAATTTACTAGTGAAGCCATCTGGTCCTAGACTTTTATTTTTGGGGGAGGTTTGTTTAAATTCCCTCACTGCTGATCAACCTATTTAGATTTTCAGTTCTTCATAACCCAGTCTAGGAAGGTTATATATTTCTAGGGACCAATTCATTTATTCTAGATTATTGAATTTGGTGGCATATAGTCTTTCATAGTATTCTCGTATGATCCTTTGTATATCTGTGATGTCTATGGTAACTTCTCTTTAATTTCTGACTTTGCTTATGTGAGTCTTTTCTCTTTTTCCTTAGTGAGTCTAGTCAGGAGTTTGTCAATTTTATTAAATCTTTTAAAAGAACCAGCTATTTGTTGTATTAATTTTTCGTATAGTCTTCCTGGTTTTTATTTCATTCAGTTATGCTCTAACTTTTATTATTTCCTTTCTTCTGTTGACTTAGGGTTGCTTTGTGTTTTTTTTCTCATTATTTAAGATGTAATGTTAGGTTGTTTACTTGGGGTTTCTCTTGGGAAGAGCAGTCTAGAAAACCCTTCTGCCTCTTGTTCTCTTCAGATGGTAAAATGAGGGAGTTGTAACACAAGAACTGTAATATTCCTCTAATCCTTTATACTCACCCTCTTAAGTGGATTGTGAGGACTTTGAACTTGTCCCTGACTAATAACATTCTTAGTCAATAGAATATGAAAAAAGTGTACTTTTACAAAGTAAAGCATAAGCCAGTTACCTAAACAAAACTAATAGGGTTGTTGCTTCTGGTTCAAGTAGGAATGCTTGGCCCTTTGCCTAATAAGGAAGTCTCATTTCTAAGTCTCAGAAAAATCACATTATAGGAAGGCCATCGAAAGTTTATCTATTCTTTCTTTTAAGCAAGAACAGACTCAAAGCAAACCAGGCATTAAGAAGTCAAATTTTCACTTAGATTTTAATGATAGTAAGTAATACATAGTGTTTATAGAAAATTTGAAAATGCAGGAAATTGCAAAGGAGGGAATAATCAACTTTTTACTTTTTCCACTCAGAGGTAATTTGTAACATTGCCGAATGTATCATTCCACTCTTTTTTTTTTTTAACTATATAAGTAATATTCTATTAATAAGTGTTATATTTCTATTTATAACATTCACATCTATATACATAAAAGCCTAAGTGACCATCGCAACCAAACAGATGACTGAACAGGCTGCTTGGGCCAACCAGGCCAGGAGGGGTCAGTGAGGGGTGACCAAACGACTGAACAGCAGGCTGCATGGGATGACCAGGCTGGCAGGGGGGCAGTTAGGGGCAACCATGTCAGCGGGGTGGGGGGGCGGGCAGTTAGGGGTGACTAGGCTGGCAGGAGGGGACAGCTGGGGGTGACCAGGCCAGCAGGAGGGCAGTTAGGGACAGGCAGGCAGGTGAGCAGTTAGGAGCCACTGGTCCAGGATTATGAGAGGGATGTCCACCTGCCAGTTTAGGCCTGATCCTGAGATCCCCCGAGGAGTGCCAGATTAGAGAGGGTGCAGGCTGGGCTGAGGGAACCTCCCCCATGCACGAATTTTATGCACTAGTATTTAGTAAGTGTGTGAATCTATACTAATAAAAGAGTAATATGCTAATTAGACTGGGAGAACTTCCAGACATCCTTCTGGACAAAGCTGGGGGCAAACCACCCCCAGATGGCCCTTAGCCCCTCACCCAGGATGGCCATGCCCTCTAGCAGGGACTCTCATCCCAATGGGGGCATGGAGCCTGCAAACAGCCCTCAGCCCCTCACCCAGGCCAGCACTGTTCCCAGTGGGTACCCCCATCCCAATGGGCACGTGGCTAGCCTGCAAACTGCCCCAGGCCCCTCGCCCAGGCCAGCCCCGCCCCCTAGGAGAACCCCACCCTGATCCAGGACCCCCTTCAGGCAAGACCAGCCAGCCCCCAACTGTGCACCAGGCCTCTATCTATACTAAAAAAAGGGTAATATGCTAATTAGACTGGGAGACAAAGCCATGGAGGCAGGGCTGAGGCAGAGGCAGTTAAGGATGATCAGGCTGGTGGGAGAGGGGACAGGGGGCAAGAAGGCCAGCAGGAAGGTGAATGGTTGGAGCCAGTGATCCAGGATTGTGAGAGGGATGTCCCAGATTGGAAAAGGTGAAGGCTGGGCTGAGGGACGCCCACTTCCCCCATGTATATACAAATTTCATGTATCAGACCACTAGTAAATATATAATTAACATTTTCCATAGTTTTCTCTACAAGTCATTTTTAATTACTTTATTCTAGTCCAGGGGTTCAACAACCTTTTCTGTAAAGAGTCAAATAGTAATTATTTCAGACTTTGCAGACCACTTGGTCTTTATCACAACTATACAGCTCTGCCACAGGAGTTGGAAAGGAGCCATATGCAATGTATCTAGATGGGCATGGCTATATCCGATTTAATAAAGAGGGAATATGCTAATTGATCATCACTGCATCACAAAGATGGCTGCACCACAGCTGAGCCTTAATGAGCAAAAAGTTCCCATAAGAAGCCTTAACAAGCAAGCAACAGGGACCTGAACCTATGCTATCCCCTGCTCCCATGGAGCTTGACAGGGGGTCTCAGGCTGTGCCCCACACCTGGCAGGGTTTGACAAGGGTGAAACTGGCCTGATCCGGATCTACCCCAATGGGGAGGTGGGCAGCCAGGTCTGGGTCTCATGCTATTTTGAGGTGCATGTGGGTGGGTACAGACTTAACTCTGGGTCCCATGATGACCCCCAAACTCTGATAGGAGGAAGGTTTTCATATACATTTTACTAATTTTCTTTCATCTCTGACACTTCTATTATAGAGAAAGGGCAACTAGCAATATTAAATTATTTTCTCTAATTAATCCCCTTTTTAATGTGCACAAATTTCATGCACTGGGTCACTAGTATTTAAATAAAACTTTATTTATGAAAAGAACACAGCAGCAATTAGACTTAGCATGCAGGCCATTATTTGCTGACTTCAGGATTTTAAAAAATCTTTATTCTTTAGAAATATTTCTAATTTTATCTAACCAATATCCTGTTGTTGACACATAGGCTAATTTCTTCCTTTCTTTTTTCTTTCTGTCTTTTTTTTCATTGTTTCTTTTCTATTATAAATAATGCTGTGATATATATGTTTTGATTATTCTAGCAGAATACATTAAAACATAGAATTTTGGTATTAAGGCTATTACTACATCAAACAAAGTACACAGACATACTCACCCACTCAAACAGGCATACACCTGCTTTTATACCTCAGAGATAGCCTCTATTTAAAAGTATGATATAGCTCTGGCTGGTGTTGCTCAGAGGTTAGAGTGTTGGCTCACACACTAAAGAGTTGTGGGTACAATTCCCAGTCAAGGGCACGTACCTGGGTTGAAGATTCGTTCGCTGGTCCTTATTGGGACACATCCATGTTTCTTTCTCTCCCCCTCTCCCTTTCTACTCTCTCTAAAAATCAATGGAAAATATCCTCAGGTGAGGATTAAAAACATAAAAGTGTGGTATCTATCCTCTCAGATTTCTTAATGCTCACATATTAATAGATTCCCTCCCTCCCCCACCTGGCCCTCATTCCCTCCAATAGCATCATGCTTTTAGTTCACTAACCTGCTCTTTTCACTAACCGGTGTTTTTTTTGTTTGTTTGTTTGTTTTTTAGAATCTCGCCTTGTGACTAAGTATTGATCTGCTTCCCTCATCCTGTTTAAACATTTGTCTCGTGTTTCATTAAAATCGATGGTCTGAAATCATCTAATAAATATTTACTGAGTGTCATGCGTTGTTCTTGGCACTAAGAATATTATGTGAACACCAGAGGCCCTGTGCATGAAATTTGTGCACGGGGGGTGGGGGAGGAGGGATGGTCCCTCAGCCCAGGCTGTGCCCTCTCTAATCTGGGACCCCTTGAGGGATGTCCTACTAAATGGGCAGTTGGATATCCCTCTCACAATCCAAGACTGCTGGCTCCCAACTGCTCACCTGCCTGCCTTCCTGATTGCCCCTAACCACTTTTGCCTGCCAGCCTGAGTACCTCCTAACCACTCCCCTGCCAGCCTATTTTCCCCTAACTGCCCTCCCCTACAGGCCTGGTTCTATCTTCTGCAGGCCAGGTTCCTCCCAACTGCCCTTCCCTACACGCCTGGTCGCCTCCAATTTCCCTCCTCTGCCAGCTTAGTCACCCCTAACTACCCTCCCCTGCAGGCTTGATCACCCCCACTGTCCTTCCTTGTAGGTCTGGTCCCTCTCAACTGTCCTCCCTGCTGACCATCTTGTGATGGCCAACTTGTGTCCACATGGGGGCAGGATCTTTGACCACATGGGGACAGCCATCTTGTGTGTAGGAGTGATGGTCAATCTGCATATTACTCTTCTATTAGATAGGATAGAGGCCTGGTGCCTGGGTGGGGGCCGGCTGGTTTGCCCTGAAGGGTGTCCCAGATCAGGGTGGGGTTCCCTTGGGGTGTGGGGCAGCCTGGGTGAGGGGCCTCTGGTGGTTTGCAGGCTGGCCATGTCCCCTGGTGACCCAAGTGGAGGCCCTGGTATCTGGGGTTTATTTATCTTCTACAAGTGAAACTTTGTAGCCTGGAGCGGAGCCAAGCCTTCTGCTTGCTCTGTGGAGGCAGCCATTTCTGTTGGGATTTATGTATCTTCTATAATTGAAACTTTGTAGCCTTAAGCAGAGGCTAGAATGTGTGGAAAGCCTGGCTTCCTTCATTGCTGGGAAAACCCAAACCTCCCTCCTGCTCTCTGTGGCCGTAGCCATCTTACTTGGGTTTATTTGCATATTCACTCCTGATTGGCTTGTGGGTGTGGCGGAATGGTTAATTTGCATATTACTCTTTTATTAGATAGGATAATAACCCTCCTTGAAGTGCATAACAATACTAGTACTTCAAGGAGCTTAATCTCTAGTGAGAGAAGACAGATACCAGATGAACAAATGTATACTATAGTGATATCGTGATAAGTACTAGGAAGGAAATGAGGCACATCAAGAGGGCAGCAGAGATTGCTATGTGTGTGTGTGTGTGTGTGTGTGTGTGTGTGTGTGTGCGCTGTCTTATATAAAGTATTCAGGGAATACTTGTCTTGGATAGATGGATGATCACTAATGGAATGCTTACAAATACGGGGTGGGGGAGAGAGGGCAGGGGGGCAGTCTAGACAGAGGAAACAGCAAGTGCTGAGTCATGCTGAGTTCTCCAGGAACAAGGCTTGAGTGAAGAAGGTAAGGTGAGGGGAGGAAAGATAGTACTCACGATTGGGATAAAATGATCAGTTTTAATCCCATGGTCATAGATGGCAGGGCCAGGGTTTACCTTATTAAATGAACTGTCCTTTTTTTTTTTTTTTTTTTTTTTTTTTTTTTAGAAAAAATATTTCCACACTACTAATTTTATTGCTCACTTTTCTGGATATTTTTGGAGAAATACAATAAAATAATGTACCTAGTTAGCATGAAAAATTTGTGGGGAAGATATTCAGGGGAAGGTATGTGGGGGCGTTTAGAAACATAAGCTTAAATAAACACTTAACATTGTTATCAACTGATACCCAGAAACCTGTACAACAGGACAAATATTTGTATCTTGTATTTTTTTTTTTTTAAAGCTTCATTTAAAAAAAACTTTTAGCCAAAACTGGTTTGGCTCAGTGGATAGAGTGTCAGCCTGCGAACTGGAAGGTCCCAGGTTTGATTCCTGTCAAGGGCATGTATATTGGTTGCGGTCACAGCCCCGGTAGGCAGCTAATCGATGATTCTCTCTCATCGATGTTTCTAACTCTCTATCCCTCTCCCTCTCTGTAAAAAAATCAATAATAATAATAATAATAATAATAAAAACACTTAAATTCTTACAATTTAAAAACTCTTTAAATTGCTTAAAAGGCAGATTAGACTTTATTATTATTGAGTCAGCAAGTACCCACTTCTTTCCTATACATTATCTCTGATCATCATCATGACATTAGGAGTTGGTTTCTTCACTCTCACTTTATAGACTCAGATAAGTAACCTGCCCAAGGCTGGATGGCTGGGAAGCAACTGCTTAGGAATTAAACCTTGGGTCTAAGTCCACAATCTTTGAATTTTCCATCCCAGACTTTTTCAATCCATATATATATATATATATATATATATATATATATATATATATATATAAAATTTATTTATTTTTACTAAAACACATATGTGGTAGCTACTGAAAAATTTTCAAGTTATAAACGTACGATGGTTTGATAAATGCTTCAATTATTTTAAAGCAAAGTATTTGGTGGCATAGTGGACAATTTCCTTTCCATTGAATCTTCAAAAATTCTATTAATAATCCAAATACACAAGTCATTTTAAAACATTCATTCAGTAAATATTTACTGAGTAATCTTTATGGGATAACTTTTTAAAAATTTTCTTGATTAAAGTATTATATATGTGTCCTTATCCCCTTTTACTCCTCCAACCCCCCTCTCCCCCCCACTCATGTCCTCACCCCCCTGTTGTCTGTGTCCATTGGTTAGGCATATATGCATGCATACAAGTCCTTTGGTTGATAAGAACTTTATTAGACACTGAAATGAACATTAAGACAACCCTCTTTAAAGGAATTTTAATTTGGTATGGAAACAGGATATATTTTTTAAATCTTAAAGTAGTGATTGTATCTCACCTTTTGGCAATTGTATGTGTTTTTTAGGGAGGAATTCAGAAAAGGTAAAGCTTTCAGGAGATAAGACTTTAGCTGAACTCCCAGGACAGGCAAGATTTGGATGTTAATAATTTCAGGGCTAGAGCCATGATACTACAGTTTTTGTTAACTGAACTTGGCCAACACTTATTCAATGAGTGTCTTGTAACAACATCTTTCATTTAGTTCTTCTAACAACTCTATGGGATGCAGACTATTATTATTTCTATCTTCCAGATAAAGAAGCTCAGGCACAGAGAAGTTAGACAACTTTTTAAGGTCTTCTTTAAAAAGTAGAAGAACTAGAAGAACTGAGATTCAAACCCAGAGAGCACAGGGCCCCCGTGTTGTCTCTTGGGGAGACAGGTGACATTCAGGATGGGGAAGCACATCACAGAAGAGGACGGATCACTGCGGAACAGAGGACAGAGACAGAGCAGCCTGTCCCGGGCAGAGGGTGCTAGTGGTTGAGAGCAGTGGGAAGTGCCTTGCATAGGTAGGGCTCTAATTAGGAAGAATCATGAAACCCAAGCACTTGAGTCTGCACTATAAGTACAATAGTACTTTAAAAAGACGTGCTTATGTAAAACTTAAAAACCCAGGTGTTTGTGTGCCCCCAAAATCCATATGTGAAACCCTAACTGCGGGGAGCCATCCATTGTCAACACTACTTTGCAAGTGCAACAAGGAACTCAGAAGGCTGATGAACCTCGAGCTGTAGCCGGGCGAAAAACTATGCACCGATCATTCTGTCGAGATAGCGGTGGCTCGGAGCAATTTCCTGACCTAATAACCTCAAAGTTAATCTTTACTGATCTTTTACTGACCTTTTGAGATAGTCTGTCTGCTGCTGGACTACCATGCCTAACTGAGGGTAAGATGTGTATCTAAAACTGAATAAAAGCTAACAGGTCCAGGGTTTCAGAGAGCTTCTCTATGAGAGGGAAGTTTCTGCCTGGCCCCCCTAAATTCCTAGTTCTTGTTTTCGTTTGTGCGCGGCCCCTTCTTCAGATCCTGAACCCTTGCTGCAAATGGATGCGGCACCTAACCCCTGGTATAAGAAGATGTGATCTTTGGGATGTAATTAATTTTAGGTGAGGTCGTGAGGATAGAGGTCCACGATGAGATGATGAGATTTGTATCCTTTACAGGAGTAAGAGACTAGAGACCCCCCTCCCCCACCCCTCAACCCCCACTCCCACCCCCAGCCCCGATGTGAGGAAGTCTGGAAGGGAGCCCTCCGCAGAGCCTGACCATGCTGGCACCCTGGTCTCAGGCTTCCCTGGACTGAGAGAAATAAATGTTCATTGTTTAAGAACGTGTCATTTCCCTAACACATCAGGGGATGTCTTTCCCCCTGTGCCAGATAGAAACATTGTCTTCAAACCATGAACTAGGAAACTGACTAGATAAAAAAATAGGTTCACAAGTGCCATCTCCCAGCAAAGATCTCCTTCCTGGAGACGTTGGGCGTGGGCTCTGGGAGTTTAGTTGCCCTGGGCCCAGCGTCCCTCTGCCACCCTCTGCCATGGCCTCAGGCAGGTATGTGATGAATGAAGGGAACAACAGTTTTGCCCACACATCACGCATCAATTACAAGGCATGAGAATATAAAGAGGAAAAGCACATATTTATGGGTGATAGGACTGGTGTTCACGTGGAAACAGGAATTCTGCTACGTGTGGGCCACAGGATCTCAGAAGGCTCAGTGGCCAGCACCCCTTGGCCTTGCTCTCAACACAAATCTGGTGGCTAAGACTTCCAGAGGCGGTACGTCTTCTCTGTTTGCGTTCCTTGCACGTGGGTGACTCCTGTCGCGCTGCGCAGAGAGCAGACGAGGGGCCTGGGCGTTCTTGGGGTCCACATCTGTGTGGCCCCTGCCCAGCATTTACCTCTGTTGGAGTTCCCTCACCTGTGGATGGAGCGTATGAGCCGCAGCTGGCAGGGCTGCTGTGCATGTCAGGTCAGGGGAAACCTATCAGCAGTGCCTTGGGTAGGCAGCTTCTTTTCCTTTTACCCACATAAACACATTGTTTAAGGAGCTTAGAAAGAAAAAGAGATTAGTGCTTGTATCTGGCAACTGAAGTCAAGTGTGCCTGTGCCCTGAAACTTGGCCAGAAGCACGCACGCATATGGGTTTGGCCAGAGTTTTTAGAACAGAAAACTCAGCAGTTCATGCCAGGATCAAACAATCCTGTGGCGTCACTGCGGTCCTTTGGGGAGCCCAGAATGGATCAGGACTACACTGACCTCCAATTCCATGCCATTCCATCAGGGCTGTGCTGCTCTTTGAAAGCAGGGCAACCCCATCTCTCCTTTATGACATCCCCTTGGGAGGAAGTCCTGAGGGTCACTTAGAGATACAGCCCATGCACTTTGATGCTCCCCCTTTAACCTGTGCCAGGCCAAGCGCACGACTGGGTCTATGCTACACGTGATACTTGCAACTGGAACAAACTTGTGAGTCCAACACTGGGGGTCCCTTTGCCTTCAATGCTGTTTTGCACCAGAAACAGTGACTTTCCTCCCCTCTGAAATGTAAACTCTATTTAAATGTAAACTGCAACTGTAAGAAAAATCGGTAGCATTTGACAAAAGAACTTGTTCCAAGGATCAGTCTCCCTTTTAAACAAACTAACTGGCCGAAAGGGAACCAACTCCCCAAACAAACAAACAAACAAACAAACAACAGCACCTTTAACAAACGGGGGTGGCAACCCCAGTAATTATGACAGGGAGGCCGCCAAACAGAGAAAACAGAACTCAGGCTCCCAGCTCTGACAGTAGGAACGCTTTCATCTCACAGAATGGGGTCACCACTTCTTCTGTGCCTGCCTCGCAGGGCTCCGTGAAGATGAGAGAATGTAGGTGGAGCCTAAAAACTGTAAACCGCCCTGTCTCATCACACGGGCGATGTACGGAGTAACTGTGCATCCTGTGGACACGGTGCATAAGCCGTGCTTGTTTCAGTGAATGATCTGGTGTTACGCTTTTGATATTCTCATGTATTTTACTAGAAGAAAATGAAATGTTAGATGTCAAGGTCTGTGCAACAGCACATCAGCTCCTTGAGAAGGACGCTCTTGGGGCTGTAGCCAGCAAAACTGGTGTGCTGAAGTCTCAAAAGGGAAGATGGGGCCAGTTTTTCACCCGAGGCCTGGGTGTAGGTGGCAAAAGACTCTTCTGATCTCTACTCTTATTGTTTCCAGATAATCCAAATTAACCTGGACTATATTCAACAACTTAGCCTTGGAACTCTAATTATCTCACCCTAGTTCCTTGGTTCAACTCAATTTATCTTTGGTCATCAGGTCTTCATCTTCGATCAGAGGGCCCGAAAACAAGTCACCAGTCCGCTGTTGCAATGACGATCCCATCCTGTGGGGTTCAGCTGAGGACATTACCCTGGCGCCACCTCTGGGAAGGGATGAGGGTGACATTTCTTTCTCACTGACAGGATTTTGTCTCTTTGTGAACGAGAATCAAAATCATAGAGCAGGGAACTGACTTTTCTTCTCCACGAATGACCTCATGTTGTTATGAATTATTATTTTTTAATCCTCACCCGATGATAAGTTTATTGATTTTTAGACAAAGGACAGGGGGTGGGGGAGCACCAACCAGCTGCCTCCCGTACACACCCGACCAGAGATCAAACTCACAACCTTTTCGTGCGGGGACCAACACTCCAACTAACCGAGTTACCTGGCCAGGGCTGAATTGTTTTTTTCACCTTAAACCCAAGGGCAGGAAAAATAACACTCAGTTTAAGTTATCAGCTCACTTTAAAAACAGTACTTGAAAAAAATAATCCACTTGTGGACTAAACTTTTTAAGTCTTTAAAGAAAACAGTAATTTTTTTAATTGAAAGAAATAGTAGTACTGATTTTGAAAATACTGTTGCTGACATGGTGGTTTATTGGGTAAATAGGAAGTAGAGGCTCTTGCTTTTTTTTGTGTTTTTTTTTTGTGTGTGTGTGTGTTTTTAAAGCAAAGCCAAAGAGACTAGAAACCAAGTACACATATGTCTTTAGAATAAAAACATAAATTAGTTTTAACTAACAATTAGGCACTTAAAATGTAAATGTAAAATGGCATTTTAAAGTACAAACTATAGTTACACTTCTAAATTCCTCCTGAAATGTTTTTACAAATACAAAAGCACAAGCATGGAAAACATACTTCTAAACAAAGATAATTTCCTCTTTAAAAAAAAAAAAAGACCTGAATTCAAATCCCATGATAGACCAATGATTAAGGTACTGGTGGGTAGGAGAAAAGAGCTTCTGAAATTCACATATTTGATTAAAACATAAGCATTTAATAAAACTATTATAATAACATACAGTATATATCATAATGAAAAATATATGTCAGGAAAATAACGCATTCTAGGCTTAAAATTTTACTTTACAACAAGGCACTTAACACATTGGAACAGTACAGTAAGTTTCTGAAAGAAGACAATAGGCTACACCTCTCAAATCTCGCAGTAATATTTCTTTTGAGAACATACCATAATATAACCATACATTTTGCAGCATTAATCATTGCATAAGAGGTAAATTAAATAATGAATCCCAACTTGGCAACTAGATTAGCTTATATTTATAGCTTCCTCTTATTCTTTTAAAGGACAATTTTAAATAATTCCAGAATAAAGAACTAGTCTCATTCATGATTCATTTAGAACACAGCATAGTTAAATTAACGAATAACAAAACAGATCCCAACTTATAAGGTGTAAATCTATCGAAAAACTTATCTTTGGGCACCTTAGACACAATTTTCAGTGTTTAGGTATTGAAGTCAAGAGCACTTCTTAACAGACAAAATATTTTTAGCAAGTAAATCAAATGAGTTAAATTATTGCAACACAATGACATTAGACAAAAATGCTAGGAATCTTTATACATACAAACAGAAAAACTTTCAACACATGGCATATTACTTTTAATATGCTTGATTTAAACATGCACACACATTTAATTCCTTCTTTCACTTCCTGTGCTAAGACGGGCTTAAATTTTTAATCGGTTTTACAGTGCAAAACAAAAATAAACGATAAAAAAATAATTCAAAAAAATGTTCAAAATATTCAAGGAACAAGATGTGAACTTTCAATAAAAAAAGAAAACTGCATGAGTTCTATCTAACATGTAAAATAAAAAAAGGCAGCCAACTTGGTGTTTTGAAGTAAACAAAGTGTCGGTTATAAAGAGAGACATTAACGATTGTGACAGTGAGAGGTAAAAATGGCCTGCAAATTTTCTTCAATCAAATGGACAAAAGATTAGAATTGCAACTCCCTGTGATATAAGTACATTTTTCCCTTTGGGAAAGGTTTAAAATACCTTTAACATAATTCCTTTTGCATTATGCTTTCAAGATTATTGGCAAAAAAATAAATAAAAAACATACGCCTTTTAAAAACTTGAAAATACACTTTAAAAAGTGGCAGGTTTGCGTTCAGAGTCATATAACGTATTTCCACTAGGGGACGCTGGTATGCAGCCCAAGAACCTAATGCAAAGTCATCCATAAAGCAGACTAGACTCGCCCTTACTCAAAACAGCCTTCCACAGCAAAACTTGTTTTCCAAGATGCCAGTGAATTATAAATTCCAAATTACTTCCATTGGATTTGAGGAAGAATGCTTTATTTCCAGAGCTAGTGGAGGAGCTCCAAAATTACAATGAGAGGAATTCATTTCCATTTCAAAGAATTTAGGAAAGAAGTAGTATAATTTAACGGAATTATATGTTATAGATACTGCACAAGGGACTAAATTATAGGAAAAGCTTCCAAGAGGAGCACTAGTCCACAAAAAGAATAATTGGTAGGATGTTATATCTTGATTAGCAAGGAAAAGGAGCTCCAGAAGTTTATTGTTTCAAAGACAAGATCGAAAAAAAATTTTTTTTTAAAACAGAGATATAAGGGACGTATTAATTTCAGGTTCACAACATAATGATTTGCTATTTCTATATACTGTGAAATGATCACCACCCTAAGTCTAGTAATGGTTCACATTTCATATTCCAAAGTGGCATGTTGGGTTAGAGCTCAAGTTTGCTTCCCTAAATGTAAATGAGATTCACTATTCTCACCTTCCCACCTTGAAACCTGATTATTTTCCCTCCACCCTTATTCTGGTACCACAAGCTTCCGCAGCGTCTAAGAGACAGCTACGGCACACACTGCAAGGAACACGGGGCAGCTGTACCCACAGGCGAAGTCAGAAGCTTTTTTACAAGTTCTTTAAAAGGTGATGGCATTATTTAAAAACAAAACTAGTTACCTGGCTAAAATGCAAGTTTTACAATTTCGAGGGCCTCAGCAACCAATGCACCAGGATTTGAAAAGCTTAAATATGTCCCCTAATTTAATTTGATGAAGAGGGGGCTCTCTCAGACAGACCGGGTTGCCTCATTGAAAGCAGAGGCTCCATGGACTGGTGTCAGGAGAGACAGGCCCAGGCTTCCGAGCCAGATGTTCTTCCTCACAATCAGACTGCAGGAATTTAATCTCCGTGTCTTCACACAGAACACCTTGTTTTTTCACTCGTGCCCCTACTTAGTATGCGAAAATGATGTGGGGTTCCAGCTAACCATCTGGCAAGGTATGGTTATGTTTCTTACTGGCTTAGTGATAAATACCAAGAAGAACTTCTTGCGTTTCAAAACCTGTCAAGAAGGTTTAAGGGTTTTTGTTTCTTGTTTTAAATACCAGGTGAGAGACTCTTTCTTCCTGGTGCTGCATTCAGCTACGTGTCCTTTAGTGATTCTTCTAGCACACAAGGCAGGCGCCACACCGGAAGCACAGAGAATGTTAGCACCAAAGCATCGTGACCCTTCCTGAACACGTTTAGGTTTGTTCTGTGCTTCACTCAAGTAATTTAAAGGTCTGTTTTGTACATCCAATCAGGGGCTGACTAGTTCATGACACGTTCAGGGGTGGTTTCTGTTGTTTTGTTGTTTGCTTTTCCTTCTCCGTGGTGGGAAATGTTTACCTTCAATGCCAATGTAACTGTCTTCCCTCTCTTGTCTTTGTGGGGATGACTGTGTAACTTTAGATCTTTGCCTAAGGTCTTAGGAGTTGTAAGAAATTAAGAACTGTCTGCAGTCCCAACAGCATGAAACCATGCACTAACTCTGACAGCGTTAAGTCCGATCCAGTCCCTCTCTGTTTGCATCACCTGAGAGGACTTTAGAAACGACGACGGGCCCCTGTATCGACTAGCTACACTCACAGCTGGATTCCAACTGCAGGTTCGAGTGCAGCACCGTAGTGTGGTTTCAGGGTCAGAGTAAAATGACTCCATGGTGGTGTGTCTCCTTAGTCCTTCCTTCCTATAAACACCCCGTTTACAAGAAGCTGGGCCTCTTTGTAAGAAGCTGGGCCTCTTGCAAAAAAGGCAAGGATGCATTCATTAAACTTTTGGACCCCGTCTTGCTTTTCCCATAAAGCAGACTGTAACCAGGAAGAAGTGGGTCTAGTGAAATGTGACCAATTGCATGTCTGAGTTCCAATGAGCAGCCCTGAAACAGGCCTCACCCGGGGGGAGAGGATGCAGGCTTGTTCCCCACGTGGCACGGGCAACTGTTTGCCCACGCGTTGTTCAGCCTGTGCCCGGCAGTCTGCCGCGCTGGGGCACCGGGTGCAAATGTACCGGGCAGACGGCAGGCCAGGGCGCACACAGGTGGACCGCTGTGAGCAGACACAGCCCTGTGCCCTGTGCATCTTCACGGAGCTCTGAAAACTAAATATTTACATCCAAGCAAACTCTGTGGGATGTGCCAAATATTCCCATATTTACTTAGATCACATTTCTTTTAACGTTTTAAATAAAATGATCTGTTTAAAAAATAAATAAAGTGAAGATGACACACAGTACCTCGGGTGGTAGCAGCAGTACGTATCCGCGGACCGGACCCTGATGACCCTGATGAGGGCGGGGGGAATACGTTCACCCCAAGCTTACTCACAACCCCTGCGTCTCCCCCCCTCCTCGAGAGGCCCAACGCTCAAATCCGCTCTCGACATCAGGCTATCCAGTGACACGGCAGTTGTATCCGCCCAGATAGTTTATTGAAAACCTTGGCAGGTTCTTCTGACGTTGGAGGAAAAGAAATCCTGAAAAAAAAACGCTTCGGTGGAGAAAGACGCAGGAAAGGCAGCGTGTTCTTTGGAGGCACCGCTTCACAAGCTCGCCAGGAAGTCCCGGGGGAGCGGGGCTGGCCTCCCGCGGAGGAAGAGCCACAGGACAGGACTTTCTCCGGAGGCATAAAAAACCAGTTCATCTTTCTAACCATTTACACAAAATTTGGTCCACGTCTTCAATGACCAGTCAGTTCTCCTAACATTAAAAAAAAAAAAAAAAACACACAAAACTATACCTTTGGTTACAGCGACACCTCTTTTGGCGTGAGAGCCGAAGCCGTGGTGCGGCTCCTCAGGTAGATTTCTCGCTGTCCTCCCCCATCTTCTGGACCCGGGAGTACTTCTTGCACGAAGACTTAAAGCAGCCGGGAGGCCAGGAGAGCGGCCAGGAGAAGCAGCAAGGAATCGAGCCTTGTACGTTTTTCTCAAAAAAATAGAAGATGGGGAACCACCACGCACGCGATAGGAAATTAGTCTGTGAAGAGACCTTCAGGTTCTGCAAAAGGCAGGGGGGAAAGTAAAATGAGACGCGTTCTCCATGCATCCCGATCCCCCTCCCCCTTTCCCGCTGTTCATTAAACTGTCACTGCTGTAGCAGCACCCGGACCCCAAGGCACACTGTCCGCGCCTCCTCTCGACTCAGATGTGACCTGGTCCCACCCTCCCCAGCCCCTCCGTCTTCCCTCCTGTGGCTCATGCCAATCGCCTGCCTGCAATTCCAGCCACCACGGGGCCTGAGGAATGCAGGTGGCAGTTACCGAGGAGGAACAGTTTTCAGAAACTGAGTAGTCGGATGTGTGGGTCAGGGAGGATGGCAGAGGGAGAAGAGCGCTCTGTGGTGTCAGCTGACCCCTGAGTGGAAGATGGCAACAGGAGACTACCCAGCAGGAAACAGAGCTGCGAGACAGACCCGCAGAGAGGGCCTTCATCAGCGGGCACCTCTACTTGGGAATTGGACTTGGAGCCTTTGGGAAGGACACATTTCAACCTCTCCCAAACCCTCCAAACGCTGCATGCCACGGACAAAATGGCAAGACGGCCCCAGGGTAGGTCATGGCACACAGACTAACGGCTGGACACGCACCACGGCTAGGAAAGCACAGGGAGGGGAGGAACAATTCCATGTGGGGACTAGCGGCAGAGCGCGGAGCCCGGGAAGCCTTCCCAGATCAGGTGGCCTTGGAGCGAGCGCTCTCAGAATGTGTGGGAGAAGAAAAAAGGGCATCTGCAAACAGGATGCAGCAGAAACCAAACAAGAAAGAAGGCGGAGAGCACCACATCCCCCAAAGAGGCACGAACCCCGCTCATTCACAGGGGCTCTATCTGCCTGGCTTCCCAAAACAGTTGCCAAGTTGTTCTCAAGCTTAAGTTCTCTGAAGGCAAGGGTTTGCCGGATTGCACCTCAGTGCTGCTACAGAGAAGGTGCTTGCATTCTTTAAAAAATATATATATTTTATTGATTTTTTTACAGAGAGAAAGAGAGAGGGATAGAGAGTTAGAGACATCGATGAGAGAGAATCATCAATCAGCTGCCTCTTGCATATCCCCACTGGGGATGTGCCTGCAACCAAGGTACATGCCCTTGACCGGAATCGAACCTGGGACCTTTCAGTCCGCAGGCCGACGCTCTATCCACTGAGCCACACCGGTTTCGGCACGTGCCTGCATTTTCATTTAGCATGTGCTCTTCTTTAATTCTCAATAAATTACAGATGTTGAATTAGTATAACACTGTGCTCTCTAGTCATACATTTTTGTCCTTAAATGTTATTTACACTTGTGACGTTATTTATTTTAAGGCGCAATAATGGCTATAAGTGCAAGAACTGAAAAGTGAGCTAACCACACGCCTGGGCAGCTGTTCCCACGAAGCCACCAAAACCCCACTGTACGAAGGGGCTCCCTGGCACGGAAAGAGGTTATTGATCCGAGGGCCGCCTCGGCGCTCTCACCTTCTCGTTGGCCATCGAATGGTACCACCAGAACAGCCGCGTGGTGATGTAATAGGCAACGATGACGTCGACCGTGTAGTGCTCGTGAGCGACGAGGATGCAGATGATCCCGGCGGCGCTCAGCAGCCAGCAGACCAGGTGGTACCACCAGAAGTGCCGGGGCGAGTCTGCGCGGGAGAGAACGGGAGGAATGAGGTCCCCGGAGAGGAGCTTACTGACCTGTCCCTCCTACCGGCCTCAGGCAGGACAAGTCTCCAGAGGTGGGAACTAATAACCCAAAACGAGTGGCTGGGACAGCCCAGGGCTCGCTTGGGAAGGAAGGAAGGAAGGAAGGAAGGAAGGAAGGAGGAGGAGGAGGGAGGAGGAGGGAGGAGGGAGGAGGAGGAGGAAGGAAGGGGAGAGGGGATGCCACAGGGAGCAGGTGTAAAAGTGGATGACACACATATTAATAACTCCACTGTCTGTGGGACCCTAGCCCAGCTGTCAGTGAACAGAGACAATGGACTTGGTGTGGTAGCAAGGCTAAAAAGATGTCTTCTCAACCAGCAGGACACAGAGTACGAGGAGCCAGGCTGATTCTATAGGCACCCAGGCCCAATGACAGTATCTGCCTGGGGGGGGGAGCCTTCTGAAGTGGCCCTGCTCCCACGTTTTCACCTGCCCATGTGACTGAATTCAAACCCACTCACGGCCACGGCACAAAGGAGGAGGAGTCCAAATTGGTCAAAAGACGGGAAAGCAAAGCATGCATAAACGATGCATCGAATCCCAGAAGTAGGCTGCTCCGAGAGACCACTGGGACCACTGCTTACTCAGGACGACGGCACATGTATAATTTAGAAAGTGACTGTTTCCCCAATTGCATAGGACATGGGCATAACCATGGAGTGTCCTGTTGATGTGGAGAGCTGACTTTAAAGCTGAGTTGTATTAAGATAACAGATTTGCCGTTTTACTTCAAAGACTGGAACGAGGAGAATGTAATTCTTTCCTTGCTCTATGGAAACTTACACAATTTAAAAGATCTCAAGCCAGCCCTGGCCGGGTAGCTCAGCTGGTTAGAGCCGTCATCCCACCAAGGTTGTGGGTTTGATTCTCAGGCAGGGCACACACAAGAAGCAACCAATGGATGCATCAGTAAGTGGAACAACAAATTCTCTCTATCTCTCTCTCTCCCTCTCTCTCTCTCTCTCTCTCTCTCTCCCTCCCTCCCTCTCTCTTTCTCTCTCTCTCTCTCTCTCTCACACACACACACACACACACACACCTCTATCAATTCTAACAGAATAAGGGCTCCCACCAGATTCAGCGCCTAGCGATCCCTCCCACTACAATGACCCATCAAGTGGGGATGAGTTACTTACATTCTTTAATGAACAGATACGTCAATGTCAGCACAACCGTGTGGCCGCTGAAGAGGAAGTCTCCGCACAGGATGTGCGATCCCGTTATGGACAGCCCTCCCCCGGAGATCAGCCGCAGGATCCGCTGCACTTTGGCCTGAGAGTCTCCGTTGAGCTGAGTGACCCAAGAAGATTGGGAGGAAAATTTACAAGCTGATAAAATCGTGATTCAGCCTAATTTATGTGATGCTTGGAAAGGTCACCAGGTTGTGACTTTTCTTTTTAACTTAAAAAGTAAAAAAGAATCCCCGGGGGAAGTGCCCAAACTTGGCTTTTATTCATTATATTGGCCAGTTTTAGTGACAGGTTTTTAATTATTCAATACGTTACTAATAATACATTTTGGCGATGCCGTATCCTGAGCAAAGCTTTTAAAAACATTAATAACAATGATCTCACCACAGCTATGTGCTAAAAAAGATCAAAGCTATGCTCTTCCCTCCTTGCCGGGAGGTATCATGGTTTCGATGGTTAATATTTGATTTAGCTGAATAGCACCTCACTAATATTGAACAGTGTGTTCATACCTTGTGTTAAGTGGGCAGTCTGAGTGTGTAGATAGCTAAATTAAGATTTGATCAAACACAGTCGAAAAGGGAAGCTGCAACACTTTAAATAATTTTGGAAATTATGGATTAGCGATGTATTGACAGCTTTAAACACGAGGAGCCCTGATCAGGCAAAATATCCCCAAAAGTATTTCCTGTGGCCAGGAAAGAGCTCCCTTGGGCAAGGACACAGAAGCCATCACGATGGTATGGGGAACAGTGATGGGCCGGGCAGGAGTTTGAGGCAACAGTCAAGCTTGTAGCCATTAACACATAAGCCTACCAGGAGGCGGAGTGGGCCGAGGTGCTCCCTACGGTGAGGGTGGAAAAGTGAAACACTGACATTCTGGGAGGCCAGAGGGAGGGTTTAAGATCAATCTAGAATAAACTGATTAGGTTTAGAAAAATAAAGGGTGGTACTCAGAAATAAGACTGAGAAACAGCACATGAGAAGAGAATTTTAGGCAGAGCATTAATGACTATTTTGGGGACCTGAGGGAATAGCTGGACGACAGGAGGCCCTTTAGACTCAACGCCGACCCTCCGGGCAGCCGTCCGCACAGCACGGCCAGCTCTCCACGGCGGCGGCTCGGCTGTGTGGTGGGAAGGACAGGGGAGTCTAGTCCAGGAGGACGTGTGGCGGTGAAGGGGGGGAGACGTGAGAGAAGGATGGGAAGAGAGTCCAGGGGCAGGGAAATGAAGGTAGCCTCAAGCACGCGGTAACCCATCCCATCCAGGACGGTGGAAATTGGGGCAGGAGAGCTGGCCTAAACACCCACAACGGGAGCCTAAACCTTTCTCCAGGGGTAGCCACCTGATGGGCCTGGGAGCTTTCCGGTGTTCGGTGAACCTTGTGGAAAAGCCCACACCACGATCCTTAGCGGCTGAGAAAAAGACGTCAACCAGGATCACAGGGCAGGCTGGAGACAGGGGTTTTGCAGAAATTTAACCATCAAAAGTTTGCTTAGGGCCAAAACCAGTTTGCCTCAGTGGATAGAGCGTCGGCCTGCGGACCAATAGGTCCCGGGTTCGATTCCGGTCAGGGGCATGTACCTTGGTTGCAGGCACAGCCCCAGTGGGGGGTGCGCAGGAGGCAGCTGATGGATGATTCTCTCTCATTGATGTTTCTAAACTGTCTATCCCTCTCTCTTCCAGGACAGCTGACAACTCAGGACTCGACTCAGGTGCAGCTCCGAGACGTGCCACCAGCCACATGCAACTCTGTGGAGGACACGATCCGGCCACGGGCCTCATCGGACGAACCACAGCCCTTGAGGAATTTGTCACACGGCTGGTGCAAACAACTGTCAACTCTGAGATGAGATAAGGTCCATACGCTCTGCTCCCAGTCTAAAAGGACACGTTATTCTTTATTTCAAAACCTAATAATTTTATTTTTTTTATTTACTCACTCATCCCAACTCAATACTCTAGTTTTCTAAGAGCAGAAACACTTGGAGCCATTCCAGGCTAGATGACCCCAAGGCACATACAAACTAGGAGCCAAAACAAGCAGACATGCTCTTCTCTCTTTCAGCTACTCTGGTGAATGGAGCTTGAGAGCACCTGACGCAATGCCCTCCACAGGTCAGAGAGGGGCACTCTCTCCTCGCCGTCTCTCTCAGGCCTTGGTCTCTCAGGGTGTCACCCCTAGATGTCAGATCACACCCAGAATAAACAGAACCTCCAAACAAAAAGTTTTAAAAAAAAAGAGTGTAGAAAGAATACTGAGAAATAGGAGGGACAATTAGGGAAATACTGGATTGTTTCCTCCTCCTGTTCTAATTCTTTTCTAGTTCACTGGAACCCCCGCCACATACCACATAAGAACCCAGTTCCGCAAATCAAGTTTGGCTCAGTGGATAGAGCATCGGCCTGCGGACTGAAGGGTCCTGGGTTCGATTCCCGTCAAGGACATGTACCTTGGCTGCGGGCACATCCCCAGTAAGGGTTGTGCAAGAGGCAGCTGATTGATGATGCTCTCTCATCCATGTTTCTAACTCTCTATCCCTCTCTCTTCCTCTCTGTAAAAAATCAATAAAATATATTAAAAAGAAAAAAAAAGAAAAAGAAAAAAGAACCCAGTTCCTATTCCTTCCCTCATTTTTCAGACACTATTCTATGCCATCACAGCAGGGGTGGGGAACCTTTTTTCTGCCAAGGACCATTTGGAGATTTATCACATCACTGGCGGGCCACACAACATTATCAACTTAAGCGTTCGCCTGCTGTATTTGGTCAAACACTTAATTAGCTCCCCGCTAAGGCCTTGGCAGGCCCAGACCAAACGATCTGGGCCTGCTGGCCGGACATTCTCCACGCCTGCACTGCTGACTATGGAACTGAAGATGCAGAAATCTGAGAGGAGAAGCATCAATCATAACAGCCAAAGCAGATGCGGCTCAGAGACCTTCAGGACTCCTCAAACTGTGACCACCACATCCTGTTTTCCACAAAAATAAATAAGGTTCAAGAGAGCCCAGCCTGACGACTGCCAAACCGAAACCTTCCCCTGTACACGTCCCTTCAGCAAAGGTAAGTGCAGTGGCATCCGCAGCCAGGGTGACCGGGGGCTTCTCAGGGCTGGGGCTGTAACCGTGCCAGCCCAGCATGCTTGTACGTGGCCACATAGGCTTAACGAGCTACATAATTTCATGCGCTATTTATTATTTTTAAAAATATATTTTATTGATTGTTTACAGAGAGGAAGGGAGAGGGATAGAGAGTTAGAAATATCAATGCGAGAGAAGCATCGACCAGCCGCCTCCTGCGCCCCCCCCACTGGGGATGTGCCCACAACCAAGATATATGCCCTTGACTGGAATCGAACCCGTCCGGGACCTTTCAGTCCAAAGGCCAATGCTCTATCCACTGAGCCAAACCGGTTTCAGCTCATGTGCAATTTATTTAAACACACTTTTCAGAACAAAGGTTTTGTGACTGCCAACAAAAGCTTGGGCTGGTGGCTTAAGGCAAATCACAAACAGAGGACTTAAGGGAAACCAGAGGGTAGGTGTGGGGCAAGGCAGCTGGAAGGAAGACCGTGAGAGCCACGATGTCCCCAGGGACCCAGAGCTGTGATGGCTGCTGGGGCGGCCACAGCTGGCGAGGAGTGAGCTGGGTTAGGCCTCAGCGAGGAGACCTGACATCCTCCCACAGCAAGTGGTGTCAGTACACACAGCTCTGCCATTGCCTACAGTCTTGAAGGGTGTTCAATCTAGAGAGTCAGGAACAAAGGAGGCAGGCAGATTACCTAGTAGCCCGGTAACCACATGCGGGATGCAATTCTCATTCCTGGTCTAACACAGCGATCGTTTCTGTCGAACAGAGCTGCCATGTTTGCCTCACTGAGTCACAGGTCGGGCACAGAGCGCCTGCTCAGACTCCAGGAGCGTGGGGGCTGGTTGGTAAGGATGCCGCCAGAGCCCCCTCTGTCTGTGTGGCCGGGTTATCCAGGACGACGTTTGCTAACGTGGCTTCTGGAAATGGCAGCTCCTCCACCAAGGACACTGTCTGTCCGTAATCACCCCTGCAAACCTCACCCACTAGGATGGATGCCTGCCTTTTTCCCCTGAGGTCGTTTCTCCATTTACCACATTGCAAGAACCCCTTAGAAATGTTTATTATGCTTCTGAACTTCTCCTGTGCCTTAATTTAGCTCCGCTAAAAAATCAGCCAATGTTTAAATTCAATATGTACACTGCTTTAATCACAGACACTCTCTGCTTTGACGGCTTTGGAAAATTACAGCTTCTCCAAACCACACCTATATTTGGGGCGGGAGATGGTTGACTGCTTCACAACAACTCTGTTTTTCCATCCACCTTGGACTTCTGCTTAGTGTCCAGTGAAATCCGGTGTCAGACTCCATCCCCTTGTCCAGGGAGCACAGGCAGGATTTGTAAGTCTCCTTTGTTATAAACCAGGGTGCACCGGGGCCGGGATGATTAAAATCTCTCTCGAGAAGGGACTCTCCCTAGCGAAGCTGTAAATCCTGCTTAAGGCAGCTTCAGTGCCTCAGACTGTCTCCGCAAAAGGCCACTCTGCCTTTCCAACTGCTGAAAACTGGGGTCATCCTTGGCTGCTTTCTCTTAAACCCGTATCTTACTGATTAGCACAACCAGCTGGCCCCACCTTCACCATGTCCCAAAGGGAATGACTCCTCACTTCTTACTCACTTGCCACGACCATGGTTCAAGTGCCTGCGATGGCCACGAGGCCCCATGGGCTCTGTGGCTGCACCACCTTGATCTACACAGTTCCATCAGCCGCATGGCCTTCCCCCTCTCTCCCTCGCGCGCGCGCGCGCGCTCTCTCTCTCTCTCTCTCTCTCTCTCTCCCTCTCGCGCGCGCGCTCTCTCTCTCTCTCTCTCTCTCTCTCTCTCTCTCTCTCTCTCTCTCTCTCTCTCTCTCTCTCTCTGACGCGCCGTGACTGAGCTGTTTCCTCGGCCTGGGGCTCTCACCCCGTCCACAGGCTCTCTCCCTCCTGTGATTGCTGCCCAGATGCTTTCTCACTGAAGGGGCTTTCTGACCCCTCTGCGAACTAACACCTACCCTCGCAGTCCCTTTCACTGGGATTCAGGTTTACCATGCATCTGATAGCCGCCTGGCTCATCACCATGTGACAAGTTATACAGTTCTTTAAAAAATATGTTCTTATTGATTTGAGAGAGAGAGAGAGAGAGAGAGAGAGAGAGAGAGAGAGAGAGAAAGGGAGAAGGATAGAAAGACAGAAACACTGATGAGAGAGGATCTGCTGCCTCCTGCATACCCCCACTGGGGGGTCAAGCCTGAAACCCGGGCATGTACTCTGCCAGGAATCAAACTGCAATTCCTTGGTGCATAGGGTGACGCTCAATCACTGAGCCACACCGGCCGGGCACAATTTATACATTTATCCGTTGTCATCCCTCAATAGAATGTAAGCTGTAAGGGAAGAACTGTTTTAGTCACTGCTGCTACACAGTGCCTGGAACATAACAGGAGCGGAGCACTTGCAAAATGAATGCATAGGCCAGTAAGTAAAGGTACAACAGTGGAGTCAAATTCCCAACAGCAACTTTGAGGTAACAGAAAATGAATTTTTTATGTATGAAGATACACATTTTATGAACACATTTTAATTTTCTTACCCCTAAATCTAGAGAAAAACAGAAAATATCCTATGTAATAAAAGCCTAATGTGCTAAGTGCCCAGTCGTCTGTTGTTCAGTCATTCAAAGCTTAACATGCCGTAGGGGTGTCGAACTCAATCAGAGAAGGGGCCAAAATCTAAAATCCAGCCTAAATCGCGGGCCGAATGGTTTACTGAACAGTCATAAACTGTCATTGTGATGGAAACGCAGCGGAGTGCAGTGATGACAGCGGGACGGATTTGGCCCGCGGGCCTTGTGTTTGACACATGTGTCAGCTAAGGTATGCTAAGGCTGCTCAACTGCCTGCTATGATGTTCACTGACCACCAGGGGGCAGACGCTCTGACCCGTAGGTTAGCTTGCTTCTGGGGTCTGGCAGATCAGATGGGGACTGAGTGAGACAGGCAGGACGAGCCCTGGAGCCCTCCTGTGCAGTCCCTCCCGGGCTGGCCAACCTTCCACATCCCTCAGCCTGGCCTGTGCCCTCTCGTAATCCAGGACCCTTCAGAGGATGTCGGGAGAGCTGGTTCCGGCCAGATCCCACAGGCCGGACCAAGGGACCCCACTGGTGCATGCCTCCAGTCCTATACAATATTTCACTTAACAAGTGAAAGTGCTCTGAAGACAGCAACAGAGAGCAGGTGTTTAGTAAGTGTTTTCAGTCAGAGGTGCTTACCTTCGGAGCGCACTGGAAGTGCATGCCAGGCACGGGCAGCGTGGTGACGTACATGGTGACACAGCGGTACAGGTACAACGTTCCGATGATAAAGAAGAACCTGCGCCCCACTATGGACCTGAGGGAATCAGAGGGGTGGGGGTGGGGGTGGGGGGAAACAAGGTTACTCGCTGTTTCTGTCCCTAATGTTATAGGAAAGAGTGTGTAACAGAATAAAAAGTAACGCAGAATGGCATTAACAGACCACAGTCTCACAGCTCATTTCTGAGCCGCCCCTCCCCACAATCCCTCAGAGGCGCCGAGCGCAGCTTCACCTGCTGTCGTCAGCCCAGGTGGGCTGGGCCCAAGAGGAGTGGAGTTTGTGGGGACTGAGGGTTCTAGAAAACCACCTCTCTGAAAAAAAGTCACTGTCTGAGGGAAAATTCAATGAGCCGCTCTGTTTTCAGCCAACTCAGTGCATTAATAAAACCCTCCCGAGAACATATCAAAGGTATAAGCCACCCGCAGCCCCGGGGGATTAACTGTAATGAGCTCAGGTCATGCTACATAATTGGACACGCAGGGAAATGGGACAACTCATTAGACCTGTTATATAAGAAACAAGGCTTATTTGGGGACCATCCAGAAGTATTTTGACAACCTGGGCATTAACTATTTTGTCTATGACGGCACTATAGATTTTTCTGAGAATATGATGAAGATGTTCAGAGTATCCTTGTGCATGTAAGAATATTTAATAATGAAGTTATAAACTGATTTGTCTACCCTTATTCAATCTTGACCAAAAAAAGCAAAAAAAAAAAAAACCCAAAAAACAAAAAAACTCCAAAACAAAAACAAAAAAATCCAAAACAAAAGCACCACAAGTCCTTTTCCACTTCATAATTTTTGGCGGAGATTGTTGTCTTGACTGACATTAGCCCGTCCTACACCATCCATGTCCTCGCTCTGAGGCAGTGGTTCCCAGCGGCTGACCCTGAGCGCACTGTTCGTACCACAGCCGCAGAGGGACGGAGTGGGCATCAAAATGAAGATGGAAGCTCCTCTTCTGTTGTGTAGTTCGGGGGTGGGTCTACAGACTCTGGGCTCCGGGGATTAAGAGGCTGGTGGGATCCCTAGAATTCCCAGTTGGAACTTCCCTATTACACACACTCTATTATTCCAGGTCTCCCCTTTTCAGAGCTCTCAGACTTCCAAAGCTGGTAATGGTCAGACTTCTGGACAAACAGGCAGATTCATGCATGTGGCATATTTTTATGTATGTATGTATGTATGTATGTATATTTTAATCCTAACCCGAGGACAGACATGCTTATTGTGTGTAGGTGTGTGTGAGAGAGAGAGAGAGAAAGAGAGAGAGAGAGAGAGAGAACATGAGAACATTGGCCAACATAGTCCCATGGGCCAGGGCACATATTTTAAATTTTCTACAAAACTGAGGTCTGAAAAAAATATATATATGCTGGGACTTCTCATTTAAAGGATCATGTACAAATATAATTTTAGATGCTTATTTCCAGTACCTATTTTAAGAATATTCCAGGGTTTCTGGGGCTAAAATAGAGAGGATCACCACCTCGAGGAGTTGATGAAAGTATGTATTTATTGCAAGGCTCTGCTTTCAAAGGCTTGCTATTCAGGCTCTGCCTTTTTTAGCACCGAAAGGGACAGGGGACAGACACAGCTGAGTCTCTCCATGTGGTTGAGTGAAAGATGATTCACGTTTTAATTCAACCCCAGGCCCCAAAGAGGTCTGAGCTGGGCTCCATGTGCTAGACAAGGGGAAGTGATAAGCAGGAATTATATGAGTCAATTATACTCATTCCAGCATTCTGAGTCCAGCTGTAGAGAAAACTAACTAAGAAGGTAAAGCATGCACTTCTGCAGCCTTGTCGAGGAAAGGAGCTACTACCAATGACATTTCCCATAACCAAGAAGGAGCTTGAGAGAGAAAGAAAGATTTCTCATTCAGCCGGGATACTCAAAGCAGGTTATAAAAATTACTCCACTAGTTCCTAAAACATACGCTCCAATTCTACCTCAAAAATGAAAAGAAAAATTAGTGTGATTTCCCCAGCATCTTTTCGATGATGGGTTGTGACCAAAGCAGTATGTACGACTAAAATATGTGGCCAGCTGTGTGACCACAAGTTTTGACATGGTGAAATCTCAGGTAATAATGGAGGGGTAGTCAGCAACAATCAGGTGAAGATTCAAACAAATTAAGAGCCTCAGGTTGGCAGCTAGAAAATTTCTTTTCACACAATATATGCATACACTTGGCTCTAAATTAAAGGAGAAAGCAGGTCTTTGGCCCAAGCAGTCTCTCTTCTATTCAGAGTAAAGTCCAGACACAGAAAAGAAAAACGCTAAAGCTCAGTGCTGCGAAGGCCTATGAGGGGTGGGGGGCAACATGGGGGCCGGGTAGAAGGGGTCAATAATACTGTCAATAATAAAGATAAATTTAAAAAATACACTAAAGTTCAACAAATATAGTTCACTTTTAGCATAAGCATGACATTACTGACAATTTTAGCGGCAAAAAATTCTACTAAGTAAAAGAAAACTGACAGCTATTTTACTTACACATATTAAGAAACATATTAACAGACACACTTTAAGGAAAATGCTTAGGAATGACTTGCTGGTGGGCTAAGTTTTTGAAACTGCAAACTTGCATGTAGGAGACTGTTGAGCAAAAAATAGATTGCATTCTTCTAACCTCAAAGCAACAACCAGCTGAAAGAACAATATATTGTAGCATAAATTGCCTCTTCTAAAAATGATCTTGTGGCATCAGCATTGAAGTCCTACTGACCTCTGAATTTTTGAATTGCACTGATTAAACCGGCATACATTACATTTTCAAAGGCCTCAGTTTGTGCCTAATGTTTTGACCAAACTTTTACTTTAGTGGTTTCATTACTAGCATCTTCTCAGAGAACAAATATCTGAACACGAATAAGGCGAGAAGGGAAAGAGAAGGGCTTTACTTTTTTTAGGGAATTAACAAGAAAGAAACCACCACTTGAGAGCTATGTCCTATTTTCAAGTGTCTTCAAAGCACAAGCACCTGGCTTAGGCCTTCCCGATTCTGCTATTCCCGAACAGGGAGACTGAAACCGGGAACTGAAAGCTCCTTTGTGGCGCCCTGGAGACCAGACGTTTGCTTTAGAAATCTAAAACCAAAACCGCACGGCCCGCTTCTAAATCCAGTTTCTGAGACGGATTCTTGGGGCTGGATTGCCAACAGGCCCATGGAAAAGAAGTGCAAAATGTGAGAACTCCTGAACAGAAGTAAACCTCAAAGCACATGCTCCCGTCTACGGTCTCATACAGTCACCGCATTGTGAGTAATGGGGAGAAGAGCTCCCCACACGCCCCTGGCCTCACCTGTCAAGAGCCTGAAATAATTCAGGCATGATGAAGCGAATGTTCCTACTCTCCACGGCTCTTGATTTATCAGACAAATACCATAGTGCCGCGTTGCCTGAAATCAGAACTGCACCTTAAATTCACAAGCCCTGAGTCACCCACCACCTTCCTATACAACTGTCACTTCCAGGCACATAAATGCTTATTGGGTAGTGAACTTGTTATCCAATGTGGCGGGCCTTTCTAGTGATTCCTTTCATCAAGTGCCTGGATAAGACTGAATTGATGAGATAAAACCAAGAAAGGTCATTCCGAGTAACACATCTACTCACATCAGTACAATGGTGCCTTCCCCCCAACACCCTCCCAAACAACCCCCAACGTGTCAGACCTACTTACTTGTATCTCAGAAAAAGCCACTGGGTGATCCATAGTCCAACTAATATAATCCCATTTATTTCTGATACAGAAAACGCCCACTTCACCCGGTCAATGTAATCGAAGAACTTGTCTGGGAGCGGCGGGCTGAGCTCCTTGGGAGGCACCCTCTCGTGCACGACCGTGATCATGACGGTGGTCAGGACGAGGTTGAAGAGCGCGTACACGAAGGCGATGCCCGTTTTCCACCACTCCAGGGGGAACTTGCTCCTGGAGTCCGTGGGCATGGAGATCTGGATGTAGTCCGGGTACTTCTTGGTGCCCTTCCGCAGCCCATTGGACAGGCTCTTGGGTTTCCCGTTGCCATTTTTCTCCTCTTCCTCGGCAGGCTCCGCGGGCCGTGGGTACGTGCTGGCCAGATCGTTGGTCTGGTTTTCCATGTGCTCTTCCAGCTTTGCTGTCTCTATGACATCCATTGTTCCCCCCAGGCTTCAGATCCAGAAGGAGACGGGAATGTTCTCAGGAGACACGTTTTTCTAATCCTTCTGCTTCCAGGATAAACATGGGCTCTCCGACCGATTCTGTCTCCCGGTGTGAAACGCAGACAGCGGCCCCCAGACGCCGGGGCCTCCCATGCAGCTCTCCGTTCAGGGATGCAGGCCGACCGTCTTCCCCCTGAGACCTCACTGCGGCTCCTGTGAGAACAAAGCAACACTGCGGTCAGAGACCGTGCCCCTCCACCTGCCAACCACCCAGAAAAGAACACGATCAAGACACGGAAACCAATACCAAAGCCATTCGCTCTACAGATGTAGTGTCGTCAGAACATCGTTCGAGCTGCCGAGATGGATTTATAAAGTACTGAATTGGTTTGTCTCAGAATTCTTCTCTTTTTCAGCTGATGTCAGTATAAATTGGAACATTTTAATAATCAATTCTTTCTAAGTTTCTTTACAAAGAAGCCAGGACCCAAGACTGCAGCCACTTCATCAGCCACTGACACCTGTTGCTAACCATGAAGTCACAATAAGCTGGAACCTCCCCCGATCACATCACTCCTTCCTAAGACTGAATCTTTTCCAGGACCCTGACAGGATAAACAACTGTGATGAATGCCCCGCCACCGGTGTGGCCTAGTGGTGGAGCACAGACCCCTGAACCAGGAGGTGGCCAGTTCCATTCTGAGTCAGGGCACATGCCTGGGTTGCGTGCAGGAGGCAGCGGATTGAAGTTTCTCTCTCATCAATGTTTCTATCTTTCTGTCCCTCTCCCTTCCTCTCTAAAAAAAAAAAAAAAAAAAAAAGAAAAGAAAAAAAAAATCAAACCTGGTTGGTGTTGCTCAGTGGTCACGGTTTGATTCCCGGTCAGGGCACATGCCCAGGTTGGGATGTTCAGGAGGCAGCCAATCAATGATTCTCTCTCATCATTGATGTTTCTATCTTTCTCTTACTCTCCTTTTCTCTCTCAAATCAATAAAAATATATATATTTTAAAAACCAATAAATACATATTTTTAAAAAAAACACTGTGATGATTACATGCTCTGAATAACTGTTTACCCTCTGCATTTGACAAACAGTCAACTTTCTATTTTCTTTTTAAAACTCTGGAATCTTGTTCTCGCTGCGTGGCTCAGTTGGTTGGTTCTCTTCTTGAGACCCAACCCATGCACCAAAAGGTTGTGGGTTCGATTCCCAGTTAGCACACACACCTAGTAGGTTTGCAGATTCAATCCCTAGTTGGGGCTCACATCGGGGGGCAACCAATCAATGTTTCTCTCTCTCTCTCTTTCTCTCTCAAAAAGTCAATATACATATCCTCAGGTAAAGATTAAAAAACACACACACACACAAAAAACCCCTGTAATCTTTTTAAGTAACCACTTCAGAATATTTGAGAACTAAATGACACTGCCTCAGTTCACCCTTTTATAGTCAGAGACGCACACCATACACCAGGAAAGCGGACAGCCTTCGAAATAATGCAAAGCCTTAGAGACACAAAGCCCGAGCTATCTCATTGAGGTGACACACCGCACTTGTTTCCTGCAGGATAAAAGCACACACCACAACCGGCATGGCAAAGTAGTCACATTTGGACGCAGCCAGCACAACTTCACAGCAGACACAGGCACTCACCCGCCGGCCCCGGGGAGGGCAGGGCGCCTTCAGCAGCAGCTCCACGGGCTCGGAGAGCAGAGACTGCTCCGCAGCCAGAGCACCAGCTCCCCCTCTTTATAGGCGCCGGCCGCACGGCCCAGCTGTTCTCTATTTAGGAAAGCAGCATTTAGCCAGCCTGCGGCCCGGCCACCTGAAGAGGCTCCCGAGCCTTCTAATTAGTCCTCGGCCCGAGCACACTGTACAATTTAAGCACAATCCTCTGCATTTTAGAGGCCTCTCTTTCAGGGTAACTTCAGGGAAACATCAAGGAGGAGGAAAAACTCAAAGCGGTGAGAGCTAAGCCTTCATTTGCTGAGAGGAAAAAAAAGTTGTTAAAATGACACAGTTAATAAGTACAGGCCACGTTTGTTGGGAGCCGGGGATGGTAAACAGAGTGACCACAAGTGTTGACTGTGCACCCAGATGCCTCAGTGGTGCGGGGGACCCGGGGCAAATTAAAGGGAGTTAAAAGAAAAAAAACCAACGAAATGACACCGGCCTGAATAGCCACCCAAAGGGCTCCCGGTCTAACCGAAGGGACCAGACTCTTTGGGGAGACTGAAGGGCACGTTGTGCAGGGAACGAGGTGGTCCCAGGACAAAGGCAGCTTTACTCTCTCCTGCTCCCCCGAAGGGATGTTTCCACAGAGAGGCTCAGGCCGTCCGGAGGAGGCAGACGCCGGAGCAAGGTGGGCCTGGCAGAGACACGAGGGACGGAGGACATACGTTGCCGCCGAGGGAGAGCACGAAGCATCTTGGACATGTCCCTTACTCTGGTCCCTGTGAACATCCCCGCTGCTAGCACACGGGAGTCGGATGAGAAAGAAGCCGTGTCCCTCTGCAAAACGGGGCTCCCTGACACTCTCTGTGGCAACCTGGCCCACGGCTGTGTGGAGAGTAAACATAACAAGGAGGTGCCTCAGGAAGGCAGGGTCCACAGCAAGCCTTCCACACCACGGGGGACTATCCCTAATGGAGGGAGCAAAGCACCAACGCAGCCATTACCTGTCTCGTTTTGCCAACTCTAGGCTATCCCAGTCATCGCATCTTGCCAAACGCCACCCGAATGTCCCCCGCTTTCCTGTTCCACATTCTGTTCCAAATGCGAGCCTGGCATTTGTATGGGAAAGAAGCCTGTGATTTTTAAACCCAGGGCCACCCCTGGACACACAGGTGGTCTTTAGAAGGTGGCTACCCAGTTCTAGAACACAGAATGTGGAACAGAAGAAAATCCAATTAGTCACCTTTCTTTTCTTTCTTTTTTTTTTTTTTTTTAAAGAGGAAGTGCTCTGTCACTCACCTCAAGGGACAACGGTGAGGATGACTGAAATAATTAATCTTGAAGAGCTCTGTACTCCTGGGAGTAAGAGCAACTCTGTGAGTGCAGAACCCATTTGTCGTCATTAGTGGCTCGATTGATATTTTCCTTGGGACTTCATTAGGAAGATTCAATACACTAACCACAACCAGCAAGTGTCAGCCAATCCCCGGCCCACTGTTTGTCATCGAGATGATGATTACGACAGACTCATTCCTGTGGTCACCCTGCCTTGCCAGTAAGTATCTGGGGAAGTGACAAAGGCCACAGTGCTTCCTCTCCATGGATGGCAATCCCATTAGCTCATTTGCTTAGGGCACTACACCTGAGCACAGGGCGGATGGAGGGCTCTCAAGGCCTCTTACCCTGCGAAGTACTAGACAGGGGTCCTCAAACTTTTTAAAGTGGGGGCCAGATCACGGTCCCTCAGAGAGCTGGAGGGCCAGACTATATGAACTACTAATTCCTACTGTAACACCTCGGCTGCGCTCACTGCCCAAAAAACCTGGCGGGCCGGATCAGACTCCTCTGCGGGCCGCATGTGGCCCACGGGCCGCAGTTTGAAGACGCCTGTACTAGAAGTTAACCTGGATAATTAAAGAGCTGAAGATCTCTATAAACTAATTTTTCCTTTGGAAGGCAAATGCAAAACTCTGAAACTTTAAGTACACCGATATTGTTTTGTTAAGGTGAGTTTTTTTTTTTGTTTGTTTGTTTTTAGAAATAGGTAAGATTTATTCCAGAAATGCAAGGAAGGTTTCGAATTAATAAATGATTGTAATAAAATACATGTAAAAATATATCATCTTGAGTGAAATCAAAAAGGCATTTGATAATAAAAACTTTTGGGAAAGTTTTCAGTAGTAGAAATAGTAGTATACTCTGAGTGGCCAGATTATGATGATCTCTGAACACATAATAATCTGGCCATTCAGTGTATATTCTATATAATAAAAGGCTAATATGTAAATTGTCCCCTTGACCAGGAGTTTGACCAGCAGGCAGGCCAGCCAACTGCCTATGTCCCCTCTCCCTGGCCATCCTGGCTGGAGCCCATCCATGCATTTATTCATGCACCGGGCCTGTAATGTAACACACACACACACACACACATACACACACACACACACACTCTTAATGGATTCAAGGCATTCTATTGCAGAAGTACCCACAACATTTGTTAAGCATTTTTACTACAGTGTTTTTAAAACCTGAAAAGAAGACACATGCTTACTAAAAAAAATCATGTATATACTAGCATGTGTGTGACATACTTTCCCAACAAAAGTAACATGGAGAAGAGTCCTTGAAAAATCAGCAGACCCCACACTTGTGTAGGTAACTGATAGATTTAAATTAGGGAAAGGGGCGGGCTTGTGCAGTAGCTTGGTGACACTATTCTGAGAATAGGTTATGGAAAACATTTTATTTTATTTTTTTAATATTTTGTTGATTTTTTACAGAGAGGAAGGGAGAGGGAGAGAGAGCTAGAAACACTGATGGAAAGAATCATCGACCAGCTGCCTCCTGCACACCCCCATTAGGGATGTGCCCACAACCAAGGTACATGCCCTGGACCGGAATCGAACCTGGGACATTTCAGTCCGCAGGCTGATGCTCTACCACTGAGCCAAATTGGTTTTTGCAGGAAACATTTTCTTAATATCAAAAATGGAACTGAAAAGTCAGTTACTGCTTTTCTGAACTTTGGGAGAGATAGGCTTGGGTAGAGGATAGACCAAAAATATCCCATGTGAATGTAGATTGGACAATATCAGTTCTGTATCCAGTTGTTGTAAGAGAAAGATATACCTATCAATAGTGGTTACCTAGGATGGCAGGTGGGAATGAAGAGCAAATTGACTGGAAGTTTCTTTCTTTCTTTCTTTCTTTTTTCTTTTTAATTTTTTACAGAGAGGAAGAGAGAGGGTTAGAGAGTTAGAAACATTGATGAGAGAGAATCATCAATAGCTGCCTCTTGCACACCCACTACTGGGGATGTGCCCAAAATCAAGGTACATGCCCTTGACCGGAATCGAACCTGAGACCTTTCAGTCCACAGGCGGGTGCTCTATCCACTGAGCCAAACCAGTTTCGGCGAGGCTGGAAGTTTCTTTTCGGGTGATGGAAATGTTTTAAAAAATTAGTGAAGATGGCTGCACAATTCGGTAAATTTACTAAAAATCATTGCATTGTGCCCTTTTAAAACAAATGAATTTAATAGTAAGTTATAGTTCATTTAAGCTGTTAAAAGGAAGACAGAGCTCATCAAGATAAATGGTTCCTAAAGAATTAGAAAATCAAGGACTACCCCATGTTCTGTTACGATCCAGACCCACGTATCCCTTACCAGCTGAGCACTTCTTCAGCAGTGATTCTGAAATCACACACGCTTCTACAGACAAGACCAAGGCCAACGAAGAGCGGACTGCTTAACAAGATTTGTGTAAACTGTGCCCCAAAAATAAATTTGTAACTAAGTAATATAAAGTGACAAAAAAAAAAAAAAAAAAAAAAAAACCAGGTGAGTTTTCTAACGGAACTCATCAAAATTTACTAGGAGTTAAATTAAAAGATGACTTTTATTTTATTTCTCACTTTAACAGGCGAGGTAGACAGTTTAATTCTCACTAAAATGAATGCGTGTTTGCACAGAGCAAATATTAGCTGTGTAAGTGTGAAAACAATGCCTGTGAGATTGGAAGTATCTCCCAAGAAGGAGTTTTTGTAGGAGCCCAGCGTATTGGGGGGGAAGGGGGGGAAGCAGTCCTCAGCCACATCAACTGCTTCTGATTTCTAAGTTTGAGTCAAAATTTGACTTGAAAAATGTTCCACAGGATGTGCTACAATGTGGCTTCTATGTTCTAGCTGTTACTCTTTTTACTGGTGGCTGGAGAATTCCCACGGTCAGATTCAAATCAGACCGAGTTGCATTTTGGAAAGACAACACTGCAGCCTGGGCCCGAGGGAAGGGAAGCGCTGCAGACGGGGGAGAGGAACCTCACAGAGCAGTGGAGTCTCACGGAAAGACAATTTAGGAATAAACAAATGAATGAATCCCTGGGTGAGCAGGGAAGACAGGATAAATAAATTAGAATTATGGAGTGGATGGATTAGGTAGGTAAGGAGGACAGACAGGCAGGCTGACTGGGGCCGTGAAGCTAGAAGGAGGTCAAAGGTTAGGGGATACGTATCTAAAATAATCCTTACTGTGTCCTTTGGGACACACTGAAAATCACAAATTCTCAGAATTAAAGGGTACCATGGGGACACATCACGCTCTTTTCCCAAAAGCTGGCCTATGCTTGCCCCTGCCCATTTCCCCAGCCCTATTCCTGATCTGTCTAAGGCTTAGAGAATGTCTGGAAGGTGGGAGTGGGGAGAATGCCAGTGGTTTCTTTCTTTCTCTTTCTTTCCTTCTTTCCTTCTTTCCTCCTTCCTTCCTTCCTTCCTTCCTTCTTTCCTTCCTTCCTTCCTTCCTTAAAAAAAAAAAAAAAATATATATATATATATATATATTTTTTAATATATATATTTTATTGATTTTTCACAGAGAGGAAGAGAGAGGGATAGAGAGTTAGAAACATCGATGAAAGAGAATCATCGATCAGTTGCCTCTTGCACACCTTCCACTGGGGATGTGCCCACACCCAAGGTACCGGAATCGAACCTGGGACCTTTCAGTCTGCAGGCCGATGCTCTATCCACTGAGCCAAACCGGTTTTGGCTGTATTCTTATTTTCATAAAAATGTAAAAATATGCACTAAAAAGAGACCAAATAAATACACCAAAAGAATATCAGATATTAATGCTGGTGGTAGGGTTTAGAAGTTATTTTTTTTTAACTTTCTTTTGTACTTTCCTATTTTCTCCAAATCTTCTGTGATAAAAGGATTCATCTTTGCATGTGCTTATGAAAGCATTTTAAAATAGTTTCTAAAAGTTATGCTTAAGGTTTAACGACAAGGAAACAGCAGTTATAATTTCAGTGATGCAAAGATGTATATTACACATATAAAAAAGAATCTGAAAAAATATAGCAACTATTAACACCATTTGATGAATTTATGGGCAGTTTTATTTTTTATTTATTCTCAACTGCATTTTCTAATTTTCCACATTAAACATTCTTATAATCAGGAAAATACTAATGGCTATCTTAACTATACAAGTACTGACAGAGTTCACCGGGAGAACTTTGGTTTTAAAAAGGTCTTGTGTTCTGTACAATTTGAAGTATGTAAAAAATGCATGTACAGAAAAGTCCGCACAAGTTCACAAAAATATTAAGAATGGCTGCCGAAGTGGTAGGAGGGTGAGATTTTTTTCCCTTCCTACATTTGTGCATGGTCCCTATTTTTTAAATGTTCATTTTAAATGTGTTAATTTATAGCTAAAAATATCAGAAACCAGGTATAGTTGTTACTATGCTGCCACATAAGTATTTGTTAACTGAAATCTCTATTTCATGTTTTCAACTCAGCCTCAATGAACTGCAGTAAAAAAAATGTATGTTTTGATTGTTGTGTTTTTGGGAAAGTCTGTATTGTTGCTGCTGCTGAAAGAAGCCCGATAAACCAATAACTATTTGGATGTATCAGCCCAATCTGAAGTACATGTATTCGATTCAATTAAGTCTTTGTTTAGTGTCAACTTCCATGAAGAGACTTAATTGTGCAAAAGAGTGATGTCTTTTCTGCAGGGTTTATGAGCGAGAAAGGAGTGAGCACTGCTTTATAATGAACCATTTTCATATAACAGGTGGCACTCAGTACGTCAGAAACTAAAAACCAGTCACTTATTTGGCAGTGTTCTCCTGAAGAAAACCAGCTGCCAAATAGAAAATCAGGCTAAATTGCATTTAATGGAAAAGAGGATTCAGTCAAAAATGCAAATCCCTAAGCTAGCTTTTATGAATATTGGTAATCTTTGTGCACCAAGGATGTTTTAATAAGCTTGTGCATTTGAGCATTTTTAAAAACATTTTTCCTGATATGTGGTGGGTTCTTGCCTTATTGTACTCATTCATTACCAGCTAACAGTTTCTGTCCTCTACTCTCTGTGATAACAAAACTTTGGATATAAGCTAAAATTACCAAATGATTAGTTAAGTCAAGTACAACATTCAAGAGTATGGACCCTATTCATAGAAATCATTGGAAACATTAACTTAATCCAGTTTGCAAAAATCCATTACAATATTACTGAGTTACAATCCTGAGTGTTCCAAATTCTAATTTCATATCTTTTTTTTTTTTTTTTTTTTTTTTTTTTAAAATAGTATTGTTGCCCTAGCTGGTTTGGCTCAGTGAATAGAGTGTCAACCTGCGGACTGAAGAGGGGTCCCAGGTTCCATCCATTCAGGTTAAGGGCACATGCCCTAGTTTGGGATCAATCCCTAATAGGAGGCAGTCAATCAATGATTCTCTCTTATCAATGCAATGATCTCTCTCTCTCTCTCTCTCTCTCTCTCTCTCTCTCTCTCTCTCTCTCTCCATTCCTCTATGAAATAAATTAAAAAATAAACTTAAAAAAAAAAACTAGCATTGTTACTCCTAATTTCAAAAGCTATTTGTTGCCTACTTTGAATCACTTCTAGGAATGTATCTTAAAGATACTGCATAAGCATGAAAAGACTGTTCTCCAAATTCACTAATCTGAATTTTTTTTGAAAAGATGCATTTAAAAATTCACAACTTTGGAAAGTTGTAGGTACATATAACATATATTAGATATATTATATAATCTTCAGAAAGATTGTAGATTGAAGATTAGATATATAATCTTCAGAAAGATTGTAGGTGCATATACCATATATTTGGTATATTGGGTCACATAGCTCATACTGGATTTGGGAGCCACTAGATAACCAAACATTAATAGATCTGAATGAGACATAGGGATATATTCACATTAAACTGGGTGAATAAAGACTCTAAAGAAATTTTGGTCCGTTCAAGAAGGGTGTTAACACTAAAGTTTATTAAAGGAAGGAGGGAAGAAAGGAAGGAAAGAAGGGAGGGGAGCGAGGGAGGGAGAGAGGGAGGAAGATAAGGAGGGGAGTGAGGAGAGGGAGGGAGGGAGAGAGGGAGGAAGATAAGGAGGGGAGGGAGAAGAGGGAGGGAGGGAGGGAGAGAGGGAGGAAGATAAGAAGGGGAGGGAGGAGAGGGATGCAGGGAGAGGAGGGAGGAGAGGAAGGAGGAGCCTTTTGTTTTTAGAGTTTAGATTTTGAAATTACAGACAAATTATTCTGGACCTATTAAGACTAAAACCATACTGTCCAATAAGATGGGACTTGAGTTTCCTTTTTACTTTTATAATACTTCTATCTGGTGTATGGTTTTACTAAACTTCAAATACTTTTTCAGGCACTTCTCTAAAAGTTGTTACAAAAGTATTTTTCATTGCTCACTGTTACATTGTAAATATGTTTATAAACATATAATAACATCACACATTATGTTTATAAACAATAAAATAACATCACACAATGTTGGTTGAGAGAATGAAGTTGCAAAATAGTGAGGAAACACTGTGTTATGTATAAATAAATTACATGGTTGCTTGAAAGGGGCTACTACATGGAACAGTTATTTACCTTTTTTGTACTGGAAAATAAAATAACACCACGCTCTCATTTTAACTGCCTAAAAAGTCAGACAATTATTCACTCAACAATATTTAGTAAGTACCTACTCTGAACTGGGCACTGTTGTAAGGATACAACAGTTTTTAAAAAATCACTTCCCTCTTGCTTACTTTCTGTTAGCATATAACAGGAACAATAATAATGAAAAGATTAAGTGCCATGAAGAAAAATAAAGCAGGATGGGGCAACAAAAAAACAGGAGGGATATTCAAACTAGCCTTATGAGGTAACAGTCCATACAAACATTTTAAATGAATACTCATTATCCTGGGGAAAATCAAAGTACCATCAAGTCAAAGGACTATCGAGGACATAGTACCTGCTGAAACCCAAGTACAGTAAACAAAGTAATGTACATCTGTGTACAATATTCTAATTATATTGGTCATCATGGACTTTTATTTCACCGATCATCCCAGTGCTGTCCTCTAAGGAATGTTTGACCCACATAAGGTTTTTAAGAAAAGGTTAAAGATGCAATCTTATGAAGACAGGAAGAATAAAAACAAAGACATTACGTAGGGACAGAAAAGCTGAAGATATCAAATATCTAATGAGGTGTCAGGATTCCATTTCAATGCAGAAATTTTACCATTTTATCTTAAATAGGTGGGATAGAAGCTAGCAACATAGAAAACTTTAAAAACCACACGAGGTTAATGAAAAGACAGAACTCAAGATAAGCAGTCCTTGAGGGTAAGTATGTAGTAACTGTGCTGCCCGGGAAAGCCTGGGCGGGAAGGCAGAGGAGAGCACAGCCACGTGGGAGACCGCCTTTTCTGGCTTCCATCCTGGGCAGAGTGGGCTCAAGTGCTAAGCAAGGAAGGTAACAGAAACGAAGGCTGGCTCCTATCCTCAAGAGAATTTTGACTAAATAACTTTCCCATTTTCCAACCAGAAGTCACTTAAAAACAAACAAAAACAAAAAAAACAACAACACAACAACGAGCCATGAAAACAATTTTTGTAACAACTTTTAGAGAAGTGCCTGAAAAAGTATTTGAAGTTTAATAAAACCATATACCAGATAGGAGTAAAAGTTAAAAAGAAAATTCAAATAATGAATATAAAATGGGGGGAGGGGGTCTGGTTATGTATCATTTAAGAAGTTTATAAATCTAGGGTATACAGATGGATTTTTTTTAGAGAGAGAGAGAACCATTAATGTGACAGAAACACGGATCAGTAGTCTCCTGTACACGCCCCAAATGAGGACCAAACCCGCAGCCTAGGCATGTGTCCTGACCGGGAATTGAACACAACCTTTTAGTGCACGGGACAATGCTCCAACCAACTGAGCCATCTGGCCAGGGCTAAAAACAAAAATTTAAAACTAAGAGCACTCATTTATTAGGTCTAGTAGTTTTTTTGATAGAGTCTTTAGGGTTTTTTATATACAGTATCATGTCATCTGTGAATAAGGACAGTTTTACTTCTTCTTTTCCAGTCTGGATGCCTTTTATGCCTTCTTCTTGTCTGATCACTACGGCTAGCACTTCTAGTACTATGTCAAACAGGAGTGGTCAAAGTGGACATTCCTGCCTTATTCCTGTTCTTAGGGGAAATGGCTTTAGTTCTTACCCTCTGAGTATGATGTTGGCTGTAGGTATGTCATACAGGCTTTTATTATGTTGAGGTATAAAAAAGAAAAAACTTTTACCATTTGCAACAGCATGGATGGACCTGGAGAGCATTATGCTAAGCGAAATAAGCCAGTTGGAAAAAGGTAAACATACGATCTCACTCATTTGTGGAATATAATGATCAACATAAACTGATGAACAAAAATAGATCCAGAGACAAAGAAACACCGAACAGACCATCCAACCTCAGAGAAGGCAGGGAAGTGTGTGTGTGTGTGTGTGTGTGTGTGTGTGTGTGGTATGGTGTGGGGTAAGAGATCAACCAAAGGACTTGCATGCATGCATATTAGCCTAACCAATGGACACAGACACAGGGGAGGTGGGGGTTTGTCCTGGAGAGTAGGAGTGGCTGGGGAGGGATCAATTGAGGAAAAAGAAGACATATGTAATACTTTAAAGAATTCAAAAACAAAACAAAACAAAAAACACAAAAAACTAAGAGTAGCTTTATTTTTTAAAGAGCCTTTAAAAACGCCAAGCTCCAAAACTTAATAGTGGACAGAAAAGCAGTGAAGTAGTTATCTATGCAGGTTAGCACTGGTCTGTTCCGGGGAGCCAGCTGCAGGTGGAGCTGTTTTCTGTGGAGGGAGGCAGACTTAGCGGGATGATTAAAAACACTGTGAAGGAGAGTCAGGAAACACTTGAAACACGATGTCCAATTAGTACCAGGAAGCTAAAAGAGGTAATTCCATATTTAATCTTATTCCATGGAATCTAATTTTCATTGATGGCCCTGCACAAATAAAAGTATTGGACTATAAATAATTACTTAAAATTGGCTTGTAAACATAGATATGTTATAAAAAACAACAACAACAAAAAAACAACAACACACCCATAGTTTAAAAAACTAAAAGTAACAGCATAGAACATGAGAGGTTATTTATTTTCTGTGGATTTTGGGGGGGGTCTGGGGGGCGGGGGCTGGGGCTTGTTTTTGCTTCTAAAATATCTGTATTAGTAAATTGGGGCCCAAAGCTTGTACTGAACAAGATCAAAAGTGATATTCTGACTAACATATATCTGCATTTTAGGGGCACATCTTCAGAATTTCAAGGATTATGGGTTGGAGTATCTTTAAAGGAAGAGTGAATTCCATTGCAAGCATGTCAAACTCACGATGGGCAGGCTGGTGGGCTGCATGCAGCCTGCCTGCCCTGCGTTGGATATGCTTGAGAAGGGTTCGTGGCCCTAACAACAGAAAAAGCAGGTGCTTACAACTCATGTCCCCAACCGCCACGGTCCTTTCCCTCCACCAGGCAGGCGCCTCCTCTTTGGTTCCTTATCTCTGCAAACTGCCCCACCACTGACACAAGGTAAATAAAGTCACAGCTATCACCTCAGCTTCACACTCCCCCGTCCGCTCCCCGGACAATCACCCCAGGTCCTGTCCATTTTAATCGACCGTCTAGTACTTCTTGCTCTCTCGAGCTTAGTTCAGTTCACAAACACCTCTTCCTTGCAGAGGACAGGGATGAGTCCAAACACATGTCAACAGTCACAAGAAATCAAATCCATCCACCAGAAAAGACACATTAACATTATTTATTTAGCGAAAAGAAAGCCCACATAGTCCTAGGAACATCAGGCACTGTCAGGATGCTGCACTGCTAGAGTGCAGAGTGATCGTGTGAAGAGAAAAATGGGTAATAAACAGCCAACAGTCTACTGAGAAGGCCAAGCCATGAGCATTCCTGCACCAGAGAAACTGAAGCGCCACAATCCCGGGCTGCTTAGGTATTGACCAGCACTCCCTCCCTCTCTCGCTTTATTTGTTTCCAGTCCATTTTCTGCTTTATTGACTTACTGAAAGCCCTTAAATCTCTCCCCATGGTCAAAAATCCATTGCTTATTTCGACTTAAAAAAACAACTTATAATAGAATATTTCAAACATTATCTTGAAAGTAGAGAAAATAGGGCAGTGAACAACCTCATCAGGTACGATTATCATGGAAAAATCTTTTTAATTTCTCCTCTACCCTGGATTTCCTTTGGAAGCAATCCCAGAGATCATATTTCATCTGGAAATATGTCAGTACGCCTCATTAAAATAAAGGCTCTCTTAAAAAAAAAAATCAACCCTTAATGCCATTGTTACATCCGTTCAAAATTAACATAAATTTCACAATAACAAATACCCTGCCAGCTCGCCTTTCCCGATTATCTTATTGTTTCTCCAGACTGCTTCGCAGTGGTGTGTCCTTCTGGCATCCCTTACGAGGACCTTCATGGTCTGGCCTCTGCCTTCCTTCTAGGCTCGGTTTTTGTGCTTCCAGCCATATTTAATCAATTTCTGTTCCCTTTTATTATTAGGTCTTTACATATTAGGCTTCATGCCCAACATTTTCAAATCCTGGTCACTCATTTATATGTTTGCCGTTTAACCTATATATTCATGCATCATTATTATACACATCCCTTATAGATGTTCTACAGATGCAAATCAGGCATTAGTTCAGAGGTTGTCAAGAGTAAGCAAATCCACCGAATTAGTTAAACAGTACATTTAATAATCATAAGCCCTTTCCAATTTGCATTAGATATTTGGCTAATTTGTGGGTGTGATACAGACAGGGACAATAGAGCTAGCCGGAACTCTTAAAGAAGGCTCTGGATTCCTGTTGTTACAGGAACAGAAAATGGCTTCATCTTATTCTGAAAGTGGCACCAACTCCTAAAAATAAAACACACCCATCAAGGATGCTACTGTTACCGTTTTTCAACAGATAATTGGCCAGCTAACTCTGGAGATTTTCACTCAAGTGCAATCAAGACACCAAATAACTTTTTTGAAGATCAACTACCAAATAATTTTTTTAGAAAATGTTGGTTGACTACTTTGTGCCACTTGCCTTATCTATAACACAAGATCATGAATAATAACCAGGTAAAAGTAAAAATTTCTCTGGATCTTTAACAAGTCTAATTTATATTGTGAAGTGTTGGGAGCAGCTATAGGTTAAGCCTCTGATTGGCCTGTTGGCAAAGCCACAAGCAAGTCCCACCTTAGAGGGCACAGCCCTCTTTGCATAATTAAATTGACCTTATGATGCCCCCTAGATCCTATCTGGCTAGCCAATGGGCTGTGGGAGGTGCAGCAAGTGCTGCCAAAACAAGTGAAACTCACAAGAACATTGTAACTATGGTGACCACTACCTTGTTTACCTCTGGCTATAAAATAAAGGCTCAGCTTGCCATCTGGATCTTTCTCTGTGGCCCCAACCAGGCACAGGGGATCCACTTAGACCCAACTTATTCTCTTTGTCTGTCTTTTCTTCATCCTTCGGCGGCCCTCCCTCAGGCTTGCCGAACCCTTGGCTGAGCTGGCACAGCACAGTGAAACTAATTGATTATTATATTTCTGGCTTTGTAATTACTTTAAGAAAGCTTTTGTTTGAAAAAGTACTTATAAACACATACACAATTGAAATACTTAAGTGTTTAAAAAATGTTGACTTTGTATTCTATTACTGATTTATATTTACATGGTCTAAACTTAAGAATAAGAGCTACAGTTAACACTGACATAGTATTTATTATTGCCCAAACACTATTCTAAATATTTTATCTCATTTAAGCTTCACCACAACTCTATGAGGTAGAGATCATTACTGTCAGATTGTACAGATAAGCAGAGAGGTTAAGTGAATTGACTAAGTTTACCAGTTACTAAGTAGTAGGACCAGCATTCGGTACTTTGGTCATTTCTGACTCAATGTCCTTTTACCACTTTTTAGGGAAAGCATCTACAAATAAGCACACAGCTTCAGGACAAATTCTTACAGTAAATACAAAGAAAAGGGGTAGGGCAGCCCTCCTAAATCAGAAGAACCCACCTCGGAGTACAGGTCTTTTGCCTCCTCAGTTAAGTCTAAGTATCTTAATTTTTTTTGTTGCAATAGTAAATGGGATTGCTTTCTTAGTTTCTCTTTCTGAGATGTATAAAAATGCCATACATTCTGGATGTTAATCTTGTATCCTGCTATTGTTGCCAAATTCATTTACTCAATTTAGTAGTTTTTGGGTGGAGTCTTTTAGGGTTTTCTCTGTACAAAACTATGCCATCTGTGAATAATGATGACATGATATTGAAGAGTTTTAATTCCCCCTTTCCAATTGAATGCCTTTTATTTTTTCTTATCTGATCACTGAAGCTAGTACTTCCAGTACTATCTATATACTAATGGTAGAGGAATATGCAAATTTTCTGGGACACCATCACGTAATGACCATTCAGCAGGCTGCGTCCCCGCCCTCTGCTCAGTCAGCTGCAAGGCCCCGGGTAGGATAGGATACGATAGGAGGGGATAAGAAAGGAGAGGGAGAGGAAGGCAGGCCTGGATGCAGGAGAAACAGAAATACAGAAAGGGAACAAGAAAAAGACGCAGGAACGGAAGAGGGGAAGGAAATGCGGGGAGAGGGTGGCGACCACGGGGGGGGGGGGGGGGGGGGGGGGGGGGAAGGGCGGAGCAGCTGCACCCGGCCAGGGGCAGGGCACAGGTGGCGCAGAGCCCGGCCCAGATGCGGGAGGATGGCGGTGGTCCCCAGCATGAGCTGTTGGGACGGAGGGGTGGATGGTTGAAGGCCTTCGGGGCAGAGGCGCTCCTGTTCCGTGGCAGCAGCGCCCGAGCCACAGGGGCCTCGGCCACCCTCGCTGGGCCAGGCGCCCCCCGCGCTGTGAGGGAAGGCACAACTGGGGTGGATTTAGATACTAAGGAGGGGACGGCTTTTGTCCCTGAGGGCTGGACCCCAAAGACACTGGCCAGGGTTAGGTTGGTGGTGCGTTAAGTGTACTTTGATGACTAGAAGTTGGAGCGTCCCAGGCAGGGAATGGGAGGCCAGGGGAGGGGGGAGGGGGTTGCACTGAAGGCCTGGCTGGGCCTGGGTGTTAACACCCCCAGAACGGAGGAAGCTTTAATATCAAAGTGCACTCAGGCAGGTCTGGAAGCAGGTCCCAGAGAGGAAAGGGGAAGGTTTCAAAGAGAAACCAGTGAACATGGTGGGAGGTGGAGGTCAGGGGGGAGGGGGAGGGGGGTGATAATAGGGAAGGAGGGAGGGAGGCACGGTTCAGGCTCATAAGGGAAAGGGAGGGTGGGAGGAGTAAGAAGGAGACAGACACAGGGAATAAAGGGAGAGAAGGGAGGTGGGAGGGAGGGAGTGGGGAATGGGGCCGCAGGAGGTTCAAAGGGAGGGAGGGAAAGAAAGCAGGAGAGAGAAGGATGCTAATATGGGGTGAGGCCAGGAAAATGGTTAAATAAAAAGAAGAAACAGAATGGGAGAGTGAGGGGAGTTTAAGAGGAGGAGTTAGTAAGAAAATTAAGTACAGAGTGATTTTTTAAAAATGTAGTCAATCATCCCTGAGATCTCACAGATAGTGAAATGGTACAGGCTTGGCTGAGGGACCCCCAGATCCCTCTCCATGCACAAATTTCATGCACTAGGCCTCTAGTATGGAATAATATTGGTAAAAGCAGACATCTCTGCTTTGTTCCTGTTCTTAGGGGAAATGGTTTTGGTTTTTGCCCACTGAGTATGATGTTGACTATAGGTCTGTCATATACGGCCTTTATTACATTGAGGTATGATCCCTCACAGTTTGCTGAGAATTTTAATCAAAAAAGGGTGTTAGATTTTGTCAGATGCTTTTTCTGCATCAATGTGATTTTTGTCTTCCAATTTGTTTATGAGATGTATCACAATTATTGACTTGCGAATATTGTACCAGCCTGGCATCCCTGGAATAAAGCCCACTGGCCCACTGTGTATGAGCTTTTAAAGTACTGCTGTATGCAATTTGCTAATATTTTGTTAAGGATTTTAGCATCTACGTTCATCAAGCATATTGGCCTGTCGTTGTCTTTCTCTGTAGTGCCTGGTTTTGGAATTAGGTTAAGCTAGCCACGTAAAAAGAGCTTAGAAATGTTCCTTCCTCTTGGATTTTCTGGAATAGTTTGAAGAGGATAGGTGTTAGTTCTTTCCATGTTTGGTAAAACTCCCTTGTGATGCCATCTGGACCAGAGCTTTTGTTTGCTGTAATTTTTTTAAATTACTGCTTCAATCCCATTAGTAGTTATGGGCCTATTCAAGTTTTTTGATCCTTCCTGATTGAGTTTTGGAAGACTGTATTTTTCTAGCACTATGTCCATTTCATCCATGTTGTCCAGCTTGTTGAAATATAATTGTTCATAGTTGTTTGTTTCTTTTTGGTGTTTTTTTTTTTTTTTTTTTTAAACGTTCCTTTGTATTTCTGTGGGGTCAGTGTTACTTCACCTCTTATTTCTGATTTTGTTTATTTGGATGCTCCTGTATTAGGTGCATATATGCTTACCAGAATTATATCCACTTATTGTACTGATCCCCATCAGTATTGTGAAATAACCTTCATTGTCCCTTGTTATGACCTTCACTGTGAAGTCTATTTTGTCAGATATGAATATTGCTACCCCATCTTTTTTTTTCTTTCACTTCCATATGCCTGGAAAAAAATTTTCTATCTCTTCATTTTCATTCTGTGTGAGTCATTTGTTCTAAGTTTCTTGTAGGCATTATATCTATGGGTCATGTTTTCTTATTCTTTCAACTACTCTATGCCTTTTAACTGGACTATTTAATCCATTTACATTTAAGGTTACTATTTATAGGTACTTATTTGTTGCCATTCTTACTCTTTATCCATTTCTTTGAAGAGAGAAAGATATAGACAAATGGAAGAAACTAGTGTGTCCATAGGTTGATAGAAATCAACATCATTAAAATGTCCATACTTCCAAAGCCATCCATACAGTCAATGCAATCTTTCACCGATCTAAAACAAATACTCCAAAAATTTATATGGAACCAAAAAAGATACTGAATAGCTGCAGCAATCTTGAGGAAAAAGAACAAAATTGGAGGGGTCATAATACCACATATCAAGTTATATTACAAAGCAAATGCATCAAAACAACCTGTTACTGGCATAAGAACAGGCATATAGATCAATGGAAGAGAACAGAAACCCCAGAAATTAACACATGCCATTATGTTCAATTAATATTGACAAAGACAAGAGCATACAATGGAGTCAAGACAGTCTCCTTCAATAAATGGTGTTAGGAAAACTGGATGGGTACATGCAAAAAAGAGAAAACTAGGCCACCAATTTACATAATACACAGAAGGATAAACTCAAAATGGATAAAAAGACCTAAATTTAAGTCATAAAACCATAAACATCTTAGAAAAAACTAAAGGCAGTAAAATCTCAGACATCTCTCATAGCAATATGTTTACTGATATATCTCTAGGGCAGAGGAAACTAAGGAGAAAATAAACAAATGGGACTACATCAAAATAACAAGCTTATGCAGAGCAAAAGAAACCATCAACAAAGTGAAAAAAAAAAGCCCACTGCATGGGAGAACATATTGCCATGATACAACCGATAAGGGTTTCCCCCCCCCCAAAAAAAAATATGTAATGTACTCAAACAATTTAACAAAAGAAAGACAAACAATCTAATTTAAAAACAAGCAAAAGACTAAAATGGATATACAGAAGGCCAAGAGACATATGAAAAAATGCTCTAAGTCACTAATCATTCAAGAGATGCAAACTAAAATGACAATGAGGTATCATCTTGCACCTGTCAGAATGGCTATCATCAAAAATTCAACAAAAGACAAGTGTTGGTGTGGATGTGGAAAAAAGGGTAGGAATTCAGACTGGTGCAGCCACTGTGGAAAATAGTATGGAATTTCCTCAAAAAATTAAAAATGGAACTCCCATTTGACCCAGTAATCCCACTTCTAAGAATATATCCTAAGAAATCTGAAATATCAAGCAGAAAGATGCATTCATATGTTCATAGCAGCACAATTTGCCATAGCTAAGATTTGGAAATAGCCTAAATGCCCATCAGCAGATGAGTGGATAAAAACAACAACAACAACAAAACAACAACTGTGGTACATCTATACAATGGAATACTACCAAGTGGCAAAAAAGAAGGAACTCTTACCATTTGCAACAGCATGGATGGAACTGGAGAATACTATGCTAAGCGAAATAAGCCAGTTAGAGAAAGGTAAGTATCATATGATCTCACTCATATGTGGAAGCTACTGAACAAAATAAACTGATGAACAAAATAGATCCAGAAACACAGAACCATGAACAGACTGATGAATCTCTGAGGGAACGTAGGGGTAATTATCAAGGAACTTATATGCATAGCCCATGGACACAGACAAAAGTGTGGCAAAGGCTTGGGAGGGATGGCTGCAGGAAGAGGGGATAAACGAAGAAAAACAACAACAACACCCACAGCGGACATCTGTAATACTTTCAACAATAAAGATAATTTAAAAAAAAAAGTACCAACCTTGGAGACCAGTAGATTTGCACAGCCAGAGTGCCCCTGCCGCTTCCTCTGGACACACAGTAAAAACATTCTGAGCCACCTGGGAACACCGGGCATTTCCTTTATAGCTGTGACTCCCAGTCTGAGTCAGCTCACCGCCCCCAGCATTTCCATGTAGTATGTTCACTTTCAGATATGGGCGGGGTGGAGGGCTGGGGGGTGGAAGAATGCTCAAGAGAAGTAGAACAAGGCCAGGGTACGTTAGACCTGAGGGGTGGGCGAAGGGCCACGGCCTTTCCCTGTGTTGTGATAAGAAGTCCGTTACAGTGACGTATCTCGGGAAGACCATGGACATGTCTGCAGGCCCCATCTTGCTTCAACTAGAAGAGCTCTATTTTGCTTTCTATTTTTACCCACAATCTCAGCTGAAATCTGAGTTCCAGGGCCAAAAGGTTTAAAAACAAATGATGTCAATCCAAGGCCCTGAAGCGGACGCTAACAGACCACCATCCTTATCTACACCGAGTGGCCAGATTATTGTGTTCTCTGAACACATAATAATCTGGCCACTCAATGAATTCATGCATGGGTGGAGTCCGGCCAGCCTGGCCAGGGGGAGGGGACATGGGCGGTTGGCTGGCCTGCCTGCTGGTCTAACTCCTGGTCGAGGGGACAATTTGCATATTAACCTTTTATTATATAGGATATACACTGAGTGGCCAGATTATTATGTGTTCAGATATCATCATAATCTGGCCACTCCGTGTATATTTGGCCATAGAGAAACCATGACTAACCCTGGATAAGTCATTTAGCAACCTCAGGTTCCAGTTTCCTCACTAACACAACCCTGTTATAAGATGGCTTTCTAATATATTTTGTCATATTCAAATATATACAGGGTAGGGCCAAGTAGGTTTACAGTTATGGGTACATGAAACACAGAGTTTATTCTTACTATTAATTAGTGTGTTGTTTCCCATATGAACAACTGTAAACCTACATGTGCCCCACCCTGAACTATAACTTTCTAACTCTATAGAAAGAAAGCAAAGATATGTTAGTGATCGCACCAAAGACAGTTAAAGAAAGGTATCTTATTAATGAGTGTACTACAACCATCAGAAGTTCTAGGTATTTCCTCTTAGTGCTCAAAACACTACCATGTGATTGGCTCTAGGATGTGAGAAATCAATTCCCTCAAAGATTTAAAAATTTGGGGTATTTTAATTTAGCTTGATGTAGATAATTGATGGGCAACAGCTCCCTATGATTTCTGACCATGAAATGTCTTTATTAAGACACAGGCTCTTACTCAGACTTTATCACTTGATGAAAATTAAAGCAATCTGTATATTGTATTGTGCATCCACTACCCAAAGTCAAGCCTTCTTCCATCACCATATATTTATCACAGAATTGCACACTTGAAGCCTATATAATCTTATTAACCATTGTCACCCCAAGAAATTTAACTTTTTTATAAAAGGGGAAAAATAAAACAATCTCCTTTGACCTCAGTTTCTTCTGCCTTTCTCGCAATTCTCAAATGAGGGACTATGTTAAATGATCACTCACTTGCATATTACAATAAGAAAACATCGTTTATCTTGTATCTTTATTTCTCATGGTCAGAAATCATGTTGTGGAATAGGCCACATGAAAAGGAAAATAAATTCATGGGAGAATCAGGCATTAGGTTCCATTCACTATTTAGGCATCTGAATGGAGTATATTCATGTCATGCAGAACCTCCTTTCCCACCAGGACTGAGCCAATAAAATAACATACCGTATTAATAAACAGCTCCTCATCTCAGGCTTAAAAAAATAGATTTAAAAAAATCAATAAGGTGGAAGGTAAAAGGTCATATCTCCTAGAATAAGAGATAGCTAATTAGATGCAAGGTAACTAGCTGACAGAAAGTTACTGGGTGAGCTCAGAGGTCAACACCAAAGACTATAAAAGAATAAAGTATTATGTTTTATGATACCAATTGACCATTATATGAATGCAGGTTCAAAATTAGATAATAATATGATACAGATTAGTTTAAACACAAGCTATATTTAAAATACTTGATGTTTAAAAAGGTCTTTTCTGAAATATTTAAAATTGAAAAAAAAAATTTCCCAAATGATCTGAAATTTTAGATCTTGATTTAGAGTTAATCTATTCTGCTAGCATTAATGTTTCAAGACAGACAATTTACACTATCAAAACAAGCCTAGATGTCTCTGGTAATGGATCAGCAATCCTACATTTAAGTTTATTTTTTTTCTGGGTAACAGGCTATTCCAGGTTTAATCCCAGACCTGACACATACTCCTGAGCTATATGACTTCTGAAAAGCAGCTGGTCATATGTTAGAACTCTGAGGCATTACTTATGGCTTCTTCCATTTTTGAATAGAAGTTGTCTGTTCATTATTATTAATACAGCTTTTCATCAGTACAATAAAGATTTCCAATGAAAGATTGAGAATCTAAATTAATGGGGAAACTCTAGGCTCTCTATAAAACAAGCCAAACTTGAAAGCATTTCTCCTAAAGTGATATTCTAAACTCATAGAAAGTCACTCAAGGTATAAGAGTGCATATACAGCATGGATTCTACCTTCAATGCCAAATTCAGTGGAGCACTATGTATTGTGGCTTCGAGGAATGTCACAAAATTTTAGAGTTCAACAAGTTTTTTTCTTACTTTTTACAGAGACCCAAAAGTTAACCTTAAGTCAAGAGGCCATTATTTTGGCAATAAAGAAGTCTCGATAGTTATTGAATAAGATAGTATCATGTACTTATTTTTTTACCACTGACCAGGGCTTTTAATAATTTTGAAATTAACTGTAGTACACAATGCTGAAAACCTTTGGAGAGGTTTCTTCAATGATGCTATAATTATAATTTCTATAATTACAGTTCTCAAAGTCATAAAAGAATAGACAAGTCATTTAAAAGTTCTTACCTGTCTTTGGCTTTTCCTTCATTTCCTCACAATTCTGCCCCCACCACCTAGGGAGTTACCTAGGGCCTTTTGAATTTCCCTGGAGGATATGAGGCAACTGCCCTCAAGGTTTCTGATAAGAGACTGGACTTCCCAAATACTAACGTTAATATGCATAATCACTTTATGGGGTAGGTACCCTTATCAGCACCAGGTGAGGTAAGAGGAAGTGAAACTTAGAAATTCAAGTCCAGCATTCAAGTTCCTAGCTACTATGCTAGATCGATTTTTCAAGAGTTTGGTCTGCTTTATAATTAAAAATGTACTAATATTTTTTTCTACTAAGAGCAGTGGATTTCTCTTCCCCACGAGTCCTCCTGGGAAGAGATTCCAGCCTGCCCGCCTCCAATCTTCCTCCCCATAGTTACCAAGCAGGTTGTAGTCAGCTTGCCCTTCCTTCCAAATATTAGCCAGCCCCACCTACTAACACATGGTTACCGGTTCTAGCTCCTCTGATGCCTTCAGTGGCTGAGAGAATGTTTATCCCACTTTCCAGTGACTTATAAGAGGGGCATTTCCTGGAAATATTGCAGGTGGACATTTCACTGTAATGAGATGTTTAGTGTCTGAGTCAGTCCTGTTGCCTAGAAACCTCTTTGTGTTTGGCAGGAGGAGGATGACTAAGGCACAGGTACAGTCAGACATAAAGCGGATATTTATTAAGCATGACCTGCTCCCGGCCCTTGACTGTTGATTTCATGCTTAACCTTGACACTGTCCTTTCCCATATCACTCCCTGTTAAGAGAGGCTCCTTCGTTTATTTTTAAGACAGGCAAATCCAAAAGGCACTAGAGCTGAAATATATGCTACATTACTGTACTCATTGAATTCTGAAGAAAAGCTTTAAGACAAAAGATCATTACTTGACTTATATATGAAGAGAACTAAAATTATGTGGTGTCATAGAAGTAACCTGCCTATAAAACTCGGTTCTCTCTCATAAATTCAGTTAATATAATACATTCTCAAACAGCACTGAGTCACTACTTTTGACCTCAGTCAAGAAATAACATTTTCAGGCAACTAGAGAGCTGACTCATTTGGCAGGCCACATTCAGGCCAGAAAAACAATGATACACATCTCTCCCCCCCCCCCCCCCCCCCCCTCTCTCTCTTTGAGGGTGGGAAATAATAAGAAGTAATTGATGACCACATCTAAGTAGCTTCAGAATGGAGGGGTGTGTGTATATATACATATATAAATACACATACATACACTAAGTGGCCAAATTATTATGTGTTCAGAGATCACAATAATCTGGCCACTCAGTGTATAAACATATTGCAGCTGGCCAAAGGTCATTTCACCAACTTTTATTTTCAAGCTTAAATTAGCACGCACACCTAAGTCACTGTAGAAGCCAAAAAAACAAACAAACAAAAAAAACAATCTAAAACAAAACACTCTATGCCGAAAATGGTTTGGCTCAGTGGATAGAGCATTGATCTGTGGACTGAAAGGTCCCAGGTTCCATTCCGGTCAAGGGCATGAACATCTCCAGTAGGGGGTGTGCAAGAGGCAGCTGATCAATGTTTCTCTCTCATTGATGTTTCTAGCTCTCTATCCCTCTCTCTTCCTCTCTGTAAAAAAATCAAAATATTAAAAAACAACAACAACAACAACAACAACAAAAAACACTCTAGAATTAAAAAAAAAGCTTGCATTCCATATAAATTCTCCACCAGTTATTGCTATTCCCCTAACATTTTGGGGCTCCACTATTTTTCTTAGTCATTTCTATGTATTAAATATTCAAAGGAGGAAAAGTGGTTTAAACAAAAGCAAGCACATACACACTTATCAGATATTGGAGTTTTCTCTTTGTCCTCCTTTTCACCCATGCCTGCTGAAGACAAAACAGAAAGAACTAAAGGTGTGCCTAAATGTTACCTTATCTTAGTGGGAAAGTCCTACATCCTAAATTTATGTAATGCTTATAGGCTGAAGGATACAAAGTAATATAGAAAAAAAATTTTTCCCCTCATGAACACTATCTATCCTAACACAAGGGTTCCAGTATGCCTGTATTAAATACTACTAAAAGTCTAATAGAGGAACACTTCCAGTCAAGATGGTGGAGTAGGTCAATGCCATCACCACATCAAAATTTAACTGTGGAACGACCATCAGAGGATCGCCTGAAGTCTAACAGAAGTCCTGTAACTAAAGATACTAGATGTACCGATTAATAATGTGAATTTTTTTTTTCAGTAAATGGAGTTACACATATATTGATATATATGTAGTTGATATGTATACAATTTTGTTGTATTGACAACAAGCTTCAAATTTTCATATGTCAAATTTACTGAAGGTGTTAACATCATAGATATTTTTAAGCTTAAAATGCCAAATTTTATGCCAAAAAAAAGAGCATTTTCGAGAAGTTTTAATTACTTTATTTTGAAGAAAAAGTTATCGGATACTTTGGGAAGCTTATGGTGAACATGCTGCATCTCAAGATACTTGTGAACGCTGGTTTAAATGCTTTAAAAGTGATGATTTCAATGTGAAAGACAAAGAACATCCAGGTCAACTAAAAGTTTAAAGACGAACAATTATAAGCATTATTGGATGAAGATGTGTGTCAAATGCAGAAACAACTTGCAGAAAGATTAAACATTGCTCAGCCAACAATTTCTGATAATTTACAAGCAAAGCAATGGGAAAGATTTTAAAGGAAGGAAAAAGGGTGCCACATCAACTGACAAAAGACAAATGAAAAACCAAAAAGTCATCAGTAAAATGTAGCTTCCAAGAGCACAAAAAACTTTTTTGCATTTAATTGTGACTGGTGATGAAAAGTGGATTTACTTTGAGAATCCCAAATGCACAAAATCATGGGTCAAGCATCAACATTGGCTGCAAGGCCAAATCACTTCAGAAAGAAGACAATGCTCTACCTTTGGTGGGATCAGGAAGGTGTGGTGTACTATGAGCTTCCAAAACCAAGTGAAACAGTTAATACTAAGTGCTACCAACAATAAATAATCAGTTTAACTACACTTTGATTGTGAAATGACCAGAATATGCCAAAGACACAGCAAAGTAATTTTGCTTCACGATTACGCACCATCACACACTACAAAACCAGTTAAAGACACATTAAAAGATCTTGCCTGGGAAGTATTAACCCACCGCTGTATTCACCAGACCTTGCTCCTTCAGATTACCACTTGTTCAAACAATGGCACACACACTTTCTGAGAAGCACTTCAAAATGCACGAAGAAATAGAAAATTGGGTCTCTGAATGGTTTGCCTCAAAACAAGAAAAGTTCTATTGAGATGGTATCCACAAGTTACCTGAAAGATGGGGGAAATGTGTAGCTAGTGATGGACGTTACTTTGAATAAAGCATTTTTGATGTTTCTCTTGAAATTATCATGTTTTCTTTGATTATAAAATCCACATTAACCGGTACACCTAGTAGTATACAGAAGCAGCAGCATGGAGACTTGTCGGAGGGGCACTGGTAGGATGGGCAGAGACATGGAACAAGCTAGTCTCACACCAGCGTGTGGTGGTTAAAAATCGGGAGGGAGGCTGCAGAGGTCCTCCTCAAAGGAGCAAGGACCCAGGCCCATACACGGCTCTAGGATCATTTATTTGCAGGTAAGTTTTAGAATCAGAGCAGAATTAGAAATTAGACTGCCTAACTAAAATCCTGTGGCTACAAATCCAAAGGAATTTGAGCAAATGCATTTATCTAACCATCAGATTATAGAAAATTAAAGCAAGAAACTTTTAAGCCTGAATATGAACATTGGAAAGATCAAAGGACCAGTTGTGGACTTGGCACTAAGCATAAAACCCTCAGTACCCGGCAGCCTTCTTGTTGCCTCCATTTGTAGATGTAAATGCTAAGTCACTGCTCAGAAACCTGAGGGATTACACATTTTACAACAGAACACAGACTGCCAACGGTCAGTTAATTGCATGCTTAAATTTTTTGTGTGTCACTCACCACTAACACTGCAGACAGAATATTAAATCTTTGCAACGCTGACTGTGTCAGGGTTCCCAAGACCACTTCCAGTTCAGGATCACTAGGACTGAAACTTAGAGGACCAGCATTTGGTTGCATTCGTGGCTATTATAGCAAAAGGACACAAAGCAACATCAGCAAAGGAAAAAGGCGCGTGGAGCAATGTCCGGAGAAGACCAGCCGCGAGCTTCCAAGGGCCTTTTCCCAGTGGAATCACATAGGGTCAGACTCAACTCCCACTCAATTCCCCAACAGCTGTGACAACACCTGTGAAATGCTATCTGCCAGGTACGCTCATTAGTGACTCAGTGCCTGGGGTTGTTATTGGGCTGGCCACATAGGCACCTGCCAGGCATTTATCCCAATGCCTCCCAGAAGGCAAGCAGATATTCAACATAAATATTATTGTCTGCACAAACAGTTCAGGCACAGAGACATTATGGTAGAAACCCTCCTCAAATCTGAATTCCCAGATGCCAACCAAGGGCCAGCCTTACAAGCAGGCCTGTCTAACTAAGGACAGCAGTCTCAAGCCCGCTGTGGTACCTCATTCTGCACACAGTCCTATTTCAGTTCTCTATATAATACAGGACCAAACCACAGGACAAAGGACTTTCTCCTAGCAGGTCACCTAGGTACATCATGAGCCTGAGAAGCATTTTTATCCTGTGTTTTTAGATTTTAAAATGGAGCATTTTTAACATGAACAAGCATTATTTTAAATTACATAATAGAAGATTTAAGATGGCCTTTAGTAGTCCACCTGTACAATAAAAACAGCCGAATTCTAGTCCTGTTTAGTTTTCTGTGCATTTTCTTCTTTAAAAAAAAAAAAAAAGGACCACTGAAAAATCTAACAAACAGGATTCCTATATTGAAACTCCTGAGCCCATTTAACCTACCGGACTGGCAAAAGTCCAGGCCCTGGACAGTTCCTCTCACAAGCTCCTAGCAGTGCTGAGAATGAGAAAAGCCCCACCTGGGAGGCAATTTGATAACATCGATCAAAAGTATACACAAACCTTATGACTAGTGATTCTACTTTGAAAATTTACACAGATATCATTGCATACATGCAGAATAACCTATGTGCAAAGTTATTTACTGCAGCGTTAAGACTGGCCACAACCCAAATGCCTATCAGTAGGTCACTATTTAAATTGTGGTACATCCATACAATGGACTACTCTGTAATTCCTGAGAAAAACAAAAAAAGGAGGAGGAAGCTCTCTTAGTACTAATGATAAACGCTCCGAGTCTAGAAGGAAGACATACATGGCAGAGAGGTATGTCTTGTTATCTTTTCCTTTATGTTGGGGGTCCATATAAATTCATAGTCACATTTGCTTGTCTGTGCATCGGGAAATGGCAGGATGCATTCCAGGGGTCCTCAAACTTTTAAAAGTGGGGGCCAGATCACGGTCCCTCAGAGAGCTGGAGGGCCGGACTATATGAACTACTAATTCCTACTGTAACACCTCGGCTGTGCTCACTGCCCAAAAAACCTGGCGGGCCGGATCAGACTCCTCTGCGGGCCGCAGTTTGAAGACGCCTGCTAGACACTGACCGTGGGAGCAGGGCGGGGACGGCAGAGGCAGAATTTGGGCAGAATCTGCACACCTGAAAAAAATGTATTAAAATAGTACACTTGACAAGTAATTCCTCTTCTTTTCCTAAGCCCAACCCGGCATCTTATTATTTGTTGTTTTAATAGGTCTCTATATTGTTGCAATGATTAATCTAGAGCATAAGGTTGCATTTATCTTGTTTTCCAAATCAGGTTCTAATAATCTTTTCATCTTGGGTCCGGCTGCCATCTTGAAGGGGGTTCCCCAAGGCAGCTGGGAGTGAGCCACGTTCCCTGCACCTCCCTTCTCTCGCGTACTTGCTGAGGACATCCGGGAGCTTCTTTAAAGCTCCATGAAAGCAAGGAGTTTGTTTTGTTCACTGCCTTGTTCTCAACACTGAAAAAAAGTGCCCAGCACAGAAATCGTTCAGTATGTGTCTGAAGGAAAAATGAATTCTTTTCTTTGCCCAGCTTCAACGGGACAGACACTACCAGACAAAGGCAGAGATATCATTGGGGTCAAACATTTAAAAATGGTTGTCATTCCCAGTATGGGCCTGATATAGGGATTCAAATCCCAGCAACAGTCCTAGAATTATTTTGAATTTTACAGAAGACAAATGAGCCTCTAGAATGTAGTGCTGAACAGTGACTCTTAAATTAAGGTAACCAGACATCCCGCTTTTGGCGGGACAGTCTTGATTTTTAACAATTTGTCCCACATCCCGTGGCATTTTTAAAAAGTCCCGATTTTTGGACTGACATCTGGTCACCTTATCTTAAATGTTCATAAAAATTTATTTTTCATTAATTTGGGATTATAAGGCCCTGGGGTCCATCTTAGCACTGAAGTCTTTTTTTTACCACACTACTTAGTAATGATGAAAAAGAATGGCTATCATAAGACTCAAATGAACTCCAGTCATAAGGGGCTTATACTAATATATGTAGAGGAGAGAAAATGTTTTGCATTAAAAATGCAACTGATATTTTTATTTTCAAGAATAAAATTATCATTGAAATTAAATCCAAATTGGTATAGACAGTGAGTTGACTTGCAAATGTCAATGAAAAAAGAGAAAACCTCCTTCCTCCTTAATGGACATAGAAAGGATGTAATTACCACTCTGTTTTAACCTTAGTTTAAATAACTATAAAGCAGCATAGCTTTGCTAGTAATAATTGCAGTAAAGTTGCTGAATAGCTGCAGAGCTGATTGATGCTTCTTTGAAGATTTTTAGTACCACAAACTTTATTTTTTTAAATACATTTTTACTGATTTCAGAGAGGAAGGGAGAGATAGAAACATCAATGATGAGAATCACTGATGGGCTGCCTCCTGCATACCCCCTACTGGGAATCAAGCCTGAAACTGGGGCATATGCCCCCACCGGGAATCGAACATGACCTCCTGGTTCATAGGTTGATGCTCAACCACTGAGCCACATGACCAAGCACACCAAACTTTTCTTAATGCACAGCCAAGGCAGTTACTGAGTCAAGGGGTCTCTCTGGGGGAATGTTACTTAAGAGGATAATAATGGGGGGAGAGGGTTTCCATGGAAGAACAGCACTCCAGGCTGAGGCGGAGCTGGTTCAAGGGCCCTGAGCAAGAATGAGACAGGTTGCCCTGGCCTGTTTGGCTCAATGGGTAGAGCATCTGCCTGTGGACTGAAGGGTCCCAGGTTCAATTCTGGTTGGGGGCGCATGCCTTGGCTGCGGGCTCGATCCCCGGTGGGGGGCATTCAGGAGGCAACCAATGATTCTCTCATAGTTGAAGTTTCCATCTCTCTCTCCTCTCCCTTCCTCCCTGAAATCAATAAAAATATGTTAAAAAGAAAGAAAAAAAAAAGAATGAGCCAGGTAGGTATAAAAGAATATCTTGGCAGTATCGAAGGACAATTGGGAGGCAGCCAACCTTCCACTGATGCAAATTATATGTATGATACAGGGCCAGGGAGCCCCAAACTTACTGTCTGCAGATGGCACCAAGCGAATCCCACCCTGGTCCTCACAGCAGGTGGCACTGCCTCGCAGCGGATCCTTTCAGCGAAGAGTGGTGTGGGGCAGAGGAGGGTAGCTCTACAAGGTGGAAAAAGTGAGAGGTTAAATAACGATAACGCTCTGCTGTTATGTTTTGTTGGTTTCCTGGGGGTAGAGGTGAAATCAAGAGCTATCTGACATTGCCCCCAGGAAGACGCTGACTCTAACAGGACCAGCATCTCAGGAGGAGAAAAGCAACTTGGCTGTTCATCCCATGGACATCTTACTACACGACAGACCCTATTTGGAGGGGCAGCAGTACCGGCAGGCACAGTCCCTCCCCTCACGAGGCTCACCTTCTGACATGGGAACAAGCCAGCAGATAAAGAAGAAGATTGTGGGAAGCGTCACCTAGAGAAGTCAGTCCAGTAAGACCAGGGCTGATGCGGCTGATTTAGGATCACGCAGTCAAGGGGTCTCTCTGAGGGAATGTTACTTAAGAGGATAAAGGGGGGTGGGGGTGTCGTGGAAGAGCAGCACTCCAGGCTGAGGAGGGAGCTGGTTCAAAGGCCCTGAGCAAGAATGAGCCCAGCAGGTGTAAAAGAATAGAAAGGCGATATGATCACGGAGTAAAGAAAGGCAGAGGGCAGAGGGCAGAGGGCAGAGGGCAGAGGCCAGGCCACCCAGGGCTTTGCAGAGGCAGAGGGACCAGCTACATACAGGGCAAACAGGAGACTACCGGTGTACAATCTGCCGCCCTCAAACCAAATGGTGGAAGATTCCCTTAGAAATACACACCGCTGCTGTGATCGTTTAGTGAGTTCTTAATGTAGACTTTGTTTTTTAGAGCCATTTCAGATCTACAGCAACACTGAGCAGAAAGCACAGAGATTTCTCCTAGTTCCCTGGCCCCTGCACATGCACAGCCCCTCCTTTATCAGCACCCTCCACAGAGTGGTATCTTTGTTATAACTGAGGAACCTACACGGACACAGCATTATTGTCCAGTATCACATAGTTTACTGTACATTAGGGCCCATTCTTGTTGTGTACTTTCTACCAGGTTGGGAAAATTTACAATGACATGTACCTATCATTATGGCATCATACTGAGCAGTTTCACTGTCCTAAAAACCCTATGTGCTCTTGTCTCTTCATCGCCCCCTCTCCTCTTTTAATGGATTTTAAGTAACTAAAGTCTGGCTTGTGGGTGGAAGTAAACAGATGCTGCCAAAGTCCAGGTTTTATAGTTCCTAGAACCACCATATGAATATCCTAAGTGCACAGCCCGAGATCAACACACACACACACACACACACACACAAACACACACACACAACTGATAGTTGATCTATGTATCTATTTTATTGATTTTTTACAGAGAGGAAGGGAGAGGGATAGAGAGTTAGAAACATCGATGAGAGAGAAACATCCCACTGGGGATGTGCCCGCAACCAAGGTACATGCCCTTGATTGGAATCGAACCTGGGACCTTTCAGTCCGCAGGCTGATGCTCTATCCACTGAGCCAAACAAGTTTTGGCGATCTATGTATCTTTTAACCACCTTACAAATTTTGCTAAAAATCTATGTTTAACAATCTTAGGATAAATACCTATCTTCGACCAGACACTGATTTTCTATCGAGATACCATTTTCACCAAAAATATTCAACTGCTGCAAGAGACTCAAGAATGGATGTGTCACTCTTAGGAATATACCCATGGAAAACGCAAACCGACGTCCACACAGAAACCTGTACGAAAACGTTCATGGCAGCATTATTCCCCACAGCCAAGAAGAGGAAACAATCCAATCTGCACCAACTGGTGAGCAGATGTACAAAATGTGGCGCATCTTATCACGGAGAACTCTTTGGCCAGAAAAAGGAATGAAGGGGCGATACATGCTTCAATGTAGGTGAACCCTGGCAACATCAAGGCTAAATGAAAGAAGCCAGTGTCAAAAGACCACACTTACGGGAAAGGTGCAGAACAGATAAATCCACAGAAACAGAAAGTAGATTAGTGGCTGCCAGGTGCTGGGGGTAGCGGGAAATGGAGTGAACGCTAATGGATCTCTTTTTGTGTGTGGGGGGATGCACATGTTCTAAAAGTAGTGGCGGTGCCGAAACCGGTTTGCCTCAGTGGACAGAGTGTCAGCCTGCGGACTGAAAGGTCCCAGGTTCAATTCTCGTCAAGGGCATGTACCTTGGTTGCGGGCACATCCCCAGTAGGGGGTGTGCAAGAGGCAGCTGATCAATTATTCTATCTCATTGATGTTTCTAACTCTTTATCCCTCTCTCCTCTTCTCTCTAAAAAAAATAAATAAATAAATAAAATAAAAATAAAATATATTTTTTTAAAAATAAAAAAATAAATAAAATTAGTGGCAGTGATCGTTACACAACTCTGTAAAACCACTGAATTATCCTCTTTAATAAATTTCTCCTGATCAAAAATGCCACGAGTCAGTGAGGCCCACCACAAGAGGTGAGCAGCGTAGTTTACTATTTCACACACCGGACAGCACTCTCCGTGGGACATGTCTGGCCCGTTGGAGGGATACCCCCCCCCCCGCCCTTGGAGGATTTTTTCCTATTTCACTTGGAACGTGACTCGAGCCGTTCACTCCGCTCTCTCTCGACTTCACTCCCATGCCCCCGATCCTGATCCTGCTCCCAGCCACTGTCATGTTTCCCCTGGATGACAGCCATCTCTTCCTTACCCCACCCCCAAATGTCCACAGCAGTCTTCCTAAAACTCTACTCTCCTGCTTGAAACCCTTCAGAGGTTCCCCACAAGGAAGGCACTTCCTCAGCACGGGGATTCTATTAGGGAGAAGTAGCGTATATTCAGTCAGGTAGTAAATGAACCAAAGGGGCCAGTCATGTGGCCCTCAATAGTGAAGGTGCTCACACAATAGTTTCGGTGTGCCACAGAATGCTAGCAATGTGTGCCAGGAGAAGGAAGAGCTTGAGAATCACCGGCTTAGAGAAATACCTGATAAAGTAAGAACTGGACTAACAAAGAGATTTCTCAAGGAGCCACATCCTCAAGGGCCAGTGCTTTTCGGATACCTACACACACGGCCATATATAGGCACAAGCCCCGAGCATCACACTGGGAGGAGCTGAAGTCAAAAGTAGCTCATAAAACAGAAACATTCTGTTCCTTAGGTAGGAAGCACAATCCAAATAAAAAAGCAGATAGCAGCTCTTGAGCCATAACTTAAGTCTGTGGACGATTATAATTTTTTATGACATCGTATTAATTACGCTAATAATGTTGTCAGCTCACAGATTTTATTCAGTTACATGGCTAAATGTGACTTTCATCTAGTCATATTTAAAGCGTGTGCCCTTGCCTGGCCGGTGTGGCTCAATGGTCAAGCGTCGACCCATGAACAAAGAGGTTGCTGGTTTCAATTCCCACTCAGGGCACATGCCCGGTTGCAGGCTTGATCCCCAATAGGGGGCGTGCAGGAGTCGGTTGATTAATGATTCTCTCTCATCATCGATGCTTCTATCTCTCTCCTCCTCTCCCTTCCTCTCTGAAATCAATAAAAATATATTTTAAAAGAACTTTCTTTAAATATAAAAGGGGATGCATAATAGGACACAAACTTGTGCTTACTAGTCCAAAGATTCTTTTTGTATACATTCTAATGTTGTGTCATGTTTAAAAAGGACCCATTTTTTTAAAAGTGTCACAGACATTCATGATTTATATGAACTTTAAGTATATGTACTATGCATAACTTCAGAAAAGAATAAAGTGAATTATATAACGTATGAAATATGACCGTGCAAAGAACAATGCAGGGTCAGAGAGCCAGAAGTAGAGGCCGGGGTTCCTGACCACATATGGCCGAAAAGAGGCTGCTATTTCTGTGACTGGAGGCTGTCTCCCCCCCCACCCCCCCACCCCCCATCCTGGGATGGAATCCCTGCCGAGGCAGCAAAGCTCAGGGGCTGGGAGCAAGGATTCTGAAAACCAGCATCGCACGCAGCTCCTGGAGGACTCCTGTGCCTCAGATTCCTCATCTATACGTAGGGATAACAGCAGCACTGACTTCAGAGGGTCTTTGAGAGCCCTGGAGGAGTTAGTACTTATACAAAGCTCAGAAACAACACTTGGCATGCAGTATGTTATCCGTGTGAGTCAGCTGACTAAAACAGAGACCAGGCTGGGGGTAACAGGGCGTACTAGTACTCAAGTCTTACAAAACGACTCCTTGGCTCTCAACTCCTTTTTCCAGACTCTGAGAAAGAGTGTGTGCCTGTCCATCCCTGTGCGTGTTGGGAGGGGGAACCGGCTCTTCTTCATGTCGCTCTAATGTGGTCCCTTCAGGTCTGTGCAGAAGAGACAGTGAGCAACAGCACAGACCAGGTAGAGACGCCCATAAGACCTTACATGACAGTTCACTGTGCCCCTCGATACATTCCAGAGCATACGTTTCTAGAGTCTCTTCGGGAAGAAGCCAGGCAATGGGACACACATAAGCAGCTCTGATGACAGGGAAACAACGGCTCCAGAAACCCGCCCTTACTTCCATTTCCCCAGCCCTGCTTCCAACAGGCTGAGGAGAGGCAGCTCCACGTTGGTGGGACAGGCAGGAAGTGACAATAGTACAGCCACGTACCAAGTAAACCGGACGCATTGAAAAGCGATTTCCCGCTCTGGTTGGTTTGGCTCAATGGATGGAGCGTCAGCCTGCGGACTGAAGGGCCCCAGGTTTGATTCCCTTCAAGGGCACATGCCTGGGTTGCGGGTTCGGTCCCCAGTGGGGTGTGTGCCGATCGATGATTCTCTCTCACCATTGATGTTTCTATCTTTCTCTCCCTCTCCCTTCCTCTCTAAAATCAATAAAAAAAATTTTTTTAGAGAAAAAAAGAAAAGCGATTTCCCCCACAAGGATGTGTTTAAGTCTAAAGAACTTGAGAGTCACTATCCGGCGAAGGAACAGCCATAATCATCTCAGGGGGAACAACAGCTCAGAAAAGTACTCCCATTTGTCATAGTTACTTCAGGTTCTACCTAACGGTTAAATGGGGAGCTTCCAAATTGTGGTGAAGGCACATTCTACTGTAAGTTGGAAAACAGATAATTTTTTTTTTTTTTAAAGATTAGTTAGTAGAGAACAAATCGTAGCTAAAAAGGGACCTTCGTTCCTTCGGATGTTCCCGGACTGCATGTGGAGGGCACAATGCAGCGGAACTACCCTGGCTGGTCCACAGGCTGTGGACAAGCTGATGTCCCAGCGATGTGTCCACCTTTTTCATCCCCTCAGCCAAAGTGTGCTGCACTGAAGGCTAATTTTTAAAATAACTTTTCTTCTGAGGAAGTAGTGTTCATCTTAAAAGTTGACAGTCAACTGTACTTTCACTTCAATACTTGCAGGGTATCGCTAAAGCCACCAAGGAGAGAAGAAGCAGGTATCTTCACGCGCAGTTCACAGGCCCCTGCCTGTAGCACTCGGCAAGGAAGGAGAGTGAGAGGTGCCCGTAAAGGTGAACCCTGTGCGCCAGGGACAAACCTCGCCTCCTAAGTCTTAGGACCTCAGAGAAGACACTGCCTCCATTCTCTCACACTGGATTAGACCCTCCATCAGCTCCACGTGCTGCCACACGTTTTCTCCATCATCACAGTCTGCCACTTGTAATCATCTAATCAAGTATTGGGTAAAGCTTAACCTGTCTCTCTTCTGTCAGACTGCAAACTCCACGAGGGAAGCGGCCACATCTGTTCGCTTTTTGCTGTCTTCCTGGCACACAGCTGCCTACACTCCAGCTTCCTCTTGACAGGACAGCCAGCCATGTTCCTGAGAAGTCCCAGTAAGCTCCTCACCAGGAAGAGAGCGGCACTGAAGCCATCTTACAAAGGAGGGCGGGAGGGAAGGGCTTCAATACTACAAAGCCCACGGACGCCTTGAAGGTTTTCAGAAGCAGATCGGAGAGAGGAGGAGGGAGAAAACGGAGTGGGAGGAATGACCCACTAATCTAGATGGATGATTTCAGGATAAAATAGTATCATGAGAACTCAAACAGTGTTTTCTAATTATAGACGTTTAAATTTAAAATATCCTGAAAGTTCACTCTGTACTTTCCTCTGCCTAATACAGGTTGCATTCAAAACATCCCAGAAATAGCATTTTTTTTTTTTTTAAGCCCAGAGAGTAAGGTTGAACGGCAGATTAAAATGCCCTGCATCTGGCAACCTCTGCTTTCCACAGTTTTTCTGTGGGTCTCCCATGAAGAAACAACTGCCGATCCAATTCTCTCTCTCTCGACACAAAGTTGTTATTGCTCCGCCCGGACTCCTAAAACTGCTTCGAGTGACTGTCATAACAGTGAAACTCAGATAACTATTTAACTAAATGAAATGCTTTCAGACCTTCCGAAACAAAAGGAAATAACCCCTTTATACCTTTACACTGAAATTGCGAAAGTGTTTACTCTTGTTGGTGAACAAAGAAACACCAATCAAAAAAGGGAGATTCTATGTTTTGCATATTAAACTGGCAGCCCCAAAAAATCATCAAGCGGCTCTCCAGCACTATTGTAAATACATTTCTAATAATAACGTCTATAAGCACACTAAGAATGTGAACAAACATGAAGCTCTGAGCCTCTGACACTATTAATAGCAGTGAAAAACTGAAAATGATGTAGTGTCCATTTATTTAAGTGTCCATACAATGGAATATGAAACTACTGCTTTACTCTGTCTAATGACAGGGACAAGTTCATGATATAGTCAGGTGTACAAAACAATATATGTATGACTCTATTTATTCTGTTGTTTTTTTTAATTTTTAAAATATATTTTTATTGATTTCATAGAGAAAGGGAGAGGGAGAGAGAGACAGAAACATCAGTGATGACAGAGAATCATTGATCTGCTGCCTCCTGCACACCTGGCACTGGGGATTGAGTCTGCAACCCAGGCATGTGCCCTGACCAGGAATTGAACCATGACCTCCTGGTTCATAGGTCAACCTCAACCATTGAGCCATACTGGCCAGGGGCTATTCTGTTTGTTTTCTGTGTGTGTGTGTGTGTGTGTGTGTGTGTGTGTGTGTCTTAAAGCTGTATGTGTAAGCATAAACATTCTGGAAAGATAATGCAACATGAAAATGTTAACAGGTGATAGATACATAGATGATTTACATTTTCCAGGTTTAAAATTTTCTAAAATGAACATGAGTTGTTATTATCACTAACAAGTAAAAGAGAAAAGATGAGTTGAGAACTCCCAACACAAATTTTCAAGTATCAACTACCATATTAACAGCCTCTAAAAAAATGTTTATTGCAATAAGTACACAGTCTATTTAATATCATTATGTACTAAGGATAAAAATCGTAAACCTCATTTTTCATCTTGGTCACTATGTGTGGGGCGAGCAAATAAAAATACTCTGTCCTGCCTGAAAACTTAAAAGTTTTCTTTTTAGCACGATGCCATGTGTGGTGAAGTAGCACCAGGTAGCTGAAAGGTTGGCCTCTCAGGGTAAAAATAGCATAATTATATAGTTTGTAAAATTAAAATGTACATATTTACTAGGATTATTACTCTTGCTCAAATAAAATTCTCTTTGAAAATATAAATGAAACTAGACATGGATAAATAGGAATTAAGATAGAAACCAATTTGGGAGGTGGAGAATGTTAGAAATAGGGCTTCCAGAGAGAGTTCACCTCCGGTCAGGGGGAGGGGATATTTGGTAAGAAACAGGGTAACTCCTCAGGATACACATAAGCACTGGAAAACTCCAAGGACCCTGTAGTGTACACACCAGAGAGAGTTCACAGAATGAGGAGACTAGCTTCTCCCTGAGTAACTGAGCTCGAGCTAAACTTATGCTAATGTAGAGTGTGGCCAGAGAAGGCACATGGACATCCTTTAAATTGTCAGCTGAGACCTAGGGCTGAGGGTGTATTCAGTTTTTGACTTACCTCTGTCCAGGTGTCAGCAGGGGCGGGTCTAGATATGTAAACCCAGTAACGCTAGGGCTTAGTTAAGAATGCAAATAAGCTCCTTTGACCCTATAAATGTAAACCTTCTGTATGGCTTGGGAGGTCGCTTGCTGCCTGTCCATCAGAGAGATGGCTCCCACCTAGTGCCCAGCTTGATGAATCTATTTTTACTTCTGGTCTCTTTCTTTCTTAATCCGCAGTTCCTCCACTCAGGAACCTGTTGTTTTCCGTGATGGACACAGAAAACAGAGAAACAGCCCCCCACCGCATGCTAACACTTCAGCCCTTATGTAGAAGTCTCTTGTAGATTCCCAGCTGTTCTTTTTTTTTTTAATTGATTTTTCACAGAGAGGAAGCAGAGGGATAGAGAGTTAGAAACATCGATGAGAGAGAGTCATCGATCAGCTGCCTCTTGCACACCCCCTACTGGGGATGTGCTCGCAACCAAGGTACATGCCCTTGACCAGAATCAAACCTGGGACCTTTCAGTCCGCAGGCCGAAGCTCTATCCACTGAGCCAAACCGGTTCTGGCTGTTCAGGTCTCTTGATTCTGTCATCCATTTCCTCAATTTTTTATTTTTTCTCTCCTAATCTTTCATTGTCTTAAGATTTCTAAGAGGCTGTTTACTCGAGCCTCCTCACTAGTTATCAGCAGTTTGCTTCCATTATGAGAAACTTGTTTTTACAAAAGGGAATAATTTGTACTTACTTATAAAAACTTTATTTGGTTTACCTTATCCGTTATTACCCACATCAGACACCCTCACCAAACAGGTTTCCAACTTTCCTTCTACGCAACTTCAAACAAATTACATACCGGCTTATTTGCATAACTCTCTATATCACAAAGCAGCAACTTTTAATCGAGGTCTTCTTTTAAGCCTTGGAGGAAGGGTCATGTTTAGAGAACAAAGTGAGAATCAAGGAAGTTAACCTTCAGGATTCCCAAGAGCTATTTGGTGTCTAAATAAAGGAACTTTAGCACCAAGAATAACTGGGAAAGAGGAAGAAGAAAGAAGGAAGTGAAATGAGGGGCACACTAGAAGTTTGTGCAACTGAACCTTGAGCAAAGCGAAGAAAGATGTTGCAAAGCGCCCCAAAGGCTTGCAATGATGAACACATGTCAGGGACCGGGATCAGAGGTGAGCAGCAAGCCTCAAACCAGAGCTCCTGCTGGTGGAGCCCAGGGCATCTTCCAGGGTCTAACGGACTGGACCGTCACAAAATGGGTGATGATGGTGACCAAATGAACAGGCAGCCCCATGCTTCCATTCTGAGCTTTTCAGCCATGTGTGGTCAAAGGCTGTGCCTCAGGAACAGTTTAAGGAGTAAGCATTATGAATGCCATTATTCGTAACCATACTACTCTCTTGTGTTCAGAGTACAACCCACAGGCCTTGGATAGCTACCATACCACCATGATCTCGGAATATGGCACCTTTAAGAGAAGGGTGCGCTTTAGCAGCACATGGAAAAATAACCCCGAGGTCCTCCCCAACTCCCTAAAGCGTCTAAAGCTTGCTATAGGGGAAATTAAGGTAGAATTCTTATTCATCCTTGTAGAAAAGTGTTTTTTTTTAATTTTATTGATTTTTTTACAGAGAGGAAAGGAGAGAGACAGAGTTAGAAACATCAATGAGCTGCCTCCTGCACACCCCCTACTGGGGATGTGCCCACAACCAAGGTACATGCCCTTGACTGGAATCAAACCTGGGACCCCTCAGTCCGAAAGCCAAAGCTCTATCCACTGAGCTAAACCGGTTTTGGCTGTAGAAAGGTTTACAGGTAGTAAATAATCCCAGTTTTCCATCACACTTCTAAACAAACAGACACGAATGTATAAAGGAAATGCAAAATGTGCGTTCTTTCCAGTGAGGATATACACATTCATGTTTCACTTTTCATGTTACTTCATTTTTTTATTGTATTGACTTTTTTTTGGGGGGGGGGAAGTGAGAGGAGAGAGAGAGAGAGAGAAAGAGAGAGCGAGACATCGATTTGTTGCTCTACTTATGTAAGCATTCACTGGTTGAGTCTTCTGTATGTCCTGACCGGTGACCAACCCCATAACCTTCGCATCTCAGGACCACACTAACCAAATGAGCTCCTTGGCCAGGGCTAAACAGTCACTTTAACAGACCCAGTGAGCAGAAAGTCAGCAGGGACACAGGAGAACTCACTAACACAATCAATCAACTGCACTGAACTGACATCTATAAACTATTTCATCCAAAAACAGCAGAACACACATTCTTCTCAAGCTCACAAGAAATTTCATTATGACAGACCACATTCAGAACCATAAAGCACACCTTAATACATTTAAAAGAATGGAAATCATGCAATTGAGACCACACAGAATTAAACTAGAAATCAGATAGCTGGAAAAGTCCAAAATACCTGGAGATTACACACTCCTCAGTAATACACTGATCAATGAAGAAATCTCAAGAGAAATTTAAAAACAATCTGAACTAAATAAAAAATGAAAATGCAACTTATCAAAATTTATGGGTTCAGGAAAAGCAGTGCTTGAGGGCAATTTATAGCAGTGAATGCATATATTAGAAAAGAAAATCAATAATCTAAGTATATACCTTAGGAAACTAAAAAATAAAAGCAAATTAAATACAAAGTAAGTAGAAGAAAAATAATAATACAAAGTTAGAGCACAGATCAATGAAATTGAAAACAGGAAAGCAACAGAGAAAAATCAATGGAACCAAATGCTGGCTCTTAGAAAAGATCAATAAAATCAATAGGCAAGCTAACTAAGAAAAAAAGAAAAACACACAAACTACTAATATCAGAAATAAAAAGAGAACATCACTACAGATCCCATGGGTGATAAAAGGCTAATAAAGAAATACTATGAACATCTCTATGCCCACAAATTGAAACTATAGGTGAAATAGACCAATTCATTCAAAGACCCAATCTGTTAAAACTCACACAAGAAACAATAGGCCATCTGAATAATCCTACAGCTATTAAAGAAATTGAATCAATCCTATATAATAAAAGCCTAACATGCTAAATGTCCGACATTTGGGTGAGACAGGCCAGACATGCCCTGGAGCCCTCCTGTGGTCCCTTCCCAGCCCTGACTGTACACTAGTGGGGTGCCCTCTCACAATCCAGGCCCCCTTGGGGGATATCTGGGACCCCTCGGCAGTCCAGGCCGAGGGACCCCACCAGTGCACAAATCCATGCACCAGGCCTCTAGTAATTAATAAGCTTTCAAAATAGAAAGCACCAGGCCCAGATGGGTTCACTGGTGAATTCAACTAAACATTTAAGAAATTATACTAGTTCTCTACAATCTCTTTCAAAAGATAAAAACAGGGAGACTACTTCCTAATTCACTCCATGAGGCCAGCCTTACCCTAATATTAAACCAGAAGAAAAAAAAAATTACAAGAAAACTACAGACCAATATCTCTCATGAACACAGATACAAAAACCCTCAACAAAATATCAACAAACTGAATCCAACAATGTCTGATAAGAATTAGACACCATGACTAAGTGAGATTTGTACCAGATATGCAAGGCTGATTAAACACTTGAAAACCCCATTTTTGTAATCTATCACCTCAACAGGCTAAGGGAGAAAACCCACATGATCATATCAATAGATGCAGAAAAAGCATTTGATAAAACTCAGCATCCACTCATGACAAAAACTATTAGTAAACTAGAAAAAAGGTGGAGATTACCTCAACTTGATAAAAGAAAAAAAGAAAATCTACAAAAAAAACCCTACAGCTATTATCAGACATAACGTCGAGAAGCTCACCAGAGATATAAAGATGGCAAAGAAGCTTATGAAAACATGCCTGACATCATATGTCACAGGGAAGTGCAAATTAAAAGAACAATGAGCTACCAGTACACGTGTCACAATGGCCAAACTCTGGAAAAGTGACACCACCAAATGTCGGTGAGGCTGCAGAACAACAGGAACTCTGGTGGAAATTCACTGCTGGTGGAAATGCAAAATGAGACAGCCACTGGCATAAAATCACGGTCTGTACTTTCTGCTCAATTTTTCTACAAACCTAATACTGCTCCAAAAAAATAAGGCCCATTAAAGTACAAAAAAAGTACTTCTCATAATTACCTCGAAACACACTCATATTTAAGATTGCAATCGTTTTTTTTCAAAAATAAAAATGACAGATACTCCAAGTACTGTGATGTAAGCTGTAAAGCAACACTCAAAACATTAATGGCAAAACAGCGCTCGGTTATGTCCTTTAAGAACAAATGACCATGGCCCTGTCCGGTGTTACTCAGTGGCTAGAGCATCAGCCTGTGCACTAGAGGATTTCAGATTCCATCCAAACCCTCACTGGCGTCTCTCTCACATCAATGTTTCTCTCTCTCCCCCCTCCCTCTCCCACTCTCTCTGAAAATCAATGGAAAAATAAAAATAGCCTCACTCCCTAGGTGAGGATTAAAACACACACACACACGACAATTTGCTCAAGCACAACCATTGATCTGAATTCGCCTTGTAATTCAAAAACACTTAAGGCTTCTAAATGTAGAGAACATGCTAAGCAAGCACTGTTGATAAAACACCATCTGTGGTCCAGGCAGCACTCCTATTTGTGCTGTGACACGCTCAGATCTGTAATCCCATCGCTGCCCCCATAGGTTTTCGTATTCTATGTACATATTCCTTCCAGCGGACATGAAGGCGATGCTCTGTATACCAGATGGTGGGGCACATCCGATGCCCACTGAAATCGGAGGCTTCATTCAGCATGCGGCACAAGCACACACAGGGAGGGGGCTTAGCATTGACCTACACAAGGTGCCGTCTGCACATTTGTACCCGATGCAACTGCACGTAACATTTGCTTTGCTTCCGAGATGACATCTTTGCAGCAGCCCTGAGGAGTATGCTCACAGCCAAAGCCTCCCTTTCAAGGAGCCCCCTCGGTGACAGGTTCCCAAGCCTGTGCCTCAGGCAACCAAGAGCCTTGCTATCAGCTCAGACAGTGGTCAGTAGGCAAACTGCGGCTCTCAAGCCACGTGCGGCTCTTTGGCCCCTTGAGTGTGGCTCTTCCACAAGATACCACGGCCTGGGCGAGTCTATGTTGAAGATGTGGTGTTAGAAGAAGTTTAAGTTTAAAAAATTTGGCTCTCAAAAGAAATTTCAATCGTCGTACTGTTGACAATTTGGTCTGCTGACTAATGAATTTGCCGACCACTGAGCTAAGAAGATGAAGCTAACACGAGATGTATCTGCCAATAAGACAGAAGTCTGACTACAGACACAATGGCCGGACCCCAAAAGATACTTTTCTGCCATTTGTAAAGTTCCATGTACATATTATGCTGTGGTTTTAAATTAAAACATCTCAATTTCCAACAGCCTTCTGAGGGCTTCCGCGGATTATATCTGTAGTTCATAATTACACGTGGAAACTGGCTGGTCACCCTGAACGCCTTTTGCAAAGCAGGACTCCACTGCACAATCATCTTACTCTTCAATCCTAGCCCAAAGGGGACATACTGGGTGTTGGAGCGTTTTCCGTGAAAGCAGCCTTAGAGGGGATGTGGCCAGGGACGAGATCTCAGAGCTCCACCACCAGTTTCCCCCTTGTAGTCACACCCTCCGCTTACTCTGCTTCTCACTGGCAACTGTGTCCATGGCAATCCACCGCCGACACTACACTACTTCCACAACGTCCATTTTCAGACACGATATTTAGAAACTATGAGGAACACTCATGGCTTATAAACAAATAGTTTATAATAAAGCTGGCACATCAGAGAGCTATATTTATTAAATTCTGGTTATGTTTAAAGAGTCAACCCAAATTCTCTTTAGGATATAATCTAATCGCATTTAAATATAAATAAAAAATATTTTTTAGGACAAGTGATTCATAAAAAGCATTTTGTCACCTGGCCAGTGTGGCTCAGTGGTTGTGCACTGACCTATGAACCAGGAGGTCACAGTTTGATTCCAGGTCAGGGCACATGCCCAGGTTGTGAGCTTGACCCCAGTAAGAGCATGGAGAAGGCAGATCAGGGATTCTCATCATTGATGTTTCTCTCTCTCTCTCTCTCCTTTTCTCTCTGAAATCAATAAAAATATAATTTTTAAAAAACTATTTTGTCACCCTAGATTAGGGGTGTCGAACTCAATCAGAGAAGGGGCCAAAATCTAAAATCCCGCAGAGGAGTCTGATCCGGCCCGCCAGGTTTTTTGGGCAGTGAGCGCAGCCGAGGTGTTACAGTAGGAATTAGTAGTTCGTATAGTCCGGCCCTCCAGCTCTCTGAGGGACCGTGATCTGGCCCCCACTTTAAAAAGTTTGAGGACCCCTGCGCCTAGCTGGTTGGCTCAACGGATAGAGCATTAGCCTTGGACTGAGGAGTCCCAGGTTCGATTCTGGTCAAGGGCACATGCCTGGGTTGTGGCCTCGATCCCCAGTAGGGGTCATGCAAGAGGCAGCCAATCAACGATTCTCACCCATCACTGATGTTTCTCTCTCTTTCTCTTTTTCTCTTTCTCTCTCTCTCTCTTTTTCTCTCTCCCTCCCTCCCTCTTTTCCCCCCACTCGCTTCCTTCCTCTCTGAAATCAATAAAATATTTTTTTTAAAAGCATTTTTTCAATCTTTCCTTCTTTATCAGTTTATGTATCAAAGGAGTCTTAGAATGAAAAAAATACCCAATTAATTACTTACATAAAAAAAGTATGTATGCAACCCTAAGATAGTTTTACAAATAGCATTTTAGAAATGTTTCAAGTACATCGTTTAAAACAAAACAAAGAAAATCTAGCCTCATTTCCTTGATGATGGCAGAGTAGGGCAGGGGCTCACCTGCTTGTGCAAATGGGGCAAAAATGAACAGAAATGCGCCCTGGCCAGTGTGGCTCAGTTGGTTGGAACATTGTCCCAAGCACCAAAAGATTGTGAGTTCGATTCCTGGTCTAGTGGGGGTGAGTATGGGAGGCAATCTCTCTCTCTCTCTCTCTCTCTCTCTCTCTCCCCCTTCCTCCCTGACTCTCTTAAAAAAAAAAATTAGAAATGAAATTTAGGAACTAACATCATATATTACCTTTATTTTGTGTTTTCTATTAAATCATTTATTTATTTATTTATTTATTTATAATATATTTTATTGATTTTTTTTACAGAGAGGGAGAGAGAGAGATAGAGAGCTAGAAACATCAATGAGAGAAAAATCTACCAGCTGCCTCCTGCACACCCCCTACGGGGGATGTGCCTGCAACCAATGTACATGCCCTTGACCGGATTCGAACCCGGGACCTTTCAGTCCGTAGACCGATGCTCTACCACTGAGCCAAACTGGTTTCGGCTCTATTAAACCATTTAGAAAGGACTTTTATTAATGTTATCCTTCTGGCTGATGTTTCATAACTTTTCTGCTCCATGCTTGCCTACTAAAGGCAAGTGGTTTATTAAGAAGGAAAACAATACAACAGAAAAGAAAGATTAAGAGAAAGAGGGAAATGTAGTTTACATTACACCACTGAATATGTGACTAATGATTGATGAAGAAACAATAAAAGGAAGCAACCACTGTTTGACAAATTGGGCCTACCTCTAAAATTCATTGATGCATAATTGAAATTTAAAAGACAGTTCATTAAGATAAGCACTCTTTACTCCAGTTTCCATCACTGTTTGCCAAGTAACCAGAACTAGCTTCATCTAAATGCTCTCTCACACACATATTAACACACAGAGAGAGATACAAAGAAGAAGATCCAGAATATAGTTTCCTCCAAATATATTCATTCCTGCATTCCTCCCAACCTAAAATATATAACACGAATTATCCTTAATAAACCCAGGGCCTTTAGATGTGTATAATCTCCACCTTAATGATAGTAGAATCTCAGCAATAAAGAACCATTTTATCACCCCCCTAATTTCCTTCTCTTAAAAGTTATTAGTCTTCTATATCTTTAGTTTACTTTTCTTCTTGGTTCCTACACAGTTATCTTTGCAAATAAATGTTGTGCTGCTTCTGAAATTAAGAAGCCATTATTAGTCAGATTTTTTCCTTTTTATCCCTTGTCACATTGTCATCGCGCTTCAGAAATGTATGGGATGAGCCTGCCAAATTAACCTTCCTAAGATTACAACTTTGCGCACAGCCCCGTCTTTCAGGATGACCAATACGCCCAAAGCTCCTCCTCCGGACAATCACTGCCTTCCTGAACCTGGTCCTTTCCGAGAGTCCTGGAAGCGGCACCAAATTGGATTAAAGACACTGATGAATTTCCACCTTCCTAGTAATCTTAGTTTCTAAATGTAAAATTAGACTAACAATACTATTTATGGATTTTTTCATGCTTTACTTTTATTCCACCCCTCCCAACCTAATGGCTGATTAGGTAAGTACTATCCAAGTGGCATCATCTATTACTACTGCTGTCCCTACTAGAAACGGATGGTCTCAGCCTCAAGGAACTTAAAATCCAGTTGAAGATCCAAGGACACTAGAGTAAAGCCAACAAAAGTTTATTTCTGATTGTGCCCAAACAAGTCCCACAGACAATAACTGGTAGAGTATGCACTCTCAATGGTGAAAATTGGTGCTCTAAGGTTGAAAACAAAAAAAGGTCTGTGATCTTCCAAAGGAGATTGTAATTTACTAGAGGCCCATTGCACAAAGATCTGTGCAAGAATAGGCCTTCCTTCCCCTGGCTTCACTTCTGGCCGCCCAGAAGCCTGCACATCTTCACTCCCCGCCAGAAGCAAAGACTTGCCCGCTCCTGTAGCTCCCTCTGCCCCCACACTTCCCCTCATAGCAGGCGTCCCTCCCTGGCCGGCCGCTCTGCGCCTGAGTATGCAAATTAACCCACCATCTTTGTTTGGTAAATCTGCATATTCACTCCTGATTGGCTGATGGGTATCAAGGAGGTATGGTCAACTTGCATATTTCTCTTTTATTAGTGTAGCTGGGGGGTGGGAACAGAGTGGGAGGGGGTAGGATAACCTGTCTAAAAAGACAACAGTGAAAACAAAATGTTGAGAAAGACTGACGGAGGAATCCACAGTGCACTTTGTATTTGCTACTAATTGGCTAAATTACCCAGACAAATTACCTAACCTAGTCTCACCTGATATTTAACACCAATAGCATGGGTTTTTTTTTTTTTTTAGATTCCAACTACATCTTCTCATCCTTCTCTTCTCAAGTTTAATGTTCCTTCCTCAAAGAGGTTCTTTCCTGACCACAGTCTAACATAGGTCTCCCCATCTTTTGCTCTCTCAGATCTGATCCACGTTCACAAGTTGTGGTTCTGTGCAGGTTTCCTTTCTTAACTGGCTGTCTCCCCACGGGGCGGTGGGCTCCGTGAAGGGGAGGGCCAGGTCTGTTTGTGTCCAGGAGTACACCCAGCCTGGCACAGAACAGATGCTCGCTCATTCTTGCCAAGCCCTTCCTCTTCACCAGCTTTTCTTCTCCTGAAGTACTAAAGGTGGGCCAGGATCTTTTCTAGACATTAACCCCAAGAGATGGTCTCCAATCCTAGCGATTTGTTAATTCTTACTTTCATTTAAAACCACTTCAAGGTCCCCTGGGTGCCAGAGGGGGTGTCAGAATTTTCACCAAAATATATGGTGAACTATAAACATTTTAGTAGGATTTTTAGAGTTTCCTTAACATTCCCCATAACAACCTTGATATTAAGGGGAACGAGATGGGGGGAAAAATATTTTTTACATATAAGATTGAATATCAGAATGACATATTTTTTTACATGAAAGATGGACTATCAAAATGACAGTTTTTACTCATGAAGTACGAGAGTTTAAAAGACCTTTCCTTTCTTAATCCCAGTGGCTGCTGTGCCTCCTCTCAGGTGCGTCACTAATGGAGCTGCTAACTGAGAGAAGAGGCCATGGAGCCCTCTAGGATGTACACCATCCACATGCAAGGGGAAAACGGGTGTGAGTGAGAGGGGGGATGCACACCGGGCAGAGGGAAATCAAACTAGAGATAGGGCGGGTTATTTCAAGTCAAACAGCAAACATTTGTACCTTATTGCTGCCCTGAAAATACAATAGCTTCTGCCCTCTTGGGAGGAGCCAGGTCAGGCATCATTACAGTGAAACACATCTTAGAGAAAATAGAACGTGAAGAGATCAGGAAGATGACAATTCTTCTGACTTGCCTACAACAACTATGTGTCTTTCTACAGCATCAAGATATTTGTCAAGTTCTAAACTATGTTTAGTTGGAAAAAATATATACACATATATGTATATAATTCGCTAATATCCACATTTATATATAATGTTACGTGGATTAAAATAAAAATACTTCATTCCCTCAGTACTCTATTAAATGTGGTCTTTTAAAAAAAAATAAGTTAAATCTTGGTTGTTTTTTTTTATTCATTTTAGAAAGAGGGTGGTAAGGGGAGGAAAAGAGGAAGGAGAAAGAGAGAGGAAGGGAGAGAGGGAGAGAGAGAAACATCGATGGGAATCAAGCTTGCAACCGGAGCCCTTACCAGGAATCAAACCGGCACTTTAGGTGCACCAGATGATGCTCAACCAACTGAACCACACCAGCCAGGGCAGTGAAGATTATTTTTTTTAAAAAGTTTTAAAAAAATGAATTTTAAAAGATGAAATCTACAAAACATTTTGTCTCTATGAGGCAACATCCTATTAAACAAAGGATATTAAAAGATAGTACATGATTAAAATATGAAATTAATCTCTAATAGGACCAGAAGCTTAAGTAAATATTTTCTCTAATTAAGAAAAGCAATCCTTTCTAAAAACATCAGCTGACCCCATATAGCCATTTCTGTACCACAGTCTCTAGTATCACTTAGTTATTTTTGCTACCAGGATACATTTGCACAAAAACAAAATTAAAATCCTCCTCTTGCTTCTATTCTTCCACCTAAAGGAATACTAGTCAGCTCCATTATTAGCAATACACTTAATAGCTCCACAGCAACTGGTATAATTGGGGTATTGCAACAGGAGGATAACGAAGTGGAAAACAAAGCGATATTCATGCAGAAGTAAAACAAAACAAAACAGGTCTATACAGCCTTTCTGGGAAAATAACTACAAAGGGGAGTGGGGGCGGGGAGGGAAGAAGAGAACTTGCTAAAAAGAACCCTTTGGAGGTTGCTAAGGACAGTTGCTACGAGGCCTTCAGGATATTTCGGTATGCAATGGAGCAAAATCAAGTTTTGAAAATGGTGAAATGTATGAAGTAACCGCAGTGACTTCACCAAAAGAATGCAGGGGTGGGAAGAGACGAGGTTTCTGAAACATGAAAGTGATTTTCTTAAGTTTTCCCATGTGACTTCCAGGAAGGTATGGGTCTGAGGGGACCAGAGCTAAGCGGACCTTCCAAATCGAGCATTGACAACAGGTGAGGGGAGGGCGGGAACAGGGGTAAGAGATGGAGGGGAGGGGCACAGCTCTGGCCCTATAGCTTTGGCCCAGGCTGCAGAAGGCAGAGGGCAGCAGGCGGGCAGCAGGAAAGCTTGGCTTCTGCCCATACAACACAGGTGCAACTAATACAGGCCAAACAGTAGTATTTGAGAATACTCAGCTAATTAATTCAGAAACATGTTTGCATCATGCTAGGCAATACAAAAACACACACACACACACACACAAAAAAAAAACCCCACATATATATATAAGTAAAATAATTTCAACAGAAAAATCATCTTATAGGATAGACTCCAGTGACAGTGAAGGGCCTAAGGACTCTGGAAGGAAGAGGGGGCACCTCCCCCGCAGGTGACGTGGAGAAGGGAGGGAGGGAAGTTCCCCACCGGCGATGCTGGAGGTCACTGTGGCTTGTGCTTTAAAATCACTCCTCTCAGCATCAGCATGGCCTGACAAGATCGCCACTTAGAGAAATCCTCCACATTGCAAAACCCAACGGACACTGTGTTCTCATCTTACTCAACCCCTCGTGGTCTTACAACAGAAACGATTACTCCACCTTGCTTTAAGCACGTGATAATGCTGACATCGGTACCACGGCTCTCTGGTCTTCCTCCTCCTCACTGGTTACTCCATGGTCTCCGACCTGATCAGTAACTCTGTTATTCCTCCGGGCCTGATCCCTATCTCTCCGCTCTGCCTACAAAATCTCCCTAGATGGTTCTAGATTTCCCATGATCTTATAACCTTATACACCACTTCTGTGCCGGCACAACTCTGGCCCTGATCTTGTCCCTGAATGTAGGTCTCCCGATCACCGAGGGCCATTGGACACCCACCCCCATTAAGATGACTAATAGGCAACTCAACTAACCACTGGCTAAAACAGAACTCTCTTCCCTACGGCCCTGGTCACCCACCGAAATACAGGAGTTCCGCTTGATTTCTCCTATTCTCTCAAGTCACCCATCCAAACCTATCTCCTAAGTCTTGTTGATTCTCTCTCCAGACCTCTCAAACCCATCCACTGCTCTCCACCTCCAATACCACTCCTCTACACCCGGCCACGCCACTTCTCCTGTAGAATGCTGCCAGGAGTTTCCTAATTGTTCTCCTTGCTTCTCCTCGTATCCCTCTCTACACCCCCCAGCAGCAGCAAAACTAGACATTACAAATGTACAATAACTCAGATCATGTCCCTCTCCTCCTGGGATCACTTCGCAATGCCATCTCATTGCACCGTGAGTGAGAATGAGACTCACACTCCTTACAGAGTCTGCGAGCCCTTCCCAACCTGGTCCTGCCTGCCTCGCCACCTCCTCTCTCACCCCTCCCTGCCAGACCCTGCAGCCAGACTGGCCTCCCTCCCCCTCCCTGGGGGAGCAAGCACTTTCCCTCCCCAGGCAGATGCACAAGCTCTCCCCTCTGCTGGGTCTACTTATCCATCGCAACTTAGTGCAAGTCTGACCTCTGCCAGCAAAGCTTTCCTGACGGTGTGTTGTTAGAGGTTCCCCACTCTCTACTTCATGATTTATCACCCTTTCCTTTAAAGAAGTCCAAATCTGCACTTACCTTGTGTTTATTGGTTTTACTCACTTATCATCTGCTCAACCTCCCTTTCAACTCCCTTCTCTCTCTCAACACATAAACTCAATCTCCATTAAGGTAGAAACCTTGACGGAATCCCTAGAATCAAAAATAATGTCTAGTAGCATAAAGCAAGTGCTCAAAAAACTGTGTTGAATGCATTAATTAGGTTCAGAAAGAATTAAGGATGGCTTGGGCCCTGTTTTAGCCATCTTGTGCAGTGCAGGTATTTAAAAAAATCAAATCCAAGTTTGTGAAATCCAAGGCAACTATCTTGAGAAGTTTGTGACAACGGTGGCTTGCCCAGAGGCTAAAGAATTTTTTTTTTGGTATGAAATCCACTGCTATGGGTTCTTATAGGATGGTTACTCCCTGGGGGCAGGTCAGCAGCTGCTCCAGAGCCAGGTCTTTGTAAGCTCAGAAACTATTTTAGCAGTTCACCCAGGAGAGATAAGCTCTGGATATCTGCTTTGTACTAACAAGGATGCAACAGAAAACATGAATCTATTAAATTTATCAAGATTGCTGGAAAAAGAAGGAATTCTTACCATTTGCAACAGCAAGGATGGAACTGGAGAAATAAGCCAGTCAGAGAAAGATAAATATCACATGACCTCACTCACTGGTGGACTATAATGAACAACATAAACTGATGAACAAAAACAGATCCAGAGACAGAGAAGTATCGATCAGATTGTCAAACTCAGAGGGAAGGCAGGGGAGGGTGGGGGGAAGGGAGAGAGATCAACCAAAGGATTGTATGCATGCATATAAGCCTAACCAATGGACACAGACACCAGAGGGTGAGGGCATGAGTGGGGGATGGAGAGCAATAGGGGGATAAGGATACATACGTAATAACTTAATCAATAAAGAAAAAAAAAATTTTAATGCTGGGAGATTACTGGTGAAGGAAGTTACTTGCTTGATCATGTACATAGCCAAGACACATTCATTTTGCTATGGAATATTGACAGGAAAGAATAAGTTATTAACCAATAATGGCTTGATGGGGATAAAATGCAAGTAAATGAGTCAGTCATGAAGGGCATTACACCCACAAAGCCACGTCTTGAGAACTTTCTAGACCAGAGAAGTAAGAGAGTAGAAACTATACCATGAGATTAGGCAGCCCTTCCCCAGGGCTGGCATAAGGAACAAATCAAAACATAGACTGCCCTAGTTACTCTCTGTATTCATCTCCTATTACTCCTGTAACAACTCCTGTACTACAAATTTAGTGGCTTAAAACAAAACAAATTTATCTTTTCACAGTTCTGGAGGTCAGAAGTACAAACAGGCCACTGAGCTAACACCAAGTGTCAGCGGGGCTGCATTCTTTCTGGAATCCAGAGGAGACATTTTCTCGCCTTTTCCAGCTTCTAGAGACTGTGTGTAAGCCTTGGCTCATGCCCCCTTCTATCGTCAGAGCCGGCAATGGCTGTTTGAGTTTTTCTAGTGATACCAACTCTCTGGTTCTGACCCTTCTGCTTTCCTTTTCCACTTCCAAGGATGCTTGGCTTGTGATTGCTCAGAAAACACATGAGTCTCCAATCTTAGCATCATCTGATTAGCAACCTAATTCCACTGCCACTTTATTTCCCCCTTTGTCATGTGCTGGAGACTAAGATGTGACCAACTCTGGGGACCATTATTCTGCCTACCACCGTCTTCCGTCTCCCATCGTTGATGAGAAAACAGCCATATAAACTTCACACATATTATACAAGCTACTCTCCTCAAATAAGGTTAGTTAACTACTTTAATTTATAATAGGTGAAAGCCCTAAAACTAAAATAAAAAAAAATTAAATACTGCTAGAATAGTAGGCGTAAATCTTCTTGCTGAGCTGAGGGTGCTGAACAGTGCAACGGGAGAATACATCACTCCTTCCTGATAGCACACTCAGAAGCTTTTAGACAGAAATGTTTGCCAATACCATATTAAAAACATAGCGTCGATAACTTTCAATAACAAGAGTGAAATATATGACCTAGTTGTAATCCTCCACGCAGCAAATCATAAGAAGTTTGACAATCATAAGGAGTTTGAACAGGTGTGATTTTTCCCTTGATAAAGCTACAAATTAAAGGGCCCGAACTGTGAGATACATTACTAGATTCCACGGTCAATAGCGTGGTGGTTGGACGCTGCAAGCCAGACAGTCTGCTTTAGAACCTGTCTAGTGTGTGATCACAGGCGAGTGATTTAACCTGTTTCAAACAGGGACCCTAACATGGGCATAGTATCTGCTCCACAGTGATTTAGGGGGAGTAAATAACTAACAGTTCTAAGTGCTCAAAACCAATCCTCACACATAATAAGCACTGTATTTGTTAAGTAAAATTTTAAATATTCCCGTTTGCTGCCCATAACTTGCCAATCAAGCTGTATTCCAAGGGAATGTATTTCTCAGCACTAACTAATCTATCAGAGAGGATATGATATTTTATATATACGTATACACACACATACATATGTACGTGTATACATAGATATATGTATATGTGTATATGTAGACCGGTGCCAGCAGCCAGGGGAAAGAAGGCCTATTGCACGAATCTTCGCGCAAAGGGCCTCGAGTCTGGTGTATATATATAATTTAACATAAACAATGCCCTTTGTTGCTATGAAAGTTCGGTAGCAACTACTGGGGTAGCAATAAATGGATGATTAAGCAATTCGCTGAACAAATGCAAATCTCAGAAAACAAAAGCAGCTGCAGCTGTGGTACGTACACCGTCTCAGGGCCTCGTAAAGAAAGACGCAGAGCATTGGGGAGGACAGAGGGGTCTGTGATTCTTAACTGCCCCGGCATTTTCTGGGACAGTGGTGTTCATGGTACAACACTCCTCAGATGGCTGAGCTCTGCAAGGATAGCAGAGTCTGTGCGACACTAACAAGCATCCGCTGAGAGGCCCGACATATTGTATTGCTTCTCTGAAAGCTTTCCAGCATTCACAGTGTTCTCATAAACTTCTCATCGAAGTTCTTGGATTCAACGGCAGTGTACAATCAACTTCCATATTTTCATTTTAACCCAGAAGGAAAGGAGGAGGGGAGCGTGGAACAGGATCCGGACCCTACCAGTACAAGGCAAGATGTGACAAACAGATATTCTAATCCAGAAATATGTCAGCCACCTTAATGAGAAACATTGTAATGATTTGATTTGCTTAGGTAATAAGATTGAGCCCTTTGTTTTCAAAGTTAGAGGAGCAGCTTAGTGTGCAAAAAATAACAATAACAATAGCTAAGCAACTCCATATTCACAGGAGTCAGGCCTTATTCTCCATGTTTTAGCCACAGAAAGTCCTATCATCCATACATTCATCTTATGAAGTAAATACGATTTTATTTCCACTTTACACCCAGGAAATGGAGCTTCATCTGGGGAAGGTGTCCCAGCTCACTAGTGCTAAGTAGTGGCGGTGTTAGGACTCAAGTCCGGGCTGGCCTAAGGAAGCCAGTAGGCATTCATCTCTGTGGCATTACTTCATGACCTTTAGGCAGCACGGACCGGAGAAGCATTCCAGGAAACAGGATGGAGACATACCATCCCGTGTGAAAAATACATCCCTGCAAACCTGCCATGGAGGTATGAGACCAGTGGAAACTTACGGAAATCAATGAAGGATCTTGGCCATTAGAATCCGCCGGCTATGGCTTCAAATCCCTGCTCCACCTCCACCCGGCTCTGCAGCCTTGAGTACACTAACCTTTCTACAGGGCTGCTACCTCCACAGTGGAGAGAACACAACTCCTACTTTGCATGACTGAAGATGAAGACAGCATTTCATCGGATCTCCACTAGCTCCTAGCTCAGAGGCCCTACCTTTAGGTAACCACCACCATTTTCCTCCGCTGTCTCTGGCCCTGGGTTTGAGGAAGCCTGGAGAACCAGCCTGAGTGTCTGGCCTCTCTATTTGGCCCCTGTTTCAAAGGCTTACCTTCCATTCCCAGCCTCGGCTGCCAGCCTTTTTCTGAAAGGTCTCCACAACTCTTTGGAGATGGGGTGCTATGGTATCCCCTCCATGGCACCCCAATGAGTTAAGCAGTCCATGACCCAAACCCACTTACTCTTTGACCCTCTCCCCTACCCCTAAATAAAAAAGCTCATTCCTTCGCAGGTTATCTAGGTGTAGAGCAGACTGCCCAATGAAAACAGTTCCCAGAGGAGGAGAAGAATCCTTAACCCATGTGAGTGGGGTGCGTGTGAAGAGGCGGCTTCCCCGGACTGTCACTGGCGGAGCAGCCAGAGACAGCCCTGACTCCCCGCCAGGCCCTCGGGCGTCACACAGCATGGCTCTGCTCCAGCAGGAGGGGCCACTTCCCAGGCCCCGGGAGGACACGCACCCCTCCAGGAATCTGCGCTTGGCATCGCCCCATCTTTCTTTCTGCTGTTTCTTTCCCGCCTCTGGGCCACACCTCCCTTCAGTCCCTCCCAATTTGTAGAAGAAAATCTTTTTTAAAAGTTTATTTCTGCCGAAACCGGTCTGTCTTAGTGGATAGAGCGTCTGCCTGTGGACTGAAAGGTACCAGGTTCGATTCCGGTCAAGGGCATGTACATTGGTTGCGGGCACATCCCCAGTAGGGGGTGTGCAGGAGGCAGCTGGTCGATGTTTCTCTCTCATCAATGTTTCTGTTTCTCTCTCATCGATGTTTCTGGCTCTCTATCCCTCTCCCTTCCTCTCTGTAAAAAAATCAATGAAATATATATTTTTTTAAAGTTTATTTCTTATCATGTGTTTTGCATTTCTAATCATCTTAATTCAGAGAGGTGATTAAAGTGCAGGAATGGGTGCTTACTCCCCAATTTTCCATCGATCTGATACCTCCAGTTCCACAGTTTGGATTGGACAGTAATTTGCCTTTATTCAGGTAATCATGGAGCCAGCCCTTCCTTGGTGTGGGCAGGAATGCCGGGTACACTTAGAGCTGCGGATGCTGAAGGTGGGTATTTCAGCTCCTGTTCAGTTTTGCCCGAGGCTGGCCCTGACATCCAGGCGTCTCCCTTTCCACAGCTGAAATGTATCCCTGCACATCCTCAGCCCAGGCCTGCCAGGCCCAGAAAGAAAAGACACAAATATACCGGGCTGGTGTGGCTCAGTGGTTGAGCATTAACCGACCTATCAACCAGGAGATCATGGTTCGATTCCAATCAGGGCTCATGCCAAGTTGTGTGCTCAAATCCCCAATAAGTGTGTGTGTGGGGGGGGGGGTGCGCAGCCCATCAATGATCCTCTCTCATCATTGATGCTTCTCTCCCTCTCTCTCCCTCTCCCTTCCTCTCTGAAATCAATAAAAAAAAAAAAAAAAATTTTTTTTAAAAGATCCACATACAAGGGCCTCAATCCAGTTAATGCTTCTTTTTCAAATGTTTGGTTTGAAAGTTTTAAGCAACTCTCAAACTAAGACACAGAATTGTAAGGTTGAATTTTGAATTGAAAACAAGTAATCAAATTAGTGTTTGGCAGTAGGGAAAAACCACTCAGCAGATAAGGGATTATCCTATTTACACATTAATTCTATTAACTGTTACTCTAAATTCTACTTCCAATTACAAGTCGTCGTTAGAAATTAATAAATTTAACTGATATGGTTTCTGTATAAAGAGGCTGAATTGGACACCACTCATATTCCAGCATCCTTTATCAAAACCATCAGAATAAAGTAACTAGCACTGGAAATTGAAAAATAAACCCAAAGCAAAATTAAAATTTTTGACTCAGAGTAGTAAAAGGGTATGATATTATAGTAAAACTTGAGAATATTTATTTTATTATTATTTTTTAATCCTCACCTGAGGACATTTTCCCATTGATTTTTGAGAGAGTGGAAGAGAAAGGAAAGACAGAGAGAAACATCAATGTGAGAGAAACACATTGATTGGCAGGGGAGGAGCCTGCAACCAAAGTACGTGCCCATGACTGGAATTGTACCCAGGATTCTCCAGCCACAGAGCCAAACCAGCTGGGGCAAACCTGAGAATATTTAGATGAAGACATGCTTTATACCTACAATGAAAATTAGCTAATAATTTCATTAAATCAACCCAAAATGTCTAATAGCATACTTTTCAAGAGATCAAACCACAAATGTGTAAAGTTTTTTTCTTTTTAAGGAAAAAAGGTGACCTATTTAAAATGTATGGATTTTATTTTAAACGTAGTGATAAATCTGCTAAATGCAATATCTGAAAATTTTAACCTATCCTCCTGAGTACCCAAGGCAGGAAGCTGAAGAAGTGGTGTTTATTTTAGAGAACTGTTTGGCACGATTAGCACTGCTCTATAGGCTAAGAACAATAACACAAACACAGTTCTTTAAGAAAGCCTGTGTGTTCCATTTCCATCAGATAAATCCCTTGTGTAATGAGCTATTGACCTATTGTGCACAAGAGAATGTTGATCCTATTGCTGAAATCTTACTAGAAACACTAAAGAGACACAGAAATTGGAACTCTTACATTTTAAAAAGGAGAAAGCTTGCTAATTCTGAATATGATTTTTAAAAGGACAGCTAAATTATAAATCACTTTTAAAAATGCAACATGACTAAAATATCGATAATCACAGATGTGCCCAGAGATACAGGGAGAAGGATATTTAATACAGAGTCGCTAAATATAGTGAAAACTGCCCTGGCCAGGTAGCTCACTCGGTTAGAGCGCCACAGGTACAGGTGGATCCTGGTGAAGGCAGACAAGAATGAACCAATGAATGCATAAATAAGTGGAACAACAAATCTCTCTCTCCTTCCCCCACCCGTTTCCCACCTTTCTCCCTCCTTCCCTCCCTTCCTTTCTCTCTTTAAAAATTAACTAAAATTTTAAAAACTGAATTAGTGAAAACTGGAAACAAATGAACTGTCAACAGGCAGATATATAATAGAAAACTATAAATGATGTTGTAGGAGTATTTTGGTAATATAAAGATGTCCATATTTGGGTGGGGGGAAAAAGTAAGTTACAAAGTAGTATGTAGAGAATGAACCCAGTTTTGTAGAGAATAACTTTCTAGCTGTGTAACTTCAGTAAAGTTACTTAATTTCTCTAAATCAGTTTTCTCTTCAAAGAAAAGAAGGTAATCATAGTATCTACACCTCACAGGGCTAGAGTGAGGATTACAGGAGATTCTGGTGTAGAAAGCAACTGGCATATTGCCTGCCTAATAGTAAGCTCAATACATATTAGCTCTTTGTGTTATATGTTCATTGGGTAAAAAAAGAGAATTTGAGAATATAGAGGTTAGTGATTTTCTGGGTGGTGGCTAATTTGTTTAACTTGTACTTTTAAACTTCTATAAGTACCATACTACTTATAATATGGGGAAACACTAATGAATTGGAATATTCACATACAGTGATTATTCTTTAAAAAGTCTACCACAGTGCTTTGCTCACAATAAATAAATCTTGGTTGAGTTGAATTTATCCTTCAGAACTCATTTAAACAAGTTTGCCCTAGAATGTTAAAAATTTCTTAACTTAAGGGCTAAACTTGCTTATAATAAACTGGGTAAAGACAGACATACTTACATTGTTCAGCCCCTTAAACAATTTAACAGCCCCACTTCAAGACCCATTAGAAAGCTGCTAGAACTTTCATTATCAAGTGGGGGAAAGCCCAAGATAAGGTAATCACTTCTAGTTTCCTCCCAACTCCACCCCTCTCCTCCTCCTGGACACTTTCCTTTCCTTCCATACCCAAAGCCTAAGGGTTCTCTCTAGTAGACTGTAAGCCCCAAGGACAGTGAGTGCGCTTAGCATCAATAGTGCCTAGCATAGTCACTGGTACCTAGCATAGTGACTGGAATGGTAGCTGCCCACTGAATGTTCACCGACTGGATGGATTGAATAAATGTCTGACAGCAGTAGTTTCGGATAGATCTTTCAGTTCCGCCATAAGAGAACTGGATAAGATAGGTGGTAGATTTGACCAGCCAGCCTGGCTCAGTGATTGAATGTCGACCTATGAACCAGTTTGATTCCAGGTCAGGACACATGCCCTCCTTGCGGGTTCCATCCCCAATGCGGGGAGTACAGAAGGCAACTTATCAATGATTCTCTCTCATCATTGATGCTTCTATCTCTTTCTCCCTCTCCCTTCTTCCTCTCTAAAAGTAAATAAAAATATTTTTTTAAAAAAAGGATAGGTTGACTGTCTTTAGTTTGAAACTGTCTAGAATTCTTAGTAATTGTTCTTTAAACACACACAAAAACATCTCACTTCGAAGTATCACTTCTTTAAAAAGAAAAAGTTCTTATTTGTACTCCATTGTCTATTTTAATGGAGATAAGATTATTTCCATTTTTCCCTGTGCAATTTTTTTTTAAAGTCCTACAAGAATCCCAGGGAGTTTGAGTAACTCATTCAAAGTACTTCAGGAAGTAAGTGACCCCCCAGTTAACCTCAGGCTTCTGGATGCCACTGCTCCAGATCTCTCTACCTGTGACTTTCGACCCTGAAAGTTGTAGATATCGGAAGAACAAGTGTTTTCAATAACCTGAGCAGGTGCTGAAGCTTCTTCCAACCATTTCCCAGGGCTTTTATGAGATTCTGGGAGAAGAGAAACTAAGGACAGGAGACCTCCAGGTTCCTATGTCAACCAGCTTTACTTAAAAACGAAACGAAAGAAACCAAATTAAATATTAACTCATGAAGAAAAAAAATTCTTCAACCTGAAGACTATTGGGAAGCAAGGCTGTCATCGAACAAGGGAAGGCTATAGAAAGGAAGTTTGCACAGCTTCTATATATTTTTTAAAGGTGAAGAATAAAGTTTGAGAGTTTTCCACACAGGCAGCCTTCCTCCGCATTCCAGGTTTTCACTTCCAGCCACTGCTCGGACTTTGTTTAAACACTAAATGGCAGTTCCCTTAACCCGAGGTGGGACCCAAACACCTTTCAGGTATGTACGCGGAAACGCTGACCGTCCTGGTATACACACTCAGAAAGCAGACATCCTAGGAACCTGCCAAAGGATTGCACACACACAACCTCGGTCTACCGGCTTTACAAGTAGAAAATTTTGTGGAACTTAATTGGTTATTAACGGAGCCCGCTGGAACATCCTTTTATTTATACATAAACAAGTAATTTGTGGAGGTCTCCTTTGTGCCGGACATTATAGCTCCTTTGCTCTATAGTCCTCAAGTCCTCGGAAATCCTAAGAGTCCCATTTTACTAGATCAGAATGTTTAACTGAGAACCCACATTAACAGATGGGGGAGGAGGGGTGAGCCAAGGATTTGAAAAGTGAAGTTTAAATTCAACATGCACACCTAACCTAGAGTCACTAAACAGACCTCTAGGCCAATTTAAAATGCATGTCAAAATCGATTTTAAGGTCCTATCAGAGCAGGCAGGATAAAACAGAAGAATGACAAAGACTGACACATAACAGATTCCAGGACTCGCCACCAGTTATTTCAAGACGTAGCCGCGGGTTACTAACAAGTATCCCCATCCCAAAAAGAGAGACAGTTCCCTTCCACCTATCTGCGCTGAGAAACCAAATCCTTTCCTTCAGGGGACCGGGCCAAACGCTGAAAGGTTTCAGCGTGGGTTGCCCAGAGCAGGGTCCTTACTGTCCACACATCATCAGCAAGTGCCTCAAAAAAAGAAAAAGAAAAAAGAGTCCGTCCCTCCTTCACCCTCTGAATCCAGCCTTGACCTCCGTAGTGTCACTCTGGAGATAGATAGATATATATATATATATAGTTGAAAGTGTCCTTTCCACGCCAGGACCGAGTCACCCGACATGGGTGCAAATGAATGAGTTGAACGTTCCAATCAAAGAAACCAAACCAGCCTCGCATCCATCCTCCCTCCAGCCGGCAAAATCCGGCGAGGATGCCCCGGGGCGGCGGCGCGCGCAGGGGCCGAACCCGAGCCACGTCTCCGCTCCGTCCGCCTCCCCGCCCCATCCTCCTCCTCCTCCTCCTCCTCTGCCCCCGGCCCCTCCGCGCGCTCCTCACCTGCACCCGCCACCGGCTCCAGCGCCCGCCGAGGGTCTGCGAGCCGCCGCGGCCACCTCCACGCCGAAGCCGCTAGAAAGTTTGCTCCGCGTCTCGCCCTCTCGCGCGAGGGAAGCTGCTCCCCGGGTTCCCCTCCCACGGCCGCCGCCCCCGGGCCGCTCCGGGCGGCGCTGCAGCGGCGGCGGGGCGCGGGCGGCTCCGTGCGCGCTGGGCGGGGAATCCCCGCCCCACCGGGCCCCGGAGGCGCGGCGCTGCCTGTTTACCGCGGCCCGGCCGCTCCCCCCGCCGCTCCGCCCGCCCTGCGCGCCCCTGACATCATTCATTCCCGCCCGCCCCTCCGCGCCCGGCACTGACTCACCGCGGCCGCGGGCGGCGCCGCCGGCTCCCGCAGGGGTGGCTGCAGGCGCTGAGCGGAGCTCGGCAAACCGGTGCGACTTCTTAAGGAGAGAGCCCGGGCCCACCCTCCCGGGCCCCGGCCTTTAAAGGTGCGGGGAGGAGGGGCCTGGCTGCACCGGCCCATTGGCTCTGCGCGCACAGGCTGAGCGCCCCGAGCGGACCTCCTGGACCTGGAGATCCATCTGGGATCTGGGAAAGTTGTTTGGGTAGGTGTCACTCCCAGTAACTTTCGAGGGTGCGGCTGGGGAGGAATCCCCTCCCCACCCCCTCAACCTCGCCTCATTCAGGAACTGCTTCCGGACGTGGAAGCCAGGGGGCTGGCCTCAGTGTCAGAGGTGAGTGTCCAAACCTCGCCGCGTGGCCTGGCAGGATTAGTCATCATCAGTCCCTCCAGCGGCCACGCGAGGTGCGAGCTGGAAGGGTGCTCCGGGTTAATGAAGCTAATAATACTTTCCCTTCAGTGACTAACCACCGTGTCATGCGTCCTGCTAATTGATTCACTTCTCGTTAATGATAAAGGAAACCGTAACCAAAATAAACAGTTGGAAGAGTCTTTCTCTGCTCAAGGGAACACTGACTGCACTTCCCCCGCAGCTTTGGGGGCACAAGGCCATCCTGTGTGGTTCCTTTGGTGAGCTCAGCGGATCAGCGATTATGTTTTTAGAAGGGGTGTTGCCTTCTTTAAAAAAAAAATAAATGGTTGCTTGGTGATGCTAGTCATACACCTGCTGAGCAGTTTTCAAAGTAAAGGATGGCAGCCTCAGAAATTCCAACTACGATGAATCAGAGGGAATTTGGCCAAATCATTGTTGAATTTAATGGACAGAAATGTTTTTTGTTCATTTCTATCCGGGGAACAGGGTAATTATGTTTAGGATTGACACTGGCTGATGGGTGATTCCATATCATCAACAAAAACAATCCCAAGGCATCTCTGGATGCCTGGAGCAGAAGTAATGGGGGTAAATAATCACTTGTCTACATGACAATTAAACACAGTGGTAGCAGAATAAAAACATCCAGGGCAGTCCTGAAACAGACAACCGTGAGATGTTCCGAGAGCAGTCTCCCCCAAATGAAAATGCTCCTGAAATTAGCCAAAGGTTCCATATCATTGTTGTGGAAAATGCACTCAGTAGAGAACACCAACAATTGATATTTATTTTCATTGGGCCTATTTTCTCTTTTCAATAGGAGTTCATTTTTGATTTTACAAAGCCCAGGCATTTTGCCCAGAAGGCAAGAGCAAATGGATTGGTTTGCTAGGATGCAAAGTAAATGGAAATTTGAACCAACAATTTTTACAGACAATCATACATCTAAGCAGAAGCTTGGGTGGGTGTCCTGTCTATACCACCCAGAAACTAGATTCAAATGTGCAGACACAGAAAACTGTAGATGAACATCCCACAGACTTCCTACTTTATGGCCCAAAATTTGGACATTATGTCTGAATAAGATTTTCTACAGATCTTTAAAAATAATGTTGTGGGCTTTGGGCCTAAGTACATGGATAGAGTAAAAAAAAATATCAAAGCAAAACCTGTCATCCTGTCTGCATCCTGTCTGTAAATCCTGCAGCTCTCTCACAGGAAGCTCTCTGTTTGTTTGGAAGGCTTTGTGTGTAGTTTTGATTTTGTGGTTACTTTTGGGCCTCAGTTTACATATCCTATATAATAAAGAGGTAATATACAAATTGACCATCACTCCAACACACAAGATGGCTGCCCCCATGTAGACACAAGATGGCTGCCACAAGATGGCCAGCAGGAGAGGGCAATTGGGAGGGACCAGGCCTGCAAGGGAGAGCAGTTAAGGGCAACCAGACCATCAAAGGAAGGCAGTTGGATGTGACCAGGCCAGCAAAGGAGGGCAGTTGGGAGGAATCAGGCCTGCAGGGGAGGGTAGTCAGGGGTGATCAGGCCTGCAGGGGAGGACAGTTAAAGGCAATCAAGCCTGCAGGGGGAATGGGCCTGCAGGGAAGAGCAGTTAGGGATGACCAGGCCAACACAGGAGAGGGCAGTTAAGGTGACTGGGCCTGCAAGGGAGGGCAATTGTGACAAGGCCTGCAGGGGATGGCAGTTGGGGGCAACTAGGCCTACAGGGGAGGGCATTTAGGGGTAACCAGGCCAGCAGGGGAGGACAGTTAAAGGTAATTGGACTGGCAGGGGAGCAGTTAGGCGTTGATCAGGCTGGCAGGGAAGTGGTAAGGGGGTGATCAAGCTGGCAGGCAGAAGTGGTTAGGGATAATCAGGCAAGCTGGCAGGTGAGCAGTTGGGAGCCAGTAGTCCTGGATTGTGGGATCAGGCCTAAATGGGCAGTTGGGCATCCCTCAAGGGGTCCCAGATTGGAGAGGGTGCAGGCTGGCCTGAATGACATTCTCCCCTATCCCCGATAAATTTCATGCACTGGGCCTCTAGTTGTAAAATAAATAATTAGGTCATTTTATTATACCACTTAAACATTCTCCAATAAATACCTATATATGTAAAAGGCTAATATGACAAGTGTCCCACCTTCCAATATGATACACACTGACCACCAGGGGGCAGATGTTCAATGCAAGTGCTGCCGAGCTGCAATGAATTGGCAGCAGTGGGCCTCTGGTGATGCACCATGAAACCATAGAGGAGGGAACCTCAAGGCTGCATATTCCACCTTTGGCCGTGGGTTATGTTGTTGCTGGGGCACTGTCAGCCCAGAATCTGCTTTAACACACACTTGCATTTGCGTTTCCACACCCTGTATGACAGCAACTTTGCAGAGCACCCTCCCTCACTCCGGGACCCCTCGGGGATGTCAGAGAGCCAGTTTCAGCCTGATCCCCACAGGCCAGGCCAAGGAACCCCACGTGCGGGAGGGACCCCGCTCACTGCACAGAAGCCTGGGAGGGACTGTGGAAGGTTGGCTCTAGGGCATGTCTGGCCATCTTGCCCAATTTCTACCCGCCAACCCATTTTCTTCCAATGTGCACAAATCCATGCACTGAGCCACTAATAAAACTATAATTGTGATTGTGTTGTGTGAAGTTTTTCCATTTTACTCATTATCAACATATGAGAAAGTAAGTTATTCATCTTAATTTCTATGTTGAAAAATAGTGACTTTTCCATTGCACAGAGAGTGGTAATTTATTTCTTTCCTTTTCTTTTTAACTGTAACCTTTTTGTGTCCTTATAATGCATCAAAGTTTACTAAGTCCCTGATTAGTCACCTTCCAAAATAATAATGCTGAATGCTCTAAGGGAGAGAAAGGACTGTTAGTTGTGTTGTCATTTTCCCCCACTATATTTTTGCATACTGTAAGTTAAGTTTTAAGGATGTTCATTTAGTTTGATAAAACATACTAAGTTAGGAATATATATATGTATATATAATATGCACATGTAAATATATATTATATCTATAGTCTCTATCTCCTTTTATACTAACTCCTATTCTGGATGTACCTAAGTCATTCGCTCAGCCAACAAATATTGTGCCCACGTTGTTTATCTAAGAACATAATGTACATCTTCTAAACATATGGCTCAACAATGGGAAAGTTTGCTTTAAAAAGAATTGCATAAGGATTTTCTTGCAGCATTATTTATAATTTTCCCAGGGTTTAGCAGGATGCCTGGCATGTAATTACTGAGTGAAATAAACACATGAACAAGCCTTAAGGAACAAACCAATGGTGAAGTAACTCTATGTTATAGGATTCTCTGTAGCCAATTTAAAGAAAATAAAATTGTTCCATAGGCTCTGACTTAGAAAACTGTCTTTGTTAAGTGAAAAAATATAAGCAGAAAGAAAACACACAAACACACCCCCACACACACACACACACACCCTGTTTTTGTGACACAAATACCACTCCCCTCTGAAAAATACATACCCAAACTATGTAGTACCTCTTGGCATGAAATATAGAAGGGCCAAGTGTGAGGGGGAAACCTGTATTTAAAAATATATATATTTCTTTGATTTTTTACAGAGAGGAAGGGAGAGGAATAGAGATAGAGAGCTAGAAACAACGATGCGAGAGAAACACCGGTCAGCTGCCTCCTGCACACCCCCTACATGCCCTTAACCGGAATCAAACCTGGGACCTTTCAGTCTGCAGGCTGAAGCTCTATCCACTGAGCCAAACTGGTTTCAACAGGAAACCTGTATTTCTTGACTACTTTTCAATGAGTCTGCACTACTTTCATAATAAAAACAACAACCCAAGCAACAATGGAACTTAGAAGGTAGTAAAACAATGAGAACATACCATAGGTGTGCTTACTGTCTGGTTGGAGAGACAACACCCAGAACAACTAGAGATTAAGGCTGCTCACCTTGTGGATTCAGGGTTTCAGATATTCGCCCTGTGGAGGCCCATCCGATGAGCCAAGATCTACCATTTAGTGAGTACATTGTGTATGCCAGGGACGGTGCCAGTAGATTTCCCCTATATTATCTCATTTAATCTTTTCAGTGACATTCTGAGGTAGGTACTCATAATGCCCTCCTCCACATATGCAATAACCAAAGATAAGAGTTTGCCAGTACCCCGATATCCCACTCAAGTAAGGGACATCCTCAAGGTATAAAATCAGGACTTTCCGGTCCCAGAGTTCATACTTTTGACCATCATTCCCTAAATTGTATCATCTACACTGATGTAATAATAATCTTACTTTTTTAGTTTAAAAACTGTTATTATTTATAAAAAACATAAGGCAATAGTACCATATTGTAGAGCAATTGGAAAATAAGTGTGTGTGGGGGGGGGGAGGGGGCACTGTTAATATTTTGTTGTCTCTTCTGCATTCTTTAGATTTCTACTGGTTAACATTATTTCAACATCATACATATGATTCTTATTCTGATTTTTAAACATTTTTTATTGATTGATTTAGAGAGAGAGGAGGAAAGGGGAGAGTTAGAAATAGACATTGTTTTTTGTTGTTTCACTCATTCATGCATTGGTTGCTTTTTATGTGTGCTCTGATTGGGGATTGAACCTATTATATAATCTTGGTGTATTGGGTTGACACTCTAACCAACTGAGCTACTCAGCCAGGGCTTCTGATTTTTTTTTTTTTAATTAACACAATATCATGTACTCTTTCCTAACAATTATTATATTAGTGGCTCCATGGTGTGCCCCCCAAAAAATGTATGTGCTTGTGCATCTGTGTTTAATAGAACATAATCTGAAATCCGGTAGCCAAATAATTAATTTGGGAGCAGTTTAGTATAATATTTTTACATTTTATTAAAGAAAACACTTGGGCTATCTTTTTTTATAGTTCGTACTGCTATACTATGTATACTATACATAAGTTGTACCCAAACTATGTTGTACCTTTTGGCATGAAATATAGAAGGGCCGAGTGTGAGGAGGAAACCTGTATTTTTAAAAATATGTATTTTATTAATTTTTTACAGAGAGAAAGGGAGATAAAGATAGAGAGAAAGAGAGAGAGAGAGAGAGAGAGAGAGAGAGCGAGCTAGAAACATTGATGAGAGAGAAACACCAATCAGCTGCCTCTTGCACACCCCCTTACTGGGGATGTGCCTGCAATTAAATAAAAAGTTTTTTTAATTAAATAAATGTTCTAATTAAATAAAAAATTTTGGGGGTATTCAGGAAAGTAAACTATCACACATTTTATTATTATTGTTATTGCCCACACTTCTGTACTAGAGCAAGATGGGGAGAGTGTAGAGAGAGTAACAGGAAGCTTTGCAGCAGTCCAGGTACAAGATGGCAATGGTCTAGGTTAGGAGAGTGGTGATGGGAAAGTAAGAAGCAGAGAGGATGGATTTCAAGTATAATAGATAGCATTTGAAGATCAATTAGATATGGGAATGAAGCCAAAATAATTCCTACTTTTTTTGTTTCTTACTTGAGCACTTTGGTGGATGGTGCTGCCTTTTACCAAGCAATACAGGAAATGCCAAGAGAGGAACAGGTTTGTGGTGAAAGATGATGAGTTTTAAACATGATGTGTTTGACAGTGTTATGAATAAATAGAGATGTCAAGCTGATGGTATTAGCCTGGAACTCAGAAAAGAGGCATGAACTAGTGTTATAAATTTGAGAATAATCAGTATGTGGGTGATAAGGAAGCCATTAAAAAAAAAAAAATGAGGTTACAGAGAGAGAAGAGGAGAGGTCCAAGGGAAAGCCCAACATCATAGGTTTGGTAAAGGAGAATGATGAAGATATTAAAATATATAACTAGAGAGATAGGAAGAAAACCAGGAGAACGTAGTGTCAAGGAAACCAAGAAAAAGGAGTTTTGAGAAATTTGGAATGGCCATTTCTATCAAATGCTTCTGAGAAAGCAAGAAAAATGATGACTGAAAAAGTCCTGTGGATTTGGTGACATGGAGGTCTTCGTTGGCCTTAACCAGAGGGAGTTTGGCTCTGCTGTGGTGGAGCAGAATCCTGATCGAGTGGGCCATGGGAGAGCTCAGCAGGGGGCCAGTGAATTGGCTTCTGCTAACGTAATACCAGAATAAGTTCACAAAATACAATTTGGGTTGGTGGGAAATGAGGAGTGCTAATGGGCACAGGGTACTGTAGTGATAAAAAATGTTCTACAATTGATTGAATGCTGATGGGAAGAAATCAGTAAGGACGATGAAGAGAGAGACAATTGGGACGATAGTGGATAGTCATGGCTCAGGAGAAGTCAGGAGGAGATGGTATATGGAACACACATGGGGGGAAAATGGCCAGAGAGAGGAGAAGGAAAAGCATGGCAATGTTGCAGTTATATTTGTAGACTGCTTGCATAATGTTGAAATCATTCCTTCTGATGCTTCCATTTTTCTCTGAGTTAGAAGAAGTGCATTACTCTTTTATTGCTGCTGTAACAAACAATCAAACACGTACTAACTGATGCCCTAATTGGTTTGGCTCAATGGATAGAGCATCGGCCTGCAAACTGAAGGGTCTCAGGTTTGATTCCGGTCAAGGGCATGTACCTTGGTCTCGGGCACATCCCCAGTAAGAGGTGTGCAGGAGGCAGCTGAGCGATGTTTCTAACTATCTATCCCTCTCTGTAAAAAATCAATAAAATATATGTTTTTAAAAATGTACTAATTGAAAACAACACAAATGTATTCTCTCAAAGTTCTGCAGGTCAGAATTCCTACAGGCTTCTTTGCTGGCTTCTCCGTTCAGGGTTTCACACAGCTGACATCAGGGTGTAGGCTAGTGAGGCTTTTCTCAGCAGGTTCTAGCTAGCTTCCAAACTCATTCAGGTTGTCAGCAGAATCTACTTCCTTCCAGTGGCAGAACCGAAGCCTCTATTTCCCTACTGGCTATCAGCTATGGGCCACCCTTAGCTAGAGGCATCTGTCCCAGAGCCAGCAACAGTGTGCTGAATCCTTCTTATATGAAATCTCTCTGACTTCTTCTGCTTCCTGTCTGCCTCAGCTGGAGGAACGTACCTGTGTTTAAAGATTCATATAACTAAAATTCTCCCACCTGGGTAATCCAAGCCGCTCTTTCTATATTAAGGTCCATAATTTTAATTACATCTGCAAAGTCCTTTTGTAATGTAATATATTCACAGGTTCCAGGGACTAGGGTGTGGACATGTTTGAGGGCCCATGTTGCTGACCACAAGGGGATAGCATCCACTGAGAATAAAGTGGAACAGGTGGGAGGTTTTACAAAGAATGGAAGCTGTTTGAAGTAGCCACCTGGAGAGTAAGAACATGAACTGACTAAAGAAACTTCATAAATCTGACAGATGGCATTAAAGACTTAAATGAATTTGGGACCACAGTGCCTTTCTCCAGCAGCACTCACCCACTTGGGCATGGCACAGAGAATGAGAGTGGTGGGTGGGATACTTAGGCAAAGGAATAGTGTCAATAAAGCAGTGGACTTGGGAATAAAAGATAGTCAGGGAGAGAAGAAAAGAGAGAATGAAGCCAATGGACCAAAGAAGAGTACGAAGACCATTGGCCTAGACACTGAGGTATCCTGGGTGGGAGAATTTGGAAGCATAAGAGATTGGGTGGCGAACTATGTGTCTCAGCAGTCTGGGCCAATGGCAGGGCCTTGGAACATGGCTGTGAGTGGGTGAGTGAAGTGGAAGGAAGGAGGAAAAGAGAAAGATGTCACTTCAGAGTTGAGTGTATCAGAAGAGCAATTCTCAGGGATGCTGAAGTTACCAGAATGATGGCCAGGCCAGAGATAGAGAAGACTGTGAATCAACTGTCAAAGACTGTCAAACAACTATACATTGGGATAAGGAGAGGAAGAAGATGGTATAGACAACATGAAGGCCTCAAAGGAGTGGGGCCTTTCCCTAAAGCCAGGCATCACCTTAGTTCAGAAATCTAGAAAGCAAAGGGACACAGACTTCACCTTAACTCCAAGGTACAGAATATAATCAGATACCCTTGACAGGCTGCAGAGAAGGTATGTTCCCAGATTTCAGTTAAGCCCCCCCCCCCAAAAAAAAGGTGGGGGAGGATATTCCAAGTAATGACTGAACATATTGGAGGGGTTTTTATCATAAAGTAGATATTATAGAGGATGCATGAGAAGGGTTAGGGAGCAATGGGTAGATTCAGGGAGATCAGGGAAAATAAGTTATAGAATATTATGGAAATAAGTGTATGGAGATGGAATAGGCATTTGAGGTGGGGGATGGTTTTCCTCATAACCCCACCCCTTACCATTTCTAGATCTGACAACCTGACCCTTTCCTAAAGCTAGATTATAGTAAGTGGTTTGTGTAAGGCTGGAGTGGAGACATACATTTTTAGAGTAAGAAAGTTCAGGAGATATGTCAAGAGGAGTTAATATTAGTGGAAATGGTCTCATTTTATATTAGCTGCTCCACTGAGAGCCATCAACTATGAGAATTTCTGCTCCTCAGGATCCAAAAAATACTAACCTCTACGGATAAAGAGAGGAAATCATGGCCTGTTAGGATAGTACACAGCTATAGGCAAGCAGGAGTGGAAGGGAGTAAACTGACTGGGCTAGAGAGAGCAGTATCAAATATCCATCATTCGGCAGGGGTGGGGGAAGGGGAATCTGATGGATTGAAATATAATTGAACCAAAAGTAAGGGCTGGTTTAACCTCTGGGGTTCTGTGTATATGCTTGACTGGCTAAGATTGATATTATTTTTATTGTATTACCTTCGCATCCACATAAAGGGTTGTGTTGGGTCCATATGGGAAATGGCAGATCAAGTCCTGAGAGGGTAGTGGAAACAGGCAACTTGGAAAATTCAGCAGTAGCAAAAGGAGGCCTGCATAACAACACTGATTTAATTTCTATATAGAGTTTCCTGGAGCAGCATTGCCCAAACTTGCCAGTTTCATAAGAATCATCATCATGTGAGGCTCACATGAATCTAGGGGAGGAGTTCCAGATACCATTTAATTAACTGAGATTATTTTTGTGTTGAGAAAAATTTGGAAAAAGTAATGATTTTCATTCATATATATATATATATATATATATATATGATTTTCATTCATATATATATATATATATATATATATATATGCAAATTACACCCTTCCTAAAGAAATACAGTATTAGCCATAATTTTCAGTCAAGGACTATGGCATTTTGGAACAGACTATACAAATTTCAAGGCTGTCTATGGGTGGGACAGGATAGAGGGAACTTAAGTAGCTTTAAACAGCTTCCCCAGAAAGACAGAATCCTTCTCAACAGGGAAGGTCATCCCCCACCATCTCACTCCAACCTCCTTTCTTCTTTGATAGTTGCTGGTCCCACATGGAATTTAGTCTAGAGAAATAGAATTCACCAATGAGCTGAAGAGTTATGCAGTGATGTTTAAAGTGTTCTGTGACTGTAATTCTTGTGAGTTGGTCTCTAGGCCAGTCACCTTGCCATTTTAGCACAATTGAATGTTAAGCCTTCCAAACAAACTAGAGGCCACAGTTCACAGGCTGGTGTCCATACCAGGAAAGAGACTACCCTATAGGACACATCTGGACAGCCTGCTAGTGTCCCAGGCTGTACTCACTTTCTTCATTAGCTTCCTCTCCAATTGTTTCCCCTGGTTCGCTCCAATTCCAATGTGCCTGCGCACACATCCTCTGCCACACAATTTATTAGGGCACTGTAGGTGATTATATCACCTTACTCAAACTGGCCCTTCTTACAAGGATGGGGCTTGAATTGAAAATTAAAACAGTTTTTTTTTCTAATTTAAAATGTGAAGAAGGATGATACTGTAGGAGGACATGCTAATGTTTTGTAGTCCTGACTTTTCAGCCATTAGTTCAAACTAAAATGTCTAATAAGAAAGGTACAAAGTTTGCCATGCTGTTTTTATAATAAAATGAAGGTAATCGTTGTACAGTGTTATGCTTTTTATATGAAAGTATCTAGTCAACAGCATCAAACATGTAATAAATACTACAGCAATCATCTCTACAGCTTCCTGGTAGGTAAATATAGTTAGGGATGAAGAGGCATAGGAGATAAGAAGTAATAGATGAAAACCTTTGACTTCTCAGTTTCTTTGACCCTTCTCATCTGAGGTGTGTTTTCAGACAGAGGCCATTAAAGTATATTTTATATAGCCAGTCTACAAACTCAACATACATAATTCCTCGCTATTATAATAATGTTGTTACTGAAAAGAATCCACAACACTTTCATATAACATTAACTCATTAATATTTTTACAACTTCCTCCTAAATTAAATTAAAATGACTTCTTAGGCTGCATTCAGTATTTAATAGCAAATGTTTTAAGATTCAGCAGAAAATGTTTGCCTATAATAATTTTTAAAATTATCTTCTATTTTCTTTTGTGCTTTTAAGATTCATTGTCTTCTACATAACTTCTTGACACCACTCCCCAACATGCACTCACCCAACCTGACATTCTTCATTCTCTTGCCCTTGACCTTTTTTATCCATTTATAATAAACTAGAGGCCCAGTGCAGGAATTTATGCATGGGTGGGGTTCCTCGGCCTGGCTGGTGGTCAGGGTTGATTGGGACTGTCTCCCCAAGTCCAGGGGGAGGGACCGCGGGAGGTTGGCTGTGGGAGTGCACTTACCACCATGGGGCAGCTTTCTTGTTGAGGGTCTGACCCCTGGTGGTCAGTGTACATCAAGTGACTGGTCATAATGGTCGCTTAGGCTTTTATATATATACTAGAAGCCCAGTGCATGAAATTAGTGCATGGGGAGGAGGGGGGGTTGTCCCTCAGCCCAGCCTGCACAGTCTCCAATCTGGGATCCCTCTCACAATCCAGGACTGCTGGCTCCCAACTGCTCGCCTGCCTGCCAGCCTGATCACCCCTAACCACTCCCCTGCCAGCCTGATCAATGCCTAACTACTCCCCTGCCGGCCTGATTACCCCTAACTGCCTTCCCCTGCCAGCCTGGTTGCCCCTAGCTGTCCTCCCCTGAGGCCTGATCACCCCTAAATGTCCTCCCTGAGGCCTGGTAACCCCTAACTGTCCTCCCTTGCACCCATGGTCACTCCTAACTGCCCTCCCCTGCAGGCCTGGACCCCCCCCCCCCACTACCCTAGGTTTCTCTACTTATCAACATGGTGCTAACTGAATTTGATTAATTGTGCTTTTCACCCATATTGAGTCCATCCATCCTTTAAACTTTGTCAAGTGCTACCTACTTTGTGCTGAATTTTATAAGGGAGACAAAGGAGTAGCATATAGCCCTGTCTTCAAACTATTCTTAATACAGTCGGGAAAATATAATAAGGGCATTACAATTATACTCTCATAATGTGATCAGATTTCACCTAGAATTAACTTAAAACATAATGTACATATTTCACATTTGTTTTCAATCCAACTAATGGACAATATGTCAATCTGCTTAGAAGCCACTTTATTTTTATTTTTTTAAACTATATTTTTATTGATTTTTGTACAGAGAGGAAGGGAGAGAGATAGAGAGTTAGAAACTTCAATGAGAGAGAGTCATCGATCAGCTGCCTCTTGCACACCCCCTACTGGGGATATGCCTGCAACCTAGGTACACGCCCCTGACCGGAATCAAACCCGGGGCCCTTCAGTCCCCAAGCCGACGCTCTATCCATTGAGCCAAACCGGTCCCGGCTAGAAGCTACTTTAATTGAGTCTATCAGTGAAAAGTTGGCTTCTTCCCACTGCCCCTTCAACCCCAGGATAACATCCTTTAAAACATGCTAGATAGTGTAAGTTGTAGATCACTAAATCAATGGAAAAAGTTAAGAGGAAAACATAGAATTATAATAGTAATTATTTTTACCGAAATGCTGGACCTTAAGCATGTGGCTATACATTCATTTACTCATATAGATAAAGTCTTAGCCAGAAAAAGATGGCATACTCAGAGGTGTGTGTGTGTGTGTGTGTGTGTGTGTGTGTGTGTGTGTTTTGTTGTTGTTTTTAAGATCTAATTGGTTTTCTTAAGCAATTCATGAATTGGACAGGATCCCATCTACAACTAGAAGGATGCTCCCTCAGAGTTTAACTAAAAAGAGTTTAATGAAGGGACTACTTATAAAGAGTCTAGTCAGAGAGACTAGTACTAGATAGAACAAGAATGGTATCTGCTGGAAAACAAATCAGTTTCACTAAAAAAGAGATGTTGACAGGAAGCCAGGAAAGCTGGTCAACAACCTTAATTGCTTTAACCTTTAGTTGAGATATTGTTAGCTGAAGCAGCCTCCACCTTGTTTGTCCCTTGTAAGTTTCTGTTATTTCCTGCCTAAGGGCTACATGTAAATTTCTGTTTATGTTGACTAAGATGTTTTCCCCAAAGCCTCAGTAAAAGGGGATGGCAGGGCCAGAGCAGGGAGTAGTTCTCCCACTAGAGTTGGACTACCTCCTGACCCCCCATATCACCAAGTTGAATTTCTTCAAGTCTCAAGTCTCTTCATTTGTGTGCAGCCCTTCTCCAGAACCCGAACTCTGAATTGGAACTCTTTCTATGTGGGCTATGAAAGAGTTTAGTGATCAGCATACCATGATAACTATCAAATAACACCCCCTCCCCCAACACATACATACATACACACACATATACAAGAATGGTAAAGCACCCAAAGATACTGGGAAGTCATTTCTACCTCTAGGCCTGAAGGGGGAAAGGAAAAAAGAAAGATGTTTCCAGGGCCAGGTGGAAACTAGCACTATGGAAAAGAGGCTGCCAGAAAGGAGCCATGGCCTTAGGTGGAGGAATGCAGCAAGAGGGGAGAGAGTGAGAAGAACAATGATTCTGACTTCTCTGCTCCTGCCCTCAGATTTCCTGCTGACAACTACCCTAACTCAAAGCTGATGGGGGCAGGAAGCCCAGATGATAGTGGAGGTAAGGATTCAGTGTCCTACAGAACAGGGCTGAGTAGGGTCAGAATGGACCTAGAATGGCAAATGGAGAATAGCCATCCCATCCCCACAGTGTTGGGAGTCCATTACAGGTGGGTTTATGATAAGGTATTTCTAAGACAGTGAACTTCAGCATCTGCAGCTCAGTTGGAAATAATGATAATAAGGCAAATTGAAGAGATCATTGACCTCAAAATTTAGCTTAACCAGTCACGCTCTCAAACCTCTTCCAAACTACTATACAGCTTAAATGTAGGCATGTTGTTAACATTCGTTTCCTCTTATTTGGTGGGGAAAAATGCCCTTTTTGTCAGGCCAAACCTCACCTTTTAGTAAGTGCCAATTAGGAGAAAAAGAAAAGCCAACATGAAGAGAAAGGAAGCAGTTATGAGGTTTTACTTGGACAATCTCAAGTTAAACCACACACAGGACAAAAACCATACTAAGGTTTGTAATGCAAACATTCTCGAAATGGCCTCTCCTCAGAAAAATGCAGATGATCCATGCCTAGGATCTTATTTAGAATTAATTTATGAAAACATTATAGGGGATAAATACAAAAAAATGATCCTTAAGTATTGCAATTTACCAACTGCTTAGTCAGTTAAGTGTCTGGGGCTCTTTGCTTGTAGCAAATGACCTTCTCTGGCCACCTCATCTCACCATGGATCCCAAACATTGCCTATTGATGGCCGAGTTCTCTTACTAATAAACAACTGGGCCTTAATAAAGCAGACAGTGAACGGAAAGTAGCCTGCTCTTCTTATCTCCACCTACTTCCTGGCTGCCAAATGGCACATTACCTTGAACAAACTGTGATCATTTTAAATAAAGAAGCTCCATGATCAATAAACTCTGATATAGAACGGATGAGGACAGAGAAGTAAACACTGCATTTGTCACTGAGGTCACTGGTGTCCTTAGCCAGAGCAGTTTTGGTGGAGCAGAGCTTCCCACCTGGAAATCCAAGGGAGATGGTGAGACATGAATGATTGCAGGTGAGCTGAAGAATAAGCCCCTTAAGTTCCTGATGTGTCAGGAGAGGTTAGAGTGACCTTGATTGCTGTCCACAAGGTGCCAAATCCTAACTAATAAAAGAGTAACATGCAAATTGACCATCATTCCAACACACAAGATGGCTTCCCCCAAGTGGTCAAAGATGGCTGCCCCCAGATGGACACAAAATGGCCACTACAAGATGGTCAGCAGGGGAGGACAGTTGAGAGGGATAAGGCCTACAAGGGAGGGCAGTTGTGGATGATCAGGCCACCAGGGAGGGCAGTTGGGAGGGACCAGGCCTGCAAGGGAGGGCAGTTACGGGCAATCAGGCTGGCAGGGGAGCAGTTAGGCATCAATCAGGCTGATAGGGGAGTGGTTAGGGGGTGATCAGGCTGGCAGGCAGAAGTGGTTAGGGGCAATCAGGAAGGCAGGCAGGTGAGCAGTTGGGAGATAGCAGTCCTGGATTGTGAGAGGGATGTCTGACTGCCCGAGTGGGATCAGGCCTAAACCGGCAGTCAGACATCCCTTGAAAGGTCCTAGATTGAAGAGGGTGCAGGCTGGGCTGAGGGACACACCTGTTCCCCCCATGAATTTCATGCACCGGGCCTCTAGTAATATAATACAATAGTTTTCTCTGGTTGCTATGATATGGAAAATTTGAAAAGCACAGCTGTAGAGTGATTGCAATGGAAATCAAATCAAAATTCAAAAAGACTAAGTGGAGAAATGGATGTGGAAGCTGCAAGTGTAGACAATTCTTTTAAAATACATGTCAGTGAAAGAAAGGAGACAAAATAGACAATTCTAAGCAGGTTTAATAGGCAGATGCTTGAGCATATTTATAGAAACTAGAGGAGGATCTGGCCATAAAGATAAATTAAAGATATAAGAGAGAGAATAGATATTTAATGTTAAGGCAGAAAGAAGGAGTGCTAAGGTTGTTCACTATTGTGACGGCTGTTTTCTTTGTTAAATTAGAGGTTGAATTATCAGCTGAGAGAGAGAGGCAGGATCTTATTAGAGAGTATTAAGAGAGGGAAAAACTCTATCAGAAATATCTGATATCAGAAATGAGAAAGGAAGCCTGCAAAAGATAAGTAACACTGTGCCAATGATGAGAGCCACGCTGAGAATGAAGCTCATAAATTTATAATGAAACTAATCAGCAGAGTTCTATGTCTAATATAGCTGTGCCAGGACCTCTGGGTGCTTGAGAAGAGACAGGGGTTAGATGGTTTCATCTAGAAGCAAGACCTGGAAGAGCAAATATAGTAGAATGATCGTCTGACAAGAGAATCCAGAGCTGGTAATAAGAGGAGGTATAGAATTTGTTATAATAGGAGCTCTGACTTGTTTATCTTGTTCATTTCTGCATCTCCAGTGTCTGGAGCAGTGATCCTTAACCTTATCTGTGGATTAGAATCACCTGGGGAGCTTCTGAAATTCCTGATGCCTAAAATGCACTGTAAACCAATTAAATTGGAATCTCTGTGTGGGTATCAGGCACAGCATTTCTTAAAGGTCTCTGGCCCTGGCTCAGTTCATTGAGCATCATCTCATGCACCCATGGAGAGGTCCACCATTTTATTTCCAGTCAGGGTTGTGGGCTCCAGTAGGGGGCATGTAGGAGGCAGCTGACTCATGTTTCTCTCTCCCCATCTCCTTTTCATTCTCTCGCTAAAAAAAAAAAAAAAAAAAAAAAAAAAAAAAATCTATGAAAACATTAAAAAAAAAAAAAAGGTCTCTGAATGATTCCTGTATATACCGTACAACCAAGGAAGAGAATGACTTAGTCTAGAACAATGTCTAGCATAAAGTAGAAACTTAGTAAATTTAGTTCAATAGAGGAAAAAGAAAGAGAAAACGAAGAAAAAAAAATTTAGTTCAATAAATAAGAGAATGGCATTCAAGTTATTGATAGATTAGAGAAGCCCTAAAACTAGGAATGGCTGAGATTGAGAAAAGAGGTAGAGACTGAAGTCTCAATGAATTTGAAGAGTAGGTTTGAGATTTAGGTACTTACATTGTTTTCCAAGACAGAGATTTATAAGTTTATTATTTGGAGTTGGCACAATTTTGAGTGACACGATTTAATTCAATTTTGGCAAAGGGATTTTTGTATAAAGACCATGGGGTTGAAGCTTACTGCAGTAGTGGCTGTTAAAGATCTGACGTCAAGTTGCTGGAAGGTTTGTGAAGTTAAAAGGTCAAGTTGTACAGGGTGTGTTCAGAGGGGAGGAGGAAAGGAAGTTAATGGCTCTCAGATTGGACATTGATCTCAACTGAACCGGTTCTGGCTTGCACTTCTTCCTATTAATTTCATGATCCTAAATTATTGTTTTTCAGCAAGTCCCTCGGATCCTTTGAATCTGAGATCACATTTGCTTCCCTGGGACTAAGCCCACCTTACCGTGAAACACACACACTCCTGGTAAAGTATTATTGTGATTTAGCTTATTCATTTTTCTGCTTTCAAGAGACTTAGGTAAAGGCTTGAAGACTGGGAACACAAAAAGTAGTGAAATGTGGAAAACGTTGTCAAAATTCACCTTGTTTACTTACATTTTTGTTTGAGGCTATTCTGATCAGGGCTTCTATTGAGCAAAAAATGACAATAGAAAAATCCACAAAACTTCTTCCACCCCAAATACCATAAGGGCTTAGGAGAAAAACAGAGAGGCCAATGAAATGGCATTTCTTTTTTTTTTATTTGAATAAGACACTTACTGTTCATTTATCACAACCCACAATCTCAATATTGGATTATGAGTCACACTGGACTCTGATGATGGTGGGTTGGGCTCCATGAAAGAGTTTATGGACACCCTCCCCGCTGACCAACAGCCACGTCCTTTCCAAGGAATACGTGGGTGAGGTATGGTCAAGTGGTAAAGAAGCTTGTCGCTCATTGTTTTATTTTATGAAGAAGTACCTGTGTTCTTTTTCCCAGTGAAGTAAAACATTAACTTCTAGATGGGAACTGCCATCCTTGACGTTTCAGAGGCACCGGATTACAAGACATATCTAGGGGCAGCTCCAGATGGCAGCCTGTAAAACAAATGGTACAAGCCTCAAGCAATATTTGATTAAGAATTGTGCTCTCGCTGAAACCGGTTTGGCTCAGTGGATACAGCATCGCCCTGTGGACTGAAAGGTCCCAGGTTTGATTACGGTCAAGGGCATGTACCTTGGTTGCAGGCACATCCCCAGTAGGGAGTATGCAAGAGGCAGCTGATCAGCTGATCGATGATTCTCTCTCATTGATGTTTCTAACTCTCTATCCCTCTCTCTTCTTCTCTGTAAAAAAATCAATAAAATATATTTTTTAAAAAATTGTGCTCTCTGTGGAAGACAATCAGCCCTCAAACCAACAGACAATGGTGAATTCTCCCTGCCCCCTCCCACCACCCTCCCCCCCCCCATCCCGGGGCAGGATGTCTGGGGAAGTTTCAGGAGGACAAGTAATATACCCCTTGCTGCTGTAGGTGAGAGGAGGTGAGCCAAAGACATGGTCACATTGGCATCTGAATGGGAAGGAAGAAGACTCCAAAGTGAAGACATGAAGCCCTCATCAAAGCAGCAGAACTGAGGAAGGCCACCAGTTCTCTCCATCGTCGTGTCAGAACTCTGTCTGGGTCTCCCGGCCCTTGTTTATAACCGAGGACCAGCAGCAGCGTCCTGCATCCAGCCTGGGCCCCCTCCATTCCAGTTCAAGTTCTGCAGCCATTGGGCTCTTTCTAAAATGCCATTCTGGTTTTATCATTCCCCTGCTTATGTCCATTACATGACTTCCTGTTTCTCGCATTTCTCACAATCAAGTACAGCTCTGAGCAGCTAGAGCTGGAAAGGTCTACTATAACTCAATTTCTGCCTACCACTCCATTTTTATTTTATTTTATTTATTTATTTAAATATATTTTATTGATTTTGTACAGAGAGGAAGGGAGAGAGATAGAGAGAGCTAGAAACGTCGATGTTTAGAGAGAAACATCTACCAGCTGCCTCTTGCACACCCCCTACTGGGGATGTGCCCGCAACCAAGGTACATGCCCTTTGACCGGAATCGAACTCGGGACCTTTCAGTCCGCAGACCGACGCTCTACCACTGAGCCAAACTGGTTTCGGCCTACCACTCCATTTTTAAATTTTTCCATTTCTAGATTCCATTCGTAATTACATTAAACTTCTAGTTTGTTTAAACCAGTGAAGCTCTTTGGTTTCCTCTTCTGGGAATTCTCTTTCCCTTCTTCTTTTTCTGGCTAGCTCCTCCTTATTTATCATGACTCAATGTAGGTAGCCTAGTGGTACTCCTACAGCACCCTAAAATGGGTACATGCCTTAGGCTGTTTCCTTACCTTCCTGACTTTCTGGACAACATTAGCTCACACTGAATTTAATATTCATAATGCCCTAATTAAATAATTTTCTTGTCATAGCTCATGTGATTCCCATAAGGATCCTCTAAGAAAGATATTTGATGACAAATAACCAAGGCTTATGTTAAGTGATTTGCTTAAGTCCTGCAGCTAGAAGGCTCTACAGGGCAGGATGGTGTCAGTCTTGATACCCGGCAATAATTGTATACCTTGCCCATAGATGTAGCCAGCACTTACATTGCACTTAGAATGTGCTGGGCATATCTCAGTCTTATACCAATAGGATGGTGAAACTGAGAAATAAAGTTTAAGTGGTCACACAGCTCATGGTCACACAGCTAAGAAGTAGTCAGGCTGGGATTTCAACTAAGCAGCTGGCTTTAGAACTGCTACACTCTCAATCACTGTAATGTTCTTCTCTTGCATGAGCAAAAATTGCAGAAATGTTGAGGGAACACAGTCAATAAAATAAAGCAAATTGAAATCACCATTTAGTGAGGCAATTTGTCAGTTCTTCAGACTGCCTCCTAGGGTCTCTTCCACAGTACAGACAGAAGGATGGATGCACAGTTCCCACCAAATGAAAATATGTCTGAATCATTTTTGATCTGGGAGCATCCCAGCTTCACTAAGTAGTAATCAGTGATTTTTAAAAAATGCAATGAAAATTTCCTTTTGGCACTGAAATATGTGCTCAACGTACATTCTTTAGAGAATAAGGGAGGAGAAATCCAATGGGATTACAGTGAAAAGTTTAAGAAAACCAGCTATAATAGAAGAGGACTGCTGTGGTTTGGGGGGGAAAAAAGAATGGAAAAATCCTTGCCATTCCAAACAAGGCAAAAAAGTTTAGTTTGGCATTGTCAAGTTCAAATAGAACTTGGGTGGCAGACAGAAAAAAAGCAGAGGAATGCTTTCATAGTTGTGTTTTTTTCTCCCTTCTCCAAAGGGAAAATCTTATTGCTGTTTCTTCTGATTTCTGTATTGCTCTGGTGGTTTCTTCCTCTCCTCTCCTCCCCTCCCCTCCCCTCCCCTCCCCTCCCCTCTCCTCTCCTCTCCTCTCCTCTCCTCTCCTCTCCTCTCCTCTCCTCTCTTCTTCTCTTCTCTCTCTCTTTCTCGTTTCTTCTTCTTCTTATAAGGCCACCAATCCTGTTATATTAAGGCCTACCCTTATGACCTTATTTAATCTTAATTACTTCCTAAAGCCCTATCTCCTAATATAGTCACATTGAGGTTAGAGTTTCAACATTTGAATGTAGAGAGACAATTCAATCCATAGCAGTAATCAAGAAATAAATATTGACAGTGTGTTTTTTTTATGCATTTGGGAACCTGTTTACAACCCAGTTATTCCACCCTGATTAACACAAGTGGCTCTGACAAAGCAGAATAGTGCTGAGAGAGCCAGACACCAGGCCTCTCCAGAGGGCAACCAACCTTTCCACCTGGAACAGAAGATAGCTGCTGTCTTCAAGTGGTTGGGAAAAATTATTGGTAAAGGTTCAACAGATCTACTGGAACATGTAGGAAAAAAATTAATGGTAGGCACATGGGAAGTTAAGTGAAGGCAGTTTCAATTCCAGGAAAAACAAAATGTTATATGAAGAGGAAATATTCCTAGCATGCAACTTGGGTTGAACAATGAGTATTCACTGGTTATAGTCATATATGGGACTGCTGACTTAGCTAAAAGTTAAAACAAGGCTACGAGGAGGACCAAAGTTTTTCCAACCCAAAATATTCCATTTGCTATATTGATTTCAAGCTGGTTATTAAGAAACAAAAGATTTAAAAGAATATTTGACCCTTCCTCCTAACTTGACTATGAGAATTCAAATAGAAAAACCTGCTTAAAGGAAGGGAGCATCACGCAGCATCATAATAGAACCTAATTGTGGCAGACGGAGAGAAGTCTAGCAATTCCAGTTCCTTCTGTGTTCCATTGCTTCTGGGTGGCCCAGGTAATAATTTGTTTACCACATGTTTGTCCTTCTCATCTACCTGTAAATTGCCTTCTTTCCCTTTGAAATCCCAGACCCCTGTCCAGGATCCTATCTAATAAAGAGAGAATATGCTAGTTGACTGTCACACCCTCACAAAGCTGGTGGCACCCAAAGCCAATGAGGGAATATGCTAATTAACTGCTACACCCTCAAAGATGGTGGCGCCCACAACCACAGATGATGGTGCCCAGTCTCCTCAGCTCTGTCAAGGTGGCAGGTGCGTGGCACAGCTGGCCCACCCCCAGGGATGGAGCCCTCCAGTCCCTTCAGTCCCCCAGCCACCCAGGGCTACCCAAGGTGCAGGTAACCAGGACCGGCCAAGGCTTGTACTGCCAGCAATGGCAGCACCAGAGGTGTGATGGGGATGTCACCTCCTACCCCTGAGGGCTACCAGACTCTGAGAGGGGGCAGGCTGGGCTGAATTTTCATGCACCGGGCCTCTAATGGCCTATAAGCATCAACTGTCCAATGTCTTCTTGGATCTAATATTCTTATGGAACCCCTGCACATACATCCATAATACATTTGGGGAATTTACCCTTGTTGCTGTCTCTGCTAACTGGATTATTAGCTCAGCCAGAAGAACTTAGAAAGATGAGAAGAAAAATTATTTTTTGGCCCCCGCAGTTATATCGAGAGGATGAAGAAGGAAGGGGAAGTGGTGTGGGTGGGTATGCTCGTGCACCCATCTGTGTGATGATGTTTTAAATTTTATAATAGACAGGTGCATAGAAAATGTTTAACTTTTACCAAGAAATAGCAGTATAATTCTATAATTTAATAATGTAAATAATCACTAGTGGACAGTATTAAAATTGAAAGTGGTTTCCCCGGGAGTGGTGTAGGGGAGCAGGATTGTAAACTGGGCAGGGGAGTTTTTGTTTTCACGAAAGCCTTTTACTAGTCAAACATTTAAACATAATATGTATATCCTATCTAATAAAGAGGGAATATGCAAATTGATCATCACGCCATCACAAAGATGGTGTCGCCTACATTGGAGGCAGGGGTTTCTGTAACAGAAGATAGCTACATCCACAGCGGAGGCTGAGTTCCCGTAACAAACTTTAACAAGCAATCAGCAGGGACCTGAGGCTTCACCCCCCTACCCAGTGGGGCTTGACAGGGTACTTCAGGCTGCATTCTGGCCCTGGAAGCAGGTCAGGGGACTTCAGGCTGTGCCCCCTGCCCTGGTGCCAGGCCAGGGGACCTGAGGGTGCTCTGGGGGACGTGAGGCTGTGCCCCCTACTAGGCAGGGCTTGACAGGGAACCTGAGGCTGGGCCCCCTGCCTGGTGGGGCTTGACAAGGATGGGGCCAGCTGGGCCTGGATCTCGCCTAATGAGGGTGGGGCTGGCTGCGTCTGGGTCTCGAGCAATTTCGAGGTGCCGCAGGTGGGTGGGGACTTAACTCTGGGTCCCACGGCACAACCTAGACTCTGACAGGAGGAAGATTTTCATATACATTTTACTAATTTTCTTCATCTCTGACACTTCTATTATAGAGAAAGGGCAAATAGCAAAATTAAAATATTTCCTCTAATTTATTCCCTTTTAATATACATGAATTCTGTGTACCGGGCCATTAGTATTAGATAAAAGTCAGTTACACATTATACCTCATTTAAATATATAAAGTGACTCCCAAAAATGTATGCACACACTTTCAATAATTATAAAGGCAGCATTTATTAAAATACATTTCAGTTTCTAAATTGAGCTCTCAGCTGTTAAAGTGTGTGTATATTTTTGGGGGGACATCCTGTATTGCACAGGAAATGAAAAAGAGTAGACAGGCTATGTGGACAGCTCTTTCAGGAAATCTTTGCCTGCAGGGAGGGGGCAGCAGCCCAAACATTCAATGGTGAACTTCAATGTTTTTAAAAATTAAAGTAGTAAATACCTACCGCATTTTTCGGACCATAAGACGCTCCGGACCATAAGACGCACCAGTTTTTAGAGAAGGGAAATGAAGAAAAAAAGATTCTGAAACAAATAGTGTCCTAAAATATTTTATGTGCATTAAAACCCAACATCACAGTCATAAACACATGTAATCAACCCTGTAAAGTAAACAGCAGCATTTAGAACCATTTTAGAGCCGGGCAAGCACACAGAGACCACACAGAGCCGGGCAAGTAAAAAAACTTTTTTTTAAAAGTATATGTGTAGGCTATATTTGGACCATAAGACGCAGGGACTTTTTCCCCCCACTTCTGGGGGGAAAAAAGTGCGTCTTATGGTCCAAAAAATACGGTAGTTAGCAAATAAAATAGTGCTGGGTTTATAATGAAAACAAAAACAAAAAGCAGAATTTTCTGTCCCTCCCTTTCCAACTCAGAGCTTTTCATTCATGGATAAACATTTAAAGGGATGACTTCTCCCCCGCAGTACCGGTGAGCACAGCTTCCTGCTCTGAGAGAGGAAGGCACATTTCAGATTCTGCAAAGGGAGAGGGTGCTGCACTTCCTTGCGAGCTAGTCATTTACTGGCAGTGTGCTGCCCAGGTCTTACCCCAGCAGCCCTTTCAGAGGGAGGACTGCCTAGACGGGAAGCTAGGAAGGTACAGTTAGAGCATTTCTGTGGCCCTGTTCTGCGCAAACCTATGATCTCTCAGAATCCCAGAGTCCTCACTCTGCTTAGAAAAATGCTTGTGCAACCAGTTGTGTTCACTGCACAGCTTAAAGCTGCAAGGCCTGATTTCAACTGGAGGAGTAAAGAGAGCAAGTTCCTATCTCCACACTCCTTGAGAAGCGAAGGTGAGAAGAGAATCACAAAGCTTTCTGTTATCTTTGTCCAGACCCTGTGTCACCATAATTATAAAGAAATGAACAGCTGAAACTGGTTGGCTCAGTGGATAGAACATAGGTCTGCGGACTGAAAGGTCCCAGGTTCAATTCTGGTCAAGGGCATGTACATTGGATGCAGGTACATCCCCAGTAGGGGGTGTGCAGGAGGCAGCTGGTCAATGTTTCTCTCTCATCAACTTTTCTAACTCTCTATCCCTCTTCCTTCCTCTCTGTGGATAATCAATAAAAATATATATATTTTTAAAAAGTGAACAATAATTCTTGTGGTCACACCTCTACTAAGAGCTCTGTAGGTAGGGATGCATTTTATTGCACTCAAGTGCATATAAGAATACGTAATGATATATTATAAACATACTTTGAAAGTCAGCATACAATGTTTACTTTCTGAACATTAATGAAACATTATTAGTATAGAAAACAAAAACAATGAAAAATGTCAAAGAAAAAAAAAATAAAAACCTAAGGAAAAGACTTAGCTGGCTTGCAGATCATTATTTAATAATTTTTAAAGATTACATTTTAAATTATGTGGTAACCTACCTTCTCCTTTTCCCAGCATATGTTAGAGAATGACAGATCTGCCAGGTCTGATGTAATATGGCCCATTATAAATGTTACTGAACTCGAATGCTGTAGGCAGAGCTAGTGTGCAAACATATGCCACTGCCCAGGAATGGGAATTCATTTTGAAGGGAGGTCATGGTAACTAACTTGGGGCGAATCATCCAATCATTTCCAGAGATATGTTTCTTAAGTGTTCGCCATCAAGGACCTAACTCCCTATTATTTCCAAATTACTGTCCGCCGCGGTGCTGAAATGTTCATAGGGGAGTCAAGCCACCACATCTTTTACTGATAGCGCTGTCACGTGGTTACAGCAGCCTAGACGGGGAAACGCATGCGCCTTCAGGGACCAGGCAGGTAAGTAAAATGGAAGTAATGGTGGGACCCCAGAGTCCATGGGTTGAAGTAAACTTACACTTATGCATGCACATGTACATGTACACACCAGCCACACTCCTGGCCAAATCCTTCTGGGAGCGACCAGTGTGTGATTCCGCTTAGCTGTAGGGATAATATCCCTATACAAGCTCTAGGATCATAACTGACCTCTAGACTCTCTAGGGTTTCTGACTCCCTCCTGGAACAGAATGAATTTAGGCCAAAAGTAGTTCATTCGAAATGACTGCCTGAAGTTCCACCTGTCCTTCAAGGCCTGCTCTGTTCCAGCAATCTCACACTGCATGGGTATGTGCCAGCTTCAGCCCCTGGGTCCCCTAAATAGATAGGTAACCCCATAAAACCTAAGTAAGAAATGTCTGTGTATTTTGATTGGCGTATAGAAATTATAAAAATAAAAAAATCCTAGAACTACATTCAAACAAAAGAGTATCTCCCACCCAAAGTATTCTCTTCATGTTTCCCAAACTGGTGTTCCTTAGAACTCCAGTCCCAAGAGATGCTCCCTGAAAAGTGCTCTTTGGTCAAATGCTGCACTCCATCTCCTAGAGTCAGAGGGCACCTTGGAATTATAAAGGCCCTGAAGAGATCAGGAGAGATTAAAGAAAAATTTACCTTCTTTTACCGAGAGTTCTCTTCACACGGTTGACCATGGTCCTACGTTAACTAAGCAATGTTAGGACCATTGTAGTGTTAAACTACCAAATACATATAATCTAGTCAACAACTTCAATAAATACCCAAAAGTGACTTGCATGGTAGGAATGTAGTTAGATTTGCTGGTTGGAAAAATTTTCCCACATAATTTTCACACCATTCATCCTTAAATACATTGAAATGTCCCCTGTGCTATAGTGCTGCTGAGTTCTAACTCCGCTTTAAATGATTCATCCTAAGTGATAAGTCTCAGGGTAGCGTGTTGTTCCTCAACACTAGTTAACAGTTCCTTCAGCTGAGCGAAACGACTGACAGGAGAAGGACATCAACTTTCTAGTTACCTCTGTGAGAGGAATCACACGGCATCGCACAGTCGCTGTGGGGATGTTTACACAGGTGGGTGTGTTTATACCCTTATTGATTTCTCATGGACCGTTTAAAAATAGGAGCCATAAATTATGTATGGCCAAGACCTATTAGGAACAGCAAGGGAACCACACTTAACGCAGGGCCCGAGAACTGTAAAGTCAGCTGGCTTAGAGCAAGAATTTCTAACAATCATTTATTTGTAACCGCCTAACGGGTGTCTCTGGCGTGGCTACAGGTCAGGTGCCAGCTGTGCACAGGTCAGATGACAGCTGTGGAGAGGGCACAGCGGTCCGCCCCATAGCTGCCTCAGGAGGGCTTGAGGCAATCGCTGTGCTACCACAAGGTAGTGGCAAGCACATTAAACTCTCCTAGTTAGAGAACTTGTAGATAAAGGATTGGACTTGGCACTCAGATAAAGGATGTGGTCTCCTTGGAGTTCAGGCTAACCGACATGCGGTTATCGATAGGAGTGCTTTCATATCTTCTGACTGCAAGTGGAAGTTGATGTCTAGAAAAAAATGAGGGCAAGTAGACAATCTATGTGGCCACCTGTACCTCTCCTTCTCCTGTGAGAACCAGGCCAAGAAGGAGCTAGTTGTTCTTCTGAAGGATGGCTGAACGACCGGGGATGGTTAGCAATCTCTGGACATGAGCCAGCTCTGCGACAATTAAAAGGCACATCCTGGTTCTGTTGAAAAGCTTCGCCCTTGGGCAGGGTCCTAGAATCTGGAAAATGGCTGGCCAATGTTCTGAGACCTTTCTTCCTGGCAAGCAGTGTGGAAGTGAGGTTTGTTTTTGCCACTAATGTTTATTTACTGAGCTTGAGCTACGTGCTAGTTGTCAGGACTGCCATGGTGAGAGACCCCAAATATCTTGATGGAGTTTGTCATTAGCCTAGTGAGGGGAAAATACTTTAAAACCAAGTCACAGAAATAAATATGCATTTTCAAATAATGATATAAAAGAGAAATACAGGATAATTTGAGACATTGTAAATGATATTAAGCTGAGAGCTGAAGGGTGGAGGAGAGAGAGAAAGAGAGAGAGAGAGAGAGAGAGAGAGAGAGAGAGAGAGAGAGAGAGAGAGAGAGAGAGAGAAAGAATAAGGAGTGTGTGTGTGTGCCTGTATGTATGAGAGTGGGAGATGAGAGCTGGGGAGACGGAAAATATCCTGAGCTGAAGGAACAGCAAATGTCGTGTGTGTGTGTGTGTGTGTGTGTGTGTGTGTGTGTGTGTGAGCTAGGGGCGGTGGTGGGGCCGGGGAGTGGGAGGGTGCTTGACCCTTTTGAGGAACTGAAAAAAGCCATGTGCTTGTCATGTGTGCCTGAGGCAGAGATGGGTCTGAGTTGAAGTTGGAGGTGGGCAGGGTCCTCCAGCTCAGGGCTTTGTAGGCCATGATGAGCGTTTGTGATTAGATTCTAAGGAAAGAGTGTGCTTATTGCCGACCTGCCATGAGTAGATGGGTTGATGTGCATACCCCAGCTGCTGACCTGAGGACAGCGTTACTCAGCAGTAATTCTTTAAGGTGAACAAGGATTGGAGTGTGACCTTGGGTGCAATGCCAGAGAAACTGGGTCACATTTCATTACACATTTTGTAGGTTATCAATGTTGGCGATAAAGCTCTATCAAGGTTGTGAGAAAGGCATATAGTCATGCAGGAAAACACCTCATGTTTTCCTGCATGACTATTGTATATGCCTTGATCATAGGTGCAAACATTCTTGAAGCCTCTGATGACATGATCACAGGTGCAAACAACCATGAAGGCAGAGCTAGTGGACAGAGAGGATCCCTGCTGAAAAGAGAATCTGGAGGCAACTGTTCACCCACCCCCCTGCCCTAACAGAACATCTTGTAAGCGGCGCCCTACTACTCCTTAGCTCAAGAAATAGGAGGGGACTTCACATACCTCACTCACTGACCCTTATCCTAAACTTAAATTTTTTTTTTCCTGAATGATTTTTAGAAAACAGTCACCAAAAAAGTAGGAAGCTGCAAAATCTTTCACATCCCAAAGAATGCCTGCTGCACTGCCCACATGTGCAAAGCCTGGGCTAGGATCTTTAAACATTAAAATTCTAGTAATAATCCCAAGAGGAATCTGCCTCAAAAGGTGCTTTTTGGAAGTACGTAATTCAACTGGTTTTATATTTCATCTGAGAAGTGACTCGTTTTTCTTTTATATTTGGCGTGTGGGAAGCTCATGTGAAATTATGTGTCAAAACCTTCAACTCCAATGAACCAGGGAAACCTTAGAGATTACTAGAGGAAAGAGTTGCCATTTCAAGTTATGTTTTTAAGAGTTTAACTATCAAATATTAAAAAAAAAGTTGTTGGGTAAAAGCATTATTTATAGACTACCAGATGAATTATATGACCTACTGTTTACAGATGTATTAAGTCAGAAGAGCGATGCATTCTTGGCTTTAAGTAAAGGCTGTAGATTACAACCATGATGGCAACAGAATGAATCTGAATGGGCTGAAGAGGCAAGGACTAATTGTTTCAGAACATTGAGAATGAGAACAAAAATGTGCTAGAAAAGCACAGCATGTATGAACTCCGCATACTGCTCAATATGACCCACAGCCTCCTGTCCTAAGGCAGTAAGTCTGAAATAATATTTTGCTGTTATGTGCTTTACTTCATAGAACAATAACTCCCTTCTGTCTCGTTTGCATAATCTTAAGAAAAGTGGGAACATAATACAGCAATAACCTACTTGATAGTGGCTTCGAAGAAAAAAATGATTCTAAAGTCATTGGCAGATGGGGGCTAGATCCATAGAACTGAACAATCTGAGGGTTGAACAAATGCTTCTCAATTTCTGTTTGCCACTGGATTGTGAAGTTGGCCTCTAGAGAGCATAGCCAGACCTTTATCTCCACAGCCTTGGACCATGGAGAAGGGATGTAGCTAGCTAGACTAGACAGTTTAAACATAAGATGTTATATAAACAAAACCACTGTAGACTCAGTGTTACATAAATACTTCATTACTATTTTTGTTGTTATTGGTTGTTATTAATCCTCAGCTGAAGATATTTTTTTCCATTGATTTTTTAGAGGGGGGGGGGGGAGGGATAGAGACAAAGAGAGACAGAGAAAAAAAATCCATGTGAAAGAGACACATGGATCAGTTGATTCCCACACCTGCCCTGACAGGGAATCTAATCTGTGACCCTTTGATTTTTGAGCTGGTGCTTTGACCACTGAACATACCAGCCAGGGCAATACTTCATTACTATCACTGTTATAGTATTGATTCTTGATTGCCTATTGAGGTCAATTTTATTTTTAAATTTTTATTTATTGGAGAGAGAGAGAGAGAGAGAGAGAGAGAGAGAGAGAGAGAGAGAGAGAGAGAGATTGATTTGTTGTTCCACTTATGCATTCATTGGTTGCTTCTTATACGTGCCATGATTGGGGATTGAACCTGCAAATTTGGTGTATTGGAGTGATGCTCTAACCAACTGAGCTACCCAGCCAGGTAATTCCATCCTAGAGTACAAGGAAAAGGGACACTTCACAGCTGTGAAATGGCATGCTCCTACCAGCTGCCTTTATCTGAACACCCTTCATGGGACACAGTGAACACTGGAGGAAAGGATGTTGACTTGCAATTGTTTCTTTGGATACTTTGGCAGAGGAACAAACTCGCTGCCAAAAAATGTTGTAAGTTCTTTCAGTGAAACAATAGTAAACCTTTTTACTATAAACTACGATTATTTTCAGGTACTTAATACTTTTTATTTGCTGAAAAGGTAGGCCTCATTAACAAATGCTTTTTTTTGTGGTAAGTTTATGTCCTGAAGCATAAGAACATAAACTCTACCCGCTGTGAGAATTAACTTTGATTTATTAATTTTATGGGGCTTAAACGGATTTAAGATTTTTAAAAAACTTTAGATAAAGCACAGTAATGTGATTTCTAGTATACAGATTAGTTTCAATACTTGAGATTATGTTTCCTGCAAAGCTCTATGCTTGGACTTTGGATTGTAGATTTTCCATGCCCCATACTTCTACATCATCCAGTTCTCTGGAAGTCATTTCATAAATTGCTAGATTCTATTAGAAGGATAAAAGTTAATTCATTCTTTCATTTCAGGAGTTCTAATAATTGAGGAGATAAGAATAGAAAACTGAGAAATAAGTTTGTTTTATTTATTTTATTTTACTATCTCTGCAGTTTTAACCCATACTTCTTTCCCCCCTTCATTTTCAATATTATTTTTGCACAACATCTGCAGTTTGCATTAAGCAATACAGTAATAAAAGTGTAAAGATATGGTCCACGTGTTCCAGGGAGTGTCTGTATAAAGCAATTAGTACGAATAACTGGGACTTGGCAGAGCCTTCAAATAGGATTTGCCTGAGCCATACTTTAATGAGCAAACTGGTCTCAGTGGTTTATGTAATACCCTTGGGTTTTCACACTATTGAACAGGTCTATCTTCAGCCTGTAATTTACTTCTGGGACTCCAAAGTGGGTTGAGTTGCATTCTGGATAAAATAAGCTGTGTTAATAATAGGTAAGGTGGAGACTGCTAGCTGTTTACCAAATTCGGTTTCATCCTTCTTCTAAATTATAACATTGTAGGTGGGCCCATGGCTTACAAGCTGGGAGTGCCATTTTCAAACCCCCTACAGTTAGATATGGCTAGGTTTCTAAGTTCTTAATAGAGTATAAATGTGAAGCCATTTGCAGGTTCAGACCCTGAAACACTACATGTATACTCCTTTGTGCTCTTTCCAACTTGGGGGTGCTAAACATGGACCATTCTGAGACCAAGTCTCAACCATGCAAATAATAAAAACATTGGAGAGACAAGACTCATTCATTCTTGCAACTAATGTTTACTGAGAATCCACTCTATGCCAGCATCATTCTAAATGCTGGGATACACCAGTGAATAGACAGACCAAAATCCCTGCCCCTCTTGAGCGCATATGGGCTATAACAACGGTAAATAAATATAATCTATAGTTTGTTAGAAATAATAATTGCTAAGGACAAAAATAAGGCCGGAAGGGAGATTGGAAATGCTGATTGGGTCTTATGCCATTATAGGAAACTAAATGAGACCAACTACAGGTCTAGACAAAATAATCGAACAAGGAGCTGTTGCATTCTGGGTGTATGTAGAAAGTGGAGAGCCAAGAGGATTTGCTGAGAGACTGGATATTGGGGGGTGACAGAGAATAAAAAAGAGTCAAGAAAAACAAGATTTTGGTTTGAGGAACTTGAAGATGGGGTTGCTGTTCATTTATACTGGGAGGATTGTAGGGGAGTCTGAAGAGAAATATCTGTAACTCTGTTTTGGACACAGTTGTAATGACCATTACATTTCAACTGAAGTGTTAAGTGACCAGTAAAAATATGTGTCTGAAGGTCAGAAAAGGAATCCAGATTAAGAGTATTCATTTATAAGTCATCAATGTGGATGTTATTTAACACCATGGGAATGGTGGAGATCACCTAGAGAGTGAGTGCTGCAGAGAAAAGAAACAATCCAAGGACTGAACCCTGCCCCCTAACTGTTAGAGGTGATACAGATGAAGGAGAACTAGCCCTCCCCAAAAAGGACTGGAGGTATACCGGGTGTGATGTTCTGAAAGACAAATGAAGTAAGTTAGAAAAATGGAGAGTACACAGATCCCTGAATGACTCTATGGAGCACAGCAGCCCATTTATTCACCCTATGGGATTGTTAAATGACAGAAAAATAAACTTCGTTATTTTTAATTCACTGAAGTGTTGTTTCTTTGAAACAAAATTTAAACTTTTACCCTAATATCAGGTAAATAGCAAATAGTATCAGCATATAAATCTTTAACAATAACAACCACAACAAAATTAACATTTATAAAAAAATCTCAAATAGTAAACTTAGAAATGTGATGTGTGTGTGTGCACACACACAAGTGTATGTACATGCTCATGTGTATGTGTAAGGAAGAGTTTGAATATTTTTTAATAAGTATGTTTTTATTGATTTGAGAGAGAGGAAGGATAGAGAGATAGAAACAATGAGAGAAACATCATCCATAGGCTGCCTCTTGCACGCCCTCTACTGGGGATCAAGCCCACAACCCTGCCTAGGAATCCAACTGATGGTTTCATGGATTGATGCTCAAGCACTGAGCCACACTAGCTGGGTGAGTTTGAATATTTTAATAATTTAAAAACACACACAAACATAATTTGGAGTTGACTATTACCACTTATTTTTTGGTCATAGCCTTAGAGGACTTACTTCTGGGTAAACAGAGTCTACTTATATATTCCTAATAAATACTTCTAGCTTTATTTTCTTGAGAACTATCCAAGAGGAAACTAAGATAGTAAGAAATAACTTATGTGATGAGTCCTTTTTGTGACCTTTGACCTTAGTTTTCCTATGGTTTTGTTATATTAATTCTCTTGACTTTTAAGGGCCAAGAGGTCTACCTCCTCAACCAACTTCGACTAATAATAGTTCTGCTTGAAGAAAATGAACATGGAAAGAAAAACTCATTTTAAAAAAATATATTTTATTGATTTTTTTACAGAGAGGAAGGGAGAGAGATAGAGAGCTAGAAACGTCGATAGGAGAGAAACATCAACCAGCTGCCTCTTGCACACCCCTTACCGGGGATGTGTCCACAACCAAGGTACATGCTTTTGACCAGAATCGAACCTGGGACCTTTCAGTCGGCAGACCGATGCTCTACCACTGAGCCAAACCGGTTTCAGCGAAAAACTCATTTTGATGCTTATGAATTTGTTAGGCAGTAGCTTTCAAATTTTATTTCTGTGAGTAGGTATTTTATAATGGGCATATATTCACAAACCAATGACTAAATATTACATGAGGAAACCTTTCTAAGATTTATATTTGCTGTTAGGCCTTTCCTCCCACATCCTGTTATCATCTTTTAACCTATAGATTATGAGGATCTTTGCCACTATTGTATAGCAGTATTGATTCTGTACCCCCATAATCTTCTCTCTTGCCAAATAATTTCTAGCATGGCTCAAGTGTTTTGTTTTATTTTGTTTTGTTTTCAGGATATAAAGGCTACAAAATGACAGAGAACTCAATAAAAAGAACAAAATAGAGTAAAGTTGCAAATGCAAAGCTGACTTCATCAATGTATGTAGGCAAACGTTGGAAAGGGGCCACACACTTAGACCTGGCCCAAAGGGAAATACCCTCACACAGAGAAATAAAGAGGAGAATTAAAATACTCTGAGTAGTAGATTGCCAAATTTCTTCAGCCTTCTGTCCAAGAACTGCAACTCTCTAGAGTTTAAATGACATCATATCTCATGAATCAGAAGACCTGGGTTCTAGTTTCAGCTTAAATACACACCAGCTCTGCCTCTTAGGCTTTGGGGAAACAACAACATTAAGGGAGTAAGCAAAACTGAAGGCCATGGCAATGGCCCATTCGGTATTCAGAAAAGTCTATCTATTCAGGTTCCTAAGATTGAGAAGCCAGAGCATTTCTCAGAGCTCAGCTTGTGTAACCAGAAAGCCAGGAGAAGAGGCCAAGGGCAGTAGTTGAGTGTGGTCAAGAAGAAGAGAACAGCGAAGGAAGGGGGGTACAGGGTGGAGGGGGGTCACTGGGAAAAAAAGGGAGCTATCTGTAATAACAATAAAGAAACATTTTTTTTTTTAAATGGAGAGAACATTCCAGTAGAATTGTCTGGAATAGCTGTTTGCCGGTGACCATGATGGAGCAGCTGTGGGATGATCATTGGGTGGGTATACTCTTTTCATGTGAGACAAAAAGCCTGTCCCACTTGCATCAACTCTTTGTTCACTTGTACATTTATTCCTTCACTCACTCAACAAACACTTTGATGTGAAAGACACAGAACGAGGCAGTGGACATAAAATGGTAAGCAGCATAGACATGATTTCATCTTAGCCTCATGGAATTTACAATCTAGTAGAGACCACTGACTTTAATCAATGAAAATTGTTGTGACTTAAATTTTTTTTTTTTTTTTTTTTATTTTTTCCCAAGTTATTTTGTCTACTGGGGCAGAGAACCACTTATGCAGGTCAATTTGTTTTTTGAAATTTCTTTTAACTTTACCTGATTATTTTTTTTTTCTTTCCATTTTTGCAGTCATTATATAAATATCTAATATCCTAGGTTTCCTATAAGACTTAATGTAGGCATTTGCCAATCTTTTATAAGCACACCCCCTCAAAGTAAGTTTCTCTCCCTTTTCTTCCTTTCTACTTTTATTTAGTATTGTACATTTTGAAATTCAACATGAGAAATATAGAGATTTTGAAGATAATGGAGTTTTGCTCTCTGAGCCTTTGTTCTACCCACTGGGTTTATTATGGCCTTATGCTTTGGTCACTAGGACAGAAATCGGCTCCAGCAATGTTAGTTGGCAAGTACATGTGCAATGCATAGTTAGTGAGGGGTCTCTCTTACAAATGCTATTTAGAATCCAACAAATAGTGGCTTTGGGGCTTGAAAATTCAATGAAAGAGCTGAGAGAAGTTTTAGAAGCTATTTAAAGTTCAAGGAGTCTCTGCCTTCAAAGGCAAAGCAAAGTCAAATTAGGGGTTTAGAATCATAGTTCTGAGTGTGATATTTTCAAAAAGACATACTTTTGTAACTAGTTTAGGATATAGTTTTGCCTAAGATTATATACACTACCCTCTAATCTTTTTTCTTCCATAATCCTAGCCTGTGTTTTTCTTCTGTTTGTTTTCTTAACTCATGGGTAAGAGCTACCAGAATTAAAGACATTTTTTGGGTATTCTTTTGTAGTAAAACACTGTATTTGTTCCATGGAAAATAAACTGTCACAAAAATTTTGATCCCACTTGTTAGATAAATACATGGATAATTAGAGTGGTTTCAAAATGAACCATCCCACATAAGAATATAAATAAAAAATTGTTAATTTCATGAATAAAAATATTCTATCAGTAGAACACAGAATTTTGAGACACTATTTGAAAAATATTTTTAGAAATATTTGTTCCATAGGAATTCACATTACTGGAATAATATCTCATTTCAAAGTATAAACAAGTATCTTTGTAATAAGTTTCTCAGATACAAAATTAAGAGAAAATTTGACTATTTAACTAAGGGAAAATCAAGTCACCCAAACTAGATTATTTAGACCACCCAAACTTACATTAATTGGACTTAGTTAATTTAGCAAAATAATTAGCAGTTTTAAATTTATTTTTATATTTTATTACATCATTATCATTCTTTTTTATTACTAATTATAAATTTACTATCCAGTAAATAATCTATTATAAAATTTAAAAGTACATCTTAAATGAAATAGTTTTGCTTCTTGTTAAAATTATAAAACTTTTAAGTTAACAAATTAAACTATCAAATTGTTTGGTCAATACTTATTCATGGTAATGCTTTGAGTAAATAAATCAAGAAGCTAAACTTTGAATTAGCCTGTGTACATGAACTTATGCTTCATTCTATATTTTTCCTCATACTTGCAATGTTTGTGTGAACTAAATGAACTAAATGATTTAAAATTTTGGGGAAGTTAACCAGAAGCATTAACTTTGGGACTTGAAAAAATTCAATGAAAGAGTAGAATGAAGTTTTAAAAGCTATTTAAAACTTGTGACTTGTACATATACCAATCTATCAAAAGTACTAAATAAGTAGATTTAAAAAAAAGAACTATCACATTACCTGTGAAATTAATAGGCGAGTTCTACTGCCAAGGCATGTTATTATTGGTTTTCTATTTCTGACTGTAAATTTTCAGTTTTTTTTCCTTTTCTTTTATCTTCTTAGCTTATTCCCTCTCTTCCCCACCCCCCCCTTCCCTTCTTTCCCTTCCGCCACTTTCCTTTCCTTCCTCCCCTCCTTCTCTTCTTCCATAAAATTTGTAGTGAGTCCATGCTACGCACTGAAGAGTGTGCTAGGACTGGGACATGAGCAAGACAGACCTAATCCCTGCTTAAAGGCAAGTTTATATTCTAAGTTGGAAGACTTCGATGAGAAATTACAATAGCATGAGATAGTGATAATAATAACTAGCAAATGTTTACTATGCAGTGCTAAACATTGTACTTGCATTTTCTAATTAATCTTGCTTAACAATAACCCTATGAAACTAGTAGTATTGCTTCTCCTGGTTTATTGAAGGTATAATTGAGGCCCTAAGAACGTTAGATAACTTGGCCCCGTGCAGAGTAGTAAATTGTGGGAAGTGCAATTTAAATACAGGAAGTCTGACTCCAGAACCTGTAGTCTCAACCACTAGACTGCCCCACATACTAGAGAAATCTTTAATTGAAGAGAAGGTAGGAAATTAAACAGTTTGGTTGGTTTATTTTGACCATAAAATAATAGAAAAAATTGTCTGTGCTCTTTTATATAAATATAATTTTAACCTAGTTGAGCAGTGAACCTTTCATCTTGATTATGTGGTTACTATGGGTTTGTTTTAGTAAGGTTTAGTTCACAGTTATCTTTTTATATATGGGATCCAGTTTGGGTTGAAAATATGCTCCAAATTTTGACTGCAGAACTGGAAGGTTGCTTGCCTGCAAACTAGATTGCTTGCAAACTAATTGCTTGCTTGCAACTACACCTTCCAAACAAATGGCTTTTCAAATGGGTTTGGCAAAGGATTATGTGTATAGTGAAAATACATGTCATGTCTAAGCATTGGCTGTGTGTTCCCTTAGGAAAGATAGTTAATGTTGCACAACTAGCATTTCCCACTTCAATTTTGAGATAAATAAGGAAATCTTTCAGTTTGGGAGCTGATGTGCTATCTATAGCTATAGCTATATCCAGTAGCTCATGTTTCAGATGCTAAAGATAGATGCTTTACTGTGTGTGTGTGTGTGTGTGTGTGTGTGTGTGTGTGTGTGTGTTAGACATATCAAATGGTTTTCTAAGTTTTTTTTTTCCACATATACTGGTAAATGTGCCAAAACCCTAGAAGAAAAATAATTATTTGTATGTTTTGTATACTATCCTTTTTCAGGTGTGCCTTTTGCAAATATTTTCTCTGAATATATTGACTGTCTTCTCATTGCCTTTCACAGAGCACACATTTTTAATATTCGTGACATCCAGCTTATCATTTACTTCTTTCATAGATGGTATCCTTGGTGTTGTGTCTAAAAAGGCATCTCCAGACTCAGGGTCAATTAGGTCTTCTCCTATCTTACCTTCTAGGAGTTTTATAGTTTTGCATTTTATATTTAAGTCTATGATCTATTTTTAGTTAATTTTGGTGACAGCTGTAAGGTCTGTGTCTGATTCATTTTTTGCATGTGGATGACCAGTTGTCCAGCACTGTTTGTTAAAAATACTACCTTTGCTCCATTGTCAAAGATAAGTTACTGGAGGTCTGGGTAAAAAAGGTGAAGAGATTAAGAATATATACAAAACAAATAGACACAGACAACAGTATGGTGACAACCAGAGGAGGTGGAGAGGTGAAAGAAGGGTTAAGTGGGGATGAAAAGAGACTTTGCTCTGGGCAATGAGCACACAATACAGTATGCAGACAATGTTCTGTTGAGTTCTACACTTGCAACCTGTATGGTTTTGTTAGCTAATGTCACCCCAATGAACTCAATAAACTCAATAAAAACAAAACAAATTATATGTGTTCATGTTGTTAGGACTAAATGCTTTAAAAAGATAAAACTTCTTTAATAGAGAGTGCCATCATGCTCCCAAAAACCACTGGCAGATCACATTGTAAAAATTACTATTGATGCCAATAATAGTCTCTTGAATTTGAACAGATGTTCATGTTTAAGTTTTTCTTTTGCCCAAGAAGATCAAAAGGGTGTCTTTTAGTTTTTCCTCCTTAAGTAGTATTTTAAGTTTTAATCATAAAAACAAAGTTATAAAGATGATAAAATAGAATTTTGATAAGAAATATATTTAATATTCCTGAAGCAGATTTTGAAGGATAAGAAAGCCTTGGCCATGCACAGAGGAGATGGGCCCAGGTATTAAGATAAAAGCAGCCATGGCCCAGTATATGTGTGGTTCTAGGAAATCCATCTAACTGGAGCAGAGGGTGCCTGTTGTGATGGGAAATAAGGTTAGATAGGCAGAGGTCAGGGAGAGAAGGGCAGGGATTGAAAGCTAGGCAGAAAAGAATTGGGATTGAACTCATTCAATTGGATTAATTGAAATAAGAAGACACTCTAAGATTATCAGCCATGAATTGAGAAAAAGTGAATGTTGTTATCTTCAGAAGGATGTAGAGACATGTTCTTTTCTAAGTCTGGAGTGAGGGAAGAGAGGGCCATGTTCAGCTTGAAAACAAAGCAGCATTTTGTCTTACTGCTTTAAATTTTTTTCAGTCACAAGGTCTGCTTTATACCAATCTACACTAATAAAAGAGAAACATGCAAATTGACTGTACTGTTGCTACGGCCACAAGCCACACCCACCAGCAAATCAGGAGTAAGTATGCAAATTAACCTAACCAAGATGTCTGTGGCCACAGAATGAGCAGGAGGCTTGGATTTCCCTGCAATGAAGGAAGCCAGCTTCCCACCCTCTCTGTTCCACTCAGGCCTTTGCTCAAGGCTACAAAGATTCAATTATAGAAGATAAATAAATCCCAACAAAAATGGCAGCAGCCACAGAGCTGGAGAGGACAGGAGGCTTGGGTTTCCCCCAGCGATGGAGAAAGCCAAGCTTCCTGGATGGTCCTGGCCTCTGCTCAAGGCTACAAAGTTTCAAATGTAGAAGATAAATAAGGCCCAGATGCTAGGGACTCCTCTTGGGTTGACCGGTGTGTGGCCAGCCTGCAAACCACCACATGTCCCTCGTCCAGGCTGCCTTACACCCCAAGGAAACCCCCACCCTGATCCGGAACAACCTTCAGGGAAAACCACCCGGCCCCCACCCATGCACCAGGCCTCTATCCTAGCTAATAAAAGAGTAATATGCAGATTGACTGTCATTCCAATACACAATATGGTTGCCCCCATGTGGTCAAAGATCCTGCCCCCATGTGGACACAATATGGCCACCACAAGATGGCCAGCAGGGAGGACAGTTGGGAGGGGCCAGGCCTGCAAGTGAGGGCAGTTGTGGGTGATCAAGCCAGCAGGGGAGGGCAGTTAGGGGTGACCAGGCCAACAGAGAAGGGAGGTTGGGGGCAACCAGGCCTGAGGAGGCCCAGTCCTGCAGGGGAGGGAAGTTAGTGGTGACCAGGTCTGCAGGGGAGCAGTTAGGCATCAATCAGGCTGGCAGGGCAGTGGTTAGGGGGTGATCAGGCTGGCAGGCAGAAGCAGTTAGGGGCAATAAGGAAGGCAAGCAGGCGAGCAGTTGGGAGCCAGCAATCCTGGATTTGAGAGGAATGTCCCAGGATGGGCTGAGGGATGCCACCCCCACCCCGACCCCACCCCCATGCATGAATTTTGTCTAGTTTTCGAATAATATCAAAAGAATACCTGGGATTTTTTTGTTTTGTTTATCAATGCAGTCATGGGTTAAAAATTGTTGAGAAATGCAGACTACAAGTTAATTTAATTACAATAATGGGATATAACAGAATAGTTATAATTTTTAAAAAATGAGCTTCTTTTCTCTGTGCTGCCCTTGAGCTTTTCTGTACTTGCTGTCCTTAAGCCCAGGATCTTTTTGATTCATGTTTGCAAGAAATCAATGTGAAGTCTGAGAATTAGGTAGGGAACGTCACTAGCTCTTTGAAGTCTGTCTCTTATACAGATTCTAAAATGATTCTCTTAATTCCAGATCTCTGCCTCACAATCTTTTTCTGCAAACCCAATTCTTGAGCCTTTGCAGAACCTCCCTCATTCTGAAGAAACTGAGGTTCAGCTTCCTCTACTTGCCTGAGTCACCAGCTTTCTATCCTTCAAAATATATTATTTCTATCCCCTTTTCTGGTTGCTGTTGTGTGTATGTATTATATATATATATTTAAATGAAAGAGTAATATGCTAATTAGGCCAGACATCCTTCCAGGCATCATTCCGAATGTCCTTCCAGATGAAGCCAGGGCCAGAGTGAAGCCCAGGACCCGGGTGCCTGCTGGTGGTCAGAGGGAAACAGCCCAGGTCCTGGCTGGCAGCAAGGGGAAGGAAGGCCTACTCTTTCATGAATTTTCCTGCATCAGGCCTCTAGTCCTACATGATAAAAGGCTAATATGCAAATTTACTGCATGGCAGGATCACTGGTCACTATGATGAGCACTGACCGCCAGGGGACAAATGCTTAACACAGGAGCTACCCCCTGGTGGTCAGTGTGCTCCCACAGGGGGAGCACTAATCAGCCAGAAGCCGGGCTCATGGTTGCAAAGGCAGCAGTAGTGGTGGGAGCCTCTCTCACCTCCTTAGCAGCACTAAGGACCCCTCAGGGGCTGTCCTCCTGTCGGGGCCTAAGTCGGCAGGAGGACATCCCCCAAGGGGTCCCAGACTGTGAGAGGGTGCAGGCCAGGCTGAGGGGAGCCCCCCATTTCCCCAGTGCATGGATGTCATTCACCGGGCCTTTAATATATATATATATATATATAATTGAATTTATTGGAGTGACATTGGTTAACAAAAGTATACAGGTTTCAGGTGTACAATTCTACAATACATCATTTGTATACTGTATTATATATTTACCACCCCAAGTAAATTTTCCTTCCATAAACATTTATCTCCCCTTTACCTTCTTTACCTTTCCCCCACTCCCCAACCCCATTCCCTGTGGCAGTCACCATACTGTTGTCTGTGTTCATGAGTTGTTACGTCTATATATTTTAAATGTTATTATTGTTATTTTAATAGGCATACAGGAGAGAATAGGAGTTATACTTCTATTCAAATTCACCATATTTTTATTTAAAATCTTGTGGTAGTAGTTTATTTTTTAAAAATATTTCATTATAAAATTGGTTCTTCAAAGAAACTTTGGTACAACTATAAGTAACGAATTGAGTCATCCTTCTCCTTTGTTATAACATGGGAATTATAAAAAGAGTAGCATGATCACTCTTTGAACTGCCTTTGAAAATATGATTTTTGTTTTTTCACAAGTGATTTTTTATCTTTCTCTTGAAAATCTTTTCCTTTTACCAGTGCCTCCTCATAATCAATTTGTTATATTGATTCAAATCCAACAGTCCTATGTCTCTGTAAGTATCCTCTCCAAATCCTCCAATTCCTTTAAAATTGCATTTCTTAGAAAATTTAGATTAGCTATTATAATTCCTCTATACAACTATATTTTTGGAGAACACAGTAGCTGAGGTAAAGCTGCTAAGCAACAAGTAAAAACAACACAAGATTAGATTACCAGTTCTTGTACATATAACTCTAAGAATTTTATAGACTATCATCATGTGTGATGGGCTTAGATGAGCTGCTGTGTGTGCACTAATAAAGCTGTTAACACTGAAACATTAAAGCTTTAATCAATCATGGATTGGCTTATAATAGCTCCTCCAATATCTCTTACAGTAGAGCTATTTATTTATTTATTTATTTATTTATTTAGTCTTCACCCAAGGATAATCTTTCCATTGATTTTTAGAGAAAGTAGGAAGGGGAGATGGAGGGAGGGGAGAAGGGAGGCAGGGAGGGAGAGAGAGGTCAGAGAGTGCATGCCTACACTCTACCGTTGAGCAGCACTTGCCAGGGCACAGGGCACAGTGGAGCTATTCTTGAGTGAACTGTCTATTCAATGCATATTTGCTTGTGTTTTTTGTTGTTGTTGTTACTTTATTGTGTGTGGTTTTGTTTGCTTTTACAATTTGCTTAAGACTTTTGGTATATAAAAAATAGGTAAACTGTAAGGAAATTTGCCCAAATTAAGTGTACATATATCATGAAATAATTATTTTTTCATTTGATGCAAAGGAAGGATTGCCTTATTTGGTACTGGAAAATCATTACTCTGCTATCTGTGCTTTCATACTCAGTCTCTAGTCAATCTAGTAAATTATCAGCTCACTTTATATCTTTCATTTATTATCAATCCTCTCCCCTCCCTCCACCCCCAAGTCTTAACTTCCTGACTGTGGAATGCAGATTGCAAACAATACACAAGGCTCATTGTATCTTTAACTATTTGATGATTTCCAACATTAGCTCAGTTTTATTCCCTAGATAATTTCCTTACCAACTGACCACTGAGACTATCCTGGACTTCTGTCACTTTTATCAACCCTACCCCTGTAGATATACTCCCCTTATCTCTGCCCTATTAGAGAAAATCAACAACGGCAGTTGCCACATAATAAGCACTTATTGCCAAGCACTTTACAACAAAACTGCACTGTAGATCTTTTATGCAATTTTTGTAGGCGAGGAAAGTAAACCTCAGAGAGGAAAATAAACATACTCAAGGGCACACAGCTCATACATACACACGGCTCACCAGAAACACCTGACTCTTGCCTTATCTTTTTCCTTTGTTTTTCCATTTATTATAATCTAAAATATAATATTTGATATGTACAAAAATATGCGTATAATGTATATATATATATATATATAGTTGTTACAGCTAAGTAATAATATGAATGTCCATCATCTAACTGAGGAAGTAGAACATAATCAGTACTACGTTTTCTTCCCTCTCCCATTCTCTGACCTCCCCTCACTCGAAGAGGTAACCACTGTTTTAAGTTTATCATTTCCTTGCTATTTTTAAAATTTTTAATTTCAAAATATTTTACAGCACAAAAATTCTTAAAGAATATTATAAAAATTTTCTGTATGTCCTTCATCAGATTCAACAACTCTTATCATTTTGCCACATTTGTACTTTTTTTTTTTTAATATATTTTATTGATTTTACACAGAGAGGAATTGAGAGGGACAGAGAGTTAGAAATGTCGATGAGAGAGAAACATCGACCAGCTGCCCCCTGCACACCCCCCACTGGAGATGTGCCCGCAACCAAGGTACATGCCTTGACCAGAATCGAACCTGGGACCTTTTAGTCTGCAGGCCGATGCTCCATCCACTGAGCCAAACCGGTTTCGGCGAGGTTGTGCCCTTTTTAATGCAATGCTCAAGAAACATATTATGGTGATGTCAACTTTGATTACTTGGTTAAGATGATGCCTTTCAGTTTTACCCATTCTAAAAGTACTATTAATATTTTCCCCTTTATAATTAAATTTTAGCCCAATAGTTTTGACATCCATTAATAATTTTGTCTGGCTCAGCTATTACTTTGATGGTTGCTAAATAGTGATTTTTCTACTCCATAACTCTTTCTACATGAGATTCTTCTGTAAGAAAGAATTTTTCCTTCTTCCCTACTTATTGATTAATTATCAGTAGAAACTCATCTATGTATTTAATCTCAGAATGTACTTTCCTTACTGATCAACATAGTCACCTTGCCATATATCAAGTTTCCATATGTTCTTAGGTCTTTCTGGGCTCTCTCATTCAATTGGTCACTTGGCTTTCTCTGTGTGGAAACAACACTATTTCAATTATTATGGCTTCATATTAGTTTCAATGTCTAATTGGCCAAGTCTCTCTTTATATTGAGGAGATCCTTGGATATTCTTGTTTTTCGTAAAAGTAAACAGTATCAGCAGTCACAAAACCTCTGTTGATAGTTTGATGGAATTATAGTAGCTCTGTAGATTAATTTGGGGAGAATTCACTAAGAAAAATGAACATATTCTCTATTTACTTAGGTCTTCTGAGTATCTATCTATCTATCTATCTATCTAATATTTATTGACTTCAGAGAGGAATGAAGAGGGAGAGAGAGATAGCAACATCAATCATGAGAGATAATTATGGAGACTGCCTCCTGCATGCCCAAAACTAGGGATTGAGCCTTCAACCTGGGCATATCAAACCATGACCTCCTGGTTCATAGGTCGATGCTCAACCACTGAGTATCTTTTATATTATTATAGTTTTTTTTTCTAAATCAGCTTTGTACATATTAAATTTGATTTTAGGTATCTTATTTGAAATAAAATCTCTTTTTAAGTTATGTTTTCTATGTGCTTGTTGTTATAGAAATTGTTTTCTGAGTACTTAGATTTTACAGAAGTGCAACTAAATTCTGCATATAGATCTTATGGCAAACTCACTATTTCTAATAACTTAGATTCTTTCATAGAAAGAATAAATAATGAAGTCCTTTTTCTTCCTTTGCAGACTTTTGTCTTTGTTCCCCCCCCCCCCCCCCCCCCCCCCTTATCTTTCAGTATGAGATGAATACATTGAGTAGGAGAGCCTGCACAGTCATGGGGCTGTTGCTTCATTAGCCAAACCCATCCGGGTCCCCACTAGAGTTTGGCACCATCTGGTGGTAATTGTCCACTCCAGCTTACATAGTGATGGGGAAAATTTAGGGTCTGTAGTTTATTGGACATCAATAATTTCAGGAATTTCCTATCTGGACAGTACCAGTTTTGTTGGGCAAGTTTGGGAATGTTGAATTGGGAAATTATTGAGCAAGCAGTATTCAAACTCCACTTCTGCTCTGGGTTTTGTGCTATTTTCCTCTCTGCTGTGTCCTATTTCCTTCCTCAATCTCAGGAGGTAAGAACTCTATCCTCTCTCCCTCTGCTCCATTTCTGGGGCTGGGGGGTATATGGGAGTAACTAATCAATTTTATACTCCCAGAATTCATGACAGTTTGCCTGATTTTATTGTATTTTTTGTATATTTTCTCTCTCCTTTCATTATAATCTAAACTTTGAAAGCTTGAAATTTTTATGTTTCATTCACAGTCAATAAGTAGAAGCGTTCCTAGTATGAAAGCACTCAAACATATGTATTGAACAAAATGAGTAAATCAATATCAAAATCCTCCTTTATATGTTAATGTCTTCCTGTAATTCTATCAACTATTGCTTTATATATTATTATTATTGGCTTTATATATTTGAGGCTCTTTTATCAGATGTGTACAAAATTAAAATTGTTATAGTCTCTTGATGAACAATATTTTGGGTTTTTGTTTGGTCATGAAACCTATTTCAATACTAACATGCCACCAAGCTTTCTTTCAGTTACTATCTGCCAAATATATTTTTTTCGCCTTCACTTTCAACATTTATATGTACTTTTGTTTTATTCTCCTCTCTTTTAAATAGTATTTAGTTGTATTTTTTAAAATATATTTTATTGATTTTGTACAGAGAGGAAGGGAGAGAGATAGCGAGTTAGAAACATCGATGAGAGAGAGTCATTGATCAGCTGCCTCTTGCACACCCCCTATTGGGGATGTGCCCGTAACCAAGGTATTATACATGCCCTTGACCGGAATCGAACCCGGGACTCTTCAGTCCCCAAGCCGACGCTCTAACCACGGAGCCAAACCGGTTTTGGCAGTATTTAGTTGTATTTTTTAAATAACAATTGTACAAGTAGTCATTTAATTGGTGAGTTTAGTTCATTTATATTTATGTATCAAGTTTATTTCTATAGATCTTCAAAATTTGTTTAATCTGGTTATTGTTTTAGAATTTTTAAGGCATTTTTACATTCCTAGAAAATCTTTTTACTTCTAATTCCTCTTAGTCTTGTGTTGCCTGCTGATCTTTAATTCCATTGTAATTTGAATAATTCCATTGTTTATTTCCATATATATTCTATTCTTAATCCTCCATTAACAGTTATAACAGTTATACTAGGTAACATTTATATAGTGCTAATATAACTATTAAGTACATTAGATAAACGCATATGTGCAAGGCACTCTTTAAAAAAATATATATATATTTTTAAATCAATCTTTATTATTCATATTATTACAAAGGTTCCTCATTTTCCCCCCCTCCACCAGGTTCCCACCCCCCATTGTCCTCATCCATAGGTGCACAGTTTATGTTCAGTCTCTTCCTGCATCCACCACTCCCCTTTTCCCCGAGAATTGTCAGTCCACTCCCCTCCCGTATCTCAGATTCTATTATAATCAACAGTTAATATTGTTCATCACGTTTTTTAATTTCCTTTTTTGTTGTTGTTGTTTTTTTTTAAAATATATTTTTTTATTTAAACTATCATTTCAATGGGAACTCTTTTAGGAAATTTACTTGTGTTAATTAATTTAACCTTCATTTTACTAATTAATCCCATTTTACAAGTTAGGGAACTACAGCAGTGAAAGGCAAAAAATTTGACCAAGGGCGCATATTTTGGTAGATTTCTGAATGGGATTTGAACTCAAGCTGTCACTACACTTTCTCTAATACTCAGTATGAGAATAGGGTATGGGGAATGAGGAAACAATTTTTTTTTTTTTTGGCAAAAAGATAATTTTTAGTTTTGATTTTTAAAATGTTCGTGATTTTCAACATTATTCACATGGCTTTTGCTCTTTTTCCTTAGTTTATTATTTATATTCATTGCCCGTTTTTGCCTTGGAGAACTAAATAATCTTTTGTATTAAAAACTCTTTGCTTTGAAGTACAATAAAGTGTATTTTTATTTAATAAAATTCTGCATTTTAGCAGATATGAAATCCCAGTTAACATTTTAATTTTCTAAGGAAAATTAGACAGAAGATTTATACAACATTTCCTGTTTCAAAGAAAATATAGCTCTGCTCTTCCTCATCCTTACTACCAGGAAATTCTCAAGCTATTATTTTCTACTTCCTGAGCTCAAATGTCCATAAAGGAAGCATATAAAGAAAGGGGAAAAAAAGTATGCATCTTTCTGTTATGTATATCATGTTAAATATTATTTCTGGAGTCTATGTGAAATTAAATACAAATTTATTAGTTGCACCAAATAACTACTTCTATTTAAAATGCCACAAACATAATTTTACATAATTCCAAAATAGGCACAATTTACATTTCATTTTTTTAGGACACAAACAAAATTCAAAAAATTTTGAAAAAGTAAAGATTTAGCAATTATGCAAAGTATAAAAAAGTATCCTTTAGTTTCAAGAATGATTCACTATAGAGTTGCTTTATAGAGAGATCCAAAGGCTTATCTGATTTTTAATACTAAAATAAAAAATACATATTCAAGAAACTAAAGAATCATAGACTTCCATTTTGAAGCTCTCAGCAATTGTCATGATCAAACCAAATCTTGGGAAAACAGCACAATTTAAGAATGTTGCCATCTAGTGGTCCCCTTTAGAACTGTCCTCATAAATTAATTTCAAGTAAACAGATTACTTGAAAATTTAAAGATCTTGACTTCTTGAAATTGGAACCAGAGATCAAAAGAGAATTTCCTTAGGTAACTGAGCAGTTTTTAAAATTACCTATGGAAAAAAAGGAGAAGGCTACTAACAATATATGTGTATGTACATGTGGGGACAGCAATGAATGAGGATAGACAGTAGAGGGAGAAAATGGTAAATACAGTACTCAGTATCCTTTACAGTGATTAAAGACCATGACGAAAAGGTTGACTCTTGAAGTAGTAGGAAAATAGTGCCATTGTTCATTGAAATGTATTGTATTGGAATTATTTTTTTTATGGTTGAGTATCAAACTATTTCCGTTTTATTTCTGCATCATACATTGCAATTTTTAAAACTTTGATTGTTAGCTAATACAGTAATACAAAAATTAGGGAGAAAAGATATTCATTTTCATAAAGTGCAGAATTAATTTTAAATTGTTTGCCTTAGTAAACAAAACCTCATTTCAGGTCCACCCTTACCCATGGAGGAAGAGAAAAGGTTATTTTAAACTTTTTATTTAACGAATGAAAGATCCAATAAAGACAAGATTTTTTGCAAACATTTTTTCTGGGTAAGCTTTCTAAGGACAACTGATTATAAAATAACCTTTCATAGTTAATATGAACCTATATAATAAAATAACAAGTACATAACTTAGACCTCCATGCTTATTTTGCAATGTTTAGGTCTCCAATTAAGAGAAAGGAACACAACTGAACAGGAACAGTTACTTTAAAAAAATATATATTTGAAAAAATTGACTTCAGAGAGGAAGGGAGATGAAGAGAGAGATAGAAACATCAACAATGAGAGAGAATCATTGATTGGCTGCCTCCTGCATAGCCCTCCCACTGGGGATTGAGCCCTCAACCTGAACATATGCCCTGACTGAGAATCAAATTGGTAACCTCTTAGTTCCTGGGTTGATGCTCAACTGCTGAGCTACACCATCTGAGCAGGAACAGTTACTTTTACTGGAGTTACTTGAAGACATTCTCTGGTTTTGGCCCTTGCAGGAAGTTAATTCTTACATTCCCTTACCAATTATAAAAATACTAGGGGCCTGGTGCATGAATTCATGCACCTTGAAAGGAATTGTGTGAGCCGTGAGGTTGGGCACAGGGATGGATCTCAGCCCATCCTCCATGCCCCTGCCTGGCTGCTCCTGCTGTGGCCCCCAGTCCTCTGTCTGCCAGCAGCCCCACTCCTGCTGCCACCACTCTCATGCAGTAACAGTGCCAGTCCCACTCACACCCACTGAGTGCGTGGAGTGATTGGGGCCGCCGCCAGCAGCAGGTGCGAGCAGAGGTGCCACCCTGACAACCCCTCAGGAGCAGGGGGAGGTGGAGAAACCCTCAGGGGCTATCAGGGCCAGCAGCTGCTGCTCATACCCGCTGATGGTGCCAAGCAATCTGGGCCAGTGCTGGGCACTGGCAGCGGGTGAGAGCGGTGGCTCTGGCCCCAGCAGCAGGTGCAAGTGGGGCCAGTGCCAGCAGCAGGTGCGAGCACCTGGTGGCACACAGCGTGCGGGAGCAAAGAATTTTCAGTAACCAATAGAAGCTCACCCTGATGACAGTGACAGGTGCCCCGCCTTGGTCTGGTGGCCCCACTCACCTGCTCCACCATCCTGCTGCAGCCAATGCCCACCATGTTCTGTACTCTGCCGCCTGCTGCCGATGCCTGTCATGTTCTGCACATATCCCCTGGTTGTTAGCACACGTCATAGTGACCAGCTGTTCAGTTGTTTGGTTGTTATGTTGTTTGGCCTATTTGCATATTGGGATTTTATATATATATATATATATATATATATATATATATATATATATATATATATAGACTAGAGGCCCAGTGCACAAAATTCATACCTAGGGTGAGGGATCCCTCTGCCCAGCCTGCACCGTCTTGCAATCCAGGACCACTGGCTCCTAACCACTCACCTGCCTGCCTGTCTGATTGTCCCTAACCACTCTTTCTGCCTGCCTGATCGCCCCTTACTGCATCTGCCTACCACAGCTACCACTGCATGCCTGTCTGATCACCCCTAACTGCTCCCCTGCCAGCCTGATTGACCCCTAACTTCTCCCCTGAGGGCCTGATCACCCCTAACTGCTCCCCTGCCTGCCTGATTGCCCCTAATCACCTCTGCCTCGGGCTCCACGACTACGGCTTTGTCCAGAAGGACATCTGGAAGGTTGTTCGGTTTAATTAGCATATTACGCTCTTATTAGTATAGATAATGTATTGGACATTTACAACTTCTGAAGGATTTTTATTTTATAAAAGCTAACATTTTTTATAAAAGCTAACATTTTTTGAGTGCATAGTGAGTGTTGAATAAGCTTTGGTGACTGTTAGATAATGCTTTTCCTGTAATATACTAGTATATTTGACTTCTATAATCACTCTGTTAGTTACCTCCATTTAAAGATGAGAAAACTGAGGTATGAAAAAGCTACAAAGTTGGTAAGTAACAAAACTAATTTGTCTAAACCAAGAGGCAGGCTGCAATATCTGTGCTCTTAACCCATATGATACACTTCCTTCTCGATTAAGTACAGAACTTAGGCTGTATATATAACATTATATAGAAAGTTTAGTCAATTATCCAAATAATTTTTATTAAATTTATTTTTTTATGGTGGAGTATCAAAATATTTCCATTTTATCTCTGCATCATACATTTGCAATTTTAACAACTTTGATTGTTAGCTAATACAGTAATACAAAAATTAGGAAGAAAAGATGTTAGTATTCATTTTCATAAAGTGCAGAATTAATTTTAAATTGTTTGCCTTAGTAAACAAAACCTCATTATTATTTTTATTATCTGGATTTGGTGTTTGCACTGATAAACTCATCCAACAATTGTTTCATTTTCCTTTCACATCTTACTATATTCTGGATAAACTCTAGTATGAAATTTGTCTACTTATATTCATATAAGAATATTATAGTGCTCAGATTTCATTTATAACTTCTTTGGTAAGATTCTCTCTTCAACTCTTGGTCATCTTCCTAGATCACCAGCACAACTGTGGTCACGATTATGAGTTGACTTGTGTACTCTACCTTTCACTTTCATATACTGCAGTCCTAACCCCCAGTACCTCAGAATGTGACTGTACTTGGAGATAGGACCTTAAAAGAGTAATTAAGTTGTTATGAAGTCATTGGGGTGTGCCCTCATAAGAAGAGAAAATTTGGACACAGTTACAGAGGAAAGACTGTGTGAAGACAGGGAGAAAAGGCAGCCATTTATAAGTCAAAGAGAGAGGCCTCAGAAGAAACCAACACCCTCATCTCAGACTTCTAGCTCCCAGAACTTTGAGAAAATAAATTTCTGTTGTTTAAGTTACCCAGTGTGTATTACTTTGTTATGGCAGCCCTAGCAAATTAATTCAGTCACTGTATCAACTGCGGTCTTAGTTGACCAAAAAACTAAACCAAAACAAACTGAAAACCCAAAATGAAAGAACCCCGCTCTTGCTAGTTTAAGCAGAAAAAAGACATTTCTTAAGGAATATTAGATAGCTCAGAGAATCTTTGGAGGACCAAAGAGCCAGGTTGGGAGGCCATGCAGCCAGCATGGGAGTGGGAGTGTTCTGGCTTCTGCTTTGGGGAGGTGGATCAAAAGGCAGGAAATTGCCTAGACAGGGAAAGGGTGCTTGAAGGGTGGTATTACCACAGTAGTCTGATTCTTTGATCAGTAGTTGCTCTGCTGGTACATTTCTCTGAGACTTGGTTGTCATTTCTGCAGACCTTAAGCTTTCCTTAAATCTATTTTTATTTTCACTGGATAAAACTCTCCCTGGTCTAGAATTCAAATAACTATCAAGAAAATGTAGTTGGACCCCTCACCCCACCTTATTGTGTATCATTTTTTAAATTTTATTTTGCCAGTACTTTCATTAAAGTTGGAGTTAGCGAAACTAGGAAGGACTTAGGATAGAAGAAGCAATAGGAGAAAGTCCGGGCAGGGCTGCTGTCAGCTCTCTAAAGTCAGAGAAAGGATGGTTTTGGAGACATTTTCAGGAGGTAAGCCCAGGATGAGCTGCTGCTGCCCATTTGCTCCTGGTTGCAAGTCCCATGGGGACCCTCAGAGTTTAAGAGATGTATGCCCAAGGGAAGAAAGGTGGGCATGCTGTGAGGGAGAGTGCGCATATTGTGTACCTTTTAAAGAAAGAAATTAAGCAGCTTACTAGGAAGATGTTGCTTGCCAAGTATTCTTTCCCCCTTATGCTAGGAACATTTCCTCATAGCCCCCACCCCTACTCCCCCGCCTGTCTTTCCCCGTGGTTTGTGTGGGTAACATCCTGTACTCTTTTACTCCTGTGCAAGTTCCAGACTCACGGTTCCGCTTGGCCAATTAGAACATACACACACTATCCCTCCTCCCCGGCCCTGTGATCAGCTCTAGAATAGGTAGTCACATTGTCCAGGACACACTAATGAGACAGGGTCCAGGACACATCCTAGCTCAATAGACTTGCATCTCGCTGGCCCCTCTATTTCTGCTGTGGGTTGCTAGGCTAGGATGTAATCCTGGCGCTGCTGCTGCCTGAATTAATACTCCCTGATGAGAACTTTCCCGAGAGCAAAGCGGACACAGAGGAAAGTAGAGACAAGAGAGAGATAGACACAGCATCCTACCTCTTATCTCTTGAACAGCTCTCTTGAAGCTTGTGTTGCATCTGGATTACTGTTTCCTGTGCCATAAAGTCACTTTCAGCTTAAATCCATTGGATTGATTTTAGTCACCTGCTGTAGGAAGCCACCCATTGTCTTCACTATCAGAGAAGTGAAAACAAGGAGCCCAGAACGCTGGTGAGCCTTGAGAGCCCTGGCAAGGGCCAGAGCTAGGCACCGATTGTTTAGTCCAGACAATGGTGGCTCAAGCAATTTCCTGACCAAATAGTCTCAGAGTAAACCTTTACTAATATTTATTGACCTTTAAGATGGGCACCAGTGGAAGTCCTTCCCCTTGAGCTGGGCTTCCCGCCTGGCCCCCAATATTTCCAAATTATTATTTCTTGTCTCATCTCTGTCATTTGCGCACAGCTCTTCTCCAGATCCAGAACCTTGAACCACACAGGATGTGACTCTTAGAACTTGCCACCAAATACTCTTGACTAATTTAATTTATCCCCTTATGTAATTTTATTGTTTAAATAAAATAAGTAAAGATGTCCCCTAATAATTTTGCTTTAACAAACATTAATAGTACCTCTAACTTGATGTCCAACTGAAAAAAATTTCTGGTCTCTGCCCTGATCGGGGCTGGGGCCTAAACTCTGTGACTTGCTCTAAAAACCAAGCATCAGAGCCCCATCTCCCTCTTTTTATTTTATTATTATTGCTATTAATAACATCCTTGCAATAGAATACAGTTTATACTTGGAGTTAAGAAAAAGAAAAAGAAAAGAAAAAATACTTGGCCCTGGCCGGATAGCTCAGTTGGTTAGATACGCCAAGTTTGCAGGTTCAATCTTCAGTCAGGGCATATATAAGAATCAGCCAATGAATGCATAAATAAGTGAAACAACAAATCTATAATCCTCTCTCTCTCTCTCTCATCTCTCTCCCTCTCTCAAATCAATAAATTTTTAAAAAATTGGCTTTGTTTTTATATGTGTATATACCACATACACTCAGATACAAAGTAAAAATGGAGTGAATACCTCAAAGGTTTTATTCATCTTGATTTCTTCCTCTTTAGATTAAATGACCTTATTAGAACCTGATGAGCAATAATACATACTTGGATATATTTCTCCATATTTTTTTGCTTTTATCCAGTTTTACTCTTGAATATAACAAAGAATTATTTTGCTGTTTCTTATGTTCAAATGTTTGGAGATCAGCATAGGGTTAACTGCTTTATTTTGTTCTTTTTAACTTGGGTGGCTTCTCTCTCTTCAGGTTTGACCTTTCAATTTCATTCTTACATCTGACTATTCCTGGTTAAATGCTGAGGTGTAAACACACATTTAATAGAGGAGTATTATAATTTCAGACTGACTTGCACCTCTCTGTCTCCTGTAAGAATTTATGAGCTCTATCAAGTAACATAATATCCTACTTCATTATGTTTCATCTTCTAGCTTGCAGTGCTGTTTTTTTAAATTTATTTTTATTTTTTTATTTGTTTATTTTTAAATCCTCACTGGAGGATATGTTCATTGATTTTCAGAGAGAGAGGAAGGGGGAGAGAGAGAGTAGGAGAACATTGATCAGTTGCCTCCCATACACGCCTCAACTAGGGATCCGCAGTAGTTTTAACTTACCTCTGTCTTCTCATCATAAATCAGAGCCTCCTATACCAATCTTTTTTTTTTAATGTATTTTTATTGATTTCAGAGAGGAAGGAAGAGGGAAAGAGAGATAGAAACATCAATGATGAGAAAGAATTACCAATTGGCTGCCTTCTTTCTGCATGCCCCCCACTGGGGATCGAGCCCACAGCCCAGGCATGTGCCCTTGACTGGAATTGAAACCAGGACCTTTCCAAACACAGGCACAGGCTCTATCCACCAAGCCAAACCAGCTAGGGCTCCTATACCAATCTTAGAGCAACTGTTGTATTGAAGGAAACAGATCACTATCACAAAATTAAATTTAAACCTACTTTGGTGAAAATATTTAATTAAAGGTACTGTACCTGAATATATCAAGAATCTAATTCTCAAGTTGTGTTTCTGTATAAATTAGGAATGACCGAGACATAAACGAGTGCCCTGGGGACAACTATAGACATAATCACGGTCTTAGTTTGTTCAGGCTGCTATAACAAGATACCACAGACTCAGTAGCTTATGAACGATAGGTTTAGTTCTCTGAATTTGAGAGGTTGGGAAGCTTAATATTAAGATGCCAGCACGGCTGTCTTAGGCTAAGGGCCATCTTCCTGGTTCATAGCTGATGTCTTCTCTTTGTGCCCTCACGTAAATGGAAGGGACTGGGAATCTTTGTGGGTTCTCTTTTATAAGGGCACTAATCCCATTAATGAGGGCTCCACCCTCATAAGCCGGTCACCTCTCAAAGACTTCACATCTAAATATCATCACCTTTGTGAGCAAGGATTCTGCATATGAATTTTGAAGAAAACGTCAACATTCAGAACTCAGCAAGTACTCATTGGCTTGAAGAGTGGAAGTTTTGTCTCTGATGTTCCACCATGCCTTCCTTTCTTTTAGTTTTTCCTTTAACAACATCAACTTTGTGTTTTCTTGGACAGAATGCAATTCGTGTGTCTTTTCATATTTTCTTGAAATGTGTTTCCATAATTTCAAAATAAAAACTTACTCAAAAATTTAAATTCTTATTCTACAACTCTGCTTTAATGAATTTCATTTACTAAAGTTTCTATATGGAATAATTTCCCAGTGAATATCTGGAAATTGTGCCAATAAAGTTAAATAAGAATACAGCTTTTAAGTAAGGAGTGAAGAGCTGTGATTTAGGATTCTGTGCCTCTTATGTTGCTAGATTACTCAACCTAAAAATGGGGAAATATTAAAGTCAGGAAGATTTCTCCCTATTACAACATAGTGATATAACATTTGGGCTTCTGACTGGCTTGGGGTTTGCAGAACTCTATCTCACAAAAACTCACACCAGTGTGACCTACTTAATTCTCTGGACATCCAGAAAGAATTAGCGGTGAGGGGAAGGCTGGGCAGAGGGAAGGAGAAAGCTGGAGAACAAGAAAAAGAAAACTATTTAACTGGTGCATTTTACCTTCGGTGGCGTAAATAATAAGAATCTCCAAGCTTGTAAATAAATGGATAATGCTCTCTGACTAAAATTAGGAACTTGTTTTTATGTAAGTCGTTTATAATTTCCCAATTGTATTGATATTTATTGCAGCCCAAATGAGCAGATGTGCTTTTAAATTAGATTTTTCTATTAAAAACAAATGGATGCCTCAAGTTCACTCCAATTCTTTTCTTAATTCTTTATTGTATGGAAATGTCTTAATTTTGTTTACTGTAAGAAATATGCACAATTAAGTGGGCTTTTCTGTGATTAAATATTTTAAAACTTTTTTGATTTTTAATTTTCACTGATAACGTGGTTATTTTAAAAAATAAATGAAGGCAAATGATTGTACAATAGTAAATAGTGATATTATTTAAGTATTTGTAAATATATACTTGTGGGTGAAAAAGGGTTTCTATGGGAAGTAGCCTCACAGGGTGATCTGATCATAAATTCCTAACTGGACAGGTCATAGTGTGTCCTCATGCCCCAGGCATATAACATTTTTTTTTTTTTTTTTTTTTTTTTTTTAGCAAAAGGCTTATTTTTGCCTTAACCAGTTAACTGCCATGCATCCAAAATGAAAACCATCCCCACATGCCACTATACTTTGAATTTAATTCACCGCTGACATCTATAGACACTGCTCATAAAGGGTTAAGTGAACCCTGTCCATTACTTCTGGGTATCTAGTTTAACACACCTTTCAAATCTCTCTTTTCAGAAACCTAACAACCTTCCAGTGAGCACCTTCCATTTCCTGCTTGCTTTCTCCTACCTCCATGTAATCTTCCTTATGTTTCCCCCTTAATTCAGGATGCATAAAAGAAGCTGCAAACTGCCATTCGGAGAAGCATTTTTCTCAATCTGTTGCCATCTTGCTTCCAGACATATCATCAGTTTAGCTCAAATAAAATGTTATAAATATTCTTTACATCGGGGGTGGGGAACATCCGGGGCCCACGGGCCATATAAGGCCTGGGACATCATTTGGCCTGGCCTTGTCAAGGCAACTGCAGGCGGGACTCAAAATTCAATACATCTAGGAGCTTTTTTCATAGCAACATACATTTATATTAAGTGAATTTTATTAAATGAGTGATGTTATAAATATCCAAATGGTCCTCAGAAAAAAAGGTTCCTGATCCCTGCTCCAAAAAGGTTTATTTCTGAAACCGACATGTATATTTATAAATAGAATTTAGGCACAATATATTACATTTATGCAATAATTTTTCTAAAACAGTTCATCTATTTTTTTGTTTGTTTACCTATTGATGCATAACAAGCTACTTGAAAACTTAGTGGCTTAAAATAACAACTACTTGCCCTGGCCTTGTAGTTCTTTGACAAAGTAGCCAGACTTCTTGAGTTGTCAGTCTTCCTTTTGCCACATTCTGTTGGCTAAAATAAGTCACAGTGTCAGCCGAGATTCAGTGTGAAAAGGATGACACAGGGTGGGAATACCAGGAGGGTTGAACCTGTGGAGACTACTATATTATGTGTCTCTTTTAAAAAATATATATTTTATTGATTTTTTACAGAGAGGAAGAGAGAGGGGTAGAGAGTTAGAAACATCGATGAGAGAGATACATTGATCAGCTGCCTCCTGCACACCCCCCCCTGGGGATGTGCCTGCAACCAAGGTACATGCCCTTGACCGGAATCGAACCTGGGGCCCTTCAGTCCACAGGCCAATGCTCTATCCACTGAGCCAAACCGGTTTCGGCAGTATGTGTCTCTTGACAACTTCACTTCCTGGGACCTAAATTGTAAAATCCAGTATTTCTCAAGATATATTTTTTTTCTGTAATCTGAGGCTTAAGAAATGCTTTTCAGCCTGGGTGGTGTGGTACAGTGGTTGAGCATGGACTCATGAACCAGGAGGTCATAGTTCGATTCCCAGACAGGCCCTGGTGTGGGCTTGATCCCCACTAGGGGGCATGTAGGAGGGAGCTGATTGATGATTCTCTCTCATCACTGATGTTTCTATTTCCTCTCTCTGAAATCAATAAAAACGTATTTAAAATATTCTATATAATAAAAGGGTAATATACAAATTGACCATCACTATAACACATAAGATGGCTGCCCCCATGAGGACACAAGATGGCTACCACAAGATGGCCAGCAGGGGAGAGCAATTGTGGGTGATCAGACCAGCAGGGGAGGGCAGTTGGGAGGGACCAGGCTGTCAAGGGAGGGCAGTTGGGGGGGACCAGGACTGCAGGGCAGGGCAGTGGGGAGGGGGAACCAGGCTGGCAGGGGAGGGCAGTAAGGGTGACCAGGCTGGAAGGGGAGGGCAGTTAGGGGCAATCGGACCGCAGGGGAGCAGTTAGGTGTCAATCAGACTGGCAGGGGAGTGGTTAGGGAACAATCAAGCAGGCAGGCAGGCAAGTGATTGGGAGCCAGCAGTCCTGGATTGTGAGGGGGATGTCTGACTGCCTGTTTAGACCTGATCCCATTGGAATCGGGCCTAAATGGGCAGTTGGGCATCCCTCAAGGGGTCCTAGATTGGAGACAGTGCAGGCTGGGCTGAAGGACACCCCTTTCCCCCTCCCCTCCCCTCACCCCGGCACAAATTTTCATGCACCAGGCTTCTATTGTGTGTGTGCATTTATATATAAATGCTTTTCAGAAAAAGAGCACTGGTTTAATCAATTTTGGAGATTGTGCAAACTAGAGCCTTTCTCTTGAGCTAAAAACAGTAAGGATTTTGCACTATAAAATCTATTTTCTTTGCTTACCCAGCATTTCTCAAACATTTAAGTGTATTGAACTGTGCCTGGTACTTTCCTTGTAAATATTTGTTGAGTGAAACTTATCACAGGACCACTTTTTTCACAAAATACACATTGACAGTATAAAAAATTGATGTTTCCAATGGAAAGAATTTGGGGAAAACAGGGCTATTTTGTAAGAGAGAAGTATACGATTTTTGTGTCTCTCTGACCTTCAAACCCCATCTTGGTGCTTCCTAGTGAATTAATTATTGTATTTAGATGGCGTGACCCCATTTCCTGGTCCCAGGTGATTAGACTCCAGGTGAGCACATGGTACAAAGGCAGCTATCTATAGGCTGGCCAGCTACTTAAAATATATCCTATCACTAGAGCTTTTGGGGGAGCCTAAATTGGATAGCGATAGGCAGACCAAATTAGGTCTGTCCCTTGGCTAGTTGGGATGTGAGAAAACCATTCAGTTAGTTGATAGAGGCAGAGAATCAATGAATTTCCATTCTATGGAGCCCTTGGTGCTAGTTCTTCATTATCCTGTTGCCGAAAACACTTCTCTGTCCCTTTCTCATAGCAACTTTAGAAGAAAACTCCTGTAGTGAGGTAGGCCATCTACGTCTCTATTTCTCACTATCTGAAAGAGTCTATTACATGATGTCAGGGAGGGAGGCCTATGCTCTGTTTTTCAGAGTGAGGAAACCTTCTACTTACTTGTCTAGTCAGGGAAGAAGTGCCACTATGACATGTCCTTCTCCAGCATGCAAAGCCGGTGGGAGTTCAACAGCCGACAGGACAGGGTAGGAGAGGCTGGCAAACCAACTGCTCAGGCGGTGTTTTCAATTGTCGTAGGAAACTCTTTGTCAATAGATGCAGAAGAGACTGGATATAGGTGGGAATTTTTCTTTAAAAAACAACAACTCGGAAATATATGCTGAAAGTTCTAGTTCTGGGCATGTTATTCCCTCCCCCCTCTTCACTGACTAACAGAAAGGAACAAGGAGAAGTTAATGGTAGAAGAAAGGTGACAAGTAGAAGGAAAGAGCACATAGAGAGCAGTGAAGCTGGAGCTATTGTGCAAAATGTAGTGAATTACTGAAGTGGAGCTGGTCTAGGAAATAATGGACAACCAGGAGAAGGTAGCGTAGTCACTAGTCCAAGTCTATGGAGGAGTCAAAACGGAATCATTCCCTGGGTATTTATTAGGAGACGGTTTTGAGGAGTGGGGAACAGCACCCAGAAAATCCTACTTAAGTCCACAGACATGCCAGGTCTAGAATGTCAGTGAGAAGAGATAGAATACTGACTTTGGGACACTAAGTCAATAGTGGGTTTAGCTGCAATTTTCATGAGGTAGAAGAAATTACAAATTGAGATGCCAAGAGCAATAGGGCTTGCCTGTTGTTATTATGCAGACAGCCTCACTGCAGGCCGAGTGTTTGGGGAGTTATCACAAGAAAGAAACATGCCTGCTTTGGGATGTCAGGATTCTATTTTAAAAGTATATATATATATATATATATATATATATATATATATATATATATATATATTACTGATTTTTTACAGAGAGGAAGGGAGAGGAAGAGAGAGTTAGAAATATAGATGAGAGAGAAACATCAATCAGCTGCCTCCTGCACACCCCTTACTGGGAATGTGCCCACAACTAAGGTACATGCCCTTGACCAGAATCAAACCTGGGACCCTGAGTCCGCAGGCTGATGCTCTATGCTAGGGGTGTCGAACTCAATCAGAGAAGGGGCCAAAATCTAAAATCCAAACTAAATCGCAGGCCAAATGGTTTACTGAACAGTCATAAACTGTCATTGTGATGGAAATGCAGCGGAGTGCAGTGATGACAGCGCGGTGCGGGCCACATTGCAAGGCCTGGCGGGACGGATTTGGCCCGCGGGCCTTGTGTTTGACACATGTGCTCTATGCACTGAGCCAAACCGGTTAGGGCTAAAAGTAGTCTTTATCTTTTAGAGTAGTTGTCTATTTACAGAAAAATTGAGCAGGTACAGAAGTACATTAAGAGGGTAGAGTCCCATATACCACCATGCTCAATTTCCCCTATTGTTAGCCTTTTACCTTAGTATTATTACATTTAATGAATCAATACTGATACATTAATATTAATGAAAGTTCAGTTTATTCAGATTTCCTTAGTTTTTGCCTCATTTCTTTTTGTGTTCCAGGGCCCATTCAGGACACCACATTCCATTTAGTCCTCATGTCTCCTTAGCTCCTCTTGGCCCTGCCAGTTTTTCAGACTTGCCTTGTTTTTGACAATCTTTACAATTTTGAGGAGTACTGGCCAGGTGTTTTGTGGGTTATACCTCTATTGGAATTTGCCTGATGTTTTCATCATGACTCACCTGAGGTTATGAGTTTTTGGCGGAAGATCCAGAGAGATAAAGTGTCATTTTCATCATAACATCACATCAAGACTGCATGTTATCAACATGATTTATCACTGTTGATGTTGATCATGATTACCTGGCTGAGACAGGGTTTAGCGAGTTTCTTCACCATGAAGTTACTCTTCTCTCCATTTCCTTAGTACTACTTGAAAGGAAGTACGCTCAGTCCATATTTAGAGAGTGGAGATTATTCTCCCTCTCCTTGAGAGTCAAGTACCTACATAAATTAGTTGTGATTCTTCTGCATGGGAAGTTGTTTCTTTTCCCTACTTATTTTTCAATAATTGATCCATATTGATTTGGACTCAAACATTTATTTTATGTTTGCGATAATCCAATAATGCTTTATTAATTTTGTTGCTCAAATCATTCCAGCTTTGGCCAGTGGGAGCTCCTTCATTTGGCTTCTGAGTTTCTTTGACAGACTCTCATGAATGTGGTGTTTTGTTGTTTTTCTTTTTTGTATTTCCTTACTTTCTGACACTCTACTAGTAAGATGTTCCAGGCTCATCTTGTATGCTTCTTTGCTAATCCTGAAAACAGCCATTTCTCCAAGAAACCCTGGTTCCTTTTATTATAGATAGTATTAGAAACCAATACCATGGGCATACAGGAAAGTGTACTCATTGCTACTGGGGTTAGTTCTTTTGAGCTCTCTCATCTGACAGAGCAAAGACATATATTAGTACATGTATATAATACACACACATCTATAAATATTCCTATATGTAGTCATCAGTACCTATATTATACACACATACATCTATAAATATTCCTATATGCAGCCATCAGTACCCATATTAGACTAAACATGAATTCTTACTAATGTCTCCAATTTGAATCCAGTGCCAAATGAATTATTCTAGCCTCCTCCCAATTCATACCACTTCCTTACCTGAATCTCACTGCACCAGTTGAAAAACTTGGCTCTTCTTTGTGCCATCCATTTACTTACCTTTTTAGTTACATTATACATGTATAGCAGCATCAGAATCATGAACTCTAGCACCAATTAAAGCATAATGCTTATTTGCAGTTCCTTTTGCCTTCTGTTTTACAGACTCCACTCATTTCCATATTCACTCAGGTCAGCACCCCACTCCCTTTGTTGACACTGTAAGGAGATTAAAAGATGGAGGAGTAAGCTTACACATTAAAATAGTTTTAAAGATATGTCTTGCATGTTAACTTGTTAATACTAAATTATACTGTCTGTGGATGCACATTTAAGTGGTGAAACTTAAAAAAAAGCAAAGAAGTTATAACCATAGAAATAACCTCATAAGAAAGCAACTTGTACTTTTGGGCAGAAAAAAATATCAGTGACTTAGATGTACTTTCCCATTTGAAACAACCACAGAAACCCAATAACATAATATACAAAACAGTGGTTTTCAGACATTGGATACCAGGCATACTTGACAGTGATTCCTGAAAATGGGGAAACAAATAAGATAAGCCTTATAATTGCCTCAGCTTACTATCTGGAGGGAGTTTCCAGACTACAAAGCAGGGTTGGGGAACCCAGGCAGGGACCAGTGGTCCCCCGAGTTAAGAAGTTGGAGCTGGGAGTCTGGGAGACCGGGTAGAGTTAGAGAGGGGAAAACAGAGTAGAGAAGAGAGAGCTGCCACAGAGCAAGTTCCAGAGATGGCAAGAAGTCCACCTGGCAAAAGGCAGTGGGGAAACTAATGGAGGACAGAGAAACACACAGAAGGAGCAGAGGGAAAATGCCTGGAGCTCACAACCAGCACAGAAAATAGGCTGTGCTCCTCCCACCAGCCAGTGGAGAACCTTGGTCATGGGCCAAGCAGTCAAAATGGTGTTCTGAGTGGAGGGACACAATTAGTCATAGATGAATGGTTATTCTGACGTCACCGAATGATGCTAAAATCAAACCCTGAAAGGATTAAACTGTTTCCAAGTAACTTGACTGTGACCCAGAATAAAGTTCAAGAATATTTATAGAAACATAAAACCATGCAGCATTCAACAAAGTGAAAATTCATAATATCAGGGTCTGGTAAAGAGGAGGAAGAAGGGAAGGTATGGCTCATAATGAAAAAAAAAAATCAATGCAAAGAGATGTAAACACAGATAATAGAATTAGTAGATAAAGACATTAAAAGAGTTTTGTTCCATATATTCAAACAGGTAGGGGAAAGATTTTATGTTAAATGGAGGCATATAATATACACTTATGTTTTGTAATCCTCACCTGAGGATATTTTCTCATTGATTTTTAGAGAGAGTGAAAGGGAGGGGGAGAGACAGAAAGAGAAAGAGGAGAGTGAAAGGGAGGGGAAGAGACAGAGAAAGAGAGAGAAAGAGAAACATCTATTGGTTGCCTCCCACATGTGCCCTGACTGGGGCTGTGATTGAGTACGGACGTTGACTGGAATAAAACCGTGGACACTTTAGTCCACGGGCCAATGCTGTATCCACTGATCCAAACCGGCTGAGGGGGTGGTCGGCAAACTGTGGCTCGAGAGCCACATGCCGCTCTTTGGCCCCTTGAGTGTGGCTCTTCCACAAAATACCAGGGCCTGGGTGAGTCTATGTTGAAGAAGTGGCGTTAGAAGAAGTTTAAGTTTAAAAAAATTTGGCTCTCAAAAACATTTTAATCGTTGTATTATTAATATTTAGTTCTGTTGACGAATGAGTTTGTCGACCACTAGGCTAGGGGAAAATATATCTATATATTTAAAAGACCCATTTTGATCTTCTAGAGATGAACAATAAATTATTTGACAGGGAATATATAGAGAATTTTAAAACTCAGGAATAGGAGAACAAACAACTCATTTAAAAAATGGCCAAAGGTTCTGATCAGACACTTAAAGATACATAGGAGCCAAAAGGCACATGAAAAGGTGTTAGCATTACTGTCATTAGGGAAGAACAAATTAAAACTATAATGAGGGCCCGGCTGGTATGGCTCAGTGGTTGAGTGTCATGGTTCAATTTCTGGTCAGGGTGATGTCTGGGTTTCAGGCTTAATCTCCATTGGAGGCAGCCACCAATGATTGTCATCATTGATGTTTTATTTCTCTTTCTTCCCCCTTTGAAATCAATTAGATAAACCACACACACACACACACACACACACACACATACAACAACAACAACAACATAATGTGGTACCATTGCATACTACTACAGTGACTAAAATGAAAACAAAACAAAACAAAAAAAACCAACCATACCAACTGTTGGCAAGGATATGGAACAACTACAATTCTTGTGCACTACTGGTAGGATTTGTAAAACCATTTTGGAGAATGGTTTTGGCAGTTTTCAAAAGTTAAATATATACCTGCCGAAAGGCCCAGTCTTTCCCCTCGTAGGTAATTACCCCAGGGAAGGAAAGGATATTTCCACACAAAGACTTGTATATGCTAGTAAATGTTCATGGCCACTTTATTTGCAATAGCTCCAAACTGAAATCACCCAAATATCCTTCAACAGATGAATAAACAAATCCTGGTATATCTATGTGCTGAGTTTAGCTAAGCTACTCAATGATATCACTGCTTCAGCATCCATTTTGTTTTGCCAAGTCCCTGTGGGAGCCTTAGCCTCTTCTTTTGCAATTGTATACTCTAGATCAGGGACTTTCAACCAGTGTGCTTCAAGAATTTTCAAAACATGCAATACCTGACTGCTTAGACAGGGGCACTGGTCTCTTTTCCCTTAGATTAAAAAAAAAAGAAAAAAGAAAAAGAAGAAAAAGACCATGGTCATCCAGTATAAATGAATCAAATTATATATATTTTTTGTGTCCCACAGAATTTTTAGTAATTAGCTTCTGTGTGCCGTGAGATGCAAAAGGTTGAAAATCGCTGTTCTAGATAGTAGCTTGCTGAGTCACAAGCAAATACAAATTCTGGATATGACTTTCTTGACAGCTCTGGTGACCAAAAGTCTCCCCTGCCTCCAAGACTTTCCCTTTGCCTTTTAGGTGCGATTCCCATGGAGCTTCTCAAAACTCTGCTCTTGTTAGCTTGACTTGAACAATGTGTCCCTAGCTTGGGGAACCCAGAGCACTCCATTAATGGAGCCTAATAAAGGCATATGCTTTAGGTCTATCACTGTCTGCACCCTGCCTGACCTCCCAGGCAGCTCCTAAGGTGGGCTGTGTTGTGAGTAATACACTTCTGTATTTCAGTTTCTCTTGTGGTCCCTTGTTGAATAGCAACTCACTATCCAGCATCCTATGCTCTACTTAACGCATGTCAATTTAACAAAAGCATGACATGGTACAATGGAATACTAATCATCAATAAAATGGAATGAACTATTGATATGCACAGGAACATAGATAAATCTCCTCATAATTATGCTGAAAGAATCTAGGGAAAAGAATACACATGGTGTTTGGCGCTGCTTCCCATTAGTCACTACTCATTTAACATATCAAAAATTTTAACACAATGTTTTACATATAGTGAGGTACTTAAAGATGACGTTTGTCTTTGGTTCAATTATCTGAAGCTTGGATGCTCTTCCAAGCTCATCGCTATCATTGGCAGAATTCAGAATTATACTGAGATTCAATTCTGCATACAGATCCTTGATTAAGAATCCTGTAGAAAAAGCTATAAGAAATCACAGACATTGTAATTGGCCTAGTAACAAGACCAAATTTCTCTTTTAGAAATATCACTCTGACAGAAGCTTTAAGAACGTTGTGAGTGGAAGAGAGCTGCACTGGGTGGGAAGATGTACAGTTAAGGGGCTTAGCTGTGATTCAGGTTGGATACAGGAAAAGCCTAATTTGAGATAGTGGCAGTCTAGCAAATAAACAGGGGACTTATTTGCTAGCTATCAAGAGGTAGCAGCTTCAGGTTTTAGAGATTGGGGTGTGTGTATTGAGGGGAGAGGGTTTTGGGTATGGGGGAGCAGAGCTTCACATAACTATCTTGGTGCCAGGGCAAGCAGCAGGGAAGCCCTAAGAGTAATGGCGATGGGAGAGGAGATAACTCATGGAGGAAGCTCCCCCACACCCTCTAGCTCATCGTATGGATTAGCCCTGCAATAACTGGGTGAATTTGAAAATGTTCTTCACCGCCGGGCATTCTCCCCACTGGTAACACGCAGCCCTCTTAAGCCTGCATTTCAGTCCTCTAAGGAGTTCCTGAGAAGCTAATAATACAGAAGCATGTTTTCAGCCTAGTCAGTGAGAAGTACTGGACAGAAATCTGATGTGAAGAGAGGTTTCCAAGTGGGTGTTAACCAAAGGAGAGATTCAGGCTGTAACAACAACAACAAACAAAAGGATTTATTTTTTTGGAATCTGAGAGATGTAGATTCAGGGCGCACCTCAAACTGCTCCGGAGAGAACAAAGAAAGGCGAGGTTTATAAAGGCAAAAACCACAGCATAATCCTTCCATGAAAATGAAAGATAGGTTCACAGGGATGGATTGTTCCAGTATGCAAATGAGGGAGGGAAAAACTACAAGGAGGAAGGAGAGTCCAAGCATTTCCATGCAGCAGTTGCTCTAGAATGTTTTTGGCTCAGCCTGGAGCAGAGGTTAGTGACTTGTGGCAACTCTGAGAACCGAGGCACAGTGTTCATAGGTCCCACTTCCCTACCAGCCTCCTGACTGTTTGACTCTCTTAGCAGCTTAGGCCATTAGATTTTCTCCGTGATAGTGGGGAAGGAGGACACTTTGCAAATAACCTTTAAGCCCAGTCGAGATAGTAATTATGGATGTCCAGAAAGGGCGCATCAATTCTGTAAACTTAATCATACGTTGAGCAGAAGGTTAAAGTGAAGAGGAACTTTTGGAAAGTAAGTTCAGTGAACCAATCTTTCCCTTTGCAAGAATGGAAAAAATCCCTTTAAAAAAAATATATATATATTATTGATTTTTTACAGAGAGGAGGAGAGAGGGATAGAGAGCTAGAAACATCAGTGAAAGAGAAACATCGACCAGCTGCCTCTTGCACACCCCCTACCAGGGATGTGCCCGCAACCAAGATACATGCCCTTGACCGGAATCGAACCTGGGACCCTTCAGTCCACAGACCGAGGCTCTATCCACTGAGCCAAACCGGTTCTGGTAAAAAAAAAAAAAAAAAAAAAAAAAAAAAAAAAATATATATATATATATATATATATATATATATATATATATATATCCATTTTTAAACGTGTCTTGGCTAACAAGGGCACAGATTTGGTGGACACGAGGCTGGGAGCCTGGTGTATGGAGGAAAAGCCAGAAGGGCAGGATTTCCCATCCATGTCTTCTCCCAAGAGCACTGGCCCCAGAGAGCCAGTAGCCATTCCCCAGGAGGCAGGCCGGCCCCCGCGCAGGCGCAGCGCAAGGCAGGCCGGCAGGCCTCGGCGCCCCTTGGTTCTCTTCCCAGGCCCGGTCCCTTCCTGAGAGCAAAGAGACTAGAGGAGCCTCGTGGGCGCTCGAAGCCACGCCCCCACCTTCCATTGTCCCGCCTTCCGCTTCGCCCGCCCCCGCGTACCTCTGCCCGGGACCAGCCGGAGCGGCAGCTGATGCGCGTGCGCGCGGGCGGCAGGAGCCGCGAGCACGAGCGCACGTCGGCGGCGCGCGTGCGCGCGTGCGCCAGCGCTAGGTGACCCCGCCTCCCGCCCCGCCCCCGTCCCCGCCCCCGCCCCCGCCCCGCCGGCCCTCCCTGCTCCTGTCGGCCTCCTGACTCTGAAGATCCCGGCACCCGCGCGCGCTCTGCGGCCATGGAGGTGCCCGGGAGCCTGTACAAGAAAGTCAAGCTGAGCAACAACGTGCAGAACTGGGTGAGTGGGGACGGAGGAGGCTGGTTCCGGAGCCCCTGCCTGCCTTCCGCCTCCCTTTGCATCCTCCCCGGGGCGCCGGGGATGGGTACCAGAGGCCGCGGCGCCTTGCAGCCGGGGTGGTGGGCGGGTGGTGCGGGGCGCGGGTCGGGGGCTACGTGGCGTCCCACCACCCCCCTCCGTGGGAACAACGTCCTCTTCTTCCCCGGTTCCTCGGCTCCGATAGACCTCGACGTAAAGTCTTTGCCGAGAAGAGCCGGCGGCTGCGGAAACCGGCACCTCCGGAGGGGAGCGAGCTGGTTGCATCCCCTGGCGTGGCGTGACGGTCTGCAGAGGAGGCGGGGGCGGGCGGGCGTCTCGGGGCGTGCTGCTCCTGGCTGGTTTCTCTTGGCTCCGCCAGCGCGGTTACCCAGGGTCGTGTGTGTGTGTGTGTGTGTGTGTGTGTGTGTGTGTGTGTGTGTGTGTCCATTTCCAAGTCTTTCCATGTCTGCGCTTCAGTGGGCAGAGAGAGTGCCCAACAATGTATCCATTCATGGGCTGAGAATTCGCTAAACTGAGCTTCTTTGTGGCTCGGTGTTAAAATGGAATGGCTAACATTACATGGGAGTTTTTAAGACTCAATTCCTGGAGACAGCAAGGTGTGGGGAGACGGAATGGGTTATAAGGTTTAGCAGCGACTGCCAGCTGGCTTTGAGGGTCGGGTGGGTGGTGTGTCGTCCTGTAGGCTGCTTCCTTCCTTCTTCTTTGGTAAGAAACAGCCTTTAATTCAAACGCGTTAGTGCTTTTCTGGGTAGGGTGGGGAGATGGTGTCCAATCTGGCTCTTTGGAAAGGCGCTGGTTTTAGGTGTAGGTGGGCATTTTTATCTCACAGCACAACGAAGCCATGAGGTTTACAGGCAGCCTTTGCAAATCGTTTCAGGCAGATGCTCATCTGCAGCCAGTCATTTTCCGGGTCTGTCTTTGCCCAGGAGGCTCACCTGCTTCCTTTCTCCTTGTAGATATTGTCTTTTCCTTAGGTGTTAAGGGAAGGCGAGTTAGAACATTGGAAAGAGCACTTACTGGACTACTGGCCTGGTGTCTCTGACACCAGCTTGGCCTTTTCACTAGCGTGTGATCTTGAGGAAAATAACTTTACTTCTTTTAAACCTCAGCTGACTAAAGAAGGGTATGACAGTGTGTACCTTACAGGGTTATTTCGAAGAGTAAAGGAGGTAATGCATTTGAAAAAGTACAAGGAAGTGTCATGAAACTGTCCACTCTGCTCCTGTTATCTTGAGTATTTCCTGGTTAGGGTAATAGGGGACTCTGTTAAAGTATTTAAAGGTAATTTCAGTTACACCATCTGTTGCTCATTTATTTACTATTCCATTTGCCAAATAAGTGAATATTTTTTGTAGAGACCTGTGCCAGACATAGAAAAGATGAAAAATGAGGGACGCACTGTTTGCATTTCTGGTTGCTCATGGCCTGATTGGGATTGTAAATGACTTTGCCAGGTGATAAGTTTGTCATTTTGAAATTTATTTATTTTATTTATTTTTTGCAATTTGGAGGAGAGATTAATTTAGCCTTGGTGTTTTGGGGAGGGTTTACAAAAGAGAAATGTGCCCACATTTCTGAGGGAGAGGGGAGCTGTGTGAATAAGGGCTGGGAATAAGAATTATTTTTTATTCTAAGACTAACTAACAGTTTACTCTGGAGAGTTTTTATTGAGGAGTGGAGATAAAATTCCAGAAGCTGGGACTATGTTATGCAGTTGTTTTTGTTAATCCTCGCCCAGAGATATTTTCCCATTGGTTTTTAGGGAGAGTGGAAGAGAGAGGGAAAGGCAGAGAGAAACATGGATGTGAGAGAAACACATCGATTGGTTGCCTCCTGTATACATCCTACCCAGGACCCAGGCCAGGGAGGAACCTGCAACGAAGGTATGTGCCCTTGACCAGAATCGAACCTGGGACCCTTTGGTCCGCATGCCGATGCTCTATCCAGTTATCCAAACTGGCTAGGATTAGGTTATGCAGTTGTTAATGTTTGCTCCCAGTGTTAAGACTTGATTCTGTAGGAGATTTAAAAAAATTTTTATTTTATTATTACATTTAAAAAAAATATATTTTTATTGTTTTCAGAGAAGAAGGGAGGGAGAGAGAAAGAGATAGGAACATCAATGATGAGAAAGAATTATCGATCGGCTGCCTCCTGCATGCCCCATACTATGGGTCCCAGGCATGTGCTGCCCTGACGGGAAATGGAACCGTGACCTCCTGGTTCATAGGTTGATGCTCAACTGCTGAGCCACACTGGCCTGGCATTCTGTGGGAGATTTTTGATGAGGCTAGAATTTTTAATTTTCTGGGTCTATTAAGTCTTTTTTTTGCCCCAGTAGGGAACACCCACCATATTTCCAGGATTGAGATTGACACAAATTTGAAGAACTCATACACCTTTAATGTTCCTATTGCATGATAAGACTGGTGTTCCAGGAAGACCGGGTGATGGAGAAATTAGACATTGTTCCCGATGTGGAAGCCCTGGAAAACAGACAGGGTTATAGTGAGGTTTAAATGAATTACAAGCATACCTCATTTTATTGCACTTCACAGATACTGATTTCATCAACATTGAGGTAAGACCTTCTTCCTTCAGCAGAAAGATTATCACTCACTGAAGACTCAGTTGATGGTTACCATTTTTAGCAATAATGTATTTCTAAATTAGTTATGCAGGTTCTTTTTTAGACATAATGCTTTCGCACACTAAATAGACTGCATTGTAGTATAAGATAATTTTTATGTATGTTGCGAAACCAGACATTTCTGTTATGGTTTTATTGTGGTAGCCTGGAACCAAACCCGAGATATCCCTGAGGTATGCTTGCGACATGCCTTGTTCTACAGGTTGGGATGCAGTGGTAAAACAACAGAAAGGGGCTCTGCTGTCATGGGTGTTACATTCTACTTGAGAGACAGTTAATTGAAAAGAAACAAATAAATGAAGGAGATAATTTTCCTTGTTGCTACTTATACCTTTTCTGAACATTCCTCCCCCCCCCCCACCTCCTCCCCGAATACTGCCAGGTGCCTTTCACAGAAGGGCAGCTGCCTGTTCTGAACTTGGGGGGAGACTGAAGTAGCACAAAAATGAGACAGGAGTGCAGAAATGGCACACACAGCATATTGAAGGCCAACCGAGAGGCCCGTATAAGTCATTCTTTGGAGCATGGGCCTCGCTCTTGTCAGGGGTAGATATTGATCTTCCCATTCCAGAAGCCAGGGAGATATTGTAGGAATAGTTGCCCAAAGAGGAAAAGCTGGGTTTGTTTTTTTTTTTTTTTTTTTTTTTTTTTTTTTTTTTTTACCAAGAATGTACTCTTTTTTTTTTTTCTTCTCTTTTTTCTGACAGTATTTTTTTCCATTGATTTTTAGAGAGATTGGCAGGGAAAAAGAGACTGAAAGAAACACCGATGTGAGAGAGACACATCGATTGGTTGCTTTTTGCATGCCCCCTACCAGGACCAGGAGCCTCTAACCAAGATTGTGCCCAGAATCGAATCCGGCCTTCAGTCCATAGGCTGATGCTCTATCCATTGGGCCACACTGCCTAGGGCACAAAGAATGTACTCTTTAATGTTGACTAACAACAACAGTAAAAAGAATGATAGCAAGGTCTAGCTCTGTATTTTACAATCTGATAGCCACTAGCCACCTGTGGCAAGTTAAATTCAGCCAAAGTTATAAAATAAAAAAATTCTGTTTCTTAGTTTCTCTAGCCACATTTCAAGTGCAGTGTTGCCTCAAGTAGCTACTGACCACTGTATTGGACATGCAGTATAGACCATTTTCATCATCTCAGAACAGCAGGGCAGGTCTAGGTAGTCACTTTGGGGTGGATGCCAACATTTTTCCTACTTACCTAAGTATACTCGTATTCGTAGTCTTATCTTTACTTTCTGACCAGGGCAAGGAAATTTCAAGAGGTAATGACTTCTATCAGGATTTTAGGCAATTCTGAGCTCTGGCCCCTCACAGGGCACCCAGCACTGTTAGCCCTTCCCTTAGCACAGTTACTTCTCTAAATTTGAAATGTGAAATAAACTTCCCCAGCCTGGCTTTGTTACATAGAATTTTGAGGTTTAGGTCTTTACCAGTGGTTTTCAACCAGATAAAATTTTGCCACCCCCCTGGGAACACTTTGCAATATCTGGAGACATATTTGGTTGTGTGTGTGTGTGTGTGTGTGTGTGTGTGTGTGTGTGTATACGTGTGTGTACCCCTGCGCATCTGGCGAGTAGAGGCTTGGGATGCTGCTAAACATTCTACATGCACATGATAGCTTCAACAGTAGATTGTCTGGGCCAGAAAGTTATTATTTATGAAGTTGAGAAAGTCTGCTTTACTCTTGGCTTTGACTTTGCAAAAGGGGAAAATGTTATGTAAAACTTAAATGCAAAAGTAGTAATTTAAAATAAAAATCCAATTGATGCTAGAATTCTCTTTTTCACCCACTTGGAAGTTACCATCTCTTGCTCTGAGTTGGATCAATTACCCATAGCATACCAATAATAAAATTCCAACCCTGAATTATTTTAAAAACATATTACTAAGTAATTACTTCAAATGAAAAGTTAATACTTCTTTCTTTACCAAATAAGTTTTAAGTGAGTCAAACTAGTGAAATATTAGACATTATTTTATAGAAGTTCATTTTCTAACTTCAGAAGAATGCAGTCATTAGGTTGCTTTCTCTTATTCTCTCTTTGAAGTTTGCATCCCTTCCCTTTGTCTTTATCTCTCTTTTGTGCTAAGTGTACAATTCATTGTGTCTTTGTATATTCACAGAGTTGTGCAACCATCACCAATATATAAATTGAGAATATTTTCATCACCCCTAATGGAAACCCTATACCCATTAATCATTCCCTACCTTTCTGCTCCCTCCCACCTCCAGCCCCTGACATCCAATAATACACTTTGTGTCTTTGGATTTCCTTGTTCTAGATTCCTATAAATGAAATAATAAATAAATGTAACCTTTTGTCTGTGTTTTCTTTCACTTAACATACTGTTTTCAAGGTTAATTCACGTTGTACTATGTATCAGTAGTTCACTCCTTTATATAGTGGAATTTTCCATTATATGGATATATCACCTTTTGTTCATTTGAGTTATTTCTACCTGTGGCTATTACAAATAATGCTGCTGTGAGCAATTGTGTATTAGTTTTCTGTGCACTTATGGTTGTAATAGTTAATTTCAATCTTTCCGGTAGAAGTTAGTGAGCTGTTGGCTGCCAGCGTCTGAAATCCCTTCGTGTGTGGGGACTGTCCTGCTGTCTTCATGGTTGAGACAAGGGTCTGTCACCGTGTCATGAGTTCTTTATCTGTTTGTAGTTGGTGCCCTTCCCTGAAATGTTTGTCCTCTTTTATCCCCAGTATCTCGAAGGGATCAATCAACAATACTGAATGAATGAACAGGTATAGTTCCAGACTCATTTCTGACTTCTAGGAATCTTTTAGGGCTGGGCTCCCCACCTAGAGGTTGTCCAGGGGCCCTTCTGTTGAAGGAAGGTATATATAGATTTACTTAATAGATTATATATATATATATATATATATATATATATATTCTATTAAGTAAATATTTAAATATTTTAAATCTTAAAACAAAAGTTGTGGAGATAAAATATATGTGCAATAGCATGCATAACAGTTGATGGTGATCATATAAACATGCTGGTCATTTGGAGGTTTGGGTTAGGGCCAGAGATCTGCTTCCTGCCATGCAATCCGTGTTGCCACTCATGCATGTATTCGCAAGGCTTAAGTGTAGCCATCTCAAGTTTTCTCAACCTTCAGGAATGTATGGTCTCCACCTTTGCTGTTTGGCTTGGTATCGTTCAAAAACTAATTTCAGTTATCAGTAACTGAACTAAAGGTTTCAGTCATCAATAACTCTGTGAACTAAGGGTTTCTTCTTATTGTATATTACTGTCTCTTCAGTGTTATCCAAATTATGTCTTTGCACACAAAAGGAATGTGCCTGTTACCATTGCAGGAATTCTCTTTAGCAGTCAGTTTAAGGTAGATTGTGGGATGAGTGAGAGAAGTGCAGGTCCTGAATTATTCTTGATATTTGGAATATGCTCTGGGCCTTTACAAATTTCACTTAATGTGGGGCTCTTTATAAAATTAAAATAAAGTCACAAAGCATGGAAGTCTCTATATGCCATGGTAGGAAAACTTAGTTTGCCCCATAGGGAGTGGCTAAAATAACAAAACAGCTCACGTGGAAATTAAGGTGGGTCAGAAAGGAGCACAGGGCCACTTGTGTGTGTGATGAGGACAGCAGTCTGTAGAATGTGTAGCAAAGGTACAGTGGAATATCAGAGGCCATGTGACTCTGTCTAGCCCGGCAACAGGACTGATAGTCATTTAGTCGTGAATTCTTTGAAAATGAATTGCCTAGTTCTGCTGGATTTAAGATTCCGGAATGTTAGTCATCATTTCACTTGCATGTTATGCAGAGAAAAGAAAACATGCTGTAAAATAAATGCCTTGTATCTAACTTTTACTGAATACTGGCAAGGCACAAGAAGAGAAGATGGGCATTATGGAAAAAAACAAAGGACCGTATGTCACTCAGGGCGTCTGATCTGTCTCCTCAAGCAAGTCAAAATATATGCACAAAAAGACATCTAAAAGTATTAAAGGGTCTATAAATAAATAATGACTCCGGTAGTACATATTACAGGGTCTATAACACGTAACTAAGCCATTGAAGACAAAGACGAGGAATGTAGAATCAAAAGGAAATACTAACTTAACTCACTCTTGGTCCTTAGTGAGTCACTCATGTTATATTTTTCTGTTAGAATTATAGGAAGGATTTATTTAGAATGGGTGGAGAAGGAAAAGAAAGGGGGGAGGGGAGTGAGAAGAAGAATGCACATGGAAGTGGCCTTTAGTGCTTTTATGTAGTTCAAGCATATTTTCAGGACCTTGCAGTTTCAGTTGTTTTAAAAAATGCTTTTTGATTTATTCTAAAAAACCAGTAGGAAGGAAAATGTGGCACACCCTTTTTTTAAAGTTTATTTTTTTATTGGAAAATACCAAACATACATAAACAATAAGCCTTCTCATACTCAGACTGCCATATTTGCTGCCTGATTTTTTTTTTTTTTTAATGTAGGAGCATTCTTTTCTAGTGATTAAAGCAAAAGATCTCTGCTTATCTATAATTTTCTCTCAGCCATATCTTCAGTAGATTATTGCTCGTCAGATATTTTTTATACATTCTACTCAGTTTACTAAGGAAAGCAGAAGACATGGTATAGGGCTAAAATGAATTAAAATTCATCCAGATACATGTTTCTTTTTGCCCCAAAGCACTTGGAAAAATTTCCCCAAATAAAATGACCTAGTTAAACCTGTTTTGCAATTATAGGAAACTAACTTGTAGGCACCCTCCTTGTTGCTTCCTCCATTTCCTGTCTTCTCCTCCTCAGGCAGCCTGCCTGGGAGCTAAAACAGGAGGAGGTGTCTCTGCTTCCGAGAGATGCAGATGTCTGTTTGGAAGCCTGTACTTTGTTTAAGACATTGGAAGTGCAGAGCTGGAAAGTTATGTTTGCTTCATCAGCTTATTAGAAAGAAATGGGTTGGGAGACTCATATTAAAATTTTTATAAGTGGTTATTGAACAAATAAATATACTAGAGGCCCGGTGTACGAATTTGTGCACAGCTCAGGGGTCCCTCTGGGTGGCCTGCAGGGATTGGGCTGAAACCCCTCAGTCAACGCCGACTGCAGCTCCTACCTGCCCCTCCCGCTCATCCTATCCTCACTGTGCCTGCCTTGGGCTTGTGCCCAAAGAGTCCCGAAGGGGAGAAGCTGTGGCCTCCAGCCATGAGCCCTGCATCTGTGGCCCTCCCAAGGAAAATGGCCTGTAGGATCAGGCTGAAACCAGCTCTCCGACATCCCTGAGGGGTCCCGGATTGCGATAGGATGCAGGCCAGGCTCAAGGACCCTACCGGTGCACAGTTGGTCTAGGGAGGGACTGTGGGAGGACCCCGGGGTGTGTCTGGCCCATCTCCCTCAGTCAGAGCATCTGCCCCCTACTGGTCAGTGCACGTCATAGCGAGCAGTTGAGCAACCTTAGTATATCATTATCATATTACACTTTGGTGGTTTGGTTGTTCTGCCATTCAGTCCATTTGTGTATTACCCTTTTATTATATAGGATATTGTAAATACATCTATTAATGAGGTGATCAGTGGGGATGGGTTGGGGTGATGTTTGTGGTGTGCCTATTAAAAGAATTGTCCAACTGTGTATGTGGGCAATGAGTGATAGCAAGGCTCAGATGGGCAGAGATGCCTTCCCCTCCTGTATACTGCAGGGTACTGGGAACGGGGAGATGTGGAAAGAGATCTTGAACCTTAGGCACCTCTCAGGCAGATTTTAGAAAAGACTATCTTTGGAAGTTGAAGAGCTGGATGGAAAGATGTTCCTTTACAAAATCCATATGCTTATCTTTTGAACAATTCAAGTGAACAAGAATTCTTTCTTCTCTCCCCCCCCCCCCCTTTTTCCAGGGGATGCAGAGAGCAACTAATGTCACCTATCAAGCTCATCATGTCAGCAGGAACAAGAGAGGCCAGGTGGTGGGGACCAGAGGTGGCTTTCGTGGTTGCACAGTTTGGCTAACAGGTATAGTCAAACGAACCAGGTTATTTCAAAAGCAGTGTATAAACAACCTTGAGCTAGGGTTAAGCATATTTAAATTTTGAGCCCAGTTCTTCTGTCTGGAGTGTCATAACATATAACCAACAAAGTTGTGTAATAACCTATTTCCTTTGGGTAATTTCCCCCCCCCCTATAGAATTGTTAAAATAAATTGATGCACCTTAAAACTACCTTGTAATTGATAACTACATTACATTCTATAGACTTTTGCATGAAAATAAGATCTGGATTCTGCCTTCAAGAAGCTAACAATCCCCTCTTTTATAGATACTCCTGGATGTTATGAGGTGGTATGAAACATGGACACTTTGTAATATTGATTAATTAAATGTAGAAAAATTAATTAAAAAAGAGTTAATAATGTAAACCAAAGAAGAGAAAGAATGAGTGATAGAGATAATTTATTCCTTTCATTCACCTTTTGTCTCTGATTGATTTTTGTGGTGGTTTTGCCAGAGTCTTTGCGCTTAGCCAAAATAGGCTGGGGAGAAGGCAAATTCATACAGATTTTGGAGATAGATTAGGAATTGTGTATTTAATAAACATGTATTCAAAATTTATATACATCTCACCAAATTGTCTACTTAGATTTTATACCTATTCACTCTCCCACTAACAGTGTGGGAAGAAGGTCCATTTTCCAGTGTCTTTGTCAACGTTAGATAGTACCAACCCTAAACATTTGTGCTAATTGTTAAAAACAACATTTCCACTTTGGTTTCAATGTTAGACAATTCTGTTTGTTTTTGTCTGAAAGAATTCAACACTCACATCTTCCCATCTCCTCATTCTTAAGACTGGATTGTTGTTAAATTGCTGTTTTTTTCATAGCTCATGTTTGAACACTTAACATACTGTTCTCCAATCTTAGATTTCTGTAATTGTTTGTAATCGAATTCAGAAAGTAAATTAATTCAGTACTTATCTCACCATCAGTTCTTTTATCATGGCATGCTCACTCATGAATTCTTTCTTTGAGTCAGGTTTCAGTTTCTGTATTTCATTGTTAAATAATTTTGGTAAGATGGTTTTCTGCTAGGTTCTAGGTTCCCTGAATTTTAATTTTCGAGGATGTCTGTCTATTATGACAGCTTGTCTTGCAAAATATATATTTGTGTATTTTTTGTTGTTGTTAATTCTCACCTGAGGATATTTTTCCATGATCTTTTAGAGAGAGTGGAAGAGAGAGGGAAAGACAGAGAGACACATTGATGTGAGAGAAAATATCGATTGGTTTGCCTCCTGCACATGCCCTGATCAGAGCCCAGGGTCGGGAGGAGCCTGCAGCCAAGGTACGGGTCCTTGACCGGAATCAAACCCGGGACCCTTTGGTCTATCCTCTGAGCCAAACCAGCTGGGATGCAAAAAAAAAAAAAAAAAAAAAAAAAAAAAAAAAATATATATATATATATATATATATATATATGGTTCATACTTTCTTTGTCATTACTCCATCGTCTTCTGGTATTAAAAGTTGTGTGAGACAAATATGATCCTCCCCTCCTCCCCTTATTTTTAGTTTTCCTTTTTCATCTGGATACTTGAAGAATTATATCTTTTTCCTGTATTTTCTTTTTAATTTATTTTAATTAATTAATTTATTTTTTATTTTTTTGGACTAAGGAAAGCAAGTTACAGAGGCAAAAGAAGGACCCTTGGAGCTCAAGAGAAAGGAAGCAAAGGGGGAAGGAAAGGAGAAGGAGAGGGGGGGGAGGGGGGGAGGGAGGGAGAGGGAGGGAAAGAGGAAGGAGGGGAAGGCAGAAGGCAGAGGGGAGAGGGGAGAAGGGAGAGGAGAGGGGAGAGGGGACAGGAGGGGGAGGGGAGAGGGGAGAGGGGAGAGGGGAGAGGAGGGAGAGGGGAGAGGGGAGAGGGGAGAGGAGGAGAGGGAGAGGAGGGAGAGGGGAGAGGAGGGAGAGGGGAGAGGAGGGAGAGGGAGAGGGGGGAGAGGGGAGAGGGGGAGAGGGGAGAGGGGAGGAAGACTGAGCCCTTCCCTGTATTTTCTTTTAGAAGTTTTCCCTTTCTCTCATAGGCCCTATATCCTTCTGCAGTTGATTTTTGTGTGTAGTGTGGGGAGGGATCCATTTTTTTTTTATATGGATAATCAGTTGTCCCAAGAGCATATGCATATATTGATGAGGGTATCTGATCTGCAGTGCCAGCCATCATCAGTTTCAACTTACGTGTGCTTGTTTCTGGGCTCTCTGATCTGTTTCATTGGTATACTTGTTGATTCTCCTATGATTACCACACTGTCTTAATTATTATATTTTTATAAGTCTTGGAATCTAGTGGGATAAGTCCTCTTATTCTTTTTAAAAATAATAATAATTATTTTTTTTTGGAGAGAGGGAGGAAGGGGGAGAAAGAGTGAGAACAAGAAGGAGGGGAATAAGGGGGAAGAGAAAGAGAGAGAAAGAGAAAGATCAGTTTGTTGTCCCACTTATTTATGCATTCATTGGTTGTTTCTTGTATGTACCTTGACTGGGTACTATATATCTTGGGGTATCGAGATGATGCTCTGATCAACTGAGCTTCTTGGCTAGGGCTTACCTTATTCATTAGGAATAAGAAGACTTTTTTTTTTTTTTTTTTTTTGTCTCTGTATTATTGTATAAAATTTTTAATCAGTTTTCCAATTTCCCCTAAACCCTGTTAAGATTTAGTTTGGGATTACATTAAATGCAAAGCTCAATTTGGTAGAAAATTGATATTTAGAATATTGAATTTTGGGTACTCTTTTTTTTCTTTTTAAATATACTTTTATTGATTTTAAAGAGGAAGGGAGAGGGAGAGAGTGATAGGAGCATCAAAAATGAGAGAGTGCCCAGATAGGGAGTTGAACTGTGACCTTCTGGATCATAGGTTCATGTTCAATCACTGAGCCATGCCAGCTGGCTGGGTACTCCTTTTCTTGAACATGGTATATTGCACTTTTTTTTTTTTTTTTTTACCACTAATGATGCTTATAAATACTGTTGATCAGCTTTTTAAAAAATATATTTCTATTGATTTTTAGAGAGAGAGGAAGGGGGAGGGATAGAGAGATAGAAACATCAGTGAGAGAGAAACATCACTGATTGTCTGCCTCTTGCATGAGCCCTTCTGGGGATCAAGCCACAACCTGGGCATGTGCCCTGACAGGGAATGGGTCCTTAATCTCTTGATTCTTGGGTTGACACTCCCCCACTGAGCCGGGCTATTAGATTTTTTGGTACTTACATTATGGTCCTGTTGAAGCATAATAATCTCTATTTTGTAAAATCACTGTTTAAAATTTTCTGCTGTTTTTAAATGATCCCTTGTTCTATGTAGTCAACTCAGTTATTTTTTAGACAGTCCCTTATTCTGTAAATTAACTGTTAATTTTTTTTAGCTTAAATGAGTAATAGGAAAGATAAAGTTAGCTGTCTGACCTTGAAGGCTAGCCATCTGATGTAAGAGGCTGGTACTACTCCCTATTAGTTATGTACTATACTCAAGGTTATAAGCTGTCTGCAAAAAATAACTTACACAAAGCTCTTTGTAAAGTCTGCAGAATGTCCGGAACCAAGAAACTGGAAGAGACAAAGAACTGGAAGCATATAAATAGGGAAAGCTTCCTCCATGATTTTTGCTCAGAATTTGACAGAGATATTCTGCTCTAAACTCGCATGTAATAAAGACTCCTAACTAATTGGCTCATTAAGGTGTCCTATATTCCACTTACTGATTTACAATATAACACCATATGTTTTCATAAATGTGTATTTGAAAAGAACATATAGTTTTCTGATGTGTGAATATGTTCATCATATCAAGCTTGGTAATTAACTGTTAAATCTATAGCCTTTATTGATTTTCTTTTTCTTGTTTTTTATGTTGAAAATGGAGGCCCAGATTTCTTTTCTTGTAATTCAGTAGCTTAATTGGGATCTGTCAAAGAATTAGGTGGTTTGTTTGCCATTTTCCTGGAGCATGGTTTGCTTTTCCTTAGATTTTATTTCAGATAAATTTTCTTTTTTTTGTATTTTTACATTGGTTGGTTTAATAGTATCCCAGGACTGCTGAAGCAAATCACTACAAAGTGGGTGGCTTCTAACAACAGAAATTTATCCCTTTGTAGTTCTGGAGGCTAAGAATCTGAGGTCAAGGTTCCTTCTGTATACTCTGTTCCCTGTTTCTCTCCTTGCTTATGGAGGTTGCTGGCAACCCTTGGAGTTCTTTGGTTAGTAGGTGTATTTTATTTGCTTTTACAAGCAAAAATTTATTTATAAAGTTACAGAGGGAGAAGAAGTGAGCCATGGAAGAGGTGAGTCAGCTGGGCTGTGTGGGCTTGGGAAACAAGTCACAGAGGCCAAAGAAGGGCTGTTGGAGTTTAGAAGAAAGAAAGCAAAAAAAAAACTCGCCTGGGGGAATAAGGAGGAGAGTGAGGGAGTAGGAGAGAGAGACAGACAGAGAGATCTCCTATCTTCACAACACCTTCTTTCCTTTTCATGTACCTGTCATATAAGGGCACCAAATATTAGATTTAGGGTCCACTCTAATCCTGTACAACTTTTTTTTTTTTTTAATAAATCTTTATTGTTCATATTATTACAAATGTTCCTCATCTTTCCCCCCCTCCGTTGCTCTCCTCCACCAGGTTCCCACCCCACCCTCTGCCCTTTCCCCACCCCCCATTGTCCTCATCCATAGGTGCACAGTTTATGTTCAGTCCCTTCCCACACCCCCCTCTCCTCTTTTCCCCAAGAATTGTCAGTTCACTCCCCTTCCATACCTCTGATTCTATTATATTCAACAGTTAATATTGTTCATCAGATTTTTTTTTAATTCCCTTAGTTTTTAGATTCACTTGTTGATAGTTACGTATTTGTTGTTCATAATTTTTATCTTTATTTACTTTCTCTTCCGAAATAACCCCTTTCAGCAGTTCATATAATTCTGGTTTGGCAGTGATGAACTCCTTTAGCTTTTTTTTTTATTAGTGAAGCTATTTATCTGGCCTTAACTTATTACATTCACAAATGCCCTATTTCCAATTAGGGTCACATTCTGAGGTTCTATGTAGACATGAATTTTAGGAGGACACTATTCAGTCCAGTACAGCTGGTTTCTCTTCATGAATACCTTGAACAGCATACCTTAGAGCTGGGCTGTCTATCTTGTTTTATTGTTCTTCTGTAACTGCTTTAATAACTTCACATCATTTTTTCTACGTTCACTCTAATCATCTCAATGAATCCTGTGTCAGTAATTCAGTATTCAGTAGTGTCAATTCTTATTTTGTTTCAAATTAAATCCTATCTAATAAAAGAGTAATATGCAAATTGACCATCACTCCAACACACAAGATGGCTGCCCCATGTGGTAAAAGATGGTTGCCCCCATGTGGACACAAGATGGCTGCCACAAGATGGCCAGCAGTGGAGGGCAATTGGGAGGGACAAGGCCTGCAAGGGAGGGCAGTTGTAAGTGATCAGACCAGGAGGGGAGGGCAGTTGGGGGCGATCAAGCCTTCAGGGAAAGGCAATTAGGGGTGACCAGGCCAGCAGAGGAGGGAAGTTGGGGGTTTCTAGGCCTGCAGGGAAGGGCAGTTGTGGGAGACCCATGCCTTCAGGGGAGAGTATTTGGGGGGATCAGGCCTGCAGGGGAGGGCAGTTAGGGGTGATCATGTCTGTAGTGGAGGGCAATTAGGGGTGACCAGGCCTTCAGGGGAGGGCAGTTAGGGGTGACCAGGCCAGCAGGGGAGGGTAATTAGGGGCAATCAGACTGGTAGGGGAGTGGTTAGGGGGTGATCAGGCTGGCAGGCAGAAGTGGTTAGGGGCAATCAGATAGGCAGGCAGGCGAGCAGTTGGGAGCCAGCAGTCCTGGATTGTGAGACTAACAGGATCTGGCCTAAACAGGCAGTCTGACATCCCTCGAGGCTCCTAGATTGGAGAGGGTGCAGGCTGGCCTGAGGGACACCCCTCTTCCATGTGCATGAATTTTGTGCACTGGGCCTCTAAAATTTGTAAAATATATAAATATAATACACATGTGAATAGGCTTTCCTTATAATTTAGGTTGTCTTTATGTTATAACAAGTTTAGATTTTCATGTTTCAGTTTTTTATTTTTGAAATTTGTCGCTCAGCTGGTAGTGCAAAACAACAAAAACGTTAATCTCTTTGTTTCAGTATTATTGCTGTCTCACAATATATTCAAAACCCAGCGGTGTAAAAAACAATTTTAATTTGCTCACCCTTTTGTGGGTAAGGAATTCAGAAGGGCTCAGGAGAGCAGGTAGGTCTTGCTTGGTTGAGGTCACACTGGTGTGGGCTGCAGTCTTCTTAGGGCTCAACTGGGCTGTGTGTGTGAGATGATTCAACTGACAATGCTTGTCAGCTGGGATTTTAGCTAATCACCTGCTTGTGATCCCAGAGTACTGAACAGCTGGTTTTTCTCAAATTAAGTGTTCAAAGAGAAGCTGCATCGCCTTTTTTAGTCCAGTCTTGGCAGTCACACACTGTCATTTTCAGTACATCAGTACATTCTTTTTTTTTAAATTCTGGGATGTAAAGCTCTTCTTAATTTTAGTTGATATACAATATATATATATCAATATATATCAATATATATAAATATATATGTATATATATATATATTTTTTTTTTTAATAGATTTTATTGATTTTTTTACAGAGAGGAAAGGAGAGAAATAGAGAGTCAGAAACATCGATGAGAGAGAAACATCAACCAGCTGCCTCCTGCACACCTCCTACTGGGGATGTGCCCGCAACCAAGGTACATGCCCTTGACTGGAATCGAACCTGGGACCTTTCAGTCCACAGGCTGACACACTATCCATTGAGCCAAATGGGTTTTGGCTACAATATTATATTAATTGCAGGTATACAACAGTGATTTGACATTTATATACCTTATGAAGTGATCACCATGAGAAGTCTAGTAACTGTGATGACTGTATAAAGTTATTATAATATTATTTATTGTGTTTTCTGTGTTGTATTTTGTAGCTCCTTGACTTATTTGTGTTATAATTATAAGTTTGTACCTCCTAATCCCCTTTGCCTTTTTTTCCCCACACCTCTACCACCCAACCCTCTGGCAACTATCAGTTCTTTATACCTATGAGTCTGTTTTGTTTGTTTAGTTTAAAGTTCATTTAGTTAAAATAAACATTCTGACAGGTGTGAGATGATATGTCATTGTTTCACTACATTCTTTTGGCCACAAGTGAGCCCTATGGCCGGCCTAGATTCAAGGGCAGTGATGTGAGAGTGTCAATGTCACATTGTAGAAAACCTTTCAGGATGGGAAATAGCTGTTGTGGCCATCTTTGGAAAATATAACGTTATGCTATACTCATATGAGTTTTTATTGTTGAGATTATTACAGATGTTCCTCTTTTTTCCCCCATTGCCCTCCTCCACCTGGTTCCTGCCCTAGCCCAGGCCTTTAACACCCTATTGTCTGTGTCCATAGGTAATGGATATATTCATATAATATCTTTAATTTCTTCCCACCTTCCCCATATCCCTTCCCTCTGAGAATCGTCAGTCTGTTCCATTTTCATTGCCTCTGAATCTATTTTATTCATCAGTTTATTTTGTTCATTAGATTTCTTATTTGTTTATTTTGATTTTTAGATTTAGTTGTTGATAGGTATGCATTTGCTGTCATTTTGTTCATTTTAAAAAAAAAATCTTTTTCTTCTTCCTCTTCTTAAATAATACCTTCAATATTTCATATAATACTGGTTTGGTAGTGATGAACTCCTTTAGCTTTTTCTTCTCTGTGAAGCTCTTTATCTGATCTTCAATTCTAAATGATAGCTTTGCTGGGTAGAGTAATACTGGTTTTAGGTCCTTGCTATTCATCACTTTGAATATTTCTTGGCACCCCCTTTTGATCTGCATAATTTCTGTTGATAAATCAGCTGGCAGTCGAATGGCCATTCCCTTGTAGGTAACTAACTGTTTTCCCTTTTGCTGCTTTTAAGATTCTCTCTTTGTCTTTAGCCCGTGGCATTTTCATTATGATGTGTCTTGGTATGGTCCTCTTTGGGTTCCTCTTGTTTGGGACTCTCAGTGCTTCCTGGACTTGTAAGTCTATTTCTTTCACCAGAGAGGGGAAGTTTTCTGTCATTATTTTTTCAAGTAGATTTTCAATATCTTGCTCTCCCTTTTTCTTCAGGCACCCCCATAATGTGAATGTTGGTATGCTTAAAGTTGTCCCAGCGACTCCTTACACTATCTTCATGTTTTTGGATTCTTTTTTCTTTTTGCTCTTCTGGTTGGGTGTTTTTTGCTTTCTCATATTTCAAATCATTGATTTGATTCTCCAAATCCTCTATTCTACTCTTGAATCCCTATATATTATTCTTTATTTCAGTCAGTGTATTGTTAATTCTGATTGGTCCTTTTCTATTTTTTTGGGGGGTGGGGGGTGGTTTCTAGAAGATTCTTGAGGAACCTTATAATCATGGTTTTGAATTCTATATTCAGTAGTTTGCTTTCTTCCATTTCTTTCATTTGTGACATGTTTCTTTTTCTCTGCATTTTGGCTGCTTCCTCTGTTTGTTTCTATGCATTGGGTAGAGCTACTATATCTCCTTCAGCTGGTAGAGTGGCCTTGTATAGTAGGTGTTCCAAAGGGCCTAGTGGCTCAGCTGGGAGCTCTAGGTGCACCTCTTTGTGGCCTGTGAGCACAGTCTTGTTGTAGTTGAGACTTGATTGCTGTTGGTTTTACAGGGAGGAATTAACCTCCAGGCCAAGTGGCTGTGAGGACCAGCTGCACCTACAGTGAGAGAGCTGCTGTGCAGAAGACACCCCTATGAGCAGGACTTGCTTCAGTGGGGCTATGGTGCTCACTGAGTCGGTGCCTTATGGATGTGAAGAGTTGTAATCTGATATGGCCTGACATTGACCATTGGGTACCCTGGCTCTTGGATCTCCAGGGAGGTGCAAAGTCAGCTACTGCCTGGTGCTACCAGGTTGGAGCTACAGAGAGATCTGCAGATTCCTCCTCTTTTGTATTAGGTTTGAGAGCATGGCAGACTGGTGCTGGTGCCAGTCTTGGGCCTTTTATTGATAGGTTTGGGGCTCCCTGACCCAGCTATAGCTTGTTTGAGAGATTTTAGCCCGAGCAAGGACAGGCCATTCATATGCAAAAGCCACGCACACAGCTTGGGTGGCATTGTAAATTGGATGAGGCAGGGTCTTAGGGAATCACCAGGGTGGAGCAAACAGAAATGGCTGCCACTCAGCCCTGCACCAGGGAGGTCCCAGCATAGGAATTATCATCCCTGCAAGCACCTCCATCTGGGAGAAAGCCACCCTGAGTTCCTGCCCTGATGCCAGACAATCCAGTTCCTCCTCGCATGTATCTATGGTCCCCAGAGCCTCGCCTTAGTGCTGGAGCTCAGAGGAAGTAGGACCTTATAAGTTCAGTTTGTGGTGCTGGCCTTTTAAGAGGAACAACTGTAACTCCAGCAGCCTCTGTGTCACTGAGCCCCAGTCTGCACTGGTTTTTACAGCTTGTAATTCTTACTGCCCTTAGAGACTTATTTTCCCAGCTCTGGAACCCTGGCCTGGGGATCTGGCGTGGGGCTGGGACTCCTTGCTTCTTTGGGTGGCCTCTGCATAGATGATCTCCCTCCTGATTAAAAGTGACCCAAGTGGGTGCTGGACTGACCCATTATGGGCCTCCACACCTCCAGCAGTCTCAGTGTGCTTTTCTTCTTTACTTCTCTAGTTGTAGGACTTCCATTCAGCCAGCTTTCTGGCAGTTCTGGATGCTGGTTGTTCTGTATTTTAATTGTAATTTTGATGTGGCTCTTCATATAAGTTTTTAATGTTTAAAACAATTAGTTTTGAATTAATCCTCTCAACATATCTTTTTTCTTTCTTTTTTTTCAGTTAGTCTTCCATACTACCACGACTTCTTTCCAGAATGTCAGTACATTAGTCTTCAATATTCTGTCTCTTGCTTCATAGCTACTTTAGTTATGAATTCTACAATTACACATTCCCCAAGGTGGCAAGTATGAGTGCATAAATGTGCTCTTTCATTCGTTCCTTCTTGTTGGTTAGTGAAGTAACATCATTGGTAGAGGCAAGTGGGTTGAAATGAGGATATTCTTTCAAGGTTAATTATGTTATAAATTGGATTCCCAGATACTTTTATCTATCAGAGGTGATGATCTTGGGATATAGAGGTAACAATAATATTTCACTTACTTTTGTCTTTTCTTTTTCTTCTCCTGTCAGAAGTAATTTGGGCATACTGAAGTAATGTGGGCAGCTTTAGAATAGTGGTAACAAGAAGACAAAGGGAATACCTATCCAACCTTGTCTAATATTAAAATTGGTTAAGCTCTTTGAAGTTCATCAGTGATTTCTAGGACACCTTTGGGCATAGATAGAGGAGTTATTAAAAACATAAGTGATTATTATATTTAAACTACAGATATTTTTCTAGCTTAGAGGTAAATCTTATAGAGAAATATTTGTAAGGTTGTTACTGAGAGACTGCTGTGAATAATGAATGTAATTAAGTCTGTATTAAAATTCTTTATTACTAACTCATCCTTCTGATTTGATGAATGACATCTCTGTGTACTGTGTAATTTTAGGCTTATCTGGAGCAGGGAAGACCACCGTGAGCATGGCTTTGGAGGAGTACTTAGTTTGCCATGGTATTCCATGCTATACTTTGGATGGTGACAACATTCGTCAAGGCCTCAATAAAAATCTTGGCTTTAGTCCTGAAGACAGAGAAGAGAACGTGCGACGCATTGCAGAAGTGGCTAAGTTGTTTGCAGATGCTGGCTTAGTATGCATCACAAGTTTCATATCGCCTTATACTCAGGTATGTGACTTTGGGCTAAATACATGTATTGGGAACATGGCAAATAGTTTCAGCATTAACATTTGCTTTGAGGCTAAATCCAAATTAAAAAGAATTAACCTACCACATTTTTGTGCCATGACTTTTCTGAGTAAACTCATTTTTTATAAAACCTGCTATAAACTCTTTCCCCCAAAAAGTGTAACCAAAGTCATTGTCTTTAAGCCAAGCTGACTTTTTAATTCAGTATGCCTATAGAAAATACTCAGCGGGTATCAAATACCAGGAGAAATCTTGTTTCTTAGCATGTGTTCTACCGTGTTAGCTTCTTTGCTCAAAATTCTTTTTTTTTTTTTTTTAATATATTTTATTGATTTATTGATTGACAGAGAGGAAGGGAGAGAGATAGAGTTAGAAACATCGATGAGAGAGAGTCATCGATCAGCTGCCTCTTGCACACCTCCTACTGGGGATATGCCCGCAACCAAGGCACATGCCCTTGACCGGAATCGAACCTGGGACCCTTCAGTCCCCAAGCCGACGCTCTATCCATTGAGCCAAACCGGTCCCGGCTCAAAATTATTAAGATCCGTCTTTCATCATATTCTTCTTACGTCAGAGACCATAGCAACATTGGATGACTATTTTGTATTTCTCTGAAAATCTCTTTTTCTCACTGCAAGATTTTTGTTTCTCCCATCTGAGAGGCACTCTTCTCCTTCCTGCTATCCCCCTCTTCTCAGCATCACCCAGTCCTGTTCATGCTTTGAGATTCAGATATCTCCTCCTCCATGAATACCTTCCTTTTCTTAAGAACCTCAGGCTTTGTTGGGTGCCTCTCTGTAGTGTCCTCATTATTGTACTTTAACACATTGTTAGTTATAAATACCAGTTCCTTGGTTGGTGGTGATTATGTCAGCAGCAGCAGCAGAGGTAGTGGTAGCAAAAATATTAGTGATAATAGACCTAACATTCATTGAACTGTTGCTTTGTACTAGTAACTGTTTTATAGTGCTCATTTAGTACTTGTCACCCAGTAGGGAAGGTAGAGGTGAGGAAACAGGTGTAAATTACCAACCACAGCAGGTGTTTGCATCCACACAGTGCCCCTGGAGCCCATGCTCTTCTCTGCAGTTCTTTGCTGCCTCTTGGGGCTGGGACTACATCTTATTTATCTTTGCAATATTGATGCCACGCGATGTTCTTGGAACACAGTAGATATTTAATGTTTGTTAGGTGATAGCTCCTTAGGAAGCCCAGATGTCAAAGAAGAGGCAAGTTCGTTTAGTGATTAACGGCAAGGGCTTTGGAAACAGACACAGTGGGCTGAGATGTCAGCTCTTTCTATTGCAGTTATGACCCTGGCCAGTTTACTTAACCTTCCTAAGCTCTGATAATGCTTGCCTCATAAGGTTGCTCTGAAGATTGCATTCAAAGCTCTCAGCAAAAATTTTGTTGCTCTCATCTCTTGAAGCATTAAGAATGAGGTTTGGATGGTGCTTAGGACAAATGAGAATCTGTGTTACCATTGGGATAGAATAATGTAATATAGGACATGTGCATTTTTCCATGTCACCACTGAACTTGAGCGTCTTCGTTCTAAAATAAACCTAATCATTCCTGTCAAGGAGTTGGTATGCTAGGTAATCTGGGAGGAACATACAGATGTGAACAGTCATAATGTCTTGAGGCAAGTGAAGAGGTGAATGGGTCTAGTAATAATTAATGTCGTTTTTAAACATTCGTTTAAAATCTTGCTTGGCGTTGACTTGTATTGACATAACCTTCAAATACGTGGTATCTACAGAACGTGTGAAGTGCAATTAACAAGTTTTGCTTGAAAAAGTTTGTTTGGTTTGGTTTTTGTTGCAAAACTAGGGCTAAGAAGATGGCGGATGAAGAGCATATTCGGCACTGCATGCTTTATGAGTTCCAATTAGGAAGAAAAACAAGTGAGGCTGCAAAAAACATCTGTAGTGCTCTTGGTCATGATGCAGTTAGCGCCAGAAAATGCCAGCGTTGGTTTGAGAAATTTCGCGAGGGAAATTTTTTGTTAGATGCTAAGAGTGGTCGAGGCCTTGTGTCCAATTTTGATCAAGAAGCTCTTCAAGCTCTTTTGGTGCAAAATCCTCAAATTACCCAACAAGAGCTTGCGACAACTTTAAATTGTTCACAAAAAACAATTTCCAATCAATTGCGTGCACTTGGCAAAGTCCAAAAGTTTGGAAAATGGGTTCCTCATGAGTTGACCGACAACAACCGTAATCAAAGAGTCACAATTTGCAGTTCGCTCCTCTCTTGTCAAAACCGTTTGCCGTTTTTAGAGCAAATTGTTACCGGAGATGAAGAATGGGTGCTGTATGTTAATTTGAAAAGGTGGCCTCAATGGTTGGACAAAAATGAGGCTCCGCAGCCCACGCCAAAACCTGACTTGCATGCGAAAAAAGTGATGTTGTGTGTTTGGTGGAATTTTAAAGGAATTCTTCATTATGAACTTTTACCATCTAACCAAACCATTACAAGTGCAGTCTATAGTGCCCAACTGGAAAGGTTAGCCCAAGCTTTAAGAGAAAAAGAACCCGCGCTGATTAATCGGAAGGGCGTAATTCTTCACCACGATAATGCACGACCGCATACTGCAAGAATCACTGCTGAAAAACTGCGCCAGTTGGAATGGGAAGTTCTCCCTCAACTTGCATATTCTCCATTCTCCTGATATTGCCCCTTCCAATTACCATTTGTTTCGTTCTTTGCAAAACTTTCTTCTTGGAAAAAAAATTTAATAATGAAGAATGCCTCAAAAATGCATTGACCGAATTTTTTGCATCAAAATCACAAGAATTTTACACCAGAGGGATTCAAATGCTTCCTGAGCGTTGGGCACAAGTAGTAGAAAACAACGGCAACTATATTGTTGATTAAGTTTTATTGTATTGTTTAAATAAATTCGATTTAAAAAGTATTAGAAAACGACATTAATTATTACTAGACCTAATATATAAGAAGTTCTGTGGAAGATTCACAGATGAGGCGCCGCAAGTGAGTCACAAAGGATGAATCAGAGTAAACCAGTTAGACTGGAGGGTGCAGGCTGTTTCAGACACAGGGGTTACAAAGGCATGGAAATGTGAGGGCATTTGGCCTTTGGAGGACTCTAGGTTGGTAAAGCTGCTGTGCAGGGTGAATGTGAGGGGAGATGAAGCTAGAGCAATTTGCAGACCCTTGGGGTAGTTAACAGTTCAAGAATGTTGGGGAATGTTGTCATTGAGTTTGCACCTTAGTGAGGAACCTTTGAACCTGGATGAGAATGTCCTGGAGGTGGAAGACTGGTTAGGAGGCATTTGGGAATGGACATATTGAAGGGCTGGTGAGCCATTAGCAATAGCAGACTTGGTGTCTGGTTAATTATTGCTTCTTCTTTTTTTTTTTTTTTTTTTTTTTTGCAGGGAGAGCAGCTAAGGAGTGAAGGCTTTTGCTTTCTGATTAAAGATGGAATTATTAAGTTAGAAAATACAGGATAGAAAGGGAGAGGTTGAGTATTCACTTCAGGTGGGTTAGATTTAAAGTGCTAATGGAGATGATCATGGGAACATTGGTTCTGGAGCCCAGGAAAGTAGAATTGAGATGCAGGTTTAATTATCATTCACTTCCTTAGTTGAAACCTAAATAAAGTTGAGTATACAGAAGAGCGTACAGAATGAGAGGAGGGCTGCTGATGGAAACTCGAGCACCTTCTTTGAAAGGATAGCTGGAGCAGTAAGATCACAACTTAGTAATCACTCTGCCAGACACTATGGCTATAAAGCTAGTGAAATGATTTTAATATATGGGAATAAGATCTATGACAGAGGTACATGGTGGGTACATCTGGGAAGCTGGAGAGAGCAAGGACCCTCAGTTTGGGCATGCCCGGGAGGCCTCCTGGAGGATGCCACCTTGGGGATATGCTGTGAGGGAGCACCTTGCGTTAGCCAGAAGAGTGGGTGTGTGGAGAGGTGTTCCTGCCAGGGAGGTGGTAAGAGCATACGCCCAAACATCTATAGATGAGGGGTTTGCATCTGGCAAGTGAATAAACTAGCCTCAGACTTCTGAATGGCCCTCGTGTAGGCTGAGGTTGGACATTAGGGAGAGGCCTGATGATCCTGTATTCAAGCTGTGCTCTGGCTCAGGTTCCTCATACAATCAAATGGAAGTTTTTATGGGGCATCTGTTACTTTTCCCTCCTTGAATTCCCCCAACATCTCATTTTAAGAATTGTATGCTTTTAAAAATTGTTATGGATTTTATCTAATGTATTTATTTTTTTACTCATCTTTGATATTCATATAGTACTTTTGATTTGTATACACACTTTTTATTGTTCTGTACCCATCTTTTTTTCTAAGGATCGCAACAATGCGAGGCAGATCCACGAGGGTGCGAGTTTACCTTTCTTTGAAGTATTTGTTGATGCTCCTCTGCATGTTTGTGAACAGAGGGACGTCAAAGGTCTCTATAAAAAAGCACGGGCTGGAGAAATTAAAGGTAAGTAACATTTCCCCCCAGTTTCTCTTCGCTTAGATACTTTATCTTACTATATCAATTTCATATCTTTTATAAGAGATTGGGGATATCTAAATGACTTGGAGCTTCTTGAGAGAGAAAGTGGGTCTTAATACACGGTGGTAGCTCTCAGACCCAGGAGAGGAACTGGCACTTGTATTCACAGTGACTATCACTGATCCGGTTGGAATCCTAATCAGAAGACAGAATTTTAGAGTGTTGGGACTTTGGGGGCTGGTGGAAACTCCTTGGTATAATTAGCTGCCTGGCATTAGATGGGATATCAAAGGCGAGCTGCTGCTATTACAGCCCTTTGTTCCATTGATAATGTAGAACATTTCAGAGCCAGTGGGAAAAATGCCTGAATTTTAAGCATCCTGAGAGCAAGAACAATGTCTTGTTCTTGTGCTTGGAATGATGGCTTATTCATTCTATGTACAATTGTTGAATTGGATTGGATTAACATATCACTGTTTTCACAAAATATACACACCTTGCTTTTTAGGTTTTATGGTCTTCTCCAAGAGTTTCAGCTGTGATGAGCATTTGGACATAGAAGGAGACATTTAGATCTCGTCTGCTGTGGCCTTTGATATCAATTATATTATTTATCTTCTAGACAACTTTGACATTAGTCCTGTTCTATTATTAACAGAAATAGAGCACATGCAGTGTTAAAAAGAAAAAAATCAAAGGTAGATTACACAGTCAACCTCATATAGGAATCAATGATTCATGCAGGTAGCTTTTGTTTACCTCCCTCACAGGAAGTGCGATTGCCTGGGACTTTCGCAGGAGTTCCAGGAGCTCTGTGAATTATAGATGGTGGCATTCAGCTTCTGGGTCTGAAAAGGAAAAGGTGGAATGAGAAGGAAAATGCTTGTCATTCTGGGCTCTTCTGTATTTTGGACATGGGGAAACTTTAGCGGTTGGGTCAAAATCCTCCTGCTGTGGGAAATCTGGGTCCTTGGGCCAGGTTGGGGTCCTGTCCTGCCCCATGGAGACTCAGTTTCAATTGGTAAGCTGTCACTTGTTTGACTCAAAAAGCACAGGATAATGTGTGACCATGGGAGGGAAACCAATTTCACCCCTTAACTTCTATATCACTCTCTCCCTGTTGAAGGGCAGTTTGTTGTAATAGAGTTTTGACGAAGAGAAGCAAAATGTGTCCAGGATCCTGAAGTCTACATTTTTTACTTTTTTAATTGTCGTTGGTTTTGTTTTGTAAAGATGTTTCATTGAGGGAGGTAGATGTGTCTGCTGGGCTGGAGTAAACGACTTGAAAGCAGGGACACCACCTTGTGTGTTTTCATAATGTTAGAGGGTAGCACAGTGGCCCAAAGCGTAATGCCTGGCAAACACATAGTAAATGCTTTTCAGATGGATTAGAAGGGGGAGTGGAAATCAGATGACAACACCCATTTATCAACCCTTGCTATTTGCTTTTGGCAAGGAATATATTTGGAGTTGGGGATGTAATGATGAATAAGATTTTATCTAAAGTTCCTTGAGTCACTTTGAATTTGTATTCTACATCTGAGAGTGTGTTTGTATTAGCTTAGTTTTCTATGTGTTACTTGTTTAATTTCCTGTTCTCAATGCTTTTGTGCACACATTGATAAGATGCTCCTCAGGTTAAAATATGTATGTATGTGTACCCACATTTATTTTAGGTTTCCTATGGTGCTGGAGTTCTGATTGTTCATTTGTTTGATATATAAATGATAAATTTGATAATAAAAATTTCTTGTTAGATGACACTTAAAAAGGTACTTGTTAGTGTTGTTTTGGGGCCTTGATGATATACATTCAAGGACAGATGAAATTGCATACATCCAGCAGGTCTCAGGATTTTATAGGTCATTTGGCTTTTATTAAACTGTAAATATATCACTCTATCAGCCATTCTAATGCCTAGAGTATTTTCATGATTATTGCTCATGTAGTTATTAACTGCTGAAATATAAATGTTTTTCTTACAGTGTTAGTGTATTATCCTCATCTACGGGGTAAGTTAGCTTGGAAGAGAATTCCTCGACTAGTAGAATGTTAAGCCAAGTTTTCTAACATACTGATTGTCAAGCTTTACTGCTTGACAATTAGCATTACTTGTAGGAATTTATAAAACTCTAGTGCCAATGCTGTCCCTAGACTCATGAAATCAGAATCTCATGGGAATAGGACACAATGATCCCAGTGTATGGCCACATTCGAGAATCAGAGCTTAAGAACTAGGGTTTTAACCAGAATTATTCCTCCCTCCCTCCCGGCTGTTTTATTGTGACTCACCACTAAATACTGCTGGAAATGTTAGTAAATCAGAAATTTATTCCTGGGTTTAGGACTTCATGTGATACTTAGAAATATTAGATAGGAAAAAAGTGAAATAAGAGGACACTATAGACTTGTAGTGTATATTTAGAACACTTTTGGGAACTGTACCTCTTAATAGTAATGATGTTAAATTCATGTTCATCCTTCTAATCCAAGGCTTACCTAAGCATTCCAAGGTGGGCAGGCCTTGAATGACTTATGTGTGTGGGTGGTGCAGAAGTGGGAGACAGGAAGAACGGGTCTTCAGCTCAGCTAGCCCATTCTGGGAAAACATCACGTGTTCTTTATTTTCTTGGCAGTCACAATGGGAGAATCTTAAATAGTGGTTAATAACTAAATTTGATTGTGAGATACATTTTGTGATAGAACAGGATTGCCCTCCTGGTTTGTGTTTTGTTTAAGCTAAGAGTGGTTAATTTGTCTTGCCTGAACACTTAAGCTGGTGGCAAGGGGGAGCCTGCATAATCTCTGTGGACAGACTGATCAGGTGTTCGTTTCTGCATTGAGAGGAAAAACCTTACCAATTTTAGTTTCATGCCTAGAGTAGAGGTACTATATTCTGTATTTCTGTGGAGAAATGAGGTGCTCCTTTTGCCTGGTGTTAATTCCTGTGTCTTCACAGGCAGTTTAGACATTTAAAAAGAAAAAAAAAAAAAGCAGAAGTATAGTTGATCCTCATTAATTGAAGAGTCCATATTTGCGGGTTGGCTTACTCACTAAAATTTATTTGTAACCCCCACATGTGTACTGACGGCACTTTAGCAGTCATTTGTGGACATGCGCAGAGAGGCAAAAATTTAGTCATCCGGAGCACACATTCCTAATTGAAGTTGAACAAGGTGACATTTGGTCTTTGTTTCCTCTATCATACTGTAAAGAAGTGTCCTTTTTGTGGCTTATTTAGTATCATGGTTTTTGCATTTCTGGGGTGCTTTTTGTTGATGATTTTGCTGTTTAAAGTGGCCCCAAGCCTAGTGCTGAATTGCAGTCTAGTAAGTTCAGGAAGGCTGCCATGTGCCTTACAGAGAAATGTGTGTTAGATATACTTCATTCCCGCAAGCATGAGTTAGAATGCTGTTGGTCATGAGTTCAGTGATAATGAATGAACAATATACACTTTATGAATGCATAATAATCTGGCCACTCAGTGTGTGTGTGTGTGTGTGTGTGTGTGTGTGTGTGTGTGTTTGTGTGTGTGCTTTTAATTTCTGCCTTCCTTTATTATCTGGTACCTTTTATAGGTTTCACCGGGATTGATTCTGAATATGAAAAGCCAGAGGCCCCTGAGCTGGTGCTGAAGACAGACTCCTGTGATGTGAATGACTGTGTCCAGCAGGTTGTGGAGCTTCTGCAGGAGCGGGTAAGAGGAGGACAGAGCGGGAATCACCAGAGGACTGTTTCTATTTATAGCATACCCAGGACACACCCCCCCCCCCCCCCCCGCAAAAGTGGAGGTAATGTGGAGGAATGTCTGTATTTTTAAATTCTTTATAGTGTCAACGGTTTTCTGTATGTATAGGTTGCTGTGCTAGGTATTGGGGGCGGGGGAGGGGATACACTGTGTATGCACAATATATGAAATACCTATCAGTGTAACCTACAGGAGGCTTGAGAGCCAGTAATCTTTTATTTTACCAGTAATTTTACCACAGAAGTACCTAACAGAGAAAACTCAGCCTTGACTTATTCGTCTTTACAACTTGGCATTATTATATATTTTTTTCAGTTAAGATACATAAGGGCATACCATGGTAGCTAGCGTATTCTTTGAACCTGGGAGGCTTTGGAGGGGGAGGTTTCTGTGTCCTCACATGCATCAGCAGATCCTGGGCCAGGAGTTCCTCCACCTCCCTCCCTTTGGCACCATATTTGCTTCTACCCCTTCCCCACATACAGGGGATCCTGGGAGGCTTTCCTGTCCTTCCCTGTCAGCTTACGGCCTGTGTTTTGTGAGCCAAGGGTGCAGGGAGATAGGAGAGTTTGATGCCTGTGCACCACTGAGGAGAGCTCACTCTCAAGTCTCCAGACCTGCTTCCAATCTTTCTTCTGAGCAGCTGTTGTAGGCCTGACTGTGAGTGAGTGCCGAATCCCTGGTGTCTGGGCTCCCAGTCATACTGGTCCTTGCTCAGCCTTTTGCATTTTAAAAGCATTTTAGCTGTTTCTTCCTTTCTGCCTTTATTGCAGTATTTTCTTGCTCTCATGCTCTACTAAAGGGAGCAGTAGGTCATGTGTCTTGTCTTCTCTTGGTGGGACTTGTCACTCGTCGGGAGCAGTTCATGCCACTGCAATAGGACTTCTGCTCTGTGACAGCCTTAGGGAAGTCTAGGATTTCATAGATTAGCTGGTCTTTCCTCTTCTAGAAGCTGCTCTACTTGGGTATTTTTTTCCTACCTTGTCTTCTAGCTCACTGATGTGGCCCTCTGCTTCTTCTAGTCTACTCTTGATGCTTTCTATTGAGTTCTTTAGAGCAGCGATGTCATTTTTCGTTTCTTCTTGGTTCTTCTTCATTTCCTCTTGGTTCTTACACGTATTGTCGAATTTGTCTTCTATTCTTTTCATCCACCTTATGACCATTTCTCTGAATTCTTTCTCTGACAGGTTGCCTGCCTCCATTTCGTTTACTTCTTTTGCTGGTGAGGCCTGCTTTTCTTTCATAGGTGGGCTGTTTCTTTGCCTCCCCATGCTCTTTCTTATCTGGGTGTCTGGTTATGTAGTTCTCTCTCTCCTTATCCCAGGCGAAATCTGACCTTTCTGTGAGAGAGCGTAGAGCTCCTCTGAATCTGCATGCTTGCGCCACATGGGGACCAGTGTTCTCGGGTTCACAGCTGTTCAGTGGGTGCCGTAGTTGTAGATTCCCAGGGCTTTTCAGGTTTCCAATAACATCCACTTTCCCCTTCAAGATGGCGTGGTCTCTGCATTGAGCCAGTTGCTCCGGGAGGAAACCCAGCAGCAGTGGGGACTGCCCAGTCAGGGGAGCCCTGCCCAGCAGTCTCCGAGCAGTCCCCCACTGTCTCCTGGAGTATAGCTGTCCTTCAATTCACCAACAAACACTCCCTGTGTAACCACATACTCTCCCTTTATTTTCTCACACACACACACTATCTTGCAGTCTGCCTTCCCATTGGCAACTATCTTCTTTCCTGGCCTTTCCTCTTGTTACATGTTCTGCTGCAGAACTTCTGTTCCATTTTCAGCACATTGGTTTTTTTATAGTGTTTAAAAATTTGTTTGAAAATCATAAATATTAATTCCAAGTCATGTTTGTTGCAACTGTTTTCAGTATTTTTCTTTTTCATTTGATTGTATTTTTGTTTGCATTTTTTGTACATCTAACCTATCTTTTTAAAAAATATATATTTTATTGATTTTTTTGGAGAGAAGAAGGGAGAAGGATAGAGAGTTAGAAACATCGATGAGAGAGAAACATCGACCAGCTGCCTCCTGCACACCCCCTACTAGAGATGTGCCTGCAACCAAAGTACTGCCCTTGACCAGAATCGAACCTGGGACCCTTCAGTCCACAGGCTGACGTTCTATCCCCTGAGCCAAACCAGTTTTGGCCCAACCTATCTTTTGTACTTAGATTTGTCATTATCAATGTTAGAAAGTTGTACATGATTTTATTTTCTGTTACTTTAGATCACTGTTTCCCAAACTTTTGACATATGTATACCCCTTCTATAATTTTCGTAACACTGAGTACCCCTTGTACTCATGAGAACGTAGAATTAGGCACAGCTAAGCACAGTGAAGTGCATGTTTCCACCAAACTCCAGTGCAATGCATACCCCCACCAAACTCTTCCCATACCCCTGGGTGTATGGGTACCACACTTTGGGAAACACTGCTTTAGATGATCTTTTTTTATATTTTACTAAAGGCCCGGTGCATGAAATTCGTGCACAGAGGTGGGGTGTCCCTGAGCCCAGCCTGCACCCTCTCCAAATTGGGACCCATTGAGGGATGTCCCACTGCCCATTTAGGTCCGATCCCACTGGGCAGTTGGACATTCCTCTCACAATCCAGGATTGCTGGCTCCCAACTGCTCGTCTGCCTGACTTCCTGATTATTCCTAACCACTTCTGCCTGATAGCCTGATCACCCTCTAACCACTCCCCTGCCATCCTGATTGATGTCTAACTGCTCCCCTGCCAGCCTGTTTGACTCCAACTTCCCTCCTCTGCGGGGTTGATCGCCTCCAACTGCCCTCCCTTGCTTGCCTGATCACCCACAACTGCCCTCCCCTGCTGGACATCTTGTAGTGGCCATCTTGTGTTCACATGAAGGCAGGATCTTTGGCCACATGGGGGCAGCCATCTCGTGTGTTGGAGTGATGGTCAATCTGCACATTACTCTTTTATTAGATAGATTAGAGGCCTGGTGCATGGGTGGGGGGCAGCTGGTTTGCCCTGAAGAATATTCTGGATCAGGGTGGGAGTTCCCTTGGGATGTGGGGCAGCCTGAGTGAGGGGCCTCTAGTGGTTTGCAGGCTGGCCATACCCCCTGGTGACCCAAGCGAAGGCCCTGGTATCTGGAATTTATTTACCTTCTACAATTGAAACTTTGTAGCCTGGAGTGGATCCAAGCCTCCTGCTTGCTCTGTGGGTGGCAGCCATTTCTATTGGGACTTATGTACCTTCTATAATTGAAAACTTTGTAGCCTTAAGGGCCAGGGTGTGCAGAAAGCTTTGCTTCTTCCATTGCAGTAGTCAACCCTAGCGTCCTGCTCTTTCCAGCTCTGTGGCTGCTGCCATTTCTGTTTGGATTTGTTTACCTTCTATAATTGCAATTTTGTAACCTTAAATGGAGGCTTAGGCCTGCAAGGGCAAGCGGAAAGCTTGGCTTTCTCCATTGCCTGGGAAACCCAAGCCTCTCCTGCTCTCTGTGGCTGTAGCCATCTTGGTTGGGTTTATTTGCATACTCACTCTGATTGGCTGATGGGTGTGGTTTGTTGGCATGGCTTGGTGTAGCAGAGTGATGAGGTAGTTAATTTGCATATTATTCTTTTATTAGGTAGGATTAGTGATTCTGAAGTGTTTTTCTCTAATAAAACCTCAGAAACTTACTCATAGATGCTAATATATAATTATAGGAAGATCATGAGTCCCTAAAGCCATTTTATAGATTACAGATAATTGCAGGTAGTTCAGACATTTATAAGTGGTTATTCTTACTGTGTGATGGTTCCACGGGTCTCTCTCTCCTTCTCTTCTTTTCTTCCTGCAATTCCTAGCCTCTTCTTTGGGTCCTATTTACAATAGAACTTTTTTGTTGGGGGAGGGGCATTTTTTTTTTTTTTGTTCTTAAAAAATGTTATTTTGAGAAAATTTTTCAATTCTTTGTAAGTTTAAAAACAGCACAGATAGCCGAAACCGGTTTGGCTCAATGGATAGAGTGTCGGCTTGGGGACTGAAAGGTCCCAGGTTCGATTCTGGTCAAGGGCATGTACCTTGGTTGCGGGCATATCCCCAGTAGGGGGTGTGCAAGAGGCAGCGGATCGATGATTCTCTCCCATCGATGTTTCTAACTCTCTCTCTCTCTCCCTTCCTCTCTATACAAAATCAATAAAATATATTTTAAAAAAAATAGCACAGATAATTCCTGTAATTCCTTCACCCAACTTCCTCTTGTTACCATATTATGTGAACATAGATCATTTCTGAGGAATAAGAAATTAACCTTGGGTATGATACTAGAAACTACAACTATGAACTTTACAAGTTTTTCCACTAAAATGCTTTCCTGTTCCAGGCTTCAGAATCTCATGCTGTATGTAGAGTTAAATTGTTCTTTGACCATGATTCTATAAAATGAAAATACAGACTTGTATCTATAATTTATAAGACTGCAAGATTTTTTCCCTTATGATTAAAAATGAGAGTAAACTGCTACTGTACAATTTTAGGCTCCTACTATTTATATTCTCTCTAACTGGTCACCCAGCATCCAGTTTTGTATGCCTTTTATTCCATCCTAGACTGTTCGCAGAATTATCTTTCTAAAGGGTAGTCTAATATTTTTTTGTTTTTACTCTAAAACGTATATTGATTTCCCCCCATTGCTTATAGAATTAAGGTGATTCGTATTCAGTCTGGTACCAAGCTACATATTTTGTTATTGTCCTTATGTATTTCACCATGGTATTATTTCCCTCCCCCCTCCATCCTATAATCCCTCCCTCCTTCTTTCCTTTCCTTTCTTCCCTTTCTCTCTTTCTTTCTCCTTTCCTCCCTCCCTCTCTCCTATGCCATTGCTTACCTAAGTCTGTGTTCTATAGTATTAATTAATGTGTCATTCCTAATTAATGATTATACTAATTGCCTTTTCTTTTATACAGATCTTAGTCTATATTATGCCTGCTAGATGATCTGGTAATTGTCATTCAAGGTTGGAAAATAGGGCCAGATATGAAATTAGAAGCTACTGATTACTAATTATACTGGACATATATGCAAGGCTTTGTATCTTAAAATTTTCCTTTAAAATTGATTTTTAGAGAGATAGAGATAGAGAAGAAAGAGAGAAAGAGAAAGGGAGGGAGAGAAAGAGAGAGAGAGGGAGAGGGAGAGAGAGAGAGAGAGAGAGAGAGAGAGAGAGAGAGAGAGAG